>NC_046329.1:3303579-4035245 GCF_009819535.1 Lacerta agilis | reverse complement strand
ACAACTTATCCCCCTCTCCTTAAAAAAAAAAACCAAGAAAAAAAAAAAACCTTAATTTTTTTCACTCCCTGCTCTTTCCCCTACCCGATGGAACTCAAAGCAGTTTACAGATAAAAACAAGAACCGCGGACTTCCGGGACGGCGCGCTTGGTGTCGGGTGGGGATCCGTGCTCCTGCTATCTCGAGACGGATCGGTGCTGGAAGAGGCGAAAACGGGCGACGAAGCGTAAGTCAACCGACCCCAGGGGGGGATTCCTGGGGGCAGAAGCCCACGGCAGCACGATATGGGGTCTCCCGCATAGAAAACAAACTTTGAAACTTGAAATAACAAGGAAAGAAACGCGGGGGGACCTCCGTGCAAACGGGCGTAAACCCCTCTCCAGCTCACACGCCCCGACTCCCGACGAAGCAGCGTCGAACTATCCCCCATTAAAAGTAACTGTAAAAGTACGAACTCCTCCGTAAAAGGAAGAATTAAACACGAAACACCACCTCCGGAGCGCGGAGGAGGTAAAGGAGGAGGGCGAAAAGACGCTAAGCATATATCAGACAGAAACAGAAGGATTAGCGCAGGGGGGCTGCGGTACAACGTAAGATACCTGTCAGAACACTATTAGGACGGTGTGAGAGTTTAGTGAACCATCCCCTTTGAGACTTTTTTTTCAAAAAAAGACCGTAACGGTACAAACAAACGCCATTAAAAGCACGCGTAAGACAAAGGAAAGAGGAAAACCGCTAAAGGGGAGCGGGTGGATAGAGAGCGTGCAAGCAGATACAGCAGTGCTTTTTTCCCATTATTTCAAAGAAGAGAAACAAAATAATTTAATCAGCTGTATGAAACATACCAGAAGAGCTGAGTCAGCGGAGGCGCCGCCATTGAAGGAGGAGGGGAGATAAGAGAAAGCGGAAGGAGCAGACAAAGAGGTGCTGAGAGGTGCTGGAAGCAGACTGTAAAGAGGAGAAGGAGAAGGAGAGACGAGGAAGAGGGAAGCGCGACCTCCAGTGGCTACAAATAGAATTGCAATAGGAGGAAAGAGACAACCTGAATTGCACCATCTAGAGGAGGCCCAGAGAACTGCAGGAGGATTATAAGAATTAGGAGGGGGAATGGACAGCAGCTAAGTAGCACCCCCTAAAGGGAAACTCCCAATAAAAAGAACGACGAGGGACAGGGAAGATTGGAAAACAAAGTGCAATATTACAAACTGAAGGGGAAACCCTAATGGGAACCAAAAAAACAACAACACCAGCCTTGAATCATCAACGAAGGTCCTCAGCAATTGAAAGTGACGCCAATATGGATTTGAAAGAACTGATAGCGGCAATGGAGAGGATGGAGAAAAATATAGGAGACAAAATAACATCGCTAGACGGAAATATCAAAAGTTTAGATGGAAAAATTGAGAAAAATTCAAATCTAATACTGGAACTATCAAGCCAAGTAAATCAAATGGCAGTGAAACAGACAGAACTAGATGCAACAGTGCAAGAGGTTAAAGAAAAAATGCAAAAACAAGAGGAGAATATCAAAAAGACACAGTCAGAACAAAAGGAAATTAAAAGATATCAGGAAAAAGACAGAATGGAGATAGAAGAACTGAAGAGAATACAGGAAGAAACTCTAGATGCTCTAGCCGTCTTAGAGATGAGGCAGAAAGAAATGATTCTCCGTCTGAGGGGTATTAAAGAAACTCGAGATGAGGACATTACAGAAATAATTACAAAATCCTTAGCGGACTGGCTGAAGGTGTCAGTAGAGGAGCTGGCACTAGATATAGATAAAATATTCAGAATAAGAATCAATAAAACTAAAGTTAGAAAAGGTCCAGGGGACTGCCTCATTTTTCTGAACTCAAGGCTGCTGAGAGACAAACTTTTATTAAAGGGGAGAGCAGAACCACTCCAAATAAATGGTAATATGATAGAAATTATGAAAGAAATCCCGACTCGTCTGTTGAAAAAGAGGGAGAATTACAAGTTTTTGACATCGGCACTGAGGAAAAATAGAATTATGTTTAAGTGGGAGTTCCCCGAAGGGCTTTCGTTTACATTCAAGGAAAGAAGAAGACTCTTCAAATCAGTAGACGATACTGAAATTTTCTGGAGGAAATACTGGGAGGAGCTGGGCGGTGAGAAACGACCAGACAAGAACATCCAAAGTGACTGAAACAACAAAAAGAGTGGCGGGAGGAAGAACAAAGAACTAAATCCATATAAGATCCGACTAGGAAGAGTATTTTTGCTTCCTTTTTAAAACTTGAATGGTTTTTTGTCTCATTTTTTTTTTCTTCTTTTTTTCTTTTTTCTTTTATTTTGGTTTTGGACATTGTAATTATTTAAAGGGAGAATAAAGATAGAAATACAGTTATGAAGTTGAAATGCATCTCGTGGAATGTAAATGGACTGAATAATAAGCTAAAGAGGAATAGGGTAGAATGTATATTGAAAAAAAGAAAGTGGGATATTATCTGCTTACAAGAAACTCATATTTCCAAATTACATACAAGGGTCTTAAAAAATGTAAGATTGGGGAAGGAATATACAGCAGCAGGGAAAGAGAAAAAAAGAGGTGTAGTGATGTACATCAACCCGGGCCTACAGCCACAACTGTTATATGAGGATGAGGAAGGGAGAGTATTAATTGTAGAAATACAAACAGAAGTGGGGAAAATTTTATTGGTGGGTTTTTATGCCCCCAATAATAGGAAAGATGAATTCTACAGAAACTTAGAAGACAAACTTTGGGATTATACAGGGGAGGAAATGATATTTATGGGAGATCAAAATGGAGTGATCTCCAATGATATGGATAGAACGGATAGAGAGAAAACATCGAGCTCGGGTAAACTCCCTTTATCATTCTTTAATTTGATCACTAATTTAAACTTATATGATACGTGGAGAGTAAAAAATCCAAATGTTAAAGATATCACCCACTATTCTGAAGTACACAAATCGGGAGGAAGGATTGACGCCATTTGGGCTTCAAAAAAATTAATGTTAAGTGTAGATAAAACAGAAATCTTAAACAAATCCATCTCCGACCATAATCCGGTGTCAGTAGAGATGAAATTTAGGAAAAATACAAATGGCAGATGGAGGATGAACGAAGAATTATGGAAGAATGAGGAAAGAGCAGGTAAAGTAAAAGAAGTATTAAAGGAATTCTTTGTGTTAAATGAAAGGCAAAATACGGACAATATGGTAATTTGGGACACAAGCAAAGCTTACATGAGAGGATATGGGATTCAACAGATGAGAGAAATAAGGAAGGAGAAGAATAATAATTTTATGGAAATGAACAAACAAATAAGAGACAAGGAAAAAGAATTAGTCCAAAACCCAAAAAGTGAAGAACTAAGACTGAGTATAAGAAACTTACAATCACACCTCTCGAATATGATAAACAAAGAGGTAGAAAAGAAGATTCTCTGGACTAAACAAAAATATTTCGAACAGGCAAACAGACCAGGGAGAATGCTAGCATGGCTTGCTAAAGAAAGACAAGTAAATAGAGTAATAAATAAAATAACGGAAGGAGAGCTGGAATTTACGGATCAGGAACAAATTAAGACAAGATTTTGGGAATATTATAAAAACCTATATCAGGATAAAGGCGAGGAGGAAACTGAAATACAAAACTACCTAAGCGGGAAAGATCTGCCGGAAATTAAAGATGAGGAATACAGTATGCTAAACGCAGAAATTAAAATAGATGAGATAGAAGAGGCAATAAACAAGTTAAAAATAGGGAAATCTCCTGGCCCGGACGGGATACCGGTAATATACTACAAAAGATGTAAAGAGATAGTGGCACCCAAATTAAAGATTATTATGAATGAAATTTTGGAAAAAGGAACAATCCCACAATCGTGGCAAGAAGCCTTGATAACCCTTATTCCCAAACAAGGAGCTGATTTGAAGTTAACCAAAAACTACAGACCGATTTCGTTGTTAAATATTGATTATAAAATCTATACAGGTGTGCTGGCAAATAGGTTAAAAAGATTACTAAAAAGAGTTATAGGTAAAGATCAAGTCGGTTTTCTCCCCGAGAGACAAATTAAAGATAATACTAGAGTAATTATTGACTTATGGGAATATGCCGAATTAAATCCGAGTAAAAAAATAGCAATGTTATTAGTTGATGCGGAGAAAGCTTTTGACAGCATCTCCTGGAAATTTATGATAAAAAACCTGGAGAAATGGAAAATTGGAGGTAAATTTATGAAAGGAATTAAGAGCATATACAACAAGCAAAAAGCAAGATTAATTATAAACAATGAACTTTCAGAGGCTTTTGAAATTGAAAGAGGAGTTAGGCAAGGCTGCCCCTTGTCTCCACTATTATTTATTATATCATTGGAAATTCTCCTAAATACCCTAAGAGACGAGAGGAAAATTGAGGGAATAACAGTTGGAAATCAAAGCCATAAAGTCAAGGCATATGCAGATGACGTAATCATTACAGTCGAATCGCCGACTGAAAGCCTACAGGAAGTACTGGGTAAAATTAATGACTTTGGGAAGAACTCAGGTTTCAAACTAAATAAAGAAAAATCAAAATTATTAACAAAAAATATGGGAGAGAAGGAGAAAAAAAGATTAGAGGATTTAACAGGATTAAAAATTGAGACTAAAGCCAAATACCTGGGATTGTGGATTTCAAACAATAACACAAATTTATTTAAGGATAATTATGTTAGACTTTGGAAGGAAGTTAAAGAATCAATGAAAAAATGGCAGAAATTGAATTTATCATTGTTAGGACGGGTATCTATGATAAAAATGATGATACTTCCAAAGATCCTGTATCTCTTCCAAACGGCACCTGTGATTATCGGGACAAAATATTTAAAAAACTGCCAAAAAGATCTGGCGAACTTCATATGGCAAGGGAAAAAAGCAAGAATTAAGCAAGGAATTATGCTTAGTTTGAAGGAAGTAGGCGGCCTCGGGGTTCCGGATTTAGTAGTTTATTATGATGCAGCAGGGTGGGGCTGGCTTAAAGATTGGCTAACATTAGAGAACAAAGAAATACTAGAACTGGAAGGCTGGGATAAGCTGTACGGGTGGCACGGGTACCTTTTCTATGAAAAATTGAAATTACATAAAAGATTTAATAATCATCTGGTAAGGAAATCCCTGATGGAAATCTGGGAAAGAACCAGAATAAAACTGATGCAAAAAACCTTATGGCTGACTTCTCCTGTAGAGGCTAATTCAACTTTTAAGAACATGTCCAAAAGGAAATGGCCGACATACAAAGAATTAGTAGAAGATCTGAAAGAAAACCCAAAATTAAAGAACTATGAAGATTTAAGATCTTTGGGAATAAGTTGGTTAGAATATATGCAGCTGAGAGCGGTATTTGAAAAAGATCTAAAAAATAGAGGATTTGAAACTAAAGAAGCAAAAATAGAGGAAGTGATAAGCTGTAAACAAAAAATGCTAGCCAAAATGTACAGGCTATTAAAAGGAGGACAACTGAATTTGGAAATAAAAAACAGCAATATGATAAAATGGGAACAAGATCTAGGCCATGAAATAAGTTATGATATCTGGAAGCAGTTTTGGATAAAAAATATCAGATTTACAGCCTCGTATCAAATAAAGGAAAATTTTATAAAGGTACACCATAGATGGTATCTGTCGCCTGAAAGAGTAGCAAAAATAAATAAATCCAGGAATAGTAAATGCTGGAGGTGCAAAGATCAGACCGGGACTATGTTCCACATGTGGTGGACTTGTCCTGTAATTAAAAATTTCTGGAATATGATACATGAAGAAACTCAAAAGCTAATCAAAATGTCATACAGTAAAAAGGCAGAGTTGTATTTACTGGGTTTAGTAAATAATGAAATCCCAAGAGACAGAATAAGTATTTTTCTCTATGTGACAACTGCTGCAAGAACACTAGTGGCGAAATATTGGAAAGGAGATCAATTACCAACAAAAGGAGAGTGGATTAGTAAAATTACAGAATATCTGGAGCTTGCGAAGCTGACGAATATCATAAGAGGTACATCAAAAGATTTAGTTAAAAACCAGTGGAAATACTTCAATGATTATTTGAACAAACAGGAAAGGAATGGAAGATATTGGTTGTGTCTAGAATGAGAAGATGAATTAAGATTAGTAAAGTATAGAGCGTAACATATGTATAATTTGAGACATAATATAAAAAAGACAGATACGGTAAGAGATTTATTATTGGCTAAGAAACGTTGTTAAAGCAGCGGAAGTACTTGTTGGAATTTAATCAAATATTTTAAGCGGAAATCCTCTGACCTCTGAGGGTTTTGGTTTTCTTATTCCTTTTTCTTCTTTTTTCTTCTTATCACTCGTTCTTTGCTCCTTACTTTCTTTTTCTTTCTTTTATCTTTTGCTTTACTTTTTTCTTTTTCTTCTTTTTTGTTTTTCTTTTTTGTCGGAAATGTAAGTTGTTAATTCGTTGTTGTATAGGTATATATTCATGTGTATATGTAATATATGTATGAATATTTTTAAAGAATTAAATAAACTTTTTCAAAAAAAACAAAAAAAAAACAAGAACCGCTATGAGCATAGAAAAACCAATCGTTAAAGTACAATAAAACACCGACAGAATTAAAACTATTGACATATATGAAATCTGTTCAAAACAGGGGCTCCAGCCCACTAATTAACACCGGGCATCAGAGCTTGCAGATGTTGGTTCGGCACACTTAAGAGCGGATTTGCGTGTTCATGAGTGTGCGGACGATATCCGCAGTTAGACTGATATTTGGGTGGTGTGTGTGTGGTTCTTTTTCAAATGACTGATATGTGGCTATCACACCCCATATGGACGGCCTTCTCTATTTCCGCCCTCGCTTCCCCCCCACCCCCACTCCTGTCCGCCCCACACAAATGAGGGGTGTGTGTTAATCAGATGCTGACTCTTCCAGCTCATTTAGGATGTTAGCTTTCAAGGGGAGGAGTGGATATATATCTATGTATGGCTGTTTGCATCTATATATGTGTTATAGTAATTCTAAGGTCGCATATATATATACAGTATATAAATCATATGTTCATAAATTTACAAGGCAAACACATAAAGGTAAAGGTAAAGGGACCCCTGACCATCATGTCAAGTCGTGTCCGACTCTGGGGTTGCGATGCTCATCTCACTCTATAGGCCGAGGGAGCAGTACTGTCAAGTATCCTGTTTTCTCCGTGATTCTCCCTTATTTCAAGCAGTTTCCCGCTGCTCTCCCTTATTTTTTATTTCCCTTAAATTTCCCGTTTTTAATGGAAGCAGCTCCTCCCCTGCTGGCCAGGAACTGGGTGGGAAGACCTCAACTACTTGGAGAGAAAAGCCTCAGCCCTCAAAGCAAGTGGGAGCCGTTTCCCGTGCTTACAGGGGGGTGTATTCCTCCCCCTGCATCAGCCCCTATCCGTTGCTGCCGAGCCCCTCAGCCGGCCAATAGGGTTAGCTGGAGGGTGGAGCCCGGCTGCCTTTGAGCAGCTGCTGCTTCCTGTCCTGTTTTGATGGGATCAGACAAGAAGACGATGGGGCTCCATCGCGCGGATCACATGGCTGCCCTCCTCTTTGCTCCGCTCCGAGCCCGCTTGGAGTTTACATTGCTGCTCCGCCCACTTTTGCTTCTGGCTCCGCCCACCACTGACATGTGACTGTCCCCGGGATAGGTGAGACTGCTGATCCCTTATTTTCAAATCCGAAACTTGACAGCTATGCGAGGGAGCCGACGTTTGTCCGCAGACAGCTTCTGGGTCATGTGGCCAGCATGACAAAGCCGCTTCTGGCGAACCAGAGCAGCGCATGGAAACGCGAGATATGTCAAGCCTTTGTTATAATTGTGACGATTATGGCGTACCGCTGATGAGAACCCCAAATTAGCAATCTCAACTTTGGGGTTTTCATCCATAATCCTCACAATTATAACAAGCAAAGGCTTGGCATATCTCGCTTTGCATGTCACGAGTCTATCTCATATATTAAACTCCAGTAGCTAACGAAAACAATTGCTTACATAAATGGACTTTTCCACGATATTCTAATTTTTCGAGTTTCACCTGTACTTCAGGACTCTGTATGGGCTCTTAGATACCCCATAAGGGAAAGGGAGCAGTATTTTTCTTGCAACATATGTGTGAACAGAGACGGAAAACGGGCAGTGTGGAGTATTTCTGCCGTGTTATTCAGCAGAAGCAAGCCCAATTCCAGCTCCTGCACCAACTCCGAGATTGTTATTCTGCTAACTTGACATTCAAATGTTACAGCTGAAATCTTTGCTGTTATTTGTGTGTGTGTGGAGGGGGTGGCAGTGCGGAGGGAAAGGTTTTGTGGTTGTGTGAGTGTGGGAGAAAATGCGTCTCCTCCTGTCAAACCGTTCTTATTAGCAAAGGCGCCAACATCCCCCTGCCGTTGCAAGGGAGAGCATCGTGTGAAACTTAGCAACATATTGTCCGTTCTGCCGCTGCCATGGCAACCGATCCCGGGGTCGGTGACAACAATGCCGTGATGCTCCAAATGCCGTTTGGAGTTTCCTTTGGGGTGTGTGTGTGTGTGAAGGAGGAGAGAGAGAATATATAGGTATATATCTGTCTGTGTGTATGAAAATATAAGATCAAAGCGGAACGGCATTTCCATGCCCCCTGAAACTTTCCTCTGCCCCCAAAGCAGATCTTGCGTCAAAAGGCCTATCAAAGCCTGCTAGAGGAGACATCTGCTGTTTATATATATGAATGTCTCCTTGGCTGGGAGCACATTTCCCGTGGAAAACAGGGATCGGTTGAGGCTCCCCAGCCTCCAATTTCAAAATAAGGTTGGCTAATGCTGTGAACATCAACAACCTCAGATATGCTGATGATACTACCTTGATGGCAGAAAGTGAGGAGGAATTAAAGAACCTTTTAATGAGGGTGAAAGAGGAGAGCGCAAAATATGGTCTGAAGCTCAACATCAAAAAAACTAAGATCATGGCCACTGGTCCCATCACCTCCTGGCAAATAGAAGGGGAAGAAATGGAGGCAGTGAGAGATTTTACTTTCTTGGGTTCCATGATCACTGCAGATGGTGACAGCAGTCACGAAATTAGAAGACGCCTGCTTCTTGGGAGAAAAGCAATGACAAACCTAGACAGCATCTTAAAAAGCAAAGACATCACCTTGCCGACAAAGGTCCGTATAGTTAAAGCTATGGTTTTCCCAGTAGTAATGTACGGAAGTGAGAGCTGGACCATCAAGAAGGCTGATCGCCGAAGAATTGATGCTTTTGAATTATGGTGCTGGAGGAGACTCTTGAGAGTCCCATGGACTGCAAGAAGATCAAACCTATCCATTCTCAAAGAAATCAGCCCTGAGTGCTCACTAGAAGGACAGATCCTGAAGCTGAGGCTCCAGTACTTTGGCCACCTCATGAGAAGAGAAGACTCCCTGGAAAAGACCCTGATGTTGGGAAAGATGGAGGGCACAAGGAGAAGGGGACAACAGAGGATGAGATGGTTGGACAGTGTTCTCGAAGCGACTGGCATGAGTTTGGCCAAACTGCGAGAGGCAGTGGAGGATAGGCGTGCCTGGCGTGCTCTGGTCCATGGGGTCACAAAGAGTCGGACACGACTGAACGACTGAACAACAAATGCTGTGAGCCCCATGCTACGATTAAGCTGCCCTCTTATTGTGACCCCTCACCTTTCACGGGATGCTTCTTTCGCACAATAGGACATTTCCTCCTCGTTGCACCTATGTTCGTGGATAAAGCCAGCACACTTTGCCCCTTGTTCCATGATGAACTTCGGGTTCCTAAGGGGGTGGAGAAATGCCGCAGAAAACAGAATCAGGATTCAATATGGCCTTACCAGATTGGATAACTGGCCCCGAAACTAACAGAACGGATTTCATTAGGGACAAAAGTAAGGTTCTGCATTTAGGCAGGAAGAACCAGATGCACAAATATAAGATGACCAAGAATCTGGAAACAAAGCCTTATGAGGAACGGTTGAAGGAGCTGGGTATGTTTAGCCTGGGAAAGAGGAGACTGAGTAGAGATATGATTTGTTGTTTAGTCGTTTAGTTGTGTCCGACTCTTTGTGACTCCATGGTCCAGAGCACGCCGGGCACTCCTGTCTTCTCACTTATCAAACCTTTATTAGGCATTTACATGTAAAATCGTGAGAGAAAGAATCACATACAGGAACTTTAAAATATGGTGGTTGCACCACAAATTTGCATGACGGCATGATTATACCAGAAGTTTTATTTTCAATTTCTTTCCTAACGAACCCTGGCATGGAATCTGGCATTTCCACCACCTAAAGCTCTTTGGGAGGGGGGAAAGGTGGGGTTTTGAATCACAGAATCAAGTTGGGACCATGGGGGGGGTCATCTAGCTCAACCCTCTGCAGCTCAGGGATCCTTTGCTCAAAGTGGGGCTCGAACCCACAACCAGTGGCGGAGGAAGGCTCCGTGCTACCCGGGGCGGCGAAAGGAAACGCCCCGGGGGCAGGGCATCGTGACGTCACATTGTGACGTCACGATCGGTGGGCCACCGCCGCTTCTGCAGCCCCCTTTTAAGCCGCAGAGTGAAAAGGCGGCTCGTGTGGCCGCTGAGTGCTATCGGCGGCTCCCCACAGACCACGCACGGCAGCCCCACGAGCCGCCTTTTTGCTCTGCGGCTGAAAATGGGGCTGCGGAAGCGGCGGTCCGACGACAGAGTGCGCCTGCGCGAAATGTCGTGCAGGCGCACTCCGACATCGGGCCGTGCGCTGCTGCTCCCGGGGTGATGGAAGGAGTGGTGGGAGGGGCTGCCGCTTGTGACCCCCACGCGCCGCCATTCGCTCCGTCGCCCCGGGAGCAGCAGCGCACGGCAAACGGCGGCGCGTGGGGGTGACACGCGGCGGCCCCTCCCGCCGCTCGCTCCACCGCCCCGGGAGCAGCAGCGCTGCACAGACAGGGTGCCGGGCGGCGGGGCTCCCCTTGGGGAGTTGCGGGAGGGGCCGCCGCTTGTCACCCCCCCTCCCCTGGCACCCGGGGCGTACCGCCCCCACCGCCCCCCCAGCGACGCCCCTGCCCACAACCCTGATAGAAATGTATTAAATAAAATATCCCCCCCCTCCCCCGAACCACACTGTGGTTCTGTGAGAAGGAAAGCTTTGTGGCTTACTATATATACAGGAGTTCAGAAAGTTTGCTCTCACAGTTAAAATGGGGGGGGGGGAGATTTTTGAGGCCAGAGTGGGTTAGGGTTCAGGGAGAAGCCATTTTGCGGCTTGAGCCACCCCCTGTTTTAGCTTGGCACCCGTCTCTTTCTATATCCGCTGCCAGAGTGTCAGTCCAGGGGCTGAGAAGGGGGCAGACATATGAAGCAGGATTGCCAGCTCCCGGGAGGATTCTGCCTATGAATAGATTTAAAACCTGCCCATAAAGAAGTATCGACTTCTTTCTGCAGAGCTGGGTTCCGTGACCTGATAGGCGAGTATCGACCGGAGGTGACACACAGGCCAGCCTGTTCCTGGAAGGGAGACTCTCAGCCATCATTTCCATATAAACGAAGAAGCCGGAGCAACTGGGACACACACACACACACACACCTAAGAAATTTTCACTCAAGGAACATAGGAAAGTGCCTTACACAAAAACCAGACCTTGCTCAATACCGTCTACCAGTGTTTCTCAAACTAGGGTCCCCAGCTGTTTTGGGACTACAACTCCCATCATCCCTAGCTAGCAGGACCAGTGGTCAGGAAAGATGGGAATTGTAGTGCAACAACAGCTGGGGACCCAGTTTTGAGAAACACTGGTCTAGTCTACACTGACTGGAAGCAGCTCTATGGAGTTTCAGCCTCAGGGTTCTCTCCTAGCCGTACCTGGAGATACCTGGGATTGAACCTGGGCCAGTGCCAGATTTACGTATAAGCTAAACAAGGTATAACTTTGGGCCCCACTCCCTTGGGGCCCCCCAAAAAAATTTAAAAGGAAAAGAACCTGGGTGTACATTTCCAATTGTATTTCAGTTCAACAATTACTTTGATAAAATACATATTTTGTTATGTGCAAATGGCTTTAGATACCTATTAGGTCCATAAATTACCATATAGCATACAGGTGAAACTCGAAAAATTAGAATATTGTGGAAAGGTTTCTTTCTTTCAGTAATTCAACTTAAAAGAAACAAAAATAGAAAATTCTTTCTAGTAGCACCTTAGAGACCAACTGAGTTTGTTCTTGGTATGAGCTTTCGTGTGCATGCACACTTCTTCAGATACACTGAAACAGAAGTCACCAGATCCTTAAATATAGTGAGGGAGTGGGGAGGGGTATTACTCAGAAGGGTGGTGGGAATGGGTGTGGAAAACCTGTTGACGACTCTTAACGGCTGCAATTAGTCTTGCAGGGAAAGGCAAGGGGTGAGATGGCCAAAGATAGCTTTGTTATGTATAATGAGATAAGAATCCAATGTCTTTGTTCAGACCAGGTTTCTCCATGGTTTTAAGTTTGGTGATTAGTTGTAATTCAGCCACTTCTCTTTCCAGTCTATTTCTGAAATTTCTTTGTATTAAGACAGCTACTTTGAGATCTTTTATAGAATGTCCTGGGAGATTGAAGCTCATACCAAGAACAAACTCAGTTGGTCTCTAAGGTGCTACTGGAAAGAATTTTCTATTTTATTTCGACTATGGCAGACCAACACGGCTACCCACCTGTAACTCAACTTAAAAGGTTTAAAGCCTTTTTTGTTCAGGCAAGCCTACCCAAATGTGTAGAATGATGCATGTGGTTTTTCTATTTAGCTACTGTTGATTTTCTGAATAGTTTTAAATATTTGTCAGGAAGTCTATTGGATGCCCAGAGCCAACAACAGCTGGCTGGCTCAAGTGCCTTTGACAGAGTTCTCATGCCAAGGCAGATTGGAGACCCACACTATTCCTGCATAGCAGGGGGTTTCTGGGGGGCAGGGAGGTCTCCCCCAACTCTTGTTGTTGTTGTTCAGTCGTTCAGTCATGTCCAACTCTTCGTGACCCCATGGACCACAGCATGCCAGGCACGCCTATCCTTCACTGCCTCTCGCAGTTTGGCCAAACTCATGCCAGTCGCTTCGAGAACACTGTCCAACCATCTCATCCTCTGTCATCCCCTTCTCCTTGTGCCCTCCATCTTTCCCAACATCAGGGTCTTTTCTAGGGAGTCTTCTCTTCTCATGAGGTGGCCAAAGTACTGGAGCCTCAACTTCAGGATCTGTCCCTCTAGTGAGCACTCAGGGCTGATTTCTTTGAGAATGGATAGGTTTGATCTTCTTGCAGTCCATGGGACTCTCAAGAGTCTCCTCCAGCACCAGAATTCAAAAGCATCAATTCTTCGGCGATCAGCCTTCTTTATGGTCCAGCTCTCACTTCCGTACATTACTACTGGGAAAACCATAGCTTTAACTATACGGACCTTTGTCGGCAAGGTGACGTCTTTGCTTTTTAAGATGCTGTCTAGGTTTGTCATTGCTTTTCTCCCAAGAAGCAGGCGTCTTCTAATTTCTATTCTATGATTCTATGAACCCCAGCAGATGCATCCAGCCACTGTGCAAAAGGTTCTCTCTTGATGCACAGAAAGTTCCTTCGGTCCACGAATCTCCACCGCCGGACTGTGTCTTTTCCAGCCCGGCTCACCTCTGCATTATGATCCAAAGCTTCTGTTCCTCAGAGTCCACAGGAGCCAGCGGCTAGCACAAATTGGACTGCTATCAAATGCTCGCTGCGGAAAAGGACTTGCTTTCAAAACAGAGTCCATAAAGCCCAAGGAAATGGGGGGGAGGAGAGATAAATAAATGCCTAAGAAAGAAGAGGAACTGGTCATATAAAAAGTCTAATGGGTTCTTTTTCTGTTCATTCCCCCCCCCCCCGGTTGGATTAAACTGGCATGCTGACCATTAGCGACAGTTCCTTCCATAAGCCGAAGAAAGTGGTCCAAAAAACATTTTTCTTTACAGTTACTTCTCTAAGCCGGTTCCTCAAAGACCTAGAAGTTGAGGCAAACGGAATATAAAAACAACCTCTGTTCTGTCCAAAATAAGACCTTTCGTTGGCACAAATCTCTCTCGAGATACAACAGAGTGCACCTCCGGGAGTGAAAACCCCAAAGTTGAGATCGTTAATTTGGGGTTCTCATCAGCTGTATGCCATAATCATCACAATTATAACAAACAAAGGCTTGACATATCTCGATTTGCATGTCACGAGTCTATCTCATATATTAGTTTCACCTTTTAAGTTGAATTACTGAAAGAAATGAACCTTTCCACGATATTCTAATTTTTCGAGTTTCACCTGTCTTTCTGAGTAATTTGCAGAAGCCTGGCCTACCTTATAGGGTGGTTGTGAAGGCTAAGGAAGGTGTGGCCCTCCAGAAGATGCTGGACCCCAGGGGCATCGCTAGGGGGGGCGGTCCGCCCCATGAACCAGGGGAGAGGGGGTGACTCTCAGCATGTCCGCCCCACAACTCATAAATTGCTCAGTGCAGCAGCTGGCTTACACAGCACACACTTTGCTTTATCTTTCCTGCTGGGAAGAGCCACAGAAGCACAGCTCTGCCCAGCCAGGGCTCCACCCAGCAGCCTGGCACATTTCACCCACCACTATGATGGGCACAACCCCTCATTATATATTGCAGGCATGTCTAACAGGTAGTGATCACTGGCCGTCTGCGGTAGATCACTGGCAGATCACCGGCTCCCCCCAAAGAAGCTCAACAACAAATTTGGCTCTCTTAAAAAAAGCTCAACAACTTCGACCCCTGAACCCCCCAAAACAGGGCTTTCCTTCCTAAAAAAAGCTCAACAACCTTGACATGAACTCCCCCAGTTTTTAACTCTGCAAGTAGATCGCAGTCTCTTGGGAGTTGGCCACCCCTGGTATATTGCATAGCGGATTGCCCGTTTTCAAACTATCCCTACGGCCTATCTGTCAGGCAGATTTGCAAAAATCCCGGTAGGGCACCGTATATGTCCTTGTCACATGAGAACCAAAGAGGACCTCACACATTATTTGTTGTACTGTCCCATCTACTCGGCCTTCAGGGATGTGATCTTGCAAACTATTCCCAAATCAATAGTCAACTCAGAGGACCAAGTAAAGATTCTGCCGGTGGACGCGGACCCACGGATTTCCCACGTGGTAGTGGTCTTTGTGGCGAGGGCTATGAAAACTAGGGTGGGGTTCATGGATGATGTAGTGAGGGCCCTCCCATCGCTCTCCTAACCTGTTGTTCTATCCTCTTTCCTGTATGGTGGGGGGATTTGGGTTTTGTCTCCTTTGCTGGGACAGCGCGGCAGGAATTTTTAAACTTATTTTAATAATTTTATTGTTTATCTTTTTAATAACGTTATATGGTATTTTTTGTGTAAAGGCATGGACCTCACAAATTTAATAAACTTGACTCAGTGCAGTTTCTGTTAATAAAAAGGTACTTCACTGGTTGACAAACTTCCTTTCCTCCCTAGGCTCTGGTCTGTCTGTCGGTCTGTCTGTCTCTATCCAAACCCTTTTGATAACCTGACGACCCCCCCCAAAAAAGAAAGCCGGCATTGCTATTTTTATCTCCAAAGGAAATCTGATGACACCTTCTACCTCTAGACCAGAGGTGTCATTATAATAGGGAGCCGTTGTGACACATACAAAGGCATGCGCACACAGAGGGGAAAAGCATGAATTCCAAACATTTCCCCCCCCCCCATGTAGCGATCAGAGAGATCCAAGCCCCCACCACACCCCACGCCCCCAAAAAAGCCAGAAGCTCAAAGCCATTTTTAACGGGGCGCTCCGTCTCCCAATGATTAATTTCAGCCAGAGTGCTATTAAGAAGCTGGGGTGGGGGGTGGGAATTAAAAAGGCATCATTAATAGCTGTTTTTAAAAACCTGTTCCTTCCACGCCAACCCTGTTTCCACCGCCCCCTCCCGGGAAAAAAAAGGAAGCTTGCAGGGAGCTGGAAAAAGAAAGGTGAAATTGCCAAGGAAACCAGAAATCAAGTGGGCTGCAGCGCGCTGGGAGAAGCGGGCAACGCGATCCAAGATTGCAGCCCTTTCGAGTGGAAGGTTAATATCTTGTTTACCCTCCCAAAATAGGAGGTGCATGGGATGGGAGATGTGCAGCCTTCGTGGCACATGCGAAAGAGATGCATGCGCTTCAAGGGGAGAAGGCTGATCGCCGAAGAATGGATGCTTTTGAATTATGGTGCTGGAGGAGACTCTTGAGAGTCCCATGGACTGCAAAAAGATCAAACCTATCCATTCTCAAAGAAATCAGCCCTGAGTGCTCACTAGAAGGACAGATCCTGAAGTTGAGGCTCCAGTACTTTGGCCACCTCATGAGAAGAGAAGACTCCCTAGAAAAAAAACCCTGATGTTGGGAAAGATGGAGGGCACAAGGAGAAGGGGACGACAGAGGATGAGATGGTTGGACAGTGTTCTTGAAGCGACTGGCATGAGTTTGGCCAAACTGCGGGAGGCAGTGAAAGATAGGCGTGCCTGGCGTGCTCTGGTCCATGGGGTCACGAAGAGTCGGACACGACTGAACGACTGAACAACAACAACAAGGGGAGGGCGGGGTGAGGTGGGAGACAGCGGGCCAATAATCAACAGATGCAGGTGAGGGAAATCGCTAGGAAAGGGAGAGCGGGTTGAAGAATGGATGCGCCCCAAGGTCTCCCATTCAGCTTTATTTAAATGGAGACTTCCGCCCTCTGAAAGGGCAGCGATTAATATCGGAGGCCGATCGATTTCCCCTTTCAGCGAAGCCACCGAGGCGTTTGGCTGTCTTGAGATCTCAATTATTTAGTTGTGTGTGTGTGTGTTTTTTTTAATTATTATTTCGTCGTTGACAACCCAGAGTCTTCTCTGACCGAAACGAGGAGGGGCTCTCTGGGAGCTGGTTGGGGTGGTGCCTGAGTGCTGCTTTTACAAGCTAGCCCCCACCATGTGCGAATGTGATAAGGAGGCACTGGAGTCTCTCCAGCACATTATGTTCGCTTGCCCCTTGTTCAACGTGCCACGGGCAAATTTGCTGGGATCAATCATACAGAAACTAGAGGGCACCCCACCAGAATTCCACCTCGCCCAAATCTTGCAGGATAAGGATACTCATACGACCCTGAAAGTGGCAAGGTTCCTGGTCGCTGTCCTTACCCAAAAGCGACGCCAAGGAGCACTACAAGCTAGTTAAGGCTTAATATGCCATTCTATTTTATTGTATTTTATTGTTATTGTGGTGTTTTAGCGGCTGTTGTTCCCACTTGCACAAGTTGTTATCTATGTGTTTTTTACCTGTATGGGCCTATGGCCGTAAATAAAATTCTATTCTATTCTATTCTACAAGCTAGCCCCCCCAAACATACACTCAGGGCTAGTGGAGGAAACATTTCCCTTTCCCTCCGTCCCTCTGCATAGACTGCATTCCCCACAGCAGTTTACTCCAAAATAATAATAATAATAATAATAATAATAATAATAATAATAATTACAGTGGAACCTTGGTTGTCAAACGTAATCCATTCCAGAAGACCGTTCGGCTTCCAAAACATTCGACAACCGAGGCACGGTTTCCCATTGGTCGCAAGAGCTTCTTGCACTCAGCTTGTTCAAGTTCTGAAAAACGTTCGAAAATGGAAGTATTTACTTCTGGGTTTTTGGCATCCGAGAACTGAAACGTTTGACAACAGAGGCATTTGGGAAACGAGGTTCCAATGTAGTAGTAGTCATAATTGTTGTTGTTCAGTCGTTCAGTCGTGTCCGACTCTTCGTGACCCCATGGACCAGAGCATGCCAGGCACCCCTATCCTTCACTGCCTCTTGCAGTTTGGCCAAACAGTAGTAATAATAGGTAAAGGTAAAGGGACCCCTGACCATTAGGTCCAGTCATGTCCGACTCTGGGGTTGCGGCGCTCATCTCGCTCTATAGGCCAAGGGAGCCGGCGTTTGTCCGCAGACAGCTTCTGGGTCATGTGGCCAGCATGGCAAAGCCGCTTCTGGCGAACCAGAGCAGCGCATGGAAACGCCGTTTACCTTCCCACCAGAGCGGTACCTATTTATCTACTTGCACTTAAACGTGCTTTTCGAACTGCTAGGTGGGCAGGAGCAGGAACCGAGCAACGGGAGCTCACCCCGTCACTGCGGGGATTCAAACCGCCGACCTTCTGATCGGCAAGCCCTAGACTCTGTGGTTTAACCCACAGCGCCACCTGGGTCCCTAGTAGTAGTAGTAGTAATAATAATAATAATAATAATAATAATAATAATAATAATAATAATAATAAAATCAGTAGTAGTAGCACCCTGCCTGTCCGACTGGGTTGCCCCAGCCACTCTGGGTAGCTTATAAAAACACAGCGAGACATCAAACATGAAAAACTTCCCTATACGGGGCCGCCTTTAGTTGTCTTCTAGAAATTGTATAGTTGTTTATCTCCTTGACGTCTGATGGGTGCCACTACCGAGAAGGCCCCCTGCCTAGTTCTCTGTGAGTTTGCTTCTCGCAGTGAGGGAACGGTCAAAAGGCCCTCAGAGCTGGATCTTCCGTGTCCGTGCTGAACGACGCAGGTGGAGATGGTCCTTCAGGTATACTGGGCCACATTAAGGCTGGGCCATTGTTTCTTTCGAAAGCGGCCTCATGTATAAAAGACCACGCCGGTAGAAAGCTAGCATCTCGGGAAGAACAGTGTTGGCGCATTCCTTCCCTCTTGGGGACAGGTGGTGCCGTTTTGCATGCACTCAAATCCTGGACGTCAGCTGACTCTACCTAAGAGCCAGTGTGGTGTAGTGGTTAAGAGCGGTAGACTTGTAATCCGGTGAACCGGGTTCGCTTCCCCGCTCCTCCACATGCAGCTGCTGGGTGACCTTGGGCTAGTCACACTTCTCTGAAGTCTCTCAGCCCCACTCACCTCACAGAGTGTTTGTTGTGAGGGAGGAAGGGAAGGGAGAATGTGAGCCGCTTTGAGACTCCTTCGGGTAGTGAAAAGCGGGATATCAAATCCAAACTCTTCTTCTTCTTCTTCTTCTTCTTCTTCTTCTTCTTCTTCTTCTAATCTTCGGGTTCCCACAGGAGACAGTGATGGTTGCCAACTTGCTGCTAGAGGTAGTCGTGCTTCTGAAATCCAGCTGTTGGAAACCGCAGGAGGGGAGAGGGCTCTTGTGCCCGGGTCCTGCTTGCTGGCTCTCCACAGGCATCTGGTTGGCCTGGTGAGAGCAGGACACTGGACTAGATGGGCCTCGGGCCTGATCCAGCAGGTCTCTGCTTATGTGCTTGTGTTATGTTCATGCACAGAACCAGTCCCAATGGGCGGCAGCCATAACTGGTGGTGACCAGGTTGCTTCGGAGCACCAACAGAGTGGGTTCCACACAGCTACAATTAAGTGGCAGAGCATCCGTATCACAAGGTGTTACTTCCAGCCTGGGCAGCGTCCACTTTCTGCTATGAAAAGAGTGGGGAAAGGAAGTCAAGGCAGGAAAGGGGTCTTTTCAGGTGTGAGCAGGATCACCTGAGTTAAAGGCTAGTCCCTCACTGTCATGCTGAATGTCAGCTCTCTTGAGTGAGATTTAAACTGGCATTTTCCTCGGTGCCTCAGGTAGAAATCGTCTTACAAACTCTCTCTCTCTCCCTTTTCTTTTTATTAATGTTATATTTTGTTCATTGCAGTCTGGTTTCTGGGGAATGAGTGATGGTCTCTATGTCTCTCTTCCCCAGGAGGTTGTTTATCTTTTCAAAGGACAATCTAACAAGTGTGTGAGTGTGTGAAGATTGGACAACCCTTTCTCTCTCTCTCTCTCTCTCTCTCTCTCTCTCTCTCTCTCTCTCTCTCTGTGTGTGTGTGTGTGTGTGTTGGCATATAGAAGAAGAAGAAGAAGAAGAAGAAGAAGAAGAAGAAGAAGAAGAAGAAGAAGAAGAAGAAGAATTTGGATTTGATATCCCGTTTTTCACTACCTGAAGGAGTCTCAAAGCGGCTAACATTCTCCTTTCCCTTCCTTTGTGAGGTGAGTGGGGCTGAGAGACTTCAGAGAAGTGTGACTAGCCCAAGGTCACCCAGCAGCTGCATGTGGAGGAGTGGAGACGCGAACCCGGTTCCCCAGATTATGAGTCTACCACTCTTAACCACTACACCAAAGAAAGGGGGATTTTTCTACATGAATTCTATCAACAAAGTTACCTCAACTTGAACTCTTGTTTCGTATGACACCTAAAACTCAGGAGGAGGGAAAATGGAGCAAACATTAGGAAGAACTTCTTGACAGTGAGAGCTGTTCGGCAGTGGAATTTGCTGCCAAGGAGCGTGGTGGAGTCTCCTTTTTTGGAGGTCTTTAAACAGAGGCTTGACAGCCATCTGTCAGGAATGCTTTGATGGTGTTTCCTGCTTGGCAGGGGGTTGGATTGGATGGCCCTTGGGGTCTCTTCCAACTCTAGGATTCTATGATTCTATGAAAAGAAAGAAAGGAAAAAGAGAGGTGGGAAAGGAAGAAAAGAGAAGAAGAAGAACACACCTGTGTAATTTAAACGTCCTCCAGCGCCCACGTTATTTTGTTGAATGGAAAGAATGAACTCTGCCATCTCTTTCTTAAAAAAAAAAAGGGAAAGAAAACCTTCCTGAGAGGAAGGATGGGGGAGCAATTCAATTCAGTCTGCATTTAAAGGTGAACCTACCTAATCCAACCTTTCCAAATCAATACATGAACCGAAGCACAGCCGTCCACCGAAAGTGGCACGTCTCCGAATTTCGCAATGTGGTACTTCAGCCAACTAATGCGTACAAAAATGGACATGCGGGTAAAGTGTGCATTAGTGAGATTCCTGCATTGCAGAGGGTTGGGGTAGACGGTGCTCGGGGTCCCTTCAAACAATTCTAACATACATAAAAGCATTGCCTTAAAAGTGCTTTGCAGACAATGTAAGAAGGTGAAAAGCTTTTGGGAAATGATATATAATGAGATGAAAAAAATGTTGAAATATACATTTATAAAGAAACCAGAAGCGTTTTTGCTTGGAATTGTAGGAAAAGACATTAATAGACAAGATAAAAAAAAAATGTTTTTATATGCAACAGCAGCAGCAAGAATGTTATCGGCACAGAGGTGGAAGCAAGAAGAATTACCGATGATTGAAGATTGGCAGGTGAAGTTAATGGACGATGCAGAATTGGACAAGATGACAGGAAGAATTCGAAACCGACGGGACCAGGAATTTTTAAAGTATTGGACTAAATCTGAGAAATATTTGAAAGACAATTGTAAACAACAAATCACGCTAGTAGGTTTACAAGAAGTTTTGTAAGGTTAATTTCAGGAAATATTATGGAGATAATTTTGGAAAATAATAATTGATCATTGTTATTAAAAGTAATAGTGAAGTATGAAATACAAGAAGTTAGAAAAATTGAAAATCTTGAGAAGTGGTTGATGGAAGTCAAAATATGTATAAGTGATGAATATTAACGGGTGTTTAAAAGAATGTATGTAAAATATAATAAAAAATTATTTTTTAAAAATAATAATAAAAGTGCTTTGCTTGCAGAAAATGGGTGTATTAGGCAAAACTGCATCTGCCGAAATGTTTATATTTGGAGACATTCTTAAGTGGGTGTAGAAATGTGAAGAACCAAAGATTTGGGGGGGGGGGAGAATGAGAAATCCCAAAACTGAATGATTTGCCTATTCCTGAAGTCTCCTGAAGTCTAGAGCCCTGCACTTTGGAACTCCCTGTCCATTGATATCCGACAGGCATTCTTTCCAGTGCCTGTTTAAAGCCTGAGTGTAATAGAAATCCTGAGGTTTACTTCCAAGTAAGCATAGCTCGGATTGCGTCCCTAGAATAGGTCCCATCGGGGCGATGTTTCATATTTCTTAGAGTTTATACATTGCTACATAATTTAATTTATTCTCCCTCTCTTTTAAAGCCTTTTAATATTTCATAAACGGTTGCAACGAGCTGGCCGCCTGTTTTTTGTTACGTTGTTTATGTGTCGTTAAGTCGGGAGGGCTGGGAACGAGATGTTTTAAATTAACAGTGTTGCCCTGAGAAAAAGAAAAAAGGGGGAAGTCCTGTTTAATAAATCAAAACGAATGCAGGCTCGGATGCTCGGGAGAAATCAGTGGAAGCAACAAAAGGGGCGGGTTTTCGAATGCCACCTGAAGCATCTCCTGAGGTGAGCACAAGGCAGCCATTTAAATTTCCCACAATGCCCCAGAGTGACTCTGCAGGTTTCACCCAACTAAATTTTTACCTAGGTTTGTCATGCCCCTCAATTTCAGCAGGTCAACAATGAGTACGGCTTATTTATTTTACAGAATTTACCGTATATACCACTTGATTTGTGTGTGTGTGTGGGGTGGGTGGGTGGTGGTTTTGAATTTTTTTAAATAAATAAATAAATAAATAAATAAATAAATAAATAAATAAATAAATAAATAAAGGTGTTGTGCATTAAGCAATAACACAGTCAAGATGTTTAATATAGAGTATTGTGTTGTATTACAGACCTTATTTGAATGTACAAGTTACAGCGGGAACGGCAATCATTTGCTGATTCAGGGAGCAGGATTTGGATCCTCTGCCGGATTGGTTTCCACGGGAGGGGAATCCGTGCCATTGGTTCCCGCCAAAATGTATCTTCTCCTTACCTAGATTTATTTTATTATATAAACCCCAGTTTTCTTCATTCCTGGCTGGCTCTTCCCTATTTCCGAAATAAAGAGACGTTGTACCTGATTCTTGCCTCCGGTTATTAACGACACTACAAAAGTGATCGCTGAAAATGAATGAATCTAACTTTAAAACATACAGAACAACAACAACAACAAAATCCTTCCAGTAGATGTCTGATGGGTTTGGCCAGAAATAGAGATGGAAGATCATGAATTAAATACATGGCCATCTCTCTCCCCTGTCTTGTCTCTAAAGTTCCAGTATCAGCCAATCCCCCATTCCCACCCCCCCTTCTGAGTAATACCCCTCCTCACTCTCTCACTGTATATAAGGGTCTGGTGACTTCTGTTTTAGTGTAACTGAAGAAGTGTGCATGCACACGAAAGCTCATACCAAGAACAAACTTGGTTGGTCTCCAAGGTGCTACTGGAAGGAATTTTTCATATTGAATTTTTCTATAAGGTTACCTACCTGTATTTAAAACTTATAGAAAGTTAAAACTACAATAGAATAGACCAGGATTTCCCAAACTTGGGTCTCCAGCAGCTTTTGGACTACAACTTCCAACATTCCAACATTCCTGGCTAGCAAAAAGTAAAAAGGTAAAGGACCTCTGGACGGTTAAGTCCAGTCAAAGGCGACTCTGGGGTTGCGGCGCTCATCTCGCTTTCAGGCCGAGGGAGCTGGCATTTGTCCACAGACAGCTTTCTGGATCATGTGGCCAGCAGGACTAAATCGCTTCTGGCACAACGGGACACCGTGACGGAAACCAGAGTGCATGGAAACGCCATTTGGCTTCCCGCCGCAGCGGTACCTATTTATCTACTTGTGCCGGTGTGCTTTCGAACTGCTAGGTTGGCAGGAGCTGGGACAGAGCAACGGGAGATCACCCCATCTTTGCAGGGATTCAAACCTACTGGGAAGACTTGCTGTGCTCCCAAGCCATGCACTGTTTGGTTTTTTGTTTTTTTTTGAATGAAGAGTTAACTTCACTGACACCAGCTCACCCTGTTGTGGGATTCGAACCGCCGACCTTCTGATCGGCAAGCCCAAGAGGCTCAGTGGTTTAGACCACAGTGCCACCCGCGTTCCTCTCCCTAGCTAGCAGGACCAGTGGTCAGGGATGATGGGATTGGCAACGGTAGTCCGAGAACAGCTGGAGACCCAAAGTTTGAGAAAACCTGGAACAGACTAACACAAATTAAAACTCACAAATGCTTCTTAAGAACTATGGCAGTTATTTTTGTCTAAATCAGGATGTCTTCAGTAGTCTCCCAGAATAACACAATGAAAGCACCTGCCTGATATCAATAGGCAGGGAGTACAAAGCGCAGGTGCTGCCGCAATAAACAACCGAGTTCTCGAAGATTGGCGCAGGTATTTTACACGGCAGCTGTAAAAGTGCCAATTCTGTTGTCGGAGCGGCCGAATGGGCACTTGTGGAGCAAGCCGATCTCGTAGGTAAAACTTGTTGTTGTTGTTGTTGTTCAGTCGTTCAGTCGTGTCCGACTCTTCGTGACCCCATGGACCAGAGCACGCCAGGCACGCCTATCCTTCACTGCCTCTCGCAGTTTGGCCAAACTCATGTTAGTAGCTTCAAGAACACTGTCCAACCATCTCATCCTCTGTCGTCCCCTTCTCCTTGTGCCCTCCATTTTCCCCAACATCAGGGTCTTTTCTAGGGAGTCTTCTCTTCTCATGAGGTGGGCAAAGTACTGGAGCCTCAACTTCAGGATCTGTCCTTCTAGTGAGCACTCAGGGCTGATTTCTTTGAGAATGGATAGGTTGGATCTTCTTGCAGTCCATGGGACTCTCAAGAGTCTCCTCCAGCACCAGAATTCAAAAGCATCAATTCTTCGGCGATCAGCCTTCTTGATGGATGATTTCAGCGACCGCTTTAATTCCCCACAATTCCCGTCATATAGCGTTGCACCCAACTAAGTTTTACAAAGACAACAGGTAAAACTTAGTTGGGTGCAACGCTATATGACGGGAATTGTGGGGAATTAAAGCGGTCGCTGAAATCAGACCCTGGTGGGTTGCTAACCCATTCCGGGAATTGTCGTGAGGGGTATGCATGCAACTCTCAGCACCCTTAGCAAACGGCTGTAGCACGATTGCTGGCGGAAGCAAGGCCCTGCCTGCCTGTAACAGCTTTGCTCAGAGACCTGCTGATTTGCTGCTGGGCCGTTTTCAAGGTGTTGCTAAAAAGCCCTTCTCAACTTACCTACCTGTGAGAATCAGTCTATTTGGGGGCGGCAGGACCTGCACTTTGGAACTCCCTGCCTATTGACTTCAGGAAGTCTCCTGCTGGAAACATTTTTGTTTAGACGGACCATCAAGAAGGCTGATCGCCGAAGAATCGATGCTTTTGAATTATGGTGCTGGAGGAGACTCTTGAGAGTCCCATGGACTGCAAGAAGATCAAACCTATCCATTC
Organism: Lacerta agilis; assembly: GCF_009819535.1. Lineage (NCBI taxonomy): Eukaryota > Metazoa > Chordata > Lepidosauria > Squamata > Lacertidae > Lacerta > Lacerta agilis. The sequence goes on along the minus strand of NC_046329.1, from coordinate 4,010,147 downwards.
TCAAGGAAATCGGCCCTGAGTGCTCACTAGAACAGTGTTTTTCAACCTTTTTTGGGCAAAGGCACACTTGTTTCATGAAAAAAATCACGAGGCACACCACCATTAGAAAATGTTAAAAAAATTAACTCTGTGCCTATATTGACTATATATAAAGTAATTCTCTTGAATAGGAATCAAATAAACACAAATCTACCTCACATAGGAGGCAGCATGTTGGGAGCACATGCCCTGCTTTCAAGCTTATTCCCATTGGGCTACTGTGAGAAAAGGATGCAGGAGGGGGGCAGACACACAGCACTGATGCTGAGAGATCTTTATCAGCCCTAAGTGCTGTGTGTCATACCTTGCATAGCTTCAAGAAGGTCTCCAGTTATAGCAGCAATTCATCAAAATCAGAGCTAGGAGGACAGCCATAAATAGATAAGTAGAAAAGAAAGCTGAGTTTGGCAGGCTCTTCAAATACATATTGCTCTGCCCCAAGCCATCATTTTAATAGACAACAAATAGGAAGGCAACAACGGGTTAATAGTGCTTGGAGGGGCATGTTTTGCCCTTTATCTGCCGCCTTTCTTCTACTCTGGGACCCCGGCAGCCCCCACGAAGCTCTCCTTGGGGTCCCTCAGCAACCCCCCCCCGCATTTGACGGTCTACTTCGGGCAGGAGCAGCGCAGCGAGCGAGATGTTGGGGGCCGGGGGGTCCGCAGCCCTGGGAGAGACAGGCCTTCTCCCTGCGCTCAGGTTGCAACAGGCCGCTGGCTCTTGGGGGATCTTGTTCCCTTATTGCACGGGCTGCGAGGCGCTTCGTCATGGCCGGCGGGAAGCCCCTCCGCCCAGCTGCTCCTGGCACTGGAAGCTCTTCTATGCAGCCCTGTCGGGCCGGGCAGCGCTGCACAGAATCCTCGGGGCGAGAAGCCCGTTCAGGAGGGCGCGCATCAAGGAGCGCTGCCTGTTCCCACCGGGCCCCCGTCCTCCCCACAGCCGCGCCGGTGTAGAGGCAGCGAGGGGATCCCCCGGGAGAACCCGCCGGCAGCCTCCTCACCCCGCGCCGGCTCCTCCTCTCAGGCGGGCGCTTGGCGAGGCTGACCTCAGGTGCCTGCGCGGGGGAGGGGACTGAGGGCTGGCTCCCCCCGCCGCCCGGGTCCAGCCAAAGGCCAATGAAGAGGCACCGAAAGTAGGACCGGGGAGCCCCTCGCGCCCCCGCCTCCTCCCCCTCGCCTGTCCTGCCGGACCCTGGCCGCAGCTGCAGCCCCCTCCTCCCTTTTGTGTGTCTTCACACTGTGTCCCTGCGCAGTCCGAAGCGGGGAGGGGGGTGAAGAAGAAAGAGTCCCCCGGCGGGCGGGCGCGCTGGCCGGCAAGGCAGAGAGAAGCCATTCGGCCCTCTGGACGGACGGACGTGCTGCTGGCCGGAGGAGGGCGATGCCCCAGAGAGGCTAAATGGCGCCCCGACGGAACCCGCTCGCCGCGGAAATTTGACATTAAAAAAAAAAAATCTTTCGAATTTTTCCCACGGAACACCAGGCAACATCTCGCGGCACACTAGTGTGCCGCGGAACAGTGGTTGAAAAACACTGCACTAGAAGGACAGATCCTGAAGTTGAGGCTCCAGTACTTTGGCCACCTCATGAGAAGAGAAGACTCCCTAGAAAAGACCCTGATGTTGGGAAAGATGGAGGGCACAAGGAGAAGGGGACGACAGAGGATGAGATGGTTGGACAGTGTTCTCGAAGCGACTGGCATGAGTTTGGCCAAACTGCGAGAGGCAGTGAAGGATAGGCGTGCCTGGAGCGCTCTGGTCCATGGGGTCACGAAGAGTCAGACATGACTGAACGACTGAACAACAACAACAAGAGTTGGGAGAGACCTCCCTGCCCCCCAGAAACCCCCTGCTATGCAGGAATAGTGTGGGAATACTGTGTCACCTGGAATACTGTGTCCAGTTCTGGGCACCACAGTTCAAGAAGGATACGGACAAGCTGGAACGTGTCCAGAAGAGGGCAACCAAAATGGTCCAAGGCCTGGAAACGATGCCTTATGAGGAATGGCTTAGGGAGCTGGGCACGTTTAGCCTGGAGAAGAGAAGGTTAAGGGGTGATATGATAGCCATGTTCAAATATATCAAAGGATGTCATATAGAGGAGGGAGAAAGGTTGTTTTCTGCTGCTCCAGAGAAGCGGACACGGGGCAATGGATTCAAACTACAGGAAAAAAGATTCCACCTAAACATTAGGAAGAACTTCCTGACAGTAAGAGCTGTTGGACAGTGGGATTTGCTGCCAAGGAGTGTGGTGGAGTCTCCTTCTTTGGAGGTCTTTGAGCAGAGGCTTGACAGCCATCTGTCAGGAATGCTTTGATGGTGTTTCCTGCTTGGCACGGGGTTGGACTGGATGGCCCTTGGGGTCTCTTCCAACTCTAGGATTCTATGATTCTATGATTCTAAGCACGTTTCTCCCTTGCGTCCTGAGTTCGAGTGTCTTCAAAGCCCATGACACCTTTGGTAAAGGTTGTTCTTGCCTGCTTGCATCGCACTTGCATGCTCAGTGGGGAAAAGGGGTGAGGGAGCCCCGTGGCAGTGGAACAACACTTGGCATTATTTCACAGCTTTGCCAGGGTGTGCTGAGACGGGCACCCCGGTCCAATCTGACCCTCAACCCAGGAAAGGGTTGTTTTTTGGATTGCTGAGTAGGATACCTGTATATCTGCTTCTCTTTTTGTTCCTAACTGTTAAGGAAGGTGCCTTGAAAGGGGGAAAAAGATGGCCTACGGCCAATTCGTTTCCCAAGCATCGGATTTATTAATTAATATATTTATTGGCTGTGCCGTTTTAGAGAAAGCTTTTAAGCCTCAAAGATTGGCTTGTCTCCAGTTTTGAAAGAGAGAGAGAGAGAGAGAGAGAGAGAGAGAGAGAGAGAGAGAAGGTTTAGCAGTAGCATTGCGGGGGTGGGAGAGGTAGGAGGCCCAGGAACACCATTTTCTGGTTGAATTATGTGCCATTTCTATAAAATAGTGGGGAGGGGGGGCGCACAAACAGCTGAGCACCACAGTCCTGGGGCTTGGCGTGGTGATCATTTTCTCTGAGAAACCGAGGCTCTTCTCCAAAAACGTATGGGCGCGCTTGGCCATTTTTCAATTCCAGTCATCTCGCCACCATATATAAAGAAGCGAGGCTTTTTTGACAAAAGAGCGAGAGAGCGAGAGAGGGAAGAATCTAAATTGAAAGCAAATCGCAAACGGGGCTTTTCTGGGTGATAAAAACTCCCATTCCGTGGCTCCCTTGTACAATATTTATTTTATCCTCCTTATAACTACCCAGGCTGTCTCTACATGTTATTAAAGTAATGCATTTGCTTAACCTCCACTTAAATTCTCCTCCCCGGGCTCTCCCTCCCTGATTGTACATCTCCCCGCTACACGATTTCCAACTGCTCGCCCGTCGTCGCTGGACAATTATATTAACAGCCTGTCTTCGCGAGGAGAGGGAATCGTAAAGTGTACCCCATTTGCACACACACGCACACACACACACACACACACACACGACTTGGTTCAGTGGGGAATCTTCAAACAGATGAGGAAAAGGCCGTTGGCGGGGAACATTGGATTGTGCAACAGCAGGGATCAGTTCTGGAGCCAAATCTGAGGACCTAAGGAGTGCCCTGATTGATCATAGAATGGTAGAGTTGGATTGGTCCCCAAGCTCTCATCTAGTCTATCCCAACCCCCCTGCAATGCAGGAACCCCTGGCAGGTGGCCATCCAAACTCTCTTCAAATATTTCCTGTTGTGACGCGGGGATCGTGATACAGCAAGTGATTTCAGCTTTCTGACATAACAGGCAGGAGACAGCACCTTCATGTAACACTCTTTTTTTCAGGCAAACAAGACTGGGGAACTGAGGAGAGGGGTGCTACATTTATAGGGACAGAAGACTGGCTAGAAAGGATACATTTTGGAGGGAACCATCTCAAGCAGTCACAAAGCTGCCTCTTGGTGGGAACCAATAAGACCGAGGATCCAAATGCAGAAACTTGAATGAACCAATAGTAGCTGTTCCTTCTGGAACAGGAAGGCAGTTACTTTCCCCTAATGTGAATACAGACAATAGTGATACAGATATTATAACCCTTGAATCAATACACAACACCTCCATCACCTCCAGGTTCCCCTCAGGGTTCTTAGAGGGAAGTCATGAGATTCAAATATGCATTGGTACTCAAACACCTTGGAAGCCAAACACTGCAAACCCGGAAGTAAGTGTTCCGGTTTGCGATTTTTTTTCGGAAGCCGAATGTGCTCCGTTTTGAGTGTCACGCTGTGGTCTGTCTGTTTTTGCTATTTATTTTGTGTTATTTTGTGTTTTTGTGTCTGTGTGGAACCCAGTTCAGCTACGGATTGATTGATTGATTGATTGTGTGACTGCAGTACATTGTTTATTGCTTTCATCTTATGGATCAATGGTCTCGTTAGATAGTAAAATTCATGTTAAATTGCTCTTTTAGGGGTTGCTTTGAAAAGCCTGGAACGGATTAATCCATTTTGCATTACTTTCTATGGGAAAGCGCACCTTAGTTTTGGAACGCTTTGGTTTTGGAACGGACTTCCGGAACGGATTAAGTTTGAGAACCAAGGTGTGGATTTCCCCATTTGATTTTTTAACTGGTTGTCTCCCTATCTGATATCCCAAGTGGACACCAAATAGTATTTTTTCGGTAACCTTTTTCTCCTTATATAATGCAGGCATAGGCAAACTCAGCCCTCCAAATGTGTTGGGACTACAACTCCCATGATCCCTAGCTAACAGGACCAGCGGGATCAACTCCTGCCCGGCATTTCAGTCCTCCCAGTTTCCCAATCTTCAATTCAGTTATCAACATTTCTGCACCAAATGGAGTTATTTTTTTTTTAAAAAATCCTCATGGAAATCCTTCAACAATTTCATGCAAAGCTTTGGGCGTGGTTTTGACCGAACTGCGCATTTCTGCCCCAGCAATTTATAATCCTAGTACGGCGCATCTTTGAGCGTCGTTTTCACGGCCAAATTCAGTTTTTATTCGACGCGTACCTGCTATGCGCATTTTCGTAAACACGGGTTGGATAAGCGCATTGCGGAATTTGGGTAATCGTGGTTGCTGAAGGTCGCGTTTCAGTTCTCTGTACCATTTCACAACGTGAGAATTCGATAAATGTAGCTTTAAATGTGAACTGGATCCAATTTCTCTTCTCTCTGGCCCTCCCCAATCCCTAGCCAAACATTAACAACATTTACGCAGAAATAGGATACTGGAGGCATTACTTCTCTGTCATCTCCTCTTGCTTTCCACCTCAGCTAAAACCCAAATGTTGCAACTTTTCCTCGAAGGTGAGTTGTGCCATCTTTAGTTGCCCTTTTCTGAACCCTTCCCATCTCCACAATTGACCTTCTCTTTCCCCCCTCACTGTTTTCCTCTCACAGATGCCTTGTCAGCCACTTCATCTCAAGAACTTTCCACTCTGAGGAGGACAAATCCAATTTCCCCAGCAATTTCCTCTCGCTTCTTACTTCAGACAACAAGTATTTCCTCTGTCTCCTTCGCATTTCACACCTAGGCTTCTCGAAAAGCGATGCAGAGTCCTCATCTCTGAGGAAAAACTAAAAATCTGTGGCCTTTCCTAAAAGGAACGGATAACTCGGTATATCTGGTTCCTTACCTTCTCGGAAGAGTTTTTTCCCATCCCGTTCTGCTTTAACTTGCAAACTTTTGCTTCATAGAATCATAGAATCCTAGAGTTGGAAGAGACCCCAAGGGCCATCCAGTCCAACCCCCTGCCAAGCAGGAAACACCATCAAAGCATTCCTGACAGATGGCTGTCAAGCCTCGCTTAAAGACCTCCAAAGAAGGAGACTCCACCACACTCCTTGGCAGCAAATCCCACTGTCGAACAGCTCTTACTGTCAGGAAGATCTTCCTAATGTTTAGGTGGAATCTTCTTTCTTGTAGTTTGAATCCATTGCTCCGTGTCCGCTTCTCTGGAGCAGCAGAAAACAACCTTTCTCCCTCCTCTAGATGACATCCTTTGATATATTTGAACATGGCTATCATATCACCCCTTAACCTTCTCTTCTCCAGGCTAAACATACCCAGCTCCCTAAGCCGTTCCTCCTAAGGCATCGTTTCCAGGCCTTGGACCATTTTGGTTGCCCTCCTCTGGACACGGTCCAGCTTGTCAGTCTGGACACGTTCCAGCTTCGCGAAAAGTAAATTTAAACGTACTGTACAATTAAATAGGTGTTTCCCCTCTGGACACTCACATTTTGCCCTCGCAACGCACATTTCTAGAACGTTCTCATTCACAATAGCGCTTCCAAACATTTCCCTTATATACCGGTAGTACACATTTCTAACTGACCATATGCGAGGACACATTTCTCCTCACGATACACATTTCTAACCACATTTGCCTCACGAAATGCCTTTCCAATACACATTTCCCATTGCTATACAGATTTCCAGACATTTCCCCATTATTGCATCCATCAAAACTTATTTGCACTGTTGAATTTATCTTAATGTTGCCAACGTTTTCAAGTGTACACAATCCCACCTGTTCCCCATATATTCAATAACATTTCCCCATCTTCTTTAAACAAATGTTCTTCTTGTCCTCTTATTCTATATTTTAGGTCCGCAAGCTGCACATATTCCATCAATTTTAAATTGCAATTCTTCCTTAGTTGGGACTTTGTTCGATTTCCATTTTTGGGCTAACAAAACATGGGCCACAGTAGTGGCACACATAAATAACCTTTTTTGACACCTGGGAATTTCTGTCTGGATTATTCGCAACAAAAAGGAACCACCCCCCCCCCTTTTTAAAGAAAAGTACTGTATATTCTGGCATATGAGTCTACTTTTTAATCCAGGGAAATCTTCTCAAAAGTCGGGGGTCGTCTTATACGCCGGGTGGAGAATCTGCAGTCGGGTATATCTCAAACTCTATATTTTAACTGGAAAAGTTGGGGGATATTCTTATACGCCCAGTCGTCTTATAAGCCGGAAAATACGGTACTTTTAAGTGTCATTTTCAATTCATTATGGATTATTTCCCAGTACTCTTTTACCCTTTTACAGGTCCACCACATATGATAGAACGTACCCCCAGTCTCATTGCATCGCCAACACTTATCTGATTCAGTCTTAGACATTTTAGCAAGTCTACTCAGAGTCAAGTACCATCTGTAAATCATTTTCAGGTAGTATAGGATCCATAAGAACTCTTCCTTGTTTGGGTTCCTATACAGTGGTACCTTGGTTTACGAACTTAATCCGTTCTGGAAGTCCATTCTTAAACCAAGGCGTGCTTTCGCATAGCAGGGGGGGGGGACTCAATTTACAAATGGAACAAGCTCAACAGGAAGAAGAAGAAGAAGAAGAAGAAGAAGAAGAAGAAGAAGAAGAAGAAGAAGAAGAAGAAGAGGAGTTTGGATTTGATATCCCGCTTTTCACTACCCGAAGGAGTCTCAAAGCGACTAACATTCCCCTTTCCCTTCTTCTCCCACAACAAACACTCTGTGAGGTGAGTGGGGCTGAGAGACTTCAGAGAAGTGTGACTAGCCCAAGGTCACCCAGCAGCTGCATGTGGAGGAGGGGAGACGCGAACCCGGTTCACCAGATTACGAGTCTACCGCTCTCAACCACTACACCTGCTTCCAAGGCAAAGTTCACAAACCAAAACACCTACTTCCAGGTTTGCAGCGTTCTTAATCCAAGTTGTTCATAAACTAAGCTGTTCTTAGACCAAGGTGCCACTGTATTACATATTGAAATGAGTAGGTGCTGGACTGCATATTGGAACAAACCATTGACACACATTCTTGGTCTTGAATGGAACTGCCATCCATTTGGGACACATAGCAATCACAACTGCATTTCAAAGGTAAAGGGACCCCTGACCGTTAACTCCAGTGGCGGACGACTCTGGGGTTGCGGCGCTCATCTCGCTTTACTGGCCGAGGGAGCCGGCGTACAGCTTCCGGGTCATGTGGCCAGCATGATTAAGCCGCTTCTGGCGAACCAGAGCAGTGCATGGAAACGCCGTTTTCCTTCCCGCCAGAGCGGTACCTATTTATCTACTTGCACTTTTGACATGCTTTCAAACTGCTAGGTGGGCAGGAGCTAGAAACTATCCAGCCAATCAGGGAAAGCAACTAAGTGCAGCTTCACAATGCTTTTGCAAGTATTTATTAATTCTGCACTCGCAAGGAGCCACGCCTTCACGTAGGCCGCACCTAGTCTTTGAAATTCCGGTACCTGTTTATCTACTTGGACTTTGACGTGCTTTCGAACTGCTAGGTTGGCAGAAGCTGGGATCGAACAACGGGAGCTCAACCTGTCACGGGGATTCGAACCGCCGACTTTCTGAACAGCAAGCCCTAGGCTCTGTGGTTTAACCCACAGTGCCACCCGCTGTGGGTTAGAACTAAGCGAAAACCAACCACCGCCATTAGGACCCAAGGGCAGTGTTGGCAAAAGAGGGTGAGGTCAGGGAGGTCAATGGGGGACAGAAACGGCTCAGAGAAGAACACAACTGAAACAGAACTCCATTGCTAACCTACCTCACAGGGTTGTTGTGAGGAGAAAATGGGTGGAAAGACCTCTAAAAACCTTTCCAGGATGTATAATTTGTTGCTAGAGTGGCATACAAAAGATGAACTGGTTAAATCTGCAATGATAGATTGGGCAAAAGATGTGGGACACAATATTATGATGGATGACTGGGAGAGGTTATGGAAGGAAGGTATCAAATTTACGGCTTGTAATGTATTAAGAGAAAATATTATGAAAATGATATATAGGTGGTATTTGACACCAGTGAAGATAGCTAAAATATATCATGTTACAAGTAATGTGTGTTGGAAATGTAAAACTGCGGAAGGTACCTTTTATCATATGTGGTGGACATGCCCAAAGGTTAAGGCTTTCTGGGAGAAGATTTATAATGAACTCAAGAAGGTAATGAAAATTACCTTTAGTAAGAAACCAGAGGCCTGCCTTTTGAGCATGACCAATCATGAGATACCCAGTCAGGATAGAGTGTTTTTTATGTATGCCACAACAGCTGCTAGAATTCTACTTGCAAGAAACTGGAAAGGCGAAGAGATCCCGACAGTGGAAGAATGGCAGATGAAGTTAATGGACTTTATGGAACTCGCTGAACTGACCGCGAGACTCCGAGACCAGAGGGAGGAGAAGGTGCAACAGGACTGGAAGAAATTTAAGGACTATTTAAAAAATCGTGTAAAATTGGATATCTGAGCAGAATTAGCATGGTGAATTGGCTTTAGCTAGTTGATGTTAGACAAAACTGTACACAAGAAGTATTGTTATGAACGATTTAAATGTTTAAGAACGTTTTAGGATATGTAGTCTAAGTAATGAACTATATTTGATTAATTAATGTCTTAAAGACTATTAAGAAGAGTGGTTAATGTTATGAAAAAAGATACAAAGTTACTAAAGTATATTGATATTGAACGCAGTTGAGGGAGCGGGGGAAGATCCCCCTCAAAGAAGATAGAAACTAGATTTAAACAATGATAGTATATGGTTCCTGTTTATGTAGGTATGTATAAGTTTTCTTTAATTTTTAGTTGTTTCTGTTTGATGTGTTTATTATGTTTTATTTATTGTGTATTTGTGTATGTATTGTGTTTTTGTTGTTTAATGTGAAAATAATAAAATATTTAAAAAAAAAAGAAAATGGGTGGAAAGGGGAACCATTCATGCTTTCGGAGGGAAGGCAGGATATATTCACAACAAATAAGCCAATGCAATCGTTCTTCCCCACCTAAAAAAAAAGGGGGAAGCAGGTTTCTAAAACACCTGAACATGAACTGTCAGATCATATCCCAAATGTTTGTTTGCAATCAAGAGTTGGACAGGGCATGTCACTCACCCAGACTGACAGGCGAGCTGCCATTGGAAAACATTTCTAAATTAGGCTAAATAAGTGCTGATTCCTTAATTAATTAGCATGGTTGGAAGCTGCAGCGGCAAGGGTGGCGTGTAACGATCATTCAGGCCAGAGGCTGAAATTGTGAAATGATATTATGAAGGATGGGATGCGTCCCAAGCAGGGCTGTCTTAAGCATATCCGGCGCCGTGGCGCAAAGCTCCCTCCAGCGCCGCCCCCCCCTTTCCCAGAGCCGTCCACCTTTTCTTTAGGGAGGACAGCGCTGCCGGCGGGGCTGGAGGAGGCGGGCAGCGGCTGGAGGGTGGCTTCTCTGGCAGGGAAGAGGTGGAGGCTGGACGACTCAGCTGGCCGCTTCGTGCCACGGTGGCCACGACAGACGGAGGCTCTGGGCGTAGTGCAGCATGGCGGAGGTTGGCGAGGGTGGCAAGCTGATGCTTGGAGGCGCCGCGTCCAGCCTCCGCCTCTTCCCTGGTGCCCTCCAGAACTTGGCGCCCTGGCACCCTGCGCCACTAGCCTCTATGGGTAAGACGCCCCTGGTCCCAAGCCCTGGTTTCAAGTACTCTTGGCTCAGTGGTAAGTACTGATGTGGGATTCTTGGTTGTGGCGGAGGAACTGAACTGGGAAGTTTTCCTAGGACGCAAATCAGGCTGGTTTGCCTTTAGTAAACAGATCTAAAAACTTTTGAATTTTCCCATCTTACCCCAATATCAAGTTGTATACAAATGAACTTATATTCAGTGCAAGCTGGAAAATTTCGAAGTTTCTAGATCTGTTTGCAGGTATAAAATAAATAGGCCCATTGAAAGCAGTTAGACCTTATCTGCACTATGCATTTAAAACAGTATCATGCCACAAAGGATCATGGGAACTGTAGTTTGTTAAGGGTGGTGAGAGTTGTTGGGGGCTTCTATTCACGCCCCCCCCCCGAGAAGGTCGGCGGTTCGAATCCCCGCAGTGACGGCGTGAGCTCCCGTTGCTCGGTCCCAGCTCCTGCCCACCTAGCAGTTTGAAAGCACGTCAAAGTGCAAGTAGATAAATAGGTACCGCTCCGGCGGGAGGGTAAACGGCGTTTCCGTGCACTGCTCTGGTTCGCCAGAAGCGGCTTAGTCATGCTGGCCACATGACCCGGAAGCTGTACGCCGGCTCCCTCGGCCAGTAATGCGAGATGAGCACCGCAACCCCAGAGTCGTCCGCGACTGGACCTAACGGTCGGGGGTCCCTTTACCCTTTACCTTTCCTTTAATAAAAAGTTAGCTTCATTGACAGCGGAGACCTGTTTCCTGTATTGCTGACCTGCGCTCCGTCTAACTCCAGCCCTGGCATCAGGATCTTGGCAGGTCCTGACCGTTTCAGAAATGTGTGTGTGTCTTGGGGGGGGGGGGCAATCCTGCAGAAAGGGCCTTCCCTACCCCAGCCTCATGCACACAGTAACTGCTTGCTCCTGACCCAGAACATTCAATCCCTAGGCAAAGAACAGGTGCCGGGTGTTTGTGTGTGTGTGTGTGTGTGTGTGTGGATTTCTTTCCTTCTCAAAAGCTGGATCTCCCCCCCCCCCCAGTTCCGACCAAGCTGTTGATTTGCACCAGATGAGATCAATAGAGCTTGCGGAAGCGATCGGAAATCACCACCCCTTTACAAAACTTGGTGGCTGCATATTGAAAAGGAAATAAAGAGAGATACGGCGGGCTGCTGTGCGGAAGACGAGAGATATTAAAAAGGGGTTAGCGGAGGACAAAAGATTTCATCTTATCAGAGAAGGAATGCTTCCTCTCCACCCTCATACTCCCCCCCCCCGCCGCCAGTAGCTTGCTAGCTTATTTCCTCTGTGAGTACTCCCCCCCACCCCCACCCCACCTGCCAGCAACTTCTTCCTACGATTCAGGATGCTCGTGTCATTTCAGGTCTGTCTCAGATTGCCTTTTGCAAACAACAACAGCAGCAGCAGCAGCAAGAGCGACAACTCAGCTTGAACAAAAACCAAACGATCCTCAGGGCCCAAACGTGGGTGGAAACAACACATTTCCAAACACAGGGTTGACCTACCGATGTGAAATCCATGTGCAAATTGAAGTGCCAAGGGGATGGACGGGGTGTGTGTGGGCACATTGAACCCTCTCCCCACCCAACTCTTCAGCACTTTCCCCTCTCAGCCAGGTTGTAACCAGCAGCTGGGACCTGGTGACAGCCACCCTGTGGGGGAAGTCATTGAAATTCGAGTAGTGCCATGGCCTCATGACAAGAGCCAAGGGAGGAGGAAGAGGAGGAGGAGAAGGCAGCCAGGTCCAGAGCTGGGTGTATTACCTGCAAGGAATCAGACCCTAAAAACATTAGAAGAGCCCTACACCTGGATCTAGAAGGGACGCGGGTAGCACTGTGGGTTAAACCACTGAGCCTCTTGGGTGTCGATCAGAAGGTTGGCGGTTCGAATCCCCGCAGTGACGGGGTGAGCTCCCGTTGCTCGGTCCCTGCTCCTGCCCACCTAGCAGTTCAAAAGCACATCAAAGTGCAAGTAGATAAATAGGGACGGCTCCGGCGGGAAGGTAAATGGCGTTTCCGTGCGCTGCTCTGGTTCACCAGCCTAGTCATGCTGGCCACATGACCCAGAAGCTGTATGCCGGCTCCCTCGGCCAATAAAGCGAGATGAGCGCTGCAACCCCAGAGTCATCCATGACTGGACCTAACGGTCAGAGGTTCCTTTACCTTTACAGCTGGATCAGGCCAACAGGCGCATCTCAGGCCCAGCATCCTGTTCTCACCGTGGTCAACAAGATGCCTCACTCAGAGCTATCCACAGTGCTGAAACCACTGGACTGCCTTGACCCAGGTGCGCACCTGGTGCAGATGAGTCAGAACGAGAGGAGCTTCGTCAACAAAGTACCTACTGGCCCTGGAGTGACTCAGCCCACCCCGTGGTCATTGGGTCTTCCTGGGCAGCAAGGAGCATAAGATGGCTGGTGGCAGTGATGTTGGGAGAGGAGGAGGAGGGGTGTGCTGTGCTGTTTAACGTCCACTGGAGGGCGCTATTTTTTTGCACAAAATCACACTTTTACCTGGGAAAGGTGTGGTGTTTGTACAATGTAAGTACATATGATCACTCCCATATGGCCATGGAACATTGTGTCCAAATTTGAATGGAATCAATCAAGGGGTTACGGAGAAAGGCGATCGTTAACAAACATCCAACTTGAACGATTTTATATATATAGATTTCCAAACAGAAGCTTTTGTGTTCCATGTATGTACAAATGAATCGGGTTTTTTTTTAACGTAATGTCCAAATTGAAGCTTTTTGTGTTCCACGTTTGTCTTAGCAAAGACAAGTGTCAAGCGTAACAATTTAAGGAGCAATACTTGCAAAAGATGAACTTTTCTCTGTAATGTTCCACAACTGCCTTTGCAAAGTATGGTTGTTGTATGCCGCTGCTGTATGCAGGTATCAGACGAAGGAAAGATCTTAACATGTGCCTTTGCAAAATATAGTTGCTGTATGCCGGTGTAAAAATGTCTGCAGACAGTTTTTCCGGGTCTTGTGGCCAGCATGACTAAGCCGCTTCTGGCGAAACCAGAGCAGCGCACGGAAACGCTGTTTACCTTCCCACTGGAGCGGTACCTATTTATCTACTTGCACTTTGACATACTTTCGAACTGCTAGGTGGGCAGGAGCAGGGACCGAGCTACGGGAGCTCACCCTAAGCAGGGATTAAAACTGCCGACCTTCTGATCGGCAAGCCTTAGGCTCTGTGGTTTAGACCACAGCGCCACCCGCGTCCCAAGAATTGGACTACTTGCTTCTAAAATAAAGTGTTTCTTCTCTGCACCATGAAACTGTCCTCTTTCAGAGGTAAAACCTTACCTTGCGGTGCAGGGGCAATGGTTGCGACTTAGCAGGATGGGAAACCCCTTAGACAAGGCCTGCCTGCCATCTTACCCCATGCCTTTTAAAAAGTGACCCCATACAGGCAATTCGCCTGAAACTCAGAAGCGATGCTTCCTTCCCCGCACCGAGAGAGCCGGGCATGAGAGCTTGATTTCCAACAACTTCTTAGTACAAACTCAGGTTTCCTCCCTGAATATATGCTAGGGGAGCGGGGGAGAAAGATAACACAAAGAGTATTTGAAGAAGCACAGGAGACCGACAGTGCAAATATTAGACTCTGTTTGCATGAAATAAATTTCAGGTGTGCTACTGTGAGCAGTTCCATCACAAGCCTGGGTCCGGTGAAGGCAAGTCGAGAACCGGCTCATTCCCCTTCTCTGCCTCTCTGCACCACACAACAAAATAGTGTCAGGAGAGCCTCTGGGATCAGGCAAATGGCATCCTGTTCTCACAGTGGCCAGCCAGATGCTTGTGGGAACCTCACAAACAGGGAAGAAGAAGAAGAGTTTGGATTTGATATCCCGCTTTTCACTACCCGAAGGAGTCTCAAAGCGGCTAACAATCTCCTTTCCCTTCCTCCCCCACAACAAACACTCTGTGAGAGACTTCAGAGAAGTGTGACTAGCCCAAGTTCACCCAGCTGCTGCATGTGGAGGAGAGGAGACACGAACCCGGTTCCCCAGATTATGAGTCTACCGCTCTTAACCACACCACCACACAAGAGCCGTCTTCCCTCCTGTGGTCTCCAGCAACTTGAATTCAGAAGCGTTGCTGCCTCAAAACTGTAGAGGAAGTCCATAGTCATTGTGACTAGCAGCTTCCGATTGTCCCCTCCCCAATGAATTTGTCTACTCCTCTTTACAGCCATCCAGGTTGGTGGGCTATCACTGCCTCCTGTGGAAGGGAGTTCCACAGTTTAACTATCTGTTGTGTGGAGAAATGCTTTCTTTGATCCGTCCTGAATATTCAAACCAGGGCCGTCTTAAGCATATCCGGCGCCATGGTGCAAAGATCCCACCGGCGCCCTACACCCCCCTTTCCCAGAGTTGCCGACCTTTTTTTAGGGAGGACGGTGCTGCCGGCGTCACGTCCAGCTTTTGAGGGGCTGGAGGAGGCGGGCAGCGGCTGGAGGGGTGGGGAAGAAGCGGAGGCTGGAGGCGGAGGCTCCCGGCTCAGCTGGTTGTTTTGTGCCACGGTGGCCATGTCAGGCGGATGCTCCAGGCACGGTGCTGCTTCAGCACGGCATGGCGGAGGCGGGCGAGGTTGACGAGCTGATGCCGGGAGGCGCCGCATCCACCCTCTGCCTCTTCCCTGGTCAGAGCCGTCTCATCCATAGAAGCCGGTGGCGCGGTGCGCCAGGGCGCTGGGCGCCCCAGGGGCGCGCCCGCGAGCCCGCCGGCATACCGGGCTCCTCCTCCCCAACCCGCCCCCGCCCCCACGGGCAGGCGGGCACTCGCGCGCCGGCGGGCGGGCTGTAAGCCGCCCGCCCTCGCCTCCCAGAGCCCCAGCTGCCCTCGCCTCCCATCCCCGCGCCACTCCAGCGCCACGCCCCTCACCCCCCGCTCGCCCACCCCCCTCCCAAGGGGCAGCAAGCGCGGGAGGGAGGCGGCGTAGAGGCGGCATGGCGGGGGCGCCGGAGGGATAGCCGCGCCAGGGCGGCAGATCCCCTTAAGACGGCTCTGTCCCTGGTGCCCTCCAGAACTTGGTGCCCTGGCGCCCTGCACCACTATGGGTAAGATGCCCCTAATTCAAACGTTAAGCTTCATTGGATATCCACAACATTTGGTGTCACAGAATCCTTTCCTCTCCAGCAGCCTGTTTAATTTTTTTTTTTTTAAGCCAGTGGTACCCCAGGTTACGTCCTTAATTCGTTCCGGGTAACAGTACGTAACCCGAAAAGGACGTAACCCGAATAATTCATTCTGCGCAGACCGGAAAAAACTGGAAAAATCACTTCTGCAAAAACGCTTCTGCGCACGTGCGAATCGCATGCGCTTCGGGTTGCGCTTCCGGGTCAGCGGGGTTCGTAACCCCAAAAGTACGCAACCCGAAGCATACGTAACCCGGGGTACCTCTGTATTGAGGAATATGCCGTTGTTGTTGTTCAGTCGTTCAGTCGTGTCCGACTCTTCGTGACCCCATGGACCAGAGCACGCCAGGCACGCCTATCCTTCACTGCCTCCTGCAGTTTGGCCAAACTCATGCCAGTCACTTCGAGAACACTGTCCAACCATCTCATCCTCTGTCGTCCCCTTCTCCTTGTGCCCTCCATCTTTCCCAACATCAGGGTCTTTTCCAGGGAGTCTTCTCTTCTCATGAGGTGGCCAAAGTACTGGAGCCTCAACTTCAGGATCTGTCCTTCTAGTGAGCACTCAGGGCCGATTTCCTTGAGAATGGATAGGTTTGATCTTCTTGCAGTCCATGGGACTCTCAAGAGTCTCCTCCAGCACCATCATTCAAAAGCATCAATTCTTCGGCGATCAGCCTTCTTGATGCCGTACTCCTCCCATTTTCTGATCAAGAGCCCAAGAGAGGGGCGGCAGGAATCAGAGAAAGCTGTAATCCACTGATGGCAATGCCTAATGAAGATCGAGGCTGCTGAATGTCCCACCCTCAGTTAGCAGGGAAATGCAGGAGGGGGTGGGGAGGAAACTCATTTCCCCCAATGCCCACTAGTAAAACAAAGAAGTAAATAAATTTCACCGAGCCCTTTGGAAAACACCATCATTGCCTCTGAGGTCTAATTGTTCTCTGCTTTTATGATTTAGCTTCTTCTCATAGAATGCCCCCCTCCCTGTTTCCTTCTTTTACAGCTGGGCTGTGATCATTCCCCCCCCCCAAATTAAAAAAACATGGCTTTGCCTATTGATGTCACTGTGTTTTCCCTCTGGGAGAGACGTCTCTGAAACATTTACTCATATGGGTCACCTCAAAGGCTGAAAGGTTGAATTGGCGGAGTGTCTCTCTGTGCAGCCTCCCTTGGTCTTGGTAGTGAGCCTCTTGGAGACAGAATCAATTGAAATCAATGGGTCTGATGTTGAAGCAAACGGTAATATAGCAGTGCTTTTTTTCATTAAAAAAAATGTTTAGGGGTACTCTCATTTTCCTACTCATATTGAAATACTGCTCCTCAATGAGGCCCAACTTAGATTCCCAACATGTTTAGGAGCATGCGTACCCCTGTGTCCCCCCAGAAAAAAAGCACCGGGTAATAGGGATGCGGGTGGCGCTGTGGGTTAAACCACTGAGCCTAGGGCTTGCCGATCAGAAGGTTGGCGGTTCGAATCTCCACGATGGGGTGAGCTCCCGTTGCTCGTTCCCAGCTCCTGCCCACCTAGCAGTTCGAAAGCACATCAAAGTGCAAGTAGATAAATAGGTATCGCTCCAGCGGGAAGGTAAACGGCATTTCTGTGCACTGCTCTGGTTCACCAGAAGCAGCTTAGTCATGCTGGCCACATGACCCGGAAGCTGTACGCCGGCTCCCTCGGCCAGTAACGCGAGAGGAGCGCCGCAACCCCAGAGTTGGACATGACTAGACCTAACGGTCAGGGGTCCCTTTACCCTTTACCTAATAGGATCATTGATCAGGAGAGCAGGGTGGGGGGGGGGGGTGGACATCAAAAGTCATATTGATGCACCAACCCCCATCATAGCCCACCAGTAGGGACAACAGAGAAATTTGGTTCACAGAATCACAGAGGCGGAGAGGTCTCTTGTGTTCGGTTCCTGCTTCCCATGGTTGTTGTAAGAACCAGGATGCTTGGCCAGGTGGGTCATTGGTCTGATCCAGCAAGCAGGCTCTTAGGTTCTTAACCTCTGGAGAGCCAAAGGTTCACAGCCCCTGGACCAGAGTCACTGAAATCACCAAGGCTCAAGTCTGTTTCCATGGGCATACACTAAGCATGCCTATGTCTGAGGTTACCAACACCATGGACTCGAGAGGTCAGGCTATCACTGCCCAGCAAAAGCTGCAGCTGGTAAACTAGACAGAGATCACACTCAGCCTCTAGTGACCCCTAAGCAATGCACTTGCTCCTTCGTGAATGGGTGCATCCCCATACAAAACAGGTAACTTGCCCATTTCCTAGCTAGATTCCCCCAAACGTCACATTCAAGTATTAATAATAATAATAATAATAATAATAATAATAATAATAATATTCAAAAGCAGAGACATCAGCTTGCCGACAAAGGTCCGTATAGTTAAAGCTATGGTTTTCCCAGTAGTGATGTACGGAAGTGAGAGCTGGACCATCAAGAAGGCTGATCGCCGAAGAATGGATGCTTTTGAATTATGGTGCTGGAGGAGACTCTTGAGAGTCCCATGGACTGCAAGAAGATCAAACCGATCCATTCTGAAGGAAATCAGCCCCGAGTCCTCACTGGAGGGGCAGATCCTGAAACTGAGGCTCCAATACTTTGGCTGCCTCATGAGAAGAGAAGACTCCCTGGAAAAGACCCTGATGTTGGGAAAGATGGAGGGCGCAAGGAGAAGGGGGCGACAGAGGACGAGATGGTTGGACAGTGTTCTCGAAGCTACTAACATGAGTTTGGCCAAACTGCGGGAGGCAGTGAAGGATAGGCGTGCCTGGCGTGCTCTGGTCCATGGGGTCACGAAGAGGCAGACACGACTGAACAACAACAACAACAAAAAATAATACTAAAGTTTGCCACTTGGACGCTTCTAGCAAATTTGCCCCTCTCCAGGTGCCCTCCTAATGAAGCCTTCGCAGCAGCAGGTAGTCTGCTTTCTCTGGAGAAGAGATTAAATAGTTTCATAAAACACTCCATGACCAAACTGGCTTTCTACCTCTCCCCCACCCCCACCCCCTTCCTGGAATGTGCTTGCTCCACTCTGGCATAAACGTAATACCTGCTTTTAAATTCAATTAACAGTGAGTCAATTGTGCTGCCTGAATACATTACCGCAGCTTGATATGCTTCATGTTAATTATTCTAAAACATGAGGGGAGGCTGGTAGGACCCTCCCCACCCCACCCCAAATGCAGACCAGTTCCTACCCTCCCCAATATGTCATGCACCGCAGCACCACTTGACGCCGGCTTGCTGACACCCCCAACCTAGAACCCCTTTGGCTCCCCTTTGCAAAAGCTCCAAGACGACAGCCTTTTGCAAAATGCACATAAAGCACAACCCCGATCCACCATCCTTCAGGTATCCAGGGATGACTCAGACATTTGTGCTGATTTCCGTGACTGCAGCAAAGTCAACAGGACTGGTGTTCTGACCCGTCTGTATCATGAGTCAACAGTGTGATGCCGCAGCAAAAAACGCTAATGCTATTCTAGGCTGCATCAACAGAGGTCTAGCGTCTAAATCAGGCATAGGCAAACTCTGGCCCTCCAGATGTCTTGGAACTACAATTCCCACAATATAGTACCACTATATTCCGCTCTGGTCAGACCTCACCTGGAATACTGTGTCCAGTTCTGGGCACCCCAGTTCAAGAAGGCTACTGACAAGCTGGAACGTGTCCAGAGGAGGGCAACCAGAATGGTCAAAGGCCTGGAAACGATGCCTTAGGAGGAACGGCTTAGGGAGCTGGGTATGTTTAGCCTGCAGAAGAGAAGGTTAAGGGGTGATATGATAGCCATGTTCAAATATATCAAAGGATGTCATATAGAGGAGGGAGAAAGGTTGTTTTCTGCTGCTCCACAGAAGCGGACACAGAGCAATGGATTCAAACTACAAGAAAGAAGATTCCACCTAAACCTTAGGAAGAACTTCCTGACAGTAAGAGCTGTTTGACAGTGGGATTTGCTGCCAAGGAGTGTGGTGGAGTCTCCTTCTTTGGAGGTCTTTAAGCGGAGGCTTGACAGCCACCTGTCAGGAATGCTTGGATGGTGTTTCCTGCTTGGCAGGGGGTTGGACTGGATGGCCCTTGGGGTCTCCTCCAACTCTAGGATTCTATGATCCCTAGCTAACAGGACCAGTGGTCAGGGATGGTGGGAATTGTAGTCTCAAAACATCTGGAGGGCCGGAGTTTGCCCATGCCTGGTCTAAATCAAAGGAAGTCACAATACCACTGGTTGTTTTCTGCTGCTCCAGAGAAGCGGAAACAGAGCAATGGATTCAAACGACAAGAAAGAAGATTCCACCTCAACATTAGGAAGAACTTCCTGACAGTAAGAGCTGTTGGACAGTGGGATTTGCTGCCCAGGAGTGTGGTGGAGTCTCCTTCTTTGGAGGTCTTTGAGCAGAGGCTTGACAGCCATCTGTCAGGAATTCTTTGATGGTGTTTCCTGCTTGGCAGGGGGTTGGACTGGATGGCCCTGGTGGTCTCTTCCAACTCGATGATTCTATGACTTAGCCTTGGTCAGACCACAGCTGGAGTCCTGTGTCCAGTTCTGGGCACCACAGAAGGAAATTGACAAGCACAGGAGGGAAGCGAGTTCTTGCAGGCTTCTCACAGGCATCTGGTTGGCCCCTGTGAGAACAGGATGCAGAATAAAATGGCCCCCTTTGGCCTGATCCAGCAGCCAGGCCCTTCTTATGTGCCTATGGAACCTCTCAAGCCAGAGGCAATCTATCTGGATTCCTAGGTTCTTTTTTAAAAAAATTATTTATACTTCTCAAACATATACATTTCACTGATTTTACAATCATTTTGACATTTTAAAACTTGACTTCCTGCCCCCATCTTTCTGCTGTTCCTTAAATTTATTTTTTAATATCTTCTGCATATCCAAATTAACATAACGGTCTCATTTACTCATCTACTTTAAATATATACTCTTATGGAACTGCAGGTTATTACAATAACCCTGCCAGTGTTTTTATCTGTTTACAATTAAGCTGTAAACATTCACTAAAGCATTTCCATTCTTTTATAAAAATTTTGTTATCTTGATTTCTTATTCTTCCAGTAAGTTTCACCATTTCTGTATATTCCATAAGTTTTTTGTATCCATTCTTCCTGTGCTGAGTGCAGGGTGGGGGACTAAAGCCAGGAGCAATTGATCGAATCTTGGCACTGCCTGGGCACTGTGTGAAGAGGACGCTGGAGTACAGGGAGCACCTGAATCTACCTAACTGGGCTGCCCAAATGACAAGACCCCCCCTTCTGCCTTGCTGAGGTGGTCCAGAGGAAACCAAGATGTTTGGCACCAGCTTGGTCGCAGGAGATGTTGGAAGGAGGCATCCAACTGCCTTAGGGACTCCGCTCCAGATTTGTGTAGAGTTTGCACCTGAGCATCTTCTTCGCTCCAAGAGGTTTGGGGTCAGAGTCTTCCTTCTCCTAGATGGGCTCCCTTCCCAGGTGGATGAGCCCCACGTGCCCCTCACTTCCCTCTACAACATGGGCAGAAACCGCCTTCTTGACCGTTGGGCCCCCTCTTGGTCCCATCCGCGGAGTCCGCTAGAGCCTGCTTTGTCTGATTTTTATTTTAAGAAAGCGAGTTGGAGGAGCACTTTCTTGCCTTCCTCTCCAGCTCCTTTCTAATGAAGAAGAAGAAGAAGAAGAAGAAGAAGAAGAAGAAGAAGAAGAAGAAGAAGAAGAAGAAGAAGAGTTTGGATTTGATATCCCGCTTTATCACTACCCGAAGGAGTCTCAAAGCGGCTAACATTCTCCTTTCCCTTCCTTCCTTCCCCACAACAAACAAGCAAACAAGTGCTAGAAACCACCCCAGAACTGGCTTTACTAAACATCTTCCAAGACAATAATGCCCACTTACAACACAAGGAACTCGTAATCCATCTACTCTCAGCAGCCAGAAACATCATAACCAGACACTGGAAAGACCTGTCAGGAGCAAGCATGGACCAATGGTACCAAGTAGTATGGGAAACAGCCCTACTAGAAAAGTTAACCAGCAACCTAAAACTAGCACGGGGACAAACAGAAGAAGATACCTTCACCCCCATATGGTTCCCCTTCATCACACACACAGCCCAACAAGATAATGACAAAAATCTACCGGCGGCATACAAATCAATATGGCTAACCTGATCCAAAACACCCACCCACCCCACTCACACAGAAAACCAAAGATCACCACAGCCAACCACAAAGGAACAAGCACACCCTACGCCAATCGCGACCTCTCACCGCCAAAGAAACACAAGCGAGCAACAGAGAACCGACACAACCGATGCTGACACCAAATCCTACATACACTAAGGAAAATAGAAACATCGCCTCCCCACCCCACCCTCCCCCCCATCCCACCCACCTCCTTCCCCCCCCCCTCTGCCTAATGTCTCAACAACCAAAATTGATCTGTAAAAATGTTACATGGAAAAATGCGAGAGACATTTTGTAAGCCAAGAAAATCTTTAATAATAAAAAAAACACTCTGTGAGGTGAGTGGGGCTGAGAGACTTCAGAGAAGTGTGACTAGCCCAAGGTCACCCAGCAGCTGCATATGGAGGAGCGGGGACGCGAACCCGGTTCACCAGATTACGAGTCCACCGCTCTTGACCACTACACCACACTGGCTCCCTATCAGAGTAAGGACCATAGGAGCACCAGTACTTACCCTGAGCTCAGAGCCAAACTATATGTTACGTTAGTCATCATTTAAAGAAATGTGTGCTTAAAGTGGCCACTTTTATGGGGAAGAAAAATCAGCCATTGGACTCTGGTCTGTAATGTGTGGCCATTCTAGATTAGGGGCCACATGCTCCTTCGTTCCCCCTGCTCCCATTGCTGTTTGTCCCAAAGGTGATATCAACTGCAAACAGCTCCTTAAGCCATCCAACATGGCTTCTCCATCAAGTTCCCTCTGCCTTTGAAAATCCCGCCCTTCCTCTTATTTTTGGATCTCGGGAGTTTTAAAAAGCTTGAAATAACAAACGCCACCCTGGTGCCTAATTGTCTTTATGAGCCGGCTCCCTAATTCTCAAATAAATTGCGCTTCCATTATGCCTTTCATCTAAGGATCTCAAAGTACTTCACAGGCATTAATTAATTTCACTTTTTCAAGGCAGAGCCTCCCCCTTCCCACCCTAGCGATATGTAAGGGAGGGGGAGCAGGAGATACAATCTGTATTTTTTTCCTTTCAATTTTTTTTTCAAAAAAAATATGTTTAGACTTTATAATTTTCCAGGCAGCAAAGATGGGAGAGCCCAAGTGGTGAGGTCTCTGTAAAGGGAGCAACGATAGAAAACATGGGCGGTGGTCTCTATTTCCCCGGGATTGCATGGACAGAGCCTGTTTTTTAATGGGACTTGTCTATACTTCCCATATAGAACTGCTGACGGTAGAACCTGGAACCTGGCCAGAGTGAACGCCCTTCTATGTGATGGTATCTCTAGATAGGTCAGGTAGTTAAAAGGTAAAGGGACCCCTGACCATCAGGTCCAGTCGTGTCCGACTCTGGGGTTGCGGCGCTCATCTCGCTCTATAGGCCGAGGGAGCTGGCGTTTGTCCGCAGACAGCTTCCGGGTCATGTGGCCAGCATGACTAAGCCGCTTCTGGAGAACCAGAGCAGCTCACGGAAATGCCGTTTAGCTTCCCGCCGGAGCGGTAAATATTTATCTACTTGCACTTTGACGTGCTTTCGAACTGCTAGGTGGGCAGGAACAGGGACCGAGCAACGGGAGCTCACCCCGTCATTGCGGGGATTCGAACCGCCGACCTTCTGATCAGCAAGCCCTAGGCTCTGTGGTTTAACCCACAGCGCCACCTGGGTCAGGTAGTTAGTCTAATCCAATTAGAAACAGTCCAGTCTAAGTTCATCAGGGCGGCTCTACAGCCTCTTGGATAATGGCATTGTCCCGAGTGAATCTCCCCCCTCCGTCTCTCCCACTTCCTCATTCATCACCTTCTACGGGTGCTGCTAGGTGCCCTAAGTCTTTGAGCTCTTTGCTCTCCTACTTTCAAGGCTGGCCTGTTTCTGGGAGAGGGGCAGGGACGTACAAAGGGGGGCGGAGGGGGGCCGCCCCGGGCACCGCCCCGGGGTGTGTATGACAAGATGGCCCGCTGCCTCCCCCCAGCTGTAGAGCGGCGGAGGGCGCACACAGTTAGTGTGGGCACCGCTTGCTCCACATTCGCACGGCGTCTGTACAGGCTGCTGCTCACTCGCGATGTCTGTACGGGCTGCAGTCCACATGGACGTTGCACATGCGTCACTGGGGCGGTTTGCCCCGGGTGATGGAGAGGGTTCCTCCGCCACTGGGGGGGGGTCCTGGAATGCTTTCTAAAGACACCACGTCCATCAGTTGTCGCCCCTCTGCTGCTTCCTCCTCCTCTTTCATTACTTCCCAACTTTTGCCCTCAACCGCCTCTGTAATCTAGCATAATATATGCAACACGTTGGCGGCGCACAGTGATCTCCAAGTCAATTATACATTCTTAATCATATATAAGTCGTCAAAGTTCTGAGAAAAAGATATAAAGTCTTACACAAAAGCCACAAGGACTTATAACCCTGACAAATCTGAAAACAGGCTGTTGATATCTAATTACAATATGTTTCCCCTCCCCCCCCCAAAAGTTTGATACCATCTAAATATCTAATTCTAGTATGTCTTCCAGATGTTAAACTCAGTCTTTAGCTTTCCTTTAAATAAATTCCTGAAGGTATCAACAAAGGTAAGTTCACCGTGGTTTCCAAAAGCGTGAGGTGTTGATGATATTACAAACAGACGTTAATAAAGATGTACATAAAGATGGAGAAACAGGGTGCCACCGTTTTTCACCTGTTTCGCCCCGGGCAATCCTGTAGTTTAGGAGGCCGTTATTCACCGCCAATGGGGGCCTTTGATTGGGGCTTGCCGCAAACCAATGTTGTAAATCTAAATGGTCTTCCTTTTCCCCCTCCCTGGAAGGGTCAGGCTGGGGAGGCGGTCTCCACCATTCCTCCTCTGCCCAGTCCCTGACAGCTTCTGAATACCAGTTTCTGGAACCCAGGGGGGTGGTGGGTGGGAGAGTTGCTATTTTCATAGAATCCTAGAGTTGGAAGAGACCACAAGGGCCATCCAGTCCAACTCCCTGCCAAGCAGGAAACACCATCAAAGCATTCCTGACAGATGGCTGTCAAGCCTCCGCTTAAAGACCTCCAAAGAAGGAGACTCCACCACACTCCTTGGCAGCAAATCCCACTGTCCAACAGCTCTTACTGTCAGGAAGTTCTTCCTAACGTTTAGGTGGGATCTTCTTTCTTGTACTTTGAATCCATTGCTCCGTGTCCGCTTCTCTGGAGCAGCAGAAAACAACCTTTCTCCCTCCTCTAGATGACATCCTTTGATATATTTGAACATGGCTATCATATCACCCCTTAACCTTCTCTTCTCCAGGCTAAACATACCCAGCTCCCTAAGCCGTTCCTCCTAAGGCATCGTTTCCAGGCCTTGGACCATTTTGGTTGCCCTCTTCTGGACACGTTCCAGCTTGTCAGTATCCTTCTTGAACTGTGGTGCCCAGAACTGGACACAGTATTCCAGGTGAGGTCTGACCAGAGCGGAATACAGTGGTACTATTACTTCCCTTGATCTAGATGCTATACTCCTATTGATGCAGCCCAGAATTGCATTGGCTTTTTTAGCTGCTGTATCACACTGTTGACTCATGTCAAGTTTATGGTCTACCAAGACTCCTAGATCCTTTTCACATGTACTGCTCTCAAGCCAGGTGTCACCCATCCTGTATTTGTGCCTTTCATATTTTTTTTGCCCAAGTGTAGTACTTTACATTTCTCCCTATTAAAATTCATCTTGTTTGCTTTGGCCCAGTTCTCTAATCTGTTAAGGTCATTTTGAAGTGTGATCCTGTCCTCTGGGGTATTAGCCACCCTTCCCAATTTGGTGTCATCTGCAAACTTGATCAGGATGCCCTCAAGCCCATCATCCAAGTCATTGATGAAGATGTTGAATAAGAGTGGGCCCAAGACAGAACCCTGTGGCACCCCACTAGTCACTTCTCTCCAGGATGAAGAGGAGCCATTGATGAGCACCCTTTGGGTTCAGTCAGTCAGCCAGTTACAAATCCACTGAATGGTAGCATTGTCTAGCCCACATTTTACCAGCTTCTTTACAAGAATATCATGGGGCACCTTGTCAAAGGCCTTGCTGAAATCAAGATAGGCTACATCCACAGCGTTCCCTTCACCCACAGCCGTTAATGAGCACCCTTTGCTTGTATCCAGCTTGTGGACTCCCTGTTGGGGCATCTCAAGGACCAGTGCAGGAGCAAATGTTGGACTAGCTAGGCCATTGGCCTGATCCAGCAGGTTCTGGTTTTCTTATGTTAACAGTGTCATGATACCAGCTGTCTTATTTTCAATTCCTTTCCTAATGATCTCCAGCGTGAAATATGCATCCAGCGCAGAACCCCAGAACTCACTGAAATGCCTGCTTAGTCTTCCACTTTAGCCTTTTCTCTGTGTTCCCCACTCACTCGTCTCTCCAAACAGGACAGCTTTGTCTCCCCCCCTCCTGCCTCCCCCCGACTCGATTGACCCGAAGCAGGATAACAAATCAGAAATCCATGAAGCAAAGGAGCATTAAATCAATGAGCCAATCCACCCGCTGCTAAGATAAGCAGGGCGACCGGGGTCTCTTCGCTCCGTCATTAGCGCTGTAAGATTTTCAGAGTCGGAAACCCAGAGAGACTCATTAGGATGGAGGCAGCATTCTTTGCCAGATCTACTAAGACTCTCTCTGTCTCTCTCCTCTCTCTCTCTCTCTCACTTTCACAGCACTTCCCAACTCAGATACTCCCTGCTCGCTAAAGGAAAGTAAGGCGTTCTCTCTGATCTGCTGCGCGGTGTCCCTGATCTGGTAAAGCTTTCGAAACATTAAAAGCAGGGCTGTGGAAGGAGAAGAGTCAAAAGGGAATGCTTTGCCAAAGGAAGGGAGAAAAATGAAAGCCCTTTTCAGTTCCCCCCGGAAGGCTGTCACGGACAAGGGTGCAAAGTTTTCTTCTTGCATGCCAGAGAGGGTAAAGGGTGGGCAAACCACGGATGCAGCCCCCTAGGCCTCCCTGTCCGACCCATGGTACTCTTCCCAGTGTGCCAACACAGAGTGTCAGTCTAGGACCCCCGCAGACCAGAGTTCGAATCCCCACTCAGCCGCCAAGCTCGCTGGGTGACCTCAGGCCAGCCATTGCCTCGCTAAGCTTAACATACCTTGCAGGGTTGTTCTGGGGATTTTATAAGGAGAGGTATATAATAGTTATGGGACGCGGGTGGCGCTGTGGGTTAAACCACAGAACCTAGGACTTGGTGATCAGAAGGTCGCCGGTTCGAATCCCCGCAATAGCGGGGTGAGCTCCTGTTACTTGGTCCCAGCTCCTGCCCACCTAGCAGTTTGAAAGCACATCAAAGTGCAAGTAGATAAATAGGTACCACTCCGGCGGGAAGGTAAACGGCGTTTCTGTGCGCTGCTCTGGTTCGCCAGAAGCGGCTTAGTCATGCTGGCCACGTGACCCGGAAGCTGTATGCCGGCTCCCTCGGCCAATAAAGCGAGATGAGATCCACAACCCCAGAGTCGGACACGACTGGACCTAATGGTCAGGGGTCCCTTTACCTTTATATAATAGTTAGGACGCACTTTTTTTTCTGTGGCCGTGAGTTGTTTTTAACTGTTTGAAATATTGTGATTTGATGGTTAAAACCTGCCCTGAGACCTTAGGGTGGACGGCAGGTAATTGGCGGTAGTGCTGAATAATTACGATGGTGATGATAAACTACACAGGAAATAAAAACTGAGTGGGCCAAAATTTTACTTGGGCGTCATCAGTGGAACAGGGTGCATGCCAGACTTGGGGATGTTACATCAATGAGAACATAAGAGGAAATTTACATTGAATAAATTGGGGGGGGGGTACTCTTGGGTTACAGTGACTTGGGTGACGCTGTGGGTTAAACCACAGAGCCTAGGGCTTGCCGATCAGAAGGTCGGTGGTTCGAATCCCCGCAGTGACGGGGTGAGCTCCCGTTGTTCGGTCCCAGCTCCTGCCCACCTAGCAGTTCGAAAGCACGTCAAAGTGCAAGTAGATAAATAGGGACCGCTCCGGCGGGAAGGTAAACAGCATTTCCGTGCGCTGCTCTGGTTTCGCCAGAAGCGGCTTAGTCATGCTGGCCACATGACCCGGAAGCTGTACGCCGGCTCCCTCGGCCAGTAAAGCGAGATGAGCGCCGCAACCCCAGAGTCGGACACGACTGGACCTAACGGTCAGGGGTCCCTTTGCTCACTGGCCAAAAACAAATGTGTGCATGAAGCAATGTCTTCCCGTTAGGAAGTCCTTTCCTTGGCTGTGACAATATTGAAATTGACAAAGCTGCCAGTGGCGCTTATGGGGATGTGATAATATCCAGGTGAAGCTAATGTAGAATAAATCAGAGCCTGGGCAGAAAGTTTGCTGGCCAGGGATATCCGCAGAGGCCAATGAGGACGCAGGTGCCAATATGGCCACTGCTTTGCAAGCTAGATGCATACCTTTGCCTGGCATTGCCAGGGTTTGCTATATCCTTGCCCAGACCCTATTTTCCTCCTGGCTCACTGCTCCTTGGGTACCATTTCAAAATGAGCATCCTGTTCTGGCTCAGAAGGTCAAATGAGATTCCCCACAATGTACTATTTCATTTCATTATCTATTGGGTGTTAGGGGAGGGGTATTACTTCCGGTGGGGGACAAGTCATTCTCCTTCTGGGGTGGTTTGCCCACCTTTGGTGCCCCACCCTGCACTCAGCTCTCACCTGCGGCTCCTACAATAAGGTTACCAGATTTTCCCCCAGTGAATCCAGGGACACTTTTTAACCTCAATGGATTTTTGTATGGGGATTGATTTGTAAATCCGGGGACTGTCCAGAGTTGGACACGACTGGACCTAATGGTCAGGGGTCCCTTTACCTTTACCTGTCTTCTTCTCCGCAGTGCCTCTCGGGAAGCAGCAGCAGCAGGTGATGGGTAAAAGCTCCGGCGACGCCCTGGTTCCCCTACCTCCGTCCGCAGCTCCTCCGCCGGGGCTGCTGCTTCTGTCTTTGCCAGCCAACGCAGCCTCTTACCTGGCTGGCTGGAGAAGCCCAACTGTGGCTATTGGGACAACAACTGGGACAGGTAAAGCGAAGCATCTTCAGGCCTCTTTGTGGGCGGGCGAAAATCATTCTTTTTTTCCCATTTCAGAATATAGTCTGCCCCCTCCCCACAAGGTCTGAGGGACAGTGGACTGGCCCCCCCACTGAAAAAGTTTGCTGACCCCATATCTAGTGGCATCAGTCCCGCAGAAGGAAGAGGGAGGGATTCAGCCGGCAACTGCTGCTTTAACCTTCAGATGCCTGCCGGAAACTTATCTGTGCCGCTGAGCTTGTGCCGGCAATTAAGGAAAATGTATTTCCATAAAAGTTGGTTGATGGTACGGATGGAGGAGAAATTAGTTTCAGTTAATCTAGCAAATTAACCCTCTCTGTAACAGTATGTGAAATGAAACGCAGGCATCCTGCAAAATCTGCACTTGTCCGAATTTTGCGAGGCAGTCCCTCAACCAAACAAGATCTGCAAAATAATAATAATAATAATAATAATAATAATAATAATAATACGCCAGCACATCAATCAAAACTGTACAGAGGAATGTGCTTAGTAGGAGAAATCTGCCCGAAATTGGCTGGTGAATTTCCATGAGGTTAAATAACCAACAAACCAACAAAAATGCTGCAAAATGTGGAGAACCGCCGATAAGGTCAATGTTGCCGGTTTGACCCCTGTTTGGGACAGCAGCGTATTCCAGGGGGTTGACCTGGATGATTCTCCGGGTCCCAATTCTACAATTCTAGGCATCTTAAGGAGGGACGCGGAATGCGCTGTGGTTTGTTGATCCAATTCTACAGAGGCATCATTGAAACTGTTCTCTGTAATTCTATAACAGCTTGGTACAGTACAGCCTCCAAGAGAGAGACAAGAAAAGGCTCCAACAAGCTGTAAGAATTGCAGAAAGGGTAATTGGTGTTAGCTTGCCTTCAATAGAGACCATTTATGCTACCCGAGTAAGGAAGAGAGCAGAGGGAATTGTAGCAGATCCTTTACATCCCGGTCATCATCTGCTTGATTCACTTCCATCTGGATGTCGCTACAGGACTTCATATACAAAATCGGCCAGGCACAAGAATAGTTTTTCCCCTTGTGCCATTAAATTGTTAAATTCGTAGTTGTATAGCTGAAGGGGAGGTAAATTACGGGTGGGGGTTCTTTGCTTCTTTGTATTGTGAGAGGAACAGTGTCTGTATGTTTACATTGCAATGTAGCCAAAACAAATTCCAAGTATGTTGGGAAATGTACTTGGCCAATAATAAATGATTCCTATTCCTATTCCTATTCCTAAACCACAGAGCTTAGGGCTTGCTGATCAGAAGGTCGGCGGTTCGAATCCCCGCGACGGGGTGAGCTCCCGTTGCTCTGTCCCAGCTCCTGCCCACCTAGCAGTTCGAAAGCACGTCAGAGTTCAAGTAGATAAATAGGTACCACTCCGGTGGGAAGGTAAACGGCGTTTCCGTGCGCTGCTCTGGTTCTCCAGAAGCGGCTTAGTCATGCTGGACACATGACCTGGAAGCTGTCTGCGGACAAACACTGGCTCCCTCGGCCAGTAAGGCGAGATGAGCACGCAACCCCAGAGTCGTCCGCGACTGGACCTAGCGGCCAGGAGTACCTTTACCTTTATCTAAGGAGGGTGCAAAGCAGGGCTGGTGGGGCCGTGTTCTATGGGAAAGTGTGTTACTTGCGGAGAGTCCTGAGGGTCACATAGTTTTGGAGGGCCTCATTCAGACCCTGGGGGTAAGGCTCCCCACCCCTGCTGTCATTCTTCACCGGATGGGGCCGGACTAGATGGCCTTCAGGATCCGCCCCCCTACACTTTTACAAAAGCTGCCTTTCCTTTTCTTTGGAAGGAAAACAGCCTGCGCTTGGGGTTAAGTTAAATTCCAAAAGGCCTCCGGAATCGTGCTCTTTCCCTCGGCTTTATTCACAGCGAACCGGGTCCCCGAGGAGCTAAAAAGCCACTTAAGCTGTCAGCTCCAATCCAGCGTGCATTTGAAGACAATCTCATAATTATATAAGCTCGGCCGTGAAGATGCAAAAGGATGGCCTGCCATCCACGACTCCCCTTCTCCCGCAGCTGTCTGTCAGGCGACTTGACAAGGAGAGAGAGGACCAAACAGCTCCGCCGGGCTTTTGTTTTTCGGCAGTTGATGAGCCGAAACAGCCTCTGCCAAGCTGGCGCCCTCCAGATGTTGCCAGCTTCCAGCAACAACCAGCCCTAGCCAAGTGCAGCCATTTTGGAGCACAAGTCCCCTCATTCCCTGCCAGCGCAGCCATGTTGGACCAAAACTCCCATCAGCCTCAATGCTAGGAACAACAAACAACGCCCTCATGAAAATTCAGCCACATCTTAGTGCGACTTTCTTCTCATATGCATAGCTTTGCATTGGAGTCCACCCAACATGCCCGTTTCTCTACAAGAGGTCTGGAGAATGGGGCCTTATCTGTGGTGGCTCCCCGTTTGCAGAATGCTGGCTCCTAGCTGACGATGGCTGTGCTCTGCTTCCACAGTTGGAGGCAGCAGTGCTTCTGAATCGCAGTTGCTGAAAACCACAGGAAGGGAGAGTTGCAGGGGCGTACCCAGGATCAAAACTAGGGGGGGTGGGCAAGCCATGGTCGTTCAGGTTGTGACATTTCAGCACGGAAAGGCGAATGAAACCAAAATTTTAGGAAAATTATATATAATTATAGCAGTGCTTTATTACAGTAGTTATTACAATTATTTGCTTGATTTTTTAAAATTTTTATTCTAGTTACATGTCTTATACCAGGGGTGACCAACTCCCAAGAGACTGTGATCTACTTTCAGCAGTGACCTACCCCCGTTTTTGGGGGTTCAGCTCAAAGTTGTTGACCTTTTTTGGGGATGAGGAATGCCCCGTTTTTTAGGGGTTCAGTTCGTTTTTAGATTACTGGCCATATTATGTAGACAGCAAACAAAAACAGCTTCAAGGAACAGAACCCCCCCCCCCAAACAGAAAGAAGAAGAAGAAGAAGAAGAGTTTGGATTTGATATCCCGCTTTTCACTACCCAAAGGAGTCTCAAAGCGGCTAACATTCTCCTTTCTCTTCCTCCCCCACAACAAACACACAGTGAGGTGAGTGGGGCTGAGAGACTTCAGAGAGAAGTGTGACTAGCCCAAGGTCACCCAGCAGCTGCATGTGGAGGAGCGGAGACTCGAACCCGGTTCCCCAGATAACGAGTCTGCCGCTCTTAACCACTACACCACACTGGCTCTCAAATGGCTGAAAAACTCAGTTTCCTAGGATCCTCAGCCATCGCAACTCATCATGCAAGGGAACTGTTTCCAAAGCTCCTTTGCAACGATCAGCCAGGGCAACACACACGCAGTGGGCTGCCGGTCGGCAGAGCTCAATTGTTATTTAGATTTTGTGAGGGGGAGAAAGACCGATAGTTGAACTTTTTAGGAGAGCTTTTTTTTTCCTTTTAGGCTGCCGATAACCATTTAATTATTTTTATTTTTTGCTTCGGGGGGGGGCAGGTGCCCCCTCCTGCCCCTCCCTGGGTACGCCCATGGAGAGTTGCTCTTGTGCTCACATCCTTCTTGTGGGCTTCCCATAGGAATCTGGTCGGTCACTGTGAAAACAGGATGCTGGACTTGAGCTCGATCCAGCAAGCCTTTTTTTTACATACCTGCCAAGTGTCCCTGAAAAATGGGGCATCCCGCCCTACGTCCCCCACATGAGATCTTGGCGGCCATTGGGGGGTGGGGGCAAAAGAGCAGCGCAGATCATGTGACTCACCCAGGAGCATGTCCCGGAAGACACGTGCCCCCGTTTTTTATCTGAAAAAGTTGGACGGTATGGAAGGCGGGTGTCCTAGCAGCATAGCTGTCAAGTTTCGGATTTGAAAATAAGGGATCAGCAGCCTCACCTCTCCCGGGGACAGTCACATGTCAGTGGTGGGCGGAGCCAGAAGCAAAAGTGGGCGGAGCAGCAATGTAAACTCCAAGCGGGCTCGGAGCGGAGCAAAGAGGAGGGCAGCCATGTGCTCCGTGCGATGGAGCCCCATCGTCTTCTTGTCTGATCCCATCGAAACAGGACAGGAAGCAGCAGCTGCTCAAAGGCCGCCAGGCTCCGCCCACCAGCTAACTCTATTGGCCGGCTGAGGGGCTCGGCGGCAACGGACAGGGGCTGATGCAGGGGGAGGAATACACCCCCCCCCCGTAAGCACGGGAAACGGCTCCCACTTGCTTTGAGGGCTGAGGCTTTTCTCTCCAAGTAGGCAAGGTCTTCCCACCCAGTCCCTGGCCAGCAGGGGAGGAGCTGCTTCCACTAAAAACGGGAAATTTAAGGGAAATAAAAAAATAAGGGAGAGCAGCGGGAAACTGCTTGAAATAAGGGAGAATCCCGGGGAAAACGGGATACTTGACAGCACTGCCTAGCAGTGAGCTACAGACTTACCCTCCCCGCCCTCCTTCCGATCTCCGCAACAAATCTGCCCCCAACCTCCAGGCCCCTAATAACGCCACCGCCCTCGCTCGCTCTGCCACCGCTTTATGCCTTAATCTGCTTCATGTCCGACAGGAAATTGCTGGTTTCCGGCGTAGTCTCCAGTTAGTAAGTGGTAATTTCGCTAGCTGCAAATTGTCCTCGCCAGGCACTGCGAGCAGGTCTCCGAAAATGAGGAGATGCCTCCTAGGAGAGGAGGAGAAAGTAATTAACTCTGAGAGGCACGTTTAATTGCTGTGCCCGTTTTGGATGGCGCAGCCCTCGTGGGTAGCCAGGGTCTCCATGTGTATTTATTCTGGATGCGCCGCTGTTTGCAGGCCAGCCGCTAAGTGGTTTTAGTCAGTTGCATTTTGGAGGTGAAAAGGGGGGGTGTCTCTGCTTCCTGTACTTACAATTTCCTCCAAAGCTCTGCTTTTCACTATTTCATGGCACAATCCAAAGCAAAAATATGATTTTAATGTGCAAGTTTGGAAGAGCAGGAGCGGGTTTTTTTTAAAAAGAATATTTTATTTATTTCAAAATAGAAAGACTTCAAATAAACATAGGCCTATTACAGAGTCAGGCCAGATCACAGCATGGGACCCGGGTGGTGCTGTGGTCTAAAGCACTGAGCCTCTTAGAGTCTACCAAGACTCCTAGATCCTTTTCACATGTACTGCTCTCAAGCCAGGTGTCACCCATCCTGTATTTGTGCCTTTCATATATTTTTTTGCCCAAGTGTAGTACTTTACATTTCTCCTTGTTAAAATTCATCTTGTTTGCTTTGGCCCAGTTGTCTAATCTGTTAAGGTCATTTTGAAGTGTGATCCTGTCCTCTGGGGTATTAGACTGGGCCCAAGACAGAACCCTGTGGCACCCCACTAGTCACTTCTCTCCAGGATGAAGAGGAGCCGTTAATGAGTACCCTTTGGGTTCGGTCAGTCAGCCAGTTACAAATCCACTGAATGGTAGCATTGTCTAGCCCACATTTTACCAGCTTCTTTACAAGAATATCATGGGGCAGCTTGTCAAAGGCCTTGCTGAGATCAAGATAGGCTACATCCACAGCGTTCCCTTCATCTACCAGGCTTGTAATTCTGTCAAAAAATGAGATCAGATTGGTCTGACATGACTTATTTTTCAGAAACCCATGCTGACTTTTAGTGATCACAGCGTTCCTTTCTAGGTGCTCACAGACCGTTTGGTTAATGATCTGCACTAGAATCTTTCCTGGTATTGATGTCAAGGCTGAATGGGCGGTAATTGTTTGGGTCTTCTCTTTTACCCTTTTGGAAAATAGGGACAACATTTGCCCTCCTCCAGTCTGCTGGGACTTCGCCTGTTCGCCAGGAATTCTCAAAGATTACTGCCAGTGGTTCTGAAATCACCTCTGCCAGTTCTTTTAATACTCTTGGAGTATTTAGTACTCTTGGAGTTCATCTGGCCCTGGAGTTCACCTGGCCCCTTCCAGCTCTACAGTTCTATGACTTTAGATTGCACTTATCCATGTAGCCAAACCTCTTGTTCAGTCGCTCAGTCGTGTCCGACTCTTCATGACCCCATGGACCAGAGCACACCAGGCACACCTATCTTGACCAAACCTCTTGACCACCTGCTGCATCTTGCAACCAGGCCTTGCATAGGTAAAGGTAAAGGGACCCCTGACCATTAAGTCCAGTCGTGTCCGACTCTGGGGTTGCGGCGCTCATCTTGCGTTACTGGCCGAGGGAGCCGGTGTTTGTCCGCAGACAGCTTCCGGGTCATGTGGCCAGCATGACTAAGCTGCTTCTGGCGAACCAGAGCAGCGCATGGAAACGCCGTTTACCTTCCCGCCGGAGCGGTACCTATTTATCTGCTTGCACTTTTGACGTGCTTTCGAACTGCTAAGTGGGCAGGAGCAGGGACCGAGCAACAGGAGGTCAGCCCGCCGTGGGGATTCGAACCGCCGACCTTCTGATCGGCAAGCCCTAGGCTCTGTGGTTTAACCCACAGCACTACCCGCGCCCCTTGCTTAGGTACCGCTCTGATTTAAGCATTGAAATGTTTGGCACAGCTGAGCTGGGAGTTCAAGTTCTTCATCTGGCAGTGAGGCCAACCCGGGGCAATCCTCAGTGCACTCCAAACCTATTGTGATGGCCTGGGAGTCAGACTCAAATGCTGAACCTGAGGGATCCCAGCCTGCACAGGATTCCCCGCCTCCAGAAGCAGCTGAGCCAGGGCCAGGGCTTGAGCCTGAAGGATCCCCACCTGTGCTGGATCCCCAGGTGCAGGCATCAGCGGAGTCTGCTCTGGCTCCTGATGGGAGGGAGGACCCATTGCCTGCAGGTGCTCCACTCCCAGCCTCTTCAGAGGAAGCTGAGGCGGCCCCTGGGTCCAGTAACCCACCAGCCTCTCCTGAGCTGCAGAGGCTCAGGACAGAGAGGCGAAGGGAGCTAAGTGCCTACAGGAGGAGTGCTCGCCTCCAGGCCCGGAGGAGAGGCGAGTCTCCGGAGGATCGGGGCCGCCCTAAGCATAGGGCCAGATAAAAGCCAGCCAGACCCAGCCCAAGTTACGTGAGCAACTTAGTTGCAAGCATATGCTCAACCTGCAACCTCGTGCCTGCACCTGCCTTGGACCTTGACCTGCTCCCTGCCTCGCTCCCCGCCGGACTGGCCTCCTTTGGACCCCTAGACCCAGGACTGGACTTGGACCTCGCTTCACGGACAAGCCCCCGGGGCCAGCACACCTATCTTCCCCAAGTCCTTTCACAGCTCCCTGTTAAGAACAAGAGGAGATCCAAACCATGCAAATGCAGAAAGAAAGAAAAAAGACCTGCCCACTGAAGCTTGCAAGGGCTTTGCGATTTCGGCAGCCCATGCCAAGAACTCGTGGGCAAATCCTCCCGAAGAAATCAGCTCCATCATTCACCTTGATTGGGCCATATGGATACAATTAGGCTTTATCTAAGTGAAACCATACACAATTATCTCCTCCAATTGCACTGACAATCTAGGCCATCCTGATGCTTTGGCATAGCCTCAGGGAAGGAAGAACGGGCAAGGGAGGATTCCGGAAAACACCGGGCAGAAGTTAATTATACGATCATTGCTGATAAAACTGAAATGCGTCAGAGGGAAAGGAGGGAGGGAGCGGAGAGGGCTCACCTCCACATTGTTCATAAAATTAACAATGGGGGGGGTGATGGTGGTGGGATTTTCTGAAAATCTCCACGTTGAGCTTATCCACAAGGATCCTTCCCACCCTGACCTGATTTTCACCTTGCTCCCCGATCTTCATCTTCAAACCCCCAAAGGATCATGGAAACTGTAGTTTGTTAAAAGGTGCAGAGAGCGGAGAGGAGACCCCACGCAGCTACAGTTCCCAGAGTGGCCCAGCTCTGCCCCAGCATGAAAGCTCCTTGATGTTGTTGTTCAGTCGTTTAGTTGTGTCCGACTCTTTGTGACCCCATGGACCAGAGCACGCCAGGCACTCTTGTCTTCCACTGCCTCTTGCGGTTTGGTCAAACTCATGTTAGTAGCTTCGAGAACACTGTCCAACCATCTTGTCCTCTGTCGTCCCCTTCTCCTTGTGCCCTCCATCTTTCCCAACATCAGGGTCTTTTCCAGGGAGTCTTCTCTTCTCATGAGGTGGCCCAAGTATTGGAGCCTCAGCTTCAGGATCTGTCCTTCCAGTGAGCACTCAGGCCTGATTTCCTTCAGAATGGATAGGTTTGATCTTCTTGCAGTCCATGGGACTCTCAAAAATCTCCTCCAGCACCAGAATTCAAAAGCATCAATTCTTCGGCGATCAGCCTTCTTTATGGTCCAGCTCTCACTTATGAGACTCTTAATCTCAGATTCATCTTAATCTTAATTTCAGTGTATCTGAAGAAGTGTGCATGCACACGAAAGCTCTTACCAATAACAAACTTAGTTGGTCTCTAAAGTGCTACTGGAAGGATTTTTTAATTTTTTTTATTAAGTTTGTTTTTGGTATGAGCTTTCGTGTATCTGAAGAAGTGTGCATGCACACGAAAGCTCATACCAAGAACAAACTTAGTTGTTCTCTAGGGTGCTACTGGAAGGATTTTTATTTTTTATTTTGTTTTGACTATGGCAGACCAACATGGCTACCTACCTGTAACTGAATCTCAGGGTCGTGAGTTTGAGCCCCACATTGGACAAAAGATTCCTGCATTGCAAGGGGTTGGACTAGATGACCCTCGGGGTCCAATCCATGGCAGATCTACACTTTTGGGGCCCCGAAGCTTCGACTGTTATGGGGCCCCCTTTGCAACAAGCAACAAGGTCTGGGTAACTAACCACTGTTAATCTTCTTCATTTGGGGTTATCTACAACATCTACAACTAGACTTACCTTGCTCCTCTGTTGCAAGATACAGACCCAATTGTAACTTTACATATGGCAAAATTTCTGACCTCAGCCCTGACACTTAAGAAACGCAATGGTTTGCTATATACAGTTTGAGATTTTAATTTAACTGTTATCATATTCTACTCAGCTGAGTATTTTTAAAGCTATTTTATTGTTAGTAATTGGTAAACCAGTCTGTGATGTTCTGTCTCTGTTTTTGAATATTATGTTTATGGGTTTAAAGCTGAAATAAAATGAGTTGAGGTTGAGACATCTACAACTATCAAACTCTGGGATTTTTGAAATACATAGAACAAAAAAAATTAACCTGAGTTGTATGACTCAAACTGCGTTGGCGAGACCCACTTTTAAAAAAGAAATGTGGACTAAAGGCACTTCTGGGGTCGCTCTGAGATTAGGGGCCCTGAAGTTTAAGCTTCATTAGTTTCATACTACAGGAGAAACTCAGAAAAATTAGAATATCGTGGAAAAGTCCATTTATGTAAGCATTTGTTTTCATTAGCTACTGGAGTTTAATATATGAGATAGACTCATGACACGCAAAGCAAGATATGCCAAGCCTTTGCTTGTTATAATTGTGATGATTATGGCGCATAGCTGATGAGAACCCCAAAGTTGAGATTGCTAATTTGGGGTTTTCATCAGCTGTACGCCATAATCATCACAATTATAACAAATAAAGGCTTGACATATCTCGCTTTGCATGTCATGAGTCTATCTCATATATTAGTTTCACCTTTTAAGTTGAATTACTGAAAGAAATGAACCTTTCCACAATATTCTAGTTTTTCGAGTTTCACCTGTATGCTATATGGTAATTTATGGACCTAATAGGTATCTAAAGCCATTTGCACATAACAAAATATGTATTTTATCAAAGTACTTGTTGAACTGAAATACAATTGGAAATGTATATCCAGGTTCTTTTTCTTTTACATTTTTTATTGGGGGGGGGGCCAAGGGAGTGGGGCCCAAAGTTATACCTTGTTTAGCTTATACGTAAATCTGGCACTGGCCCAGGTTCAATCCCAGGCATCTCCAGGTACGGCTAGGAGAGAACCCCGAGGCTGAAACTCCATAGAGCTGCCATAATCATCACAATTATAACAAATAAAGGCTTGACATATCTCGCTTTGCATGTCATGAGTCTATCTCATATATTAGTTTCGCCTTTTAAGTTGAATTACTAAAAGAAAAGGAGCTTTTCCACGATATTCTAATTTTTCGAGTTTCACCTGTAGACCTGCCAGTTTCCAACTCCACAATTCTATGACTCTGTGATTCTATGATACAGACAAGCAGGAAAATGTGTAGAGGAGGGCAACCAAGATGACCAGGGGTCTGGAAGCCAAGCCTTATGAGGAATGGTTGAGGGAGTCAGGAAGGTTTAGCCATCTTCCAATATCTGAATGACTTTCACATAGAAAGTGGAGCAAGCTTGTTTTCTGCTGCTCCAGAGGGCAGGACCCAAACCAATGGCTTCAAGTTACAAGAAAGAGGCTTCCAACTGAACTTTATAAAGAAGAAACTTTCTGACAGAGCTGTTTGACTCCCTCCTTGGGGAGGGGGGGGGTGAAATGAGAGGGGGTGTTGGATATTCTCTCCGTGCGTGAGAGAATCATTTGTTCCAGAAAACGGAGAAGAATTTTCAAGAAGCAGCAGAAGGCTGAGATTGTTTTGTATGTGCAAGGATGTTTTCTGTGGGAACTGTTCTTTGGACATGCGCAGTGTGACAGGAAGTGCTGGTAACAACGGTTCTGTGCAACTTGTTGTAACTTGCGTTGCGGTGAGAGAAGGAGAGAGAGAGAGAGAGAGAGAGAGAGAGAGAGAGAGAGAGAGAGAGAGTGTGTCTTGGGCTCTTGTTGGACTCTAAGCATGCCTTGACCATGGCAGTGGTGAATGTCTGTATATATTTGCTACCAATATATTTTGTATATATATATTTGGTCTGTATATATTTGCTACCAAGAGAGCCAGTGTGGTGTAGTGGTTAAGAGCGGTGGACTCTAATCTGGGGAACCGGGTTCGTGCCTCCACTCCTCCACATGCAGCTGCTGGGTGACCTTGGGCTAGTCACACTTCCTTGAAGTCTCTCAGCCCCACTCACCTCACAGAGTGTTTGTTGTGGGGGAGGAAGGGAAAGGAGAATGTGAGCCGCTTTGAGACTCCTTCGGGTAGTGAAAAGCGGGATATCAAATCCAAACTCTTCTTCTTCTTCTCTTCTACCAATAGGCTTTCATGCCTGTCAAGCAAACCTCTACACTTGACTGAATCTTTATGGCGTCCACGGGCCTTTATTGCCCACAGGGTGTCCCTTCAACCCCGAAGACTCTTCCAAGGAAGGAGCTGCGCTGAGATGTAACTCTGACGAGTATGGATACTGGCACACACATGCAGCGGAAGTGATGCCGGACCCAATCCTTCTAAATCACCCATCAGAGGATGATGGATTGATCCAACCAGGGCGGAGGAAGGCTCTGCACTGCCCGGGGTGGCAGCGCGGAGGAGGCACCCCCCTGGGGGCATGGCGCCGTGACGTCGCAACGTCAGGACGGAGCGCGCGTGCGCAAGATGTTGCGCGTGCTCACTCCGTCACTGGGCCCCCGCCGCTTCCGCAGCAATGTTGCGAGCCCGCCAGGTGAAAAGGCGGCTTGTGGGGCTGCCGCGCGCGATTGACAGCTCCCCAGAAGCTGCCTTTTCACCCGGCGGGCTCGCAACGTCGCCGGGGAAGCGGCGGCGCCGGCCCAGACAGAGTGCACACGTGTGAAATGTGCGTCTGGGCCGGCGCTGCTGCTTCCGCGGCGGCTGGTGCAGCAGGGGCGGGGCAGCCCCATAGCGGGGGCGGCAGGCGGGCCACGCACGAGCCGCGGGGCAGAGCGGCCTCACTCCATGGCTTGCTCAGGGGCCACCGGCGGGGCGGGGCGGCCCAAGTGTCACCCCCCCTCCCCTGGAACCCGGGGCGGCCCGTCCCTCGCCCCTCCTTGTGACACCGCTGGATCCAACATGTCCTTCACTGGAGGTTTTTAAACAGAGGTCGGATGGCCACCTGTGATTCCTGCATTGGACTACAGGACTCTTGTGGGTACCTTCCAACTTTGCAATTCTTCAATCCTACGCTTTTATGCCTGGTGTCGATGTTCTCCTCCCCTGGCTCTGACACTCCTTGGGGTCCAAGTTTCACCTGCGCTCTCCTGCTACGCCCCAAAATCATTTGGCTCCAACTCACCGGGACTCCCCACTTCCTCTTCCGAATCTATCCATCCCATCCATGGCCGGACTCGTGACACAGCTGTACCTGACCGGAACAGACCAAGATGCAAGGGTTTGACCCCCGGTTTTTATTTTATTTTTTGAGATGTTTTCAGCACCGATTTCTGAGTTCTTTCGCTCAGGGACCGTATGGGAGCCTCACTCCGCAGAAATGAAACGCTGCCCAACCCTAGACAAGAGAGAGAAAGAGAGAGAGAGAGAGAGAGAGAGAGAGAGAGAGAGACCGCAAGCCAAGCACAGCGCTTTACCAAATGGACTTGTGTCCAGAGTTTGATTTGCTGCTGGCTCTCCAGCCTCGAGGCTCTGCACACAAGGCGTTAATCATTAGCCTTCCCCCTTTTTGTGTTTTCAGCAAAAAAAAAGAAGCGAGAGGGAGGGGGCAGAGGAGGGAGACACACGCCAGAGAATCTGTCACGCGTGACATTAATTATTGGTCCAGTGTCAAAAGTATTAAATTGCCAACGAGTAGAGTACCCATCGCCAACCCCAGCTATGCAGGGGTAAAAGCATGTGTGTGTGTGTGTGTGTGTGTGTGTATTGCATTAGCTATATGGCCATAGCACATAGTAAAAGACCAGGCAGTAGCCTGACACGATTATGCAAAGAATAATACAACAGATATGGTTAAAACAATTAGAAGTAAAATCGTACAGGATAAAACAAATAAAATAAAAGGCACTAGCGGGCGTGACGACAGTGCCCATGTTGGGAATATACATAAGACTAAGGCTAGGGGAAGTTGGCCAAAAAGGTGGTCCTGAGTTTCCGGGCCTGTAATATGTAGATGGCCACTCCATGTGAAACCAAGGGGTTGGCATCCACCAGTAGATATTTCATGCGGTCATCATCCCTGGCGATAGTCGGCGGGATTAGAGGGAGAAGCCTATGTCTTATTGAGGCATATAGTGGGCAGTAGAGGAAGAAGTGAATAAAGTCCTCTATCTTTCCATTGTTGCATGGGCAGAGTCGAAGATCCAGAGGGGTACTGGAAAATACACCCTGTAAGAATGCTGTGGGAATGGCATGAAATCGAGCCGGTGTAAAGGCCCTTTCTCAGCGTAGGATCCGTCAGATCACTCAGATAGTGGGCCAGAGATCTAACTGCCTTCACGCGAGGGAACCACGTGGAGAGTCTGGCCGCATTAGGTAGTTCTCGATCAAGGGCAGCGTCCCTAGCAAGAATCCATTATATATAATGCAAAGGGCACTGAGTTATTACTAAAACCCAAGGGGGAAGGGACGAACGGAATGGGCTTCTGCTTTGAAAGCAGGAGGACTGGGGTGTAGCCTCTGGAAGGCAGTTTCGAATCCTGCACCCTAAATCCAGACAAACCCTACAGCAATCGCTGCCAGAAGGACTGTTGTGAAGCTGGGTTTGTTGGAAGTGCAGCAGCCGAGATCATTCCACTGGTCGCTCAGGGGTTCATTCTGTGATCGGCAAGTTTGGTGTAGTGGTTAAGAGCGGCAGACTCGTAATCTGGGGAACCGGGTTCGTGTCTCCGCTCCTCCACATGCAGCTGCTGGGTGACCTTGGGCTAGTCACACTTCTCTGAAGTCTCTCAGCCCCACTCACCTCACAGAGTGTTTGTTGTGGGGGAGGAAGGGAAAAGAGAATGAGACGCTTTGAGACTCCTTCGGGTAGTGAAAAGCGGGATATCAAATCCAAACTCTTCTTCTTCTTCTTTGTTCTCCCAACATTTCCTTACCCTTGTTAATTTTCCAGCATTTTACACAATGTGTTTTTTTAAATGTATTTATTAACTTTTTTCAGAACATCAATGAAACACACAAAATAAACCAATACAACCACCACAAATACAAAAACTAAAACTATACAAAATACAAAATACAAAAACAGAAAAACGAAAAACAAAAAGTTATTTCTTAAAGACTGCTTCTTTCCTTAACTTGTGGCTAGACTTCCTCACATCTGCCCTCCCTGCGTTCATTGCCCTTCATCTTTAGTAATTTCTTTACATTGTACCAACCATATTTTCCAAAAAAAAAATAATCTTATCCATTTGTTAAATTATTTTCTTAATTCGTTATTTCACATTTCATTAACACTTAGCATAATTCTAAATCTAACATTTCTTCCAAGTTCTTTCTAAATTTCAGTCTCACTTTACACAATGTAAAAGCCATTTCTGGAAATCTAGCAGAAGCTTAGTACTCATCGCTGTGCTAATTGCTTCCGACCTCGTTAACCTGGGAAGTTGTGGCATGAAAACTGGAGTGGAAACAACTGGTGCCTCTGAACCACTGGGGACCCTTAAAAATGACTCCCCCCCCAAAGAGCTCGGTGATTTGGCAGGTGCTCTAAGGGATTAGGCAATCCTTCAGGTATCCCCGGACTTGAGTCGTTAAGGGCCTTGCTAATTAATACGAGGCATATGCGTGGGTTAGAGCAATATAAG
Organism: Lacerta agilis; assembly: GCF_009819535.1. Lineage (NCBI taxonomy): Eukaryota > Metazoa > Chordata > Lepidosauria > Squamata > Lacertidae > Lacerta > Lacerta agilis. Next base: position 3,966,815 of record NC_046329.1, on the reverse strand, counting down.
AATGTGATGGTAAAATGCAGCCGTTGGTGTCAGGGTTGAGCCAGATGAGGAGGAGTGGTGGCAAGCCCCCCCCCCCCCGGCGAGGCTGCACCCACGGAAGAACCTGGGGAAATGGAGGAGTTCGTACCTGGAGAAGACTGGTGGCGGCACTCCTCGGAAGAGGAAGAGTCAGATGGAGAGGGGGAAAGACCAGAACAGGAGGAGGAGGAAGTCAAGCCAGAATCAGGCCCTTGTGAGGAGAGAAACAGGCAGGGCTCTTCCCCTCCTCCCTTCTCAGCTGTAGAGCGTAGAGCTGAGATACGCAGGGAACAATTGGAGGCAGCTGCAACTCGTAAGAGACGTGGTTGCAGGCCAGCTACTTAAGAAAGGCTGGCTTCTCCCTTCGCTAGCACCTGCAACTGCTATGCTGAGTGCGTGGTTGCTCTTGCTCGTTCTGTTCCTGACTCCTGGCTTGTTCCTGACCCTCAGCTTGTTCCTGACTTTTGGCTTGTTCCTGACTCCTGGCTTGTTCCTGACCCTCGGCTTGTTCCTGACCCTTGGCTTGTTCCTGGCTCCTGGCTTGTTCCTGACTGACTTGGCTGGTTCCTGACTTGGACTGTTCTGACTTCGGCTTCTCCTGACCCCGTGCTGATACCTGACTTCAGCTGGCTTCTGACTCGGGCTGTTCGACCTTGGCTTATCTGACTGACTGCTGCACTTCAGCACGCCAACTTGTTGGCGTCCTAACAGTTGGCATCCATCTGTCTTGAGACATAAGGACGAAGTCAAACTGCTGCGTGAACAGCGCCAAAGTGCCCTCCCCAGGGCTCAAGACTGGGTGATGTTTCTGGAGATCCTGGGCTGCCCAGGTGACAAGACCCCCTCCCTCAGCCTCACAGGTGTTGTCCAACGAAAGCAGAGCAAGACGTTTGGCACCAGCTGGGCTGCAGGTGTTCCTTGAAGGGGCCATCCAACCATCTTGGGGACTCCCCTCCAGATTTGTTTACTGCTGAGGGTTTACTCCTGACCCCTTTCTTCTCCTGAAGAGAACAATTTCTCCCACCCAAACCTCTTCCACCATCTCGTTTGCAAACGTGACATTCCCCTTCTCCCCTTTCCATCAGTCAAAGGTCGATAAAGCTGGTGGTTTTACCTGCCACGGCTGGAAACACGCAGCACAAACCAGAACATCCCACATAGATGCATTAAAACCAAGGAAGAAAAGAAGTGCCTTAGAAGCATCCCACCCATTTGTTAAAGGCCACGGACAATTAAAGGCTAAAGTCCTCCCTAAAGATATGCAATGAAGGCGCCAGGTGAGCCTCCCTGGGGCGAGCATCCTGCGAACGAGAAGCCACCACCGAAAGGGTCTGTTCTCATGTTGCCATCCTTGGGACCTCTAGTGCATGGGTACGCAAACTAAGGCCTGGGGGCCAGATCTGGCCCAATCGCCGTCTAAATCTGGCCCACTGATGGTCCGGGAATCAGTGTGTTTTTACATCAGTAGAATGTGTGCTTTTATTTAAAATGAATCTCTGGGTTATTTGTGGGGCCTGTCTGGTGTTTTTACATGAGTAGAATGTGTCCTTTTATTTGAAATGCATCTCTGGGTTATTTGTGGGGCATAGGAATTCGTTCATATTTCCCCCCAAAAAATATAGTCCGGCCCCCCACAAGGTCTGAGGGACAGTGGACCGCCCCCATGCTGAAGAAGTTGGCTGACCCCTGCCCTAACAGGACACAGGACAGACAAGCTCTTCAGAAGATTTACAAAAAGGAAAAACACACACCAATAAATAAATCTTAAAAACGGGCTAGATTAGACGCAGGTGCAAAAAGCGTTTCCCTAAATCATGGGTAGGCAAACTAACGCCCGAGGGCCAGATCCGGCCCAATCGCCTTCTCAATCCGGCCTTAAAAAACAAGGACCAAAATCGATAATCTGGTGAAGTTTAGAGTGAAATAAATTTGTGAAGAGATGAAAGAAAGTAAGAGCATATATACTGAATTGACATTAAGGAAGATAAAATATAGGTAAATGATATAAAACAGACGGAAGGATGAGTTTGAATTGAAGCGCTGTTTGGAAGGTGGAAGTCACTGTTTAGACTATTTGTATGGAATTGTGGCAATACAAGGAGGAATATAGGAAAGATGAATAAGTTGAATAATATGTAATTAGAATTAAATATTGTTTGTATGTTTGTTTTGTTGGTATCATTGGAAGAAGTTATTTATGTGAGTATACACTTAGTCTTACTCTGTTTTTGTTTTGTTTTGTTTTGTTGCCCCCTTTTCCCCTCTCTTTTTCTTTTACTTTTTGTCATTGATGTTGTTTGTTTGCTTTCATTTTTTCCCTTCTGTTTGTTATTCATTTGTATTTGTTTTTGCGAAACGTTCTTAAATTCGTTGCGAAATTGCTAAATCCAAATCTAAATAAATTTGAAATTATTATTCTTAATAAAATGAAATGAAATGAAATGAAATAAAGGCCAAAGTCCTCCCACCCATTTGTTAAAGGCCATGGACAATTAAAGGCCAAAGTCCTCCCTAAAGATATGCAATGAAGGCGCCAGGTGAGCCTCCCTGGAGAGAGCATCCTGCCAACGAGAAGCCACCACCGAAAGGGTCTGTTCTCATGTTGCCATCCTTGGCACCTCTAGTGCATGGGTACGCAAACTAAGGCCCGGGGGCTGGATCCTGCCCAATCGCCTTCTAAATCCGACCCGCGGACGGTCCAGGAATCAGCGTGTTTTTACATGAGTGGAATGTGTGCTTTTATTTAAAATGCATCTCTGGGTTATTTGTGGGGCATAGGAATTCGTTCATATTTCCCCCCAAAAAATATAGTCCGGCCCCCCACAAGGTCTGAGGGACAGTGGACCGGCCCCCTGCTGGAAAAGTTTGCTGACCTCTGCTCTAGTGGAAGGCACATGAGAAAGGGCCTCAGGTGGTTTGGGTCCGGCAGAGGGAGTCCTTGAGATATTGTAGCCCTGAGCCCCATGGGGCTTTATAGATCACTCTGAACGGGGCCCGGAAACGAATTACGATGTTCCCGTGTTCCTTCCCCTCCCTCTGCTCTCTCCTCCCTCCCACTTCCTCCCTTCCCGGACGGGGAGAGGAGACTCAGCGAACCTCCTTCCCCTTCATGTTCTTTTTCTGCCTATCGGCTTTTAATGTGTCAAGAGCGAACATGTTGTAGCAGCTTTGAGAGTCTCAGGTGGCAGAGAGATGCACAGCTGTTGGAACCTCATTAAATCCTTAACAAGTGGCGCTGCAATCATTCGTGCTGAACGCTCCTATGCAGTGAGCCCGGCTGAAGAGACCTGGCAGCTCGGGGGCCTGTGCCAGCAACTGGGAGAGGCTGGCCCATTGGGGAGAGAGGGGGGCAGTGACCCACCAACCTCCTTCCGACCTCAGTCATTCCACACCTGCCTGCCCTATTCCTTGATAACCAGTTTGGCACTGGATGCATACACACTGTGGCTCCAAAGCACATTCTTCTTCCCCTCAAAGAATTCTGGGGAATGTCGTTTACCCCTCGCAGAACTGCAATTCCCAACAACCACTTAGCAGACTACAGTGCCCAGAATTCTTTGAGGTGGTGGTGGGGAACACACTTCAAATGTGTTTTAAAGGTACAGTCGTACCTCGGGTTACGTCCGCTTCGGCTTACGTATTTTGTTTTTGTTTTTTTTAATAAGAATTTATTGAATTTTAACAATAAAAACCAAACAAAATACAACAAACACTACAAAAAAGAACTACGAAACAATTTTAAAGAATACAAAAAAAGAAAACTTACACACAATCATTTAACTATCCTTATCCTCTTTAAAGCCTTATTTTGGGACTTCCTCTCGTCCTCCCTTCTGCGTTCCTTCCTAATCTTCTTCAGTAACTTTATAACATTGTAAAATCTTCCTTCTCACAACTAATCTTATTCTCACAAATCACAATCATCATATACCTAAAATCTTATTCCTAATAAAACAAACATTTTACACAACTCCAACTTCTTATATCCTCTCTTAACTTAACTTCTAATTACTGTAGCCTAAATCTCTTCTGATTCCAATTTCAGATATTATGGCTTGCGTATTTTGGGGTTATGTACTCTGGGACGCGGGTGGCGCTGTGGGTTAAACCACAGAGCCTAGGGCTTGCCGATCAGAAGGTCGGCGGTTCGAATCCCCGCAATGACGGGGTGAGCTCCCGTTGCTCGGTCCCAGCTCCTGCCCACCTAGCAGTTCAAAAGCATGTCAAAGTGCAAGTAGATAAATAGGTACCGCTCCAGCGGGAAGGTAAACGGCATTTCCGTGCGCTGCTCTGGTTCGCCAAAAGCGGCTTTGTCATGCTGGCCACATGACTCAGAAGCTGTACGCCGGCTCCTTCGGCCAGTAAACCAAGATGAGCGTCTCAACCCTAGAGTCGGACACGACTGGACCTAATGGTCAGGGGTACCTTTACCTTTACCCTGGTAACCCGGAAGTGTTTTTCGGCGCACGGACGCTTCTGCGCATGTCTGCGCGGTCCACGTATGCGCAGAAGTGCGATGCGCAAAATGGAAGCTTGGGTTACGTACTTTTCGGGGTGTGAGCGGCATCGTAACCTGAGGTACCACTGTATATTGTTTACCTCCGTGTTGTAGAACTCAGCAGGGAGGACAAAACCAGAATCTAGCCACATTTCTGTATTCTGTTGGAAGCCGCCCAGAGTGGCTGGGGAAACCCAGTTACATGCATGGGGTATAAGCAGCTCTATTTTTCTAGAAAAAGAGGTGCCAGAACTCAGTGTGTTCTCTTATCATGGCTGTGGCCCATCTGAGAGGAGCCGGAACTGAGTTGCAGTGAGTTCCAGCTGAAAAAACCCTCCTGGGTATAAGATAATAATAATAATAATAATAATAATAATAATAATAATAATAATAATAATAATAATAATAATAATAATAATAATAATAATAATAAAATAAATAAATAAATAATTCTTCAAAGCAATGCATCTAAAGCACTTATGACTCTATAAACAGCCATGGCTTCCCAGCAAAGAACCCTGGGAGGTGCAAATTGTTATGGGCGCAGGGGGTTGTTAGCTTTCCTCACAAAGCTACAATTCCCAGAGTTCCCTATGAAGAGGGATTGTCTGTTAGACCCTTCTGCCTATCTTTCTTTTGCCATCTGTCGGGGGGGTGCATTAGCTGAGGTTCCAGCATCGCAGGGGGTTGGACTAGATAGCCATTGGGGGGTCCCTTCCAACTCTACAGTTCTGTGATTCTATGAAGCCTCCTTTTCTTCTCTGCTCCGCTGTTTCCTGCCAGTCAGCTGAACAGAACTGGGATGGGGTGGGCGGGCGGGAGGTTTAATGGACAGAATTTTTTTAAACACACACATACACAAAGCAATATCCACCAATAGGCATTGATTCTTTCATTGGGAACTTCAGAAGAATTTTGTTCAGTCGTTCAGTCGTGTCCGACTCTTCGTGACCCCATGGACCAGAGCACGCCAGGCACGCCTATCCTTCACTGCCTCTCGCAGTTTGGCCAAACTCATGTTGGTAGCTTCGAGAACACTGTCCAACCATCTCATCCTCTGTCGTCCCCTTCTCCTTGTGCCCTCCATCTTTCCCAACATCAGGGTCTTTTCCAGGGAGTCTTCTCTTCTCATGAGGTGGCCAAAGTACTGGAGCCTCAACTTCAGGATCTGTCCTTCCAGTGAGCACTCAGGGCTGATTTCTTTAAGAATGGATAGGTTTGATCTTCTTGCAGTCCATGGGACTCTCAAGAGTCTCCTCCAGCACCATAATTCAAAAGCATAAATTCTTCGGCGATCAGCCTTCTTTATGGTCCAGCTCTCACTTCCGTACATTTCTACTGGGAAAACCATAGCTTTAACTATACGGACCTTTGTATAGAAGAATAGGGGCAAAACAACTGGTTTTATACTTTTTAATGCAAGGTTTGTTTTCAAAGTTGAAGTCCTGACCCATTACGGAGAGAGAGAGAGAGAGAGAGAGAGAGAGAGAGAGAGAGAGAGAGAGAGAGAGAGAGAGAGAGAGCGCTTTCTCTCCACCCCAGATGTGCCATGTTTAGAAACCTTGATGGGATATTATAGCTGTCATAAAGACCTTTCTGTCCAAACATGCTTGGCATATGTTGAAACATACTGCTTAGGATCAGGCCTGGTAAAGATTTATTATTATTGGAGTGTTTGATTGTATTTACAATTAGTGCTTTTTTCTTCTTCTTCTAAACACTCATTTTGGCTCAAGAAAATCACCATTTTATAGTTCAAATCGGGAAAAATAAATACAGTAAATGGACAAAAGTACAAAGATTGACAAAATGTATGCATACCCCTGAGTCACCCCAGAAAAAAGCACTGTTTACAATGATTATGTTATTGTAATAAAAATGATAATACGCATGCTCCGTTCTGATTTGGGTTGCGAGATACACACATTCCCCAATAATATTATTTTTTATGAAATTTTAAATCTCCCTTCATAAAAAGACCGCACGCTAGTTTACCACATAAAACGCAAACGTCAACACATAACATTACATGTAGACAATAGAACGATCAAAACACTTATATATAAACACAATTAGAATAAGTAATCTGTATATATGTGGAAAGGACCTAACAGAAGCAGAAGACATCAAGAAGAGGTGGCAAGAATACACAGAGGAACTATACCAGAAAGATATAGAGGTCTCATGCACCCCAGGTAGTGTGGTTGCTGACCTTGAGCCAGACATCCTGGAGAGTGAAGTCAAAGGGGCCTTAGAAAGCCTTGCTAACAACAAGGCCAGTGGAAGTGATGATATTCCAGCTGAACTATTTAAAATCCTAAAAGATGATGCTGTTAAGGTGCTACACTCAATATGCCAACAAGTTTGGAAAACTCAGCAGTGGCCAGAGGATTGGAGAAGATCAGTTTACATCCCAATCCCAAAGAAGGGCAGTGCCAAAGAATGCTCTAACTACCGCACAATTGCACTCATTTCACACTCTAGCAAGGTTATGCTTAAAATTCTACAAGGCAGGCTTAAGCAGTACGTGGACCGAGAACTCCCAGAAGTGCAAGCTGGATTTCGAAGGGGCAGAGGAACCAGAGACCAAATTGCAAACATGCGTTGGATTATGGAGAAAGCTAGAGAGTTCCAGAAAAACATCTACTTCTGCTTCATTGACTACGCAAAAGCATTTGACTGTGTCGACCACAGCAAACTATGGAAAGTTCTTAAAGAAATGGGAGTGCCGGATCACCTCATCTGTCTCCTGAGAAATCTCTATTTGGGACAAGAAGCTACAGTTAGAACTGGATATGGAATAACTGATTGGTTCAAAATTGGGAAAGGAGTACGACAAGGCTGTATATTGTCTCCCTGCTTATTTAACTTATATGCAGAATTCATCATGCGAAAGGCTGGGCTGGATGAATCCCAAATCGGAATTAAGATTGCCGGAAAAAATATCAACAACCTCAGATATGCTGATGATACAACCTTGATGGCAGAAAGAGAGGAGGAATTGAAGAACCTTTTAATGAGGGTGAAAGAGGAAAGCGCAAAATATGGTCTGAAGCTCAACATAAAAAAAACTAAGATCATGGCCACTGGTCCCATCACCTCCTGGCAAATAGAAGGGGAAGAAATGGAGGCAGTGAGAGATTTCACTTTCTTGGGTTCCATGATCACTGCAGATGGTGACAGCAGTCACGAAATTAGAAGACGCCTGCTTCTTGGGAGAAAAGCAATGACAAACCTAGACAGCATCTTAAAAAGCAAAGACATCACCTTGCCAACAAAGGTCCGTATAGTTAAAGCTATGGTTTTCCCAGTAGTAATGTACGGAAGTGAGAGCTGGACCATCAAGAAGGCTGATCGCCGAAGAATTGATGCTTTTGAATTATGGTGCTGGAGGAGACTCTTGAGAGTCCCATGGACTGCAAGAAGATCAAACCTATCCATTCTCAAGGAAATCGGCCCTGAGTGCTCACTAGAAGGACAGATCCTGAAGTTGAGGCTCCAGTACTTTGGCCACCTCATGAGAAGAGAAGACTCCCTGGAAAAGACCCTGATGTTGGGAAAGATGGAGGGCACAAGGAGAAGGGGACGACAAAGGATGAGATGGTTGGACAGTATTCTCGAAGCTACTAACATGAGTTTGGCCAAACTGCGGGAGGCAGTGAATGATAGGCGTGCCTGGCGTGCTCTGGTCCATGGGGTCACGAAGAGTCGGACACGACTGAACGACTGAACAACAACAACAAATATATTGGAAAGTGATTTGTCGGTCTGCCCATTTGTTTGTGCTGTATATGTTGGATGCCCTTTGATATTTCATTGCCAAACTAGCACAAGGGCTTCCCACGTGGGGGTGATGCTCTTTGGTGATGTTTGGACATTGGCTGCCATTTTGAATCAAGATGGTGGGCTGATATGTGCCTTTGGTGTGACGTTTTGGCAGAGATTTGTCTGCCTCTCAAAATGTCGCCACCAAACTCGACACAAGGGTTCCCGAGATGTTTGTCACAAAGTTCATCACTGTCTGGATGCTGGGTGCCATTTTGAATCAAGATGGTGGGCTGATGTTTTGGCAGAGATTTGTCTGCCTCTACTATGAAATCCCCAACAAAGGTAGAACATTTTTTATGTATGCCACAACAGCTGCTAGGATTTTGATAGCTAAAAACTGGAAAACTGAAGAATTACCAACAGTGGAAGATTGGCAGATGAAGTTGATTGAATACATGGAACTCGCAGAACTGACCGCGAAACTCTGAGACCAGAGGGAAGAAATGGTGCAGGAGGATTGGAAGAAATTTAAAGACTATTTGAAACGATGTGAAAAGAGAGACATTTGAAATTAAAATCAGAGGACATTTAAGGCTACAGTATTGTCAGAAGTTAGGTTAAGATAGGATATAAGAAGTAGTTAGAAATATGATATGTTTGTTTATATTAGGATGAAGTTTACAGTTAAATGATGATTATTGTTTTTAAAGATTAAGATTTGAGGAGAAAGAAGATTTATAATGTTATAAAGTTACTAAAGAAGATTAGAAATGAACGCAGAAGAGAGGATGTGAGGAGGTCCCCAAACAATGTTAGGAATAAGATAAGGATACTTAAATAAGTGTTTATTTGTCAAGTTTTTCTTTGTTTTTATATTTTTTGTAGTTTTGTATTTTGTGTGTGTTTTATTGTTAAAATTTAATAAATTCTCTTTAAAAAAAGAGAGATTTGTTTGCCTCTCAAAATATCGCCACCAAACTCGACACAAGGGTTCCCGAGATGTTTGTCACAAAGTTTATCACTGTCTGGATGCTGGGTGCCATTTTGAATCAAGATGGCCGACTGAAACATCACGTTGTGTTGTTGTTTTTTTTACATGGATTCAGCTTCCTCTCAAGTTATCATCGCCCAACTTGGTATGAGAGTTCTCCGAGGTGGGGCTGAGTGGCAGCCTTTGTCACTGTTTGCATGTCAAGTGTCTTTCTGGATCAAGATGGCAAACAGGAATGCGACTTTGCCGTAGCTTTGCCCAAGTTTCGGCACGACTGGCCAAAGCTCACAAATTCCTCTATCCATTTATAAACCGCGAGGTGTTTTGGTTTCTAGAAATTCCCAGGCACAAAGATTCTCGTAACAGCAAGAGCACAAATAAAGGCGTAGAGGAGAAAAATGCCAGCAGCAGGGTACCCAAGATACAAGAACAAGGTACAAGGACAGAATCTTCATTCTATCCGAAAGCAGCTCCACAGGCAACGGCAGACCCTCCCAGCTCTCCACATGCATAGAGAATAAGTATATTGACTTGGATAGATGCACAATTCCCTCTCCAGAGAAAGATTATGAGCACGTTCTCCATGAGGTGTGGTGAATGTGGACATTGGCTAGCTGTCGTGTGCATTAGCCACAATATTCACTTTATCGCCTGACATATCTCTATATATATAAATGTTCCCATTGTGTGCACGGCGGACACCGATGTTCTCCCTAACCACTGCACCAAACAGCATCAAATTAGGACAAAGCGTAACTTGACCATCAAGGAAGGATCTGGCATCATAAAAATTAAAAAAAAAAAACCACACCTGTCATACCTAAAATAAAGGATAAAGGGGAAAAAGTGGTGCGCCTATTACACCTCACCAGCAAAGGGAATGAAGACTCCAACAGCATCCAATAGAAAGGTGGATTGCCCGTCGACATCATCAGCAACAATGCCTGTGCCCTCACCTAAAATGGCAGCCGCAGCTTCGCATGCACCGAGGAAAAAAAAAAAAAAACACGGAGCAGGAGGCATGCCTGAGAGGTCGCACTGAGTAAGACCAGCTCTGAGGGGATTGTGTCGCTGGGGTGCGTGATTGTGGGACTGGGTAATTTTGGGACTGGGGTACTGGAGCCTCAGCTTCAGGATCAGTCCTTCCAGTGAGCACTCAGGGCTGATTTCTTTAAGGATGGATCGGTTTGATCTTCTTGCAGTCCATGGGACTCTCAAGAGTCTCCTCCAGCACCATAATTCAAAAGCATCAATTCTTCGGCGATCAGCCTTCTTGATGGTCCAGCTCTCACTTCCATACATCACCACTGGGAAAACCATAGCTTTAACTATACGGACCTTTGTCGGCAAGGCGGTGTCTCTGCTTTTTAAGATGCTGTCTAGGTTTGTCATTGCTTTCCTCCCAAGAAGCAGGCGTCTTTCAATTTCATTTAAACATTACTCAGGTGGTATTTCATGGAGGGGGGAAGCCCTTCAGAGAGCACATTGCCAAACCATCTCTGAAGAACCACTCACTCTCCTTTAAAGAGCTCACCCAGGTCACCTTCCACTCACACTGCCTGCCTGCTGTTCTGTTGCAGTGGTAGAACTGCTGCGGCCACCTATTGGCAGCCACCTGAACAGCAGCATGACGTCAGCCTTACAATTTTATTGTATAGGAAGATATTACTATGCAAACTCCTTTCAAGGGGTAGGCAACGTAAGGCCCATGGGCTGGATGTGGTCCAATCGCCTTCTCAATCCGGCCCGTGGACGGTCCGGGAATCAGTGTGTTTTTAAATGAGTGGAATGTGTCCTTTTATTTAAAATGCATCTCTGGGTTATTTGTGGGGCCTGCCTGGTGTTCTTATATGAGTAGAATGTGTGCTTTTATTTAAAATGCATCTCTGGGTTATTTGTTTTTAAATGAGTGGAATGTGTCCTTTTATTTAAAATGCATCTCTGGGTTATTTGTGGGGCATAGGAATTCGTTGTGTCCCCCCCCCCCCAAAAAAAATATAGTCCAGCCCACCACATGGTCTGAGGGATGGTGGACCAGCCCACAGCTGAGAAAGGTTGCTGACCCCTGGTCTAGCAGAACTGATCAAGAAGACATTTTTGGGGTGGGTAGCTAGTTATTGAAATGGAACCATCGTATAGCTCATGTGAATTTGCATGCCTTGCAATGAGCCATTTGGAAATTACACAAAAACAATGTAAACTGACTTTCCTGTTTAGCCATTTATTAAGAACCTTTGACAAATGCGGTGATAGATTTAGCTGAGCTAAATCACCCAGAGCTGGTGTACTATACCAGTTTTAATCCATATACAGATATTTATAGTAATCCATATAGCGTTTTTCTTTTCCAGTGGAGGAATGAAATATAGATAAATTGAACCCAATGCAGTGCAAGTTAGAGCTGCTTTGCAGCGCACATGCAACCTACTCATAAATATGCCTCACTGAGCTCTGTGGGGCTTATTCCTGGAAAAGTATAGGATCACAGCACTAAAACCAAAAGGATTTGCTAGAGGGGCAATCTCTTGCAAGCTGCTCCAGAAGGAAGCCATTACAGTATGACTTCTGCCATTCATGGTGACTGGTTGCTTATCAGGAGTTGACAATGGGCCATGCCCTGAATGTTACAATCATGCAGTCGGGAATGAGCAGAGGGAAGTGGATTTCTATGCTACAGGGCGAGAGCCTGCTCTGGCATAGAATCCTAGAATCCTAGAGTTGGAAGAGACCACAAGGGCCATCCAGTCCAACCCCCTGCCAAGCAGGAAACACCATCAAAGCATTCCTGACAGATGGCTGTCAAGCCTCCGCTTAAAGACCTCCAAAGAAGGAGACTCCACCACACTCCTTGGCAGCAAGTTCCACTGTCCAACAGCTCTTACTGTCAGGAAGTTCTTCCTAATGTTTAGGTGGAATCTTCTTTCTTGTAGTTGGAATCCATTGCCCCGTGTCCGCTTCTCTGGAGCAGCAGAAAACAACCTTTCACCCTCCTCTATATGACATCCTTTGATATATTTGAACATGGCTATCAGATCACCCCTTAACCTTCTCTTCTCCAGGCTAAACATACCCTGCTCCCTAAGCCGTTCCTCCTAAGGCATCGTTTCCAGGCCTTGGACCATTTTGGTTGCCCTCCTCTGGACACGTTCCAGCTTGTCAGTATCCTTCTTGAACTGTGGTGCCCAGAACTGGACACAGTATTCCAGGTGAGGTCTGACCAGAGCAGAATACAGTGGTACTATTACTTCCCTTGATCTAGACGCTATACTCCTATTGATGCAGCCCAGAATTGCATTGGCTTTTTTAGCTGCTGCATCACACTGTTGACTCATGTCAAGATGATGGTCTACCAAGACTCCTAGATCCTTTTCACATGTACTGCTCTCAAGCCAGGTGTCACCCATCCTGTATTTGTGCCTTTCATTATTTTTTTTGCCCAAGTGTAGTACTTTATATTTCTCCTTGTTAAAATTCATCTTGGTTGCTTTGGCCCAGTTATCTAATCTGTTAAGGTCATTTTGAAGTGTGATCCTGTCCTCTGGGGTATTAGCCACCCCTCCCAATTTGGTGTCATCTGCAAACTTGATCAGGATGCCCTCAAGCCCATCATCCAAGTCATTGATGAAGATGTTGAATAGAAGTGGGCCCCACCCAGGTGAGAGATGGGAGAGGAGAGTTAGATAGTTCAGTCAGTGTGGGGCATGAGCCCATGGCTGCTTCAGATACCAGGAGAGTGCCTTATATGTGTATGCTTGGCAGGAACCCTTTGTACGTACATTGTAATATTGTTGAATTTAGCTGTGATTCCTGCATTGCAGGGCGTTGGACTAGATGACCCTTGGGGTCCCTTCCATCTCTACGATTCTGTGGGTGTGTTTACGTTTAAGTGCCTGATTGTTGGAGAGAGTGCTTGAGGTAGTGAATGATTGCATCATCATAAGTGAGAGCTGGACCATCAAGAAGGCTGATCGCCGAAGAATTGATGCTTTTGAATTCTGGTGCTGGAGGAGACTCTTGAGAGTCCCATGGACTGCAAGAAGATCAAACTTATCCATCCTTAAAGAAATCAGCCCCGAGTGCTCACTGGAAGGACAGATCCTGAAGTTGAGGCTCCAGTACTTTGGCCACCTCATGAGAAGAGAAGACTCCCTAGAAAAGACCCTGATGTTGGGAAAGATGGAGGGCACAAGGAGAAGGGGACGACAGAGGACAAGATGGTTGGACAGTGTTCTCGAAGCGACTGGCATGAGTTTGGCCAAACTGCGAGAGGCAGTGAAGGATAGGCGTGCCTGGCGTGCTCTGGTCCATGGGGTCACGAAGAGTCGGACACGACTGAACGACTGAACAACAAAAAATCATAATCATTTACCGGTAAATCCCACATTTTCCTCCAAGGAGTTCCCCCATGTGAGTGAGGTTAGGCTAAGAGGCAGTGACTAGCCCAAAGTCTCTTCTTAAACTTTATTGCTGAGTGAGGATTTGAACCCTGATTTCCAGGGTCATAGAATCATAGACTCATGTATTCTCTGCACTGTAAACCGCTTTGACATATTCTGAAAGTAAGCAGGATACAGATGGAAATAATAAATAATAATTAAAATGAATTCAGCAGGGTTTACTGCCAGGTCAGTGTGCACAGGATTGTCTCTAGCTCAGGGCCAGTTCATATAGGAGGAGCAACCGCTCAGCCCACATGGTTTAAATATCCTGAGTTGATCGGAAATCAACCGTTCAAAGACAGCAGGTGTCACGGACTGGCTGGATGCGGAGGTGCGATGGGAGGTACCAGCTGGGGAACCCCCCAGAGACGAAGGCTCAGAGCCTGGAGACTGGTGGTGGGAGTGACAATGAGGGAGAAGAGGGAGCAGACTGGGAGGAAGAGGTGGAATAGGTAAGAGGGCTTAGCGAGCAGGGAGAGTCGGTGGCAGAGAGCAGTCCAGAACCAGAGGCAGAAGCAAAGGCAGGAGAGGAGGGAAGTAGGGATGAGTCAGGCTAGCAAAGAAGGCAGCGTTTCTCTCTCTTCTGCTGCGACCAGCTCCCCTCCTTGTGTTCTCCCATAACCAGGAGAGGTATGAAGAGGGAGCAGCAAAGACAGGCATGACGATGGAGTCTCTGATTGCTTGGGAAGCAGCGGTGGAGCTAGCTGCTCCTGCACCCAGAGCGGCGTGCACCTGGGGGCGGGGCTAGCCACGTGGGGGTGGGGCTAGCATCCCAGGGGGCAGGGTGAGCATTCCAGGTGTGGGGCTAGCATCCCTGGGGTGCACCGCCTGTGGCAAGCGTCCCGGGGTGCACATCTTGGGGGTGTGCTGCCCGCGCCAAGTGTCCCGGGGTGTGTGCGTGTCCCGGGGTAGCGGGGTGGCGATGTCACCCCCCCTCAGGGATGACACACAGGGTGGACCACACCCACCACACCCACCTTGCTCTGCCTCTGTTGGGAAGGACCTGGGGGAGGGGGAGACGTGGACAAGTGTGGGAAGGCAGGGACCCTCAGTCCCCACAACGGTCTCCTAGGGACAAGATCAACTGAGATGAACTGCTGTGCTCACTAGGCCTGGCCTCCTGAGCACACCTTTTTCCTTTGAATAAAGCATGTTGTGTGATTTATTGCTGGCCCGCTCCTGACACCTGGCAGCAGGTAGGTTTGCAAATCTACCCTCACGAGAGATGCGCAAATCTGTCCATTTCGTGTTCTTGGCTGAGCTGCCCTTTTCGATCTTCATATGGTTCCATACGGTGAAAAATGGCGAGGATTTCTCGTGCAGTCTGAACCGAAGAGAGAATTGTTTCAAAGTAATGGCAAGATGGCGCGCTATGCCAAAGAAGTTAGATAAAGAAATTTGTGCCCATTATCCTCTGTGCTGGAAATGTCAAAATGAATTATTTTATAGACGGGGAAGACTTGGTTAAGAGCGAAGACATTATGGAACAAGATTAAGAGGGCCGTTGTTGGGTGGATCATGAAATTAATGGTGCAATCCTTTACCCACTGGTCATTGCATGCAGAAACATAGGATAGAATCGTAGAGTTGGGAAAGGGAGCATGGGAACTGTAGTCCAGAAGAAGAAGAAGAAGAAGAAGAAGATGAAGAAGAAGAGTTTGGATTTGATATCCCTCTTTATCACTACCTGAAAGAGTCTCAAAGCGGCTAACATTCTCCTTTTCCCTTCCTCCCCCACAACAAACACCCTGTGAGGTGAGTGGGGCTGAGAGACTTCAGAGAAGTGTGACTAGCCCAAGGTCACCCAGCAGCTGCATGTGGAGGAGCGGAGACGCGAACCCGGTTCCCCAGATTACGAGACTACCGCTCTTAACCACTACACCACGCTGGCTCTCCAAAACAATGTCTACCCTAGGCATAGGCTATGCAAAACTATATGGATCAAGGAAGTTTCCCGGGTTCGAAAATTAACATAGTCCTTCCTCCTAAAGTTGTTTACATGTATTGGACACGATGTATTTTAAACACTGGCAATGGTTATGCGAATTTGTCTTGGTGTGTTTTGCTTTAAACGCAACAACCCATACACCACCCGGAGCTTTTGAATTAGAATCATAGAATCACAGAGTTGGAAGAGACCCCAAGGGCCATCCAGTCCAACCCCCTGCCAAGCAGGAAACACCATCAAAGCATTCCTGACAGGTGGCTGTCAAGCCTCCGCTTAAAGACCTCCAAAGAAGGAGACTCCACCACACTCCTGGCAGCAAATCCAACAGCTCTTACTGTCAGGAAGTTCTTCCTAATGTTCAGGTGGAATCTTCTTTCTTGTAGTTTAAATCCATTGCCCCGTGTCCGCTTCTCTGGAGCAGCAGAAAACAACCTTTCTCCCTCCTCCATATGGCATCCTTTGATATATTTGAACATGGCTATCATGTCACCCCTTAACCTTCTCTTCTCCAGGCTAAACATACCCAGCTCCCTAAGCCGTTCCTCCTAAGGCTTTGTTTCCAGGCCTTGGACCATTTTGGTTGCCCTCCTCTGGACACGTTCCAGCTTGTCAGTATCCTTCTTGAACTGTGGTGCCCAGAACTGGACACAGTACTCCAGGTGAGGTCTGACCAGAGCGGAATACAGTGGCACTATTACTTCCCTTGATCTAGATGCTATTCTGGAGCAGCAGAAAACAACCTTTCTCCCTCCTCTATATGACATCCTTTGATACATTTGAACATGGCTATCATATCAATTGGGATGGCGTATTTTTTTTTTTAAACAAACCAGTAAACAAGTAATTAGAACTACCCCTTCGCCACTCCCTGTGGAGTGGGCATGATGAAAACAAATTAATTTGGAAGACCGTCCAGCTGTTTGAAACCATTCTGATCTTTAAATTGGACCCGTTCTAAATTGGCACAGCCTCCTTCATGCCCCAATGTCTTCCTGGTTGCACCTGGAGACCTGAACTCTGCAGCCTTACCCAAAGTCCATGGTGGCAAGATGTCGTTTCAGGGAATGCCACCGTGGAAGAGCTACAGACCCTGGGTTATTGGGTTCCATGGGAAAGGAATTACTTGCTGTTCCCAGTGTCCTTTTTTTCGTGACTTATGTTTTATTAGAGGACTCCCATTTGTTAAAAAGATAGTGACAAAGAAGAAAAAAAGCAGGAAAAAAGCAAGTGAGAATGAAGAAGAGAGAAAATATATACTCCATTACATTTCCGTACATTAGTATACAGATATGTATTATCTTATTATCCTGAAACAAATATATTTATCAATAACCTAATATATTTTGTATAGAGTATAAGCCTAGTTTTTCAGCACATTTTTTTTGCTGAAAAAGCTGCCCTCGGCTTATACTCGAGTGAGGCAGGCGGTGGGGGGCGGCGAGAAAGAAGCCCTTTCTCTCCACTCGTGCTGCTGCCGCCACCCGCTCACCCCAGTCAACCATTCCTTAAGAAGCGTACAAGAACGGCGGTTCTTTACTCTCCCCAGGCAGCTTGTTCCATTCCTGAACTGCTCACATAAATGCAAACTTTAGACCCCAGAAGGCAGAAAGCCTATCTGTTAAGGAAGTATTAAAACACCACAGGTGCTCACTTTCCCTGGCTCCTGCTTAAACAGGACAGGATCCCAGCCTTCTCTGTATAACACAAGGGAACATTGCACTGTGGGTTAAACCAGAGAGCCCTAGGGCTTGCCGATCAGAAGAATGGCGGTTCGAATCCCCGCAATGGGGTGAGCTCCACAGCGGAAAAGGAGGAAGAGGAAGGAGCAGCCCAAAGGGCTGCTTTCGGGCTGCTCGTTCCTCCTCCTCCTCCACAGCGGCAAAGGTGAACCTGCTTATACTCGAGTCAATAAGCTTTCCCAGGTTTTTGTAGGGAAATTAGGTGCCTCGGCTTATATTCGGGTTGGCTTATACTCGAGTATATATGGTAAATTCATTCCAAATATCATTATATTTATCGAAAGGAAGTCTTCGTCTATTAGAAGTTGCTAATATTGCTGTGTGTCCTTTCTTTAAGCAAATGGTGCCCTTGCCACTAGAAATACATTATGCCAGTTGTTGAGCTCTTCTTGGGAAAGAACGGGTAAAAATACCCTGTAAATAAGATGGGGGGGCAGGCTTCTGCTGGGGGGCCGGGGCAGAACCTCAGATAATTGATGTTTTTCAATAATAGCCCCCCCCCCCGCCTTGGCTACGTCCATGGTCCTTTCTTCTCATTTGACTCCATTGATTCAGGTCCCACCCTCTGGAGCATGTGACTGCCCTTCAGGTTTTTAAATAATAATAATAATAATAATAATAATAATAATAATAATAATAATAATAATAATAATAATAATAATAATAATAATAAATATATTTATACCCCGCCCATCTGGCTTGGTTTTCGCAGCCACTCTGGGCGGCTCCCTAGAGAGTATTAAAAACACGATAAAACACGAAACATTAAAAACTTCCCTAAACAGGGCTGCCTTCAGATGTCTTCTAAGAGTCAGGTAGTTGTTAATTTCTTTGACATCTGATGGAAGGGCGTTCCACAGGGTGGGCGCCACCACCGATAAGACCCTGTGCCTGGTTCCCTGTAACCTCACTCCTCGCAGGGAGGGAACCGCCAGAAGGCCCTCGGCGCTGGACCTCAGTGTCCGGGCTGAACGATGGGCGTGGAGACGCTCCTTCGGGTATACTGGGCCGAGGCCGTTTAGGGCGTTAAAGGTCAGCACCAACCCTGTGAATTGTGCTCAGAAACATACTAGGAGCCAATGTAAGTCTTTCAAGACTGGTGTTATGTGGTGTCGGCGGCCGCTCCCAGTCACCAGTCTAGCTGCCGCATTCTGGATTAGTTGCAGTTTCTGCATCACCTTCAAAGGTAGCCCCACGTGGAGCTCATTGCAGTAGTCCAAGCGGGAGATAACCAGAGCATGCACCACTCTGGCGAGACAGTCCGCGGGCAGGTAGGGTCTCAGGCTGGCTATCCAATCCCCTCTCAGTCTTCTCTTCTCTCTGCTACCCAACTTTCTCAGCTGTTCCTCCTAAGTCCTGATATCCAGATCATGTGAATGGGCTTGGATTTGAGTGACTGGTTGATGGAGAGATTGTTTGAGGTTGCAAGCGATTGCAATCATAATCCTCATTCTCATTTATATCTCACCTTTCCTCAAAGGAGCTCAAGGTGGTGTACATGGCTCTCTCTCTCCCCCCCCCCATTTTATCCTCACAACAATCCTGAGAGGTAGGTCATGCCGAGAGTGAGTGACTGGCGCAAGATCACCCAGTGAACTTCCTGGCTGAGTGGGGATTTGAACCCTGGTCTCCCAGGTGCTGCTCTAACCATTGCACTACACCGGCCCCACAAGATCCTCTTTTAGGTGAGGTGAACAGAAATGGGACACAGCGAGCCCAATGCACCAAAGAGTTGTACGTTGCCCAGATTAGAATCCTGCCCCCACCCCCGGGTCAAACACTTCTGGTATTTGCCATGGCTCATCGAATCATAACTCTTCCTTCATCACTCAGTCGTGTAACAAGAGACTCGGCAATCTACTTTGAGAGGAAGAAGAAGAAGAAGAAGAAGAAGAAGAAGAAGAAGAAGAAGAAGAAGAGTTTGGATTTGATATCCCGCTTTTCACTACTCGAAGGAGTCTCAAAGCGGCTAACTTTCTCCTTTCCCTTCCTCCCCCACAACAAACACTCTGTGAGGTGAGTGGGGCTGAGAGACTTCAGAGAAGTGTGACTAGCCCAAGGTCACCCAGCAGCTGCATGTGGAGGAGTGGAGACACGAACCCGGTTCACCAGATTATGAGTCTATCGCTCTTAACCACTACACCACACTGGAGAGAGAGAGAGAGAGAGAGAGAGAGAGAGAGAGAGGATTTTTTCAGTCTATTTCTCATCTTTTGCATTCTTTAGAATTATATATGAGTAGACACTCCTGTCTCCTGTCTCTCCCACTTTGGAGGGGGCCCCGCTTCGCTCATCGAGGACGGCATCCGCGCATCCGGAAAGTCGTTAATTGCAATTTTCGGAATCAAAGTCCTTTTGCCAGAGGGAGAAGAAGAGGACGGGGGAGAGGGGGGAATAGGAAGACTGTATTCCCCCCCCCCTCATTTTCCCCCTGCCTTGAATTCCAAAGCGAGCTAACCTCGGCTCTTTTGACAGTAATAGTAAAAAGAATTAACCCGAGATATGCAAAAGAGGATGTTTGATTTCCTGCTCCCTCGGCTGGCGGAATCTTTGTTTTCGGAGAGATACCCCGGCTGGATGGATGGGATCATTTAAAGCCATTGAAATTGCATTACTGCGAAAAGAGAATTAAATACGTGCCCCCTGTTTTCCTCGCAACCCCCCCCCTTTGCCTCCTTCCTCCCTTTCCAGGTAATGTCCTCGCGGGAATGTTTGTATTGGCTGAAGGCAGGCAAGGGAGGGGAGGGGCTGGACTTTTTAAATATCTGAGGACTTTATGGAGATGAACATGCTGCATCAAAGTGGCAGGCGGGGAAACTGGGAATAAAGTGGATTAAATCATTCTCCACATCAGGCTTTTCTAAATTCCAAAGCCTTTACTTAAAAGGCTCCTTGCTGCCAACCAATGCTATGATTGTTCGAAGCCATCTGCAAAGAAGAAGAAAAAACCCCCACAAAAATTGCTGCAGCCCTTTAATAACAAACTCAGGTGTTGCATGCCGGCTAGTGATGGAACAACAAGTGAATTTCAGATTTGCTCCAGTTTTCCCCTTTTTGTCCTGCTCTTCGGCGGATTGTGAAATTTTCTCAAGTTGGCAAAGATGTACAAGATGGATAATAAGTGTTGGAAATGCAAAGGAAAAAGTTGGTACCTTTTATCATATGTGGTGGGAGTGTAAGAAGGTAAGAAGTTTCTGGGATATGATATATAATGAAATGAGGAAAATGTTGAAATATACATTTGTTAAAAAAAACCAGAAGCTTTTCTACAGGGTATTGTAGGCCCTGACATTAAAAAGCAAGATGTTAAACTTTTCCAATATGCAGTGACTGCGGCAAGAATTTTGATGGCACAAAGGTGGAAACAGGAAGAAACACTGACAAAGGAAGAATGGATACTGAAATTGATGGAATATGCAGAACTGAACAAAATGACGGGAAGAATCCGAGAACAGCGGGACCAGAAATTCATCAAAGACTGATCTAAATTTACGAACTATCTGAAAGATAATGATACTCAATGGAATACGTTTATAGGACTTCAAGAAGCTTTGTAGACAAATGAAGAAATATTATTGTAATTATAAATTTTATAGTGATTATTATGTATATGATAGTTTAAGCAATGATAGACTAAAGATGTATAGATTAAAAGGATAGAAATTTGAAAGCCATGTGGAAGGTCTGAGGGATGTCACGGCTATGAAAGCCAGAAAGCTGGAAAATATGAATGATTATGCGTGAATTAATCTTTTTATTATGTAGTAGTTGCGTATTAAAACAATAAAAATTATTATTTTTTAAAAAAAGAAATTTTCTCAACAAACTCATGTGAAAATTCACCAGCGCTGTCATGCAAATTTTTCCTAACGTACAAATTTTACAGGCAAATTTCCCCAGTGCACATGTTTTGGCAAAGCACACTATACTCCTATTGATGCATCCCAGAATTGCATTGGCTTTTTTAGCTGCTGCATCACACTGTTGACTCATGTCAAGTTGATGGTCTACCAAGACTCCTAGATCATTTTCACATGTACTGCTCTCAAGCCAGGTGTCACCCATCCTGTATTTGTGCCTTTCTTTTTTTCTTTTTTGCCCAAGTGTAGTACTTTACATTTCTCCCTGTTGAAATTCATCTTGTTTGCTTTGGCCCAGTTCTCTAATCTGTTAAGGTCATTTTGAAGTGTGATCCTGTCCTCTGGGGTATTAGCCACCCATCCCAGTTTGGTGTCATCTGCAAACTTGATCAGGATGCCCTCAAGCATTCAGGACCAGGGAGTCCCCACATCTGCCTGCCCCCTGTCCCCCCCCAAAAAACAGTACTTCTGTCTTGTCAGGATTCAACCTCAATCTGTTAGGGACAAAACCACTCTGGAAAGTGTAGCTCTGGGAGACGAGCAGGAGTCTCCGATAGTGCAGAGAGGACCTGAGCGAAAGTGGGAGATATAGCCATGCTCCTCAATAGCCACAGAATGCTGTGGGTCATTTGAAAGAGAAATGGAAAACCTGGCAAAGAGCAGAATGTCCCGGTCGGAGGGAGTGGATGGCTAGGACACTGAGCAAATCCCACCAGTGTGTGCGCTTTAAAACGATTTTTATTTTTTAATTGCACTGAGTGGTGTCATCTGGTCTAGAGTCTCCCGGCATCATTTCGGCAACCGGCAACGGACCAGAGAGATGGGGAGTGGTGGAGGCGTTTCACAGAGAGTAATCCACTGGCTTTAGTCACTGGAATGACTTTTGAGAGTTGAGAATTGGCAGCTTGTTCGGGATTGAAGGTGGCGGAGGGAGGGAGGGGGAGGGAGGGAAATAGGAGGGGGGAAATTTCTGTCTTGCCAAGCAGCTAAGCTTGGTTTGGATACAGTTATCTTCTGCTCCCCAGCTGTGCGGGTGATGTTATTATCATCCTCATTATCATTATTGCTGCTATCTTCCCATATATATATAAACGTAAGGCTGTTGTCACGCTGCAGTTCGCTTGGCTGTTGTCTGAAGCACCCGCCCCCTCCTTTAAAAGCAGTTGACTTGATGAGGGGATAGGCAAGGGGGCGAGTGAGATGTAAAAGGAGGGGGGGGTTAGTCA
Organism: Lacerta agilis; assembly: GCF_009819535.1. Classification (NCBI taxonomy): domain Eukaryota; kingdom Metazoa; phylum Chordata; class Lepidosauria; order Squamata; family Lacertidae; genus Lacerta; species Lacerta agilis. Next base: position 3,944,328 of record NC_046329.1, on the reverse strand, counting down.
GGTGTAAATGGAGGAGGGGTTGGCTGGTGGGGGGGGGAAGGAGGGTTGGCAAGTGAAATGAGCAGGAGGAGCAGCCCCTAGTTATTATTATTATGCATTTATATCACACCACACCAGAACTCAGGATGGAGAAATCACTCTATATCTAGCCCTTGCTGCTTTGGCTTACACTCATAAATCTGCTCCATCCCATTTACATGTTAATCCATTATTATTATTATTATTATTATTATTATTATTATTATTAGCACAAAATGCACATTCAATGCATTTTATTACAAAAAAGAAAATGCATTTGATACATTATTTTTTTAGTTGAGAACCACAGCATTCAAAGAAGGGCGGAAGCTGACCCTTATGACAATTTTAAGAATTGGTTCCTGTGTTCACTTTCTTTCCTTTCCCCTCCTCCTCCCCTTTTCCTTTTGTGTCGTGCCTTTTACATGGTTCAGCCCGAGGGCAGGGTTTAGGTTGTTGTTGTTGTTGTTTTGTAATTGATCTCTGCACCATTCCAGCAGCCTCTCCCTTTAATTAAGCTGGTGAGTGGGGGGCGGGGAATAAATAAATAAAATGCTTTAAATAAGTAACAAATGAACTGGCAGACAGCTGCATAATGGGAGCAGGTGGTCCCTTGGCCTCGAGGCATTTAGGGCTTGAAAAGGCTAGGAGCAGGACTTTTAAATTAAACCCACAAACAAATAGACATCCCAATGCAGATATGTGAAAACCAGAATAATGCATGCTCCCATCTCTGAGTGCATGAAGCCCAGGGATGCAACGTTCTCAGAGTCTCACCCTGGTGGCTCTGGGTCCCCATCCATGCTATGCAAACCCTTTCGCCTAACTGCATGTTTTTGGGGTGGGGGTGAGGGTGGGGAGTGGGGATACCTCCTTCCCCCCCTCCCACAGCTTGGTGATTCAAGGTGGCATTTGAGAGGAATGGTTCCCTTTAGCATAGCCGACAGCTAATTTGTGTAAAGTTTAATTACAGCGAGCATTAATTAACTGGCAGTGTGTTGCAGTACTAAAAGGAAGGCCATCTGTTCCCAGAGAAATTGTCACTCTCTCCAGTCTCCGCCTCCCCCCCCCCCACACCCCGGATTTCAGCCTTAATAATGTCATCGCTGCGGAGGTTCTTACATCAGAGGCGACGTACGGTGAAGTCTCTGCAGCAGGGGTCCATTCATCACGGAAGACAAGGAGGGCTAGCAGCTCACAGTTGTATAGGAACCACCTTCTCGTGTATCAAACAAAGGAGTCTATGGACTGGGTCCAACTATTCCGAGTAGACCCACTAGGTTGCATCAAGCCCAGTTCTACTCAAAGGTAGACCCAGTGGAATGAACGGGCCGAAGTAAATGCGGTCCATTATATTCAATGGGTCCTGCTCTGAGCAGTACTTGATTGGACACCACCCACTGAGAGAGCCAGTGTGGTGTAGTGGTTAAGAGCGGTGGACTCGTAATCTGGTGAACCAGGTTTGATTCCCTGCTCCTCCACATGCAGCTGCTGGGTGACCTTGGGCTAGTCACACTTCTCTGAAGTCTCTCAGCCCCACTCACCCCACAGAGGGTTTGTTGTGGGGGAGGAAGGGAAAGGAGAACGTGAGCCGCTTTGAGACTCCTTATGGTAGTGATAAAGTGGGGTATCAAATCCAAACTCTTCTTCTTCTTCTTCTTCTTCTTCTTCTGAAACTAATGGACCCAGGTCAGTCACAGGGTTTCACCCAACTAAGTCCTACTCAGAGTAGACCCATTGGAATTAATGGGCATGACTAAACTAGGGCCATTGATCTCGATGGGTCTTTTGTAAGTACAGTGGTGCCTCCGGTTGCGAACGGGATCCGTTCCGGAGCTCCGGCCACATCCCGAGGAATTCGCAGCCGGAGGTGGTGCTGCTGCTGCTGCTGCTGTGCATGCGCGCGGCGATCAGAGTGCCTCTGCGCATGCAAGCACAGCGAAACCTGCAAAAAATGCTTCCGGGTTTGCTGCGTCTGCATCCTGAAAGATATGCAACCAGAGGTGTGCGTATCTAGAGGTACCACTGTAGAATGTAGTTGGAAAGAGGACTAGGAAATTCTGCACGAGAAGCAGGTGCTCCTAAGCTGAGCTGCGCTCCTTCCCTTAATGATCAAGTAAGATTCCAGTCCTCACTGTTCCAAGCCAAAGGTTGATCTTAACAGGAAGCTGGACTGGCTGGATGCTGAGGAGTGGTGGGAGGATCCAGTTGGGGAACCCCCAGGGGAAGAAGGCTCTGAGCCCAGGGTGGGGTGGTGGGATGACAATCGGTGGTCAGAGGGAGAAGACTGGGAAGAGGAGGCGGCGGAAGCTGAAGAGGGAACAGAGCTTGGTGAGCAGGAAGAGTCTGTGACAGAGAGAAGCCCAGAATCAGAGGCAGAAGCAGGAGCGGAGGGAGACCTAGAGGCACAGATGAGTCAGGCTAGTAGGCTGACCAACTCCCCTCCCCTCTGGTCTCCCAGAACCAGAAGAGGTATGAAGAGGGCGGAGCAGGGACAGACAAGGCAGAGAAGTCTCAGATTGCCCTCCTCTAGACATGTTCCAGCTTGTCAGTATCCTTCTTGAACTGTGGTGCCCAGAACCAGACACAGTATTCCAGGTGAGGTCTGACCAGAGCGGAATACAGTGGTACTATTACTTCCCTTGATCTAGATGCTATACTCCTATTGATGCAGCCCAGAATTGCATTGGCTTTTTGAGCTGCCGCATCACACTGTTGACTCATGTCAAGTTTATGGTCTACCAAGACTCCTAGATCCTTTTCACATGTACTGCTCTCAAGCCAGGTGTCACCCATCCTGTATTTGTGCCTTTCCTCTGAGTCTTCTCTTCCCCAGGCTAAGCATACCCAACTCCCTCAATGGCTCTTCAACTCGGCTTGGTTTGCAGGCCTTCATGGTAGGCAGCACCTAGACTTTGGAACCCCCTGCCAATTGACATTAAGCAGGAGCCTTTGCAGCTTGCTCTGCGTTCAGCTGCCAGGCATCCACGTTTGGATCCGTGAGCAATCTTCCCCCACAGCACTGGGAACGAGTTCAGAAAGGGAGGCTGCAAAAACCAGTCATCCCCCAGGAGCCTTTTCCTTCCATTCATTATCTCCATTGGAGTTGAGCGCTCGCAAAAGGGTCAGGGAGTTGGGTCCCCTCCTCCGTTCAGTCAGATGCTTGCCAACGGAGGCTGGCGCTGCCTCCATCTCTGTAAGGATGATGCCCAGAGATGTCCTCAAGGAGTGGGCAGGCATGGTTGGCGGGGGGAAGAGGGGGGTGCCACTGAGTCATTTTAAACAAATGGTGAGTCAGGGCAGAATTGGGTAGCATGGAAGAGGAGCACAACTTGCAGGGATGTATAACGATCTGCCCATTTGCATGGCTATGTCCCTCCCCTCCCCGTAGAAGTCATGGCACAGACACGTTATGCCAATTGTAATGGGCGTAAAGGCCACAACTTTATTGGTTACGGATGTCATATAGAGGAGGGAGAAAGGTTGTTTTCTGCTGCTCCAGAGAAGCGGACACGGAGCATGACCCGGAAGCTATACACCGGCTCCCTTGGCCAGTAATGCGAGATGAGCGCCGCAACCCCAGAGTTGGACACGACTGGACCTAATGGTCAGGGGTACCCTAGGGTAGGGAGCACTGGGTTTGAGGTTATGGAACTAAGGGGGCAGTGGCCCAGAAAAGTTTGGGGACCATTGCTCTAAGCTTTAAAGTGCTTCAGGCTTTTCTGCTAATTTCAAAGGGACTGAGTAGCTGCTCCAGGAACATGGCCGTGCTGCAGGGACTCTCCCAGCCATCTCTCCAAGTATGCCTCGCTCTGAGGAAGGACCCCTTTCCTATTCCTCCCATTAATAGGCAAGGAAAACATCCCCCAACTCCCTCCACAAATGTGGATTTAGTGCTTAGGCTTCCTGGCGAAAATCCAGTCGTGGATGGAGCTCTTGAAAATCTGGAAGACAGGGCTTTGCATAGTGTGTGTTTGTGAGGGTGGGGAGGGGAGAGAATATAAACTCCAGCCACTGTCCCCACCGCCGAGATAACTAACTAGGGACGCCACGAAACAAACTGCTTTTAATTAGAGCAGGTGCGCATTGACAAAGACGCCCAGGAGAAACAGCAGCCGCTTTCATTCAGAGAGGACTTTGGAACTAGGAAACAATCTATTGGGCTGTTGTGGTTGTTTGCTAGGGATGGAGGGGAACGGGTTTTATTTTGTTTCCATTCTAACGAGAGAGCGCCTAACTTGCACCAGTTACAGGTACGTAGCCGTGTTGGTCTGTCAATAGTCAAAACAAAATAAAAAATAAAAAAATTCCTTCCAGTAGCACCTTAAGAGACCAACTAAGTTTGTTCTTGGTATGAGCTTTCGTGTGCATGCACACTTCTTCAGATACACGAAAGCTCATACCAAAAACAAACTTAATAATAAAAAAATCCTTCCAGTAGCACCTTAGAGACCAACTAAGTTTGTTCTTGGTGTGAGCTTTCGTGTGCATGCACACTTCTTCAGATACACGAAGCTCATACCAAAAACAAACTTAATAATAATAATAAAAATTCCTTCCAGTAGCACCTTAGAGACCAACTAAGTTTGTTCTTGGTATGAGCTTTCGTGTGCATGCACACTTCTTCAGATACACGAAAGCTCATACCAAAAACAAACTTAATAAAAAAAATTTAAAAAATCCTTCCAGTAGCACTTTAGAGACCAACTAAGTTTGCTCTTGGTATGAGCTTCTGTGTGCATGCACATACCAAGAACAAACTTAGTTGGTCTCGAAGGTGCTACTGGAAGGATTTTGTTTTGTTTTGTTTTGTTCTAACTTGCACCAAATATGCATGCCGGAACACAGCTATCCTTCGAAACCCGCACTTTCCTGAATTTCGTGATGCCAAGTAATATATACAGAAATGCACAGGCATTGGGGGTGGGGCGGATTGCTTGCAAAAATGTGCATGTTAGTGAAAGGCATGCAAAATGTATCTTTGCACAGATATGGTGATGAACTATCATGAGGATTTGGATTTTAAAGGAAAGGTGCAGAATTGTGGGGAATTGAATAACAGAGTCATTGAGTTGGAAGGGGAGGGGGGGGCTCATCTAGCCCAGCCCCCTGCAAAACAGGAACCGCGGCTTCAAAATCCCTGACAGCTGGCCCCGCAAAACCTCCAAGGAAGGAGAGTTCCCCACCTTCCAAGGAGTCCTTTCCACTGCCAAATTCTTGCTGATGTTTTGTTGGAATCGCCTTTCTTGCAACTTGAATCCATAGGTTTGGGTCCTCGCCTCTGGAGTGTGGGATGTAAAGCACAGGAGCAGTCAAACACAACATTGCTAGAGTGGACATAGAAGGGGAACTCTAGGCCAGCCAGTCGGAACTCGCTGTTTCTCCTGGGCTGGGATGGACAACCTCTGTGTAACTGGAGATGGGTGTGGTCTCACCTGGGCAGGTTAACACAAAACCACAGGGGCCGGACTCCATCTTCCTCTTTTGGACCACGCTCTCAAAGAAGCCACAATGCTAAGATGCTCTCCAAGAGAGAACAAAGGAACTGTTTTCCCTTATGGGACAGCCTCCTGAGTACAGGTGAAACTCCAAAAATTAGAATATCGTAGAAAGGTTCGTTTCTTTCAGTAATTCAACTTAAAAGGTGAAACTAATATATGAGATAGACTTATGACATGCAAAGCGAGATATGTCAAGCCTTTGTTTGTTATAATTGTGATGATTATGGCGTACAGCTGATGAGAACCCCAAATTAACAATCTCAACTTTGGGGTTTTCATCAGCTGCGTGCCACAATCATCACAATTATAAGAAGCAAAGGCTTGACATATCTCACTTTGCATGTCATGAGTCTATCTCATATATTAAACTCCAGTAGCTAATGAAAACAATTGCTTACATAAATGGACTTTTCAATGGTATTCTAATTTTTCGAGTTTCACCTGTATATGTAACTTTTACTAAGTTTATGTCCGCCTTCTGGGATCCTTTTGTGAACAGATGTGTAAGTAAACTCCTTTTATGCAAGACTGTGTAATAGTAGAAGAAGAAGAGTTTGGATTTGATATCCCGCTTTTCACTACCTGAAGGAGTTTCAAAGCGGCTAACATTCTCCTTTCCCTTCTTCTCCCACAACAAACACTCTGTGAGGTGAGTGGGGCTGAGAGACTTCAGAGAAGTGTGACTAGCCCAAGGTCACCCAGCAGCTCCATGTGGAGGAGCGGGGAAGCGAACCCGGTTCCCCGGATTACAAGTCTGCCGCTCTTAACCACTGTACCACACTGGCTCTCTGGTAGTGTCTTATTTTGAGAGGGATTAATGGGGAAAATACCAGGACATTTATTACAGAGGTTTTAACGAACCTGAGCAAGCCTTCTGCTGCGTGTGTGTTTAAAAAGGGGAATGAGAACTCTGCTAATTTCTGGGACTTGTAAATATAAGTTGGAATAGGATATCTTAAACAATATATCCTCTCCTGCATCCCTAAACATTCCCACATGGAGCAGTGGGAGAAAACCAGTTTTCTCCATGAGAGAGCCCTTCAGATCATGGAAGATGGCTCTCTGGCCCATTGGGGAAAAATAAATGATTGCCACCCCTGCTTTAAAAAAGAGTCAAACCTTTTACATTTCAAGCTAGAATTGGATGCCAATTGCTCTCAGGGTTTCCCCTTTGTGATGGGATGAAGCCTGTCAAATTTCAGGAAGGGGGGTGATTCCAAGGAGAGCCAGTGTGGTGTAGTGGTTAAGAGCGGTGGACTCGTAATCTGGGGAACCGGGTTCGCGTCTCCGCTCCTCCACATGCAGCTGCTGGGTGACCTTGGGCTAGTCACACTTCTCTGAAGTCTCTCAGCCCCACTCACCTCACAGAGTGTTTGTTGTGGGGGAGGAAGGGAAAGGAGAATGTGAGCCGCTTTGAGACTCATTTGGGTAGTGAAAAGCGGGATATCAAATCCAAACACTTCTTCTTCTTCTTTTGGCAGCATCGTTTGCTAGTGAAGCTGATCTGAATCTCACTGCCCCTTCCCCTTTCTCTGGCTTCCATAACTGATGCGGGAGACTGCATTAATATTCCTTTCTCTTTCCTACTTCCATCTCTTCCATTCACTCCTTGCAAGTCAAAGCTACCAGCTAATTAAGGTCTGCTTTTGTGCATCTCCTTATCCTTCTTAAAAGACATTCCAAGAAAATTGCAGTACATCTGATAGCTAAGTAGGAAAGGATGGGGGAATTTGATTGGATGGCCCTTCCCTGGGAGAGGCTGAAGAGGGATCTGTCTTGTATCCTGAGTGGCCCTCAATGAAGAATTATAATCTAGCCTCAAGTGGGCCCAGCAGGAAGTCAGTCTGGAAAGTGTAGTACCCCTGGCTTCTGCCTTGCTCAAGCTGGTCAACTGCTAACCCTTGTAAAGGAAGCACACTGCAAAACCCAGCTTCTGGGTGAATTTTCATGAGCAACCTCCCATTTACACTGAATCCTAGAATTGTAGTATTGGAAAGGACCCCAAGGGCCATCTAGTCCAACCCACTGCAAGGCAGGAATCTCAAGCATCCCTGACAGGTGGCCATCCAACCTCCACTGAAGGGAAGCCCACCCTCGCCCAAGGCCATTCATTTCACTGTTGAACAGCTCTTACCACCAGGACGTTCTTCCTAACGTTGAATCAGAATCTCCTTTCTTGCCATTTGAGTCCATTTGTTTGGGAACTGCCCTCTTAGCCATCTCTTAGAATCATAGAATCCTAGAGTTGGAAGAGACCAAAAGGGCCATCCAGTCCAACCCCCTGCCAAGCAGGAAACACCATCAAAGCATTCCTGACAGATGGCTGTCAAGCCTCCGCTTCAAGACCTCCAAAGAAGGAGACTCCACCACACTCCTTGGCAGCAAATTCCACTGTCCAACAGCTCTTACTGTCAGGAAGTTCTTCCTAATGTTTAGGTGGAATCTTCTTTCTTGTAGTTTGAATCCATTGCTCCGTGTCCGCTTCTCTGGAGCAGCAGAAAACAACCTTTCTCCCTCCTCTAGATGACATCCTTTGATATATTTGAACATGGCTATCATATCACCCCTTAACCTTCTCTTCTCCAGGCTAAACATACCCAGCTCCCTAAGCCGTTCCTCCTAAGGCATCGTTTCCAGGCCTTGGACCATTTTGGTTGCCCTCCTCTGGACACGTTCCAGCTTGTCAGTATCCTTCTTGAACTGTGGTGCCCAGAACTGGACACAGTATTCCAGGTGAGGTCTGACCAGAGCGGAATACAGTGGCACTATTACTTCCCTTGATCTAGATGCTATACTCCTATTGATGCAGCCCAGAATTGCATTGGCTTTTTTAGCTGCTGCATCACACTGTTGACTCATGTCAAGTTTGTGGTCTACCAAGACTCCCAGATCCTTTTCACATTTACTGCTCTCAAGCCAGGTGTCACCCATCCTGTATTTGTGCCTTTCGTTTTTGTTTTGTTTTTTGCCCAAGTGTAGTACTTTACATTTCTCCCTGTTAAAATTCATCTTGTTTGCTTTGGCCCAGTTGTCTAATCTGTTAAGGTCATTTTGAAGTGTGATCCTGTCCTCTGGGGTATTAGCCACCCCTCCCAATTTGGTGTCATCTGAAAACATAACCAAGTCCATAACCAATTGCTCCTCATAAAGGCATGGTTTATTTCCGATGCGTCAGATCCTGAAAACTCTCTTCCCACACCGGTTCGTGAAATTTGGCTTTCATGATATGTTTTCTTGCCCTCGTTCCCCCCCCCCTACATTCTTCGCTCTCCACTTTTTTGTTGGCATCTTTACACTGATCATCATCATCAGCATCAGCATCATCTTCTAAAAAAAGAGAATAACACAGGGAGGGGGGAGGGCAAGAAGCTTGGACCACTGTCAGGGATGATGGGAATCAAGAGTCCAGCAACATAGAACCATAGGCTTGCAAAGATGGAAGGGATCTCCAAGGTTCATCTACTCCAACCCTCTGCAATGCAGGAACCGCAGCTAAAGGATCACCTTCTGGGCGAGAGACACTTTGGGTATAATATACAGCTTACAGCTTGGGAGAAGTTACGGAATTTGGATTCAAAGTTGATGGCATGCTATACGTTGGAAGGAAATCATATGAAAATGATGTACAGATGGTATTTAACTCCTAGTAAATTAGCAAAAATGCATAAAACATGCTCAAATGTATGCTGGAAATGTAAGGAAAAAGAAGGCACCTTTTATCATATGTGGTGGAATTGTAAGATGGTAAAAGGATCACCTCCTGGCAAACAGAAGGGGAGGAAATGGAGGCAGTGAGAGATTTCACTTTCTTGGGTTCCATGATCACTGCAGATGGTGACAGCAGTCACGGAAATTCAAAGACGCCTGATTCTTGGGAGGAAAGCTATGACAAACCTAGACAGCATCTTAAAAAGCAAAGACATCACCTTGCCGACAAAGGTCCGTATAGTTAAAGCTATGGTTTTCCCAGTAGTGATGTATGGAAGTGAGAGCTGGACCATAAAGAAGACTGATCGCCGAAGAATAGATGCTTTTGAATTCTGGTGCTGGAGGGGACTCTTGAGAGTCCCATGGACTGCAAGAAGATCAAGCCTATCCATTCTTAAAGAAATCAGCCCTGAGTGGTCACTGGAAGGGCAGATCCTGAAGTTGAGGCTCCAGTACTTTGGCCACCTCATGAGAAGAGAAGACTCCCTAGAAAAGACCCTGATGTTGGGTTGTTTGTGGGGCATAGGAATTTTTTCACCCCCCAACATATATATATATAGTCCGGCCCCTCACAAGGTCTGAGGGACAGTGGACCGGCCTCCTGCTGAAAAAGTTTGCTGACCCCTGGTATAGGATGCCAAACAGATCAACCAAAGGCCTGGTTAAAAAGGAACGTTTTTGCCTGGTGTCCAATGGTGTATAATGAAGGTGAACTTTCCTGGTGAGAGCATTCCACAGATGGGGAGCCACTGCAGAGAAGGCCCCGTTCTCGTGTTGCCACCCCCAGGACCTCTCGTGGAGGAGGCACATGAAGAAGGGCCTCAGAAGATGATCTCAGGGTCTGGGTAGGATCATATGGAAAGAGGCGGTCCTTGAGGTATTGCAATCCTGAGCATGTACGTCAGTTACACAGATTTTACACAGAGTAGAACCATGGAAATTATTAGAAAAGACTAATCCAGGCCTATGAATTCCAATGCCTTTACTCAGAGTAGAACTTAAGGCACATTCTCCTATCCCATAATGAATTTGAGGGATTCTCCTGGATTGACCAGAGTGGTAAGCTGTGGCGGAGCAACATAAATAAACTCCACCATCAGTGGAAAATGGCTGGAAAATGGGATTCAATCGTCCCAATAGATGCTGAGAATACCATTTGCTCATAGTCAAAACTGCATAAAGCCAAGCTAAGTTTGGTGCCAAGTAAACACTCTCTGTATTTTCCGATCCTCATCAGAAAGGCCCCCCCCCCCTTTCGCCACTAATGTTGTGGAGCAGAATAAATTGCGGCAATCTCCTGCGCTGTCATTATTTCCTATCCATTCTCTCTCCCCCACCACCCTGCCCCACGGGTCAATTGTTTGCCTTCCTTTCTGGTTGCCAAGAAATTCTGAGCCGTTTCGGCCAAACTTTTGGGGTTTATCACGGTAGCAGAGAAACTGTGCGTTCTCTCTCTCCCCCTCCCCAATATTCCACATCCTCCTCCAGCCCTCCATATGGCTGATTATTGCCCCTTTCTTGGTCACTGCAACAGGGGGGACGGGACCACAACACCTTCCTCATTCTTGGTTTTATTATATTTTTCAGAACCGGGGAGGGAGTTGCTGTGGGAGCAAGAGACAGGCTCTTTGGTCCACGGCGGTTCTGTCTTTGCTGGGCCACGGGGTCCGGTGGCTGTCCCTCTCTGCCCCATCTTTCCACAGCCTCACCGCTTGCAAACGGGTCACCACCATGACCCTCTGCATGCAGAGAGGGCAGGTCTTGCTTCTGGCTTGGGTGATGTGCCAGAGGTCGATGCACTTGCTGTGGAATGCGTGCGAGCAGGAGAGGACCTTCAGGCTATCCCTCTCGACGTACTTCTCCAAGCAGATGGCGCAATCCTGGTACCTGGAGCTGGGGAAGGAGAAGGTGAGCAGCTCCCCCCTGTTCCCTTGGAGGCGGAAGCTTCTCCCCGCCTTCCACCGGTGGCACCTCAATAGGTATTTCTCAATGAGCAATGCTGCCATCAAGGCAGAAACCGGGATGCAGAAGAACCAGAGAGTGTGGAGGAGTGGAATCTGAGAGCAGGGCCCGGGCAGCTGGATGCGACACCTGCAGGGGTGCGAGGAGGAAATCCGGGTTGTCCCAGAAGCCACCTTCCAGGTGAAGTGGAAGTGTTCGGGCACCAGGACCACCGAGCTCAGCTTCCCAGAGCCATGGAGCCACTTCAGGATCCTGGAGGCCAAATCTGTCGTGAACACAGCAGGGATACGGATGTTGTGCACTGTGCCTGGCTCGCTCACCATGCTCACGAGCGCCTGGGAGTCTACGTTGTAGACGATGGCAGCGTGGAAGCCAGCTTGCTGGGCGTGGAGGACCTTGGTGGCGAAGGAACAGTTGTAGCGGCGGATGAGCACGACAAAGGCCGAGGAGTTGTTGGGCGGGCCTTCGATGGGGCGGCAGGCGTTTGCGGGGCTCGCTTCGACCAGGGACCCCGCGAGCCCTTCGGCGGGGAGCAGGGGCCCAAAGAGAGCGGGAAGGGCCTTGAAATCGAGGGTGGGGTATTCGTGGCTGCGGACGGCCCGGATGAAGGCTCTCCCGGCTTGGACTTGGAGGACCAGGAACATGGCAACCACGCGGGAAGGTGGCGGAAAGAGGAGCCGCATAGCTGGTGGCGCTTCCAGAGATCTTAGGGCCGTGCTGACCCCTACCACGAAGGTCAACGCAACTGGGGCTGGCTTGAAGGGGAGCTCTGTGAGTCTCTAGAAGAGGAGCCGTTTGCTCAAGATGTTGACCTGCGTTTCCATGAGACTGAAGCGTTGCGGGAGAGGTGAGAGGTAGATCTGACCAGGTGCTTTTCCCCCTTTGCCTCTCGCCTCTCAACAGGCTGGGCCTGTTGGCTTCTCCTAAATGATCCCAGCCACTTCCTCCAGGTGGCCTCCTAGAACTTTCTCCCTGCTCCCTTTGTGACCTCACCGTCTTGCCTTTCTCCACCACCACACCTGTCTCTCTCTCCCATCCCCATGGCTTCTGGGAGTCAGTTCGCTAAGCCCATTCTTCCTGCAGAGTTGCAGGTGGACTCATCCCCCATCCCATCACTCTGCCCAGTTTCCCCCTTGGACTGGCAGAGGACACACTTGCAGCATTATGTTGTTGTTGTTCAGTCGTTCAGTCATGTCTGACTCTTCGTGACCCCATGGACCAGAGCACGCCAGGCACGCCTATCCTCCACTGCCTCCCGCAGTTTGGCCAAACTCATGTTAGTAGCTTCGAGAACACTGTCCAACCATCTCATCCTCTGTCGTCCCCTTCTCCTTGTGCCCTCCATCTTTCCCAACATCAGGGTCTTTTCCAGGGAGTCTTCTCTTCTCATGAGGTGGCCAAAGTACTGGAGCCTCAACTTCAGGATCTGTCCTTCTAGTGAGCACTCAGGGCCGATTTCCTTGAGAAAGGATAGGTTTGGTCTTCTTGCAGTCCATGGGACTCTCAAGGGTCTCCTCCAGCACCAGAATTCAAAAGCATCAATTCTTCGGCGATCAGCCTTCTTTATGGTCCAGCTCTCACTTCCGTACATTACTACTGGGAAAACCATAGCTTTAACTATACGGACCTTTGTCGGCAAGGTGATGTCTCTGCTTTTTAAGATGCTGTCTAGGTTTGTCATTGCTTTTCTCCCAAGAAGCAGGCGTCTTCTAATTTCGTGACTGCTGTCACCATCTGCAATGATCATGGAACCCAAGAAAGTGAAATCTCTCACTGCCTCCATTTCTTCCCCTTCTATTTGCCAGGAGGTGATGGGACCAGTGGCCATGATCTTAGTTTTTTTTTATGTTGAGCTTCAGACCATATTTTGCGCTCTCCTCTTTCACCCTCATTAAAAGGTTCTTTAATTCCTCCTCACTTTCTGCCATCAAGGTTGTGTCATCAGCATATCTGAGGTTGTTGATATTTCTTCTGGCAATCTTAATTCCGGTTTGGGATTCATCCAGTCCAGCCTTTCGCATGATGAATTCTGCATATAAGTTAAATAAGCAGGGAGACAATATATCTATCCTCTCCTGCATCCCTAAACATTCCCACATCTCCCTCCTCCTCGCCCTCTCTCCAGCAGCTGCTACGAGCTGCGCAAGTGAGGAGCCTGGTAGCAGCGGCCGTGGAGAGGCAAACAGGATGCTACCTCGCATTTGCTGCAGCCCAGGTCAGGACAAGGGCTTTTCTCATTTTCCTCCCTGGGCCTGATGGTGGCAGCGCTGGCGGGGGGAAAACAGGGACACCCTGCGATCAAATCGGAAGCAGGGGCGGCTTTCATAGTTCCAGGACTGTCCCAGGAAAAGTGGGACACGAGGAGGGTATGCTAACTCCTCTGGAAAAGCCAGAAATCCCACGGGATAAACAACTTAGAATCACAGAAACAAGGTAGCCACACCGTGATGGGTTTAGGGGGAGCATCTCTCAAGGAATTCCAACACCTCTCGGAGAGGGACAAACCATCCATTTCAGTCCTTCTCCATTTCTCGTTTTCCCCCCCAGTCTTATAACCATAGCTGTCAAGTCTCCCTTTTTTTGCAGGAAACTCCCTTATTCCAAGCCGTTTCCGGCTGCTATCCCTTATTGTTGAAATCCCTTAAATTTCCCTTATTTCCGGGAAGGAGAGTTGGAGTCCGGGGACTCCTTGGGTCCCTGCCTTTCTCAGCCCTGCCTGCCTACCTCACAGGACTGTTGTGGGGGTTAAATGAGGACTAGGGCCAGGGAGCTCCTTGGAGAAAAAGGTGGAATATCAATACCTAATAACAAACAGACAGACAGATATATAAAGAAGAAGATAAAATAGACGAATGTTTCTCGGCAACAGGTGCTCCGATTCAGCATTGCTGCCCCTAACTGGAGGCAGAGCAGAGCCATCCTGGCCAGAAGCCACCAGTGGTCCTCTCCTCCTGCATGAATTTGCCTAATCCTTTTCCAAACCCATCCAAGTTGGTGGCCGTCGCTGCTCCCTGTGGCAGGGAGTTCCAGAAGTTAACCGTGTGCTGTGTGAATAAGTGCATTCTTTTCTCTGCCCTGATTTCTCTTTCCCGGGAGCTCTTTCCTGGTGTAAATTAATTTGTAGCCGGGGGGGGGGGGATTACCGCGACGTGGACTGTCCCTGAGAACCGTAGACTGTCCCCGGGACAGGTGAGGGTGCTGATCCCTTATTTTCAATTCCGAAACTTGACAGCTATGCTTATAACCAGTTCTCCAGCAGTTTCTGCAGCAATCGGCAGGTTTGCCTTTTAAAAAAATCTCTGCGTCAGAATACAGCGACAATGGAGAAAACCGCACGCGATTTGAAATTTAGACAAGTGCTGGGACCTCCAGACTCTTTTCATGTGGCTTGGCACTCTTTAGTTTCATATACAGTGAATATTATTTTTTCCCAGATCAGTGTAACCATCAGCTTGGCATATCCGGCGATTTTCTCGGCTTTAAAAATTATTTATCCATTTAAAAATCCTCTCCAAATGAGCACATTTCCATATGTAGCTTTGACTAACACAGACGATTCTTGCAAGCAATTTCTGCTAATGCATTTTTGTAATGTTACTTTCACCGGAATATGTGCTTCTATGCATGCTTTCCCCTGTTGCTGTCGCTACATTTAGCTACAGGTGAAACCTGAAAAATTAGAATATCGTGGAAAGGTGTGTTTCTTTTAGTAATTCTACTTAAAAGGTGAAACTAATATGTGAGATAGACTCATGACATGCAAAGCGAGATATGTCAAGCCTTTATTTGTAATAATTGTGATGATTACGGCGTACAGCTGATGAGAACCCCAAATTAACAGTTTCAACTTTGGGGTTTTCATCACCTGTACACCATAATCATCACAATTATAACAAATAAAGGCTTGACATATCTCGCTTTGTGTGTCACGAGTCTATCTCATATATTAAACTCCAGTAGCTAATGAAAACAATTGCTTACATAAATGGACTTTTCCACGATATTCTAATTTTTCGAGTTTCCCCTGTACTATCCCAGCTCTTCCCCACACTCAAGGAACCCAAGGAAGCCTTTAAAAACTAAAACATGGATAAAATCCAGAAAGCCAAAATAAAAAAATAAAAAATACGAAAGATAATAGCTAAATATCAATTACCGTAGTAGAAACAAAACAATACACAAGCAAATCTGTTAGAACGCAGATAGCAAAGACAGCCCAACATTATTTGAAAGCCCTTTCCTTAAAAAATCAGTCCCCAAAATCCTGTTGGAATAAAGCAGTCTTCACTTGCTGGCAGTGGGAGACAGTCTAGCTTCTCCAGGCAGGGAGTTCCAAAGTTGCCTTGGAACCAAAGGCTCAGGGGAGGGGGATGCAGGACAGAGAGAATTTTTTTGCAAACACTGGTTGGTTGGAGAACTGCATCACAAAATCCGGAGACGTGCCGTGTTTCAGTCCTCATACTTTCAAGGAAGTTCAAGTAGGGTTGGGATGGATTCAGCTTTTAAATGCGAAGCGAGTCAAATTTCTCTCCCCTGCGGAGATGTTCTATGGGGTGAAAGCGGGAGTTTGCGAGGCAGAGGGTGGTTCCCTTTTGAGCTCCTTCCTGATCGTGCTTCACCACGTTCCCAATCCGTTCCCATCCATCTCATCGCATTACGGAGAGGGTGTTTGATTTCTTCAGCTGTCAGGAGCGAAGCTCTGAACTTTCGTCAGATTACCCCAGAGAGCCGTGTTTGCAGCTTAGCTGTTTGGTCCCTCTTACGAAAGTGCAAAAACACCTGGGGGAGGAGGGGAGGGGAGGAGGAGAGGCGACATAACGCGATACAGAAACACACCGTGCCGAAACAAATGATGTTTATGTGGAGGGAAGGCAGCAGGGGATGGAACAGTCTAGGCCGGGACTGCAGGGAAAGAACAAAAGGCTGGAAGCAAAATAGGACAATGGAAGGATGCAGAGAATGATCTGCTTGAAAGGAGAAGAGGTCCTCCAGGGAATAAGAAGCGCCTGGCTGCTGGACCCACACCTAGATGCAATTCTGGGCTGCATCAATAGGAGTATAGCATCTAGATCAAGGGAAGTAATAGTACCACTGTATTCCGCTCTGGTCAGACCTCACCTGGGATACTGTGTCCAGTTCTGGGCACCACAGTTCAAGAAGGATACTGACAAGCTGGAACGTGTCCAGAGGAGGGCAACCAAAATGGTCCAAGGCCTGGAAACGATGCCTTATGAGGAACGGCTTAGGGAGCTGGGTATGTTTAGCCTGGAGAAGAGAAGCTTAAGGGGTGATATGATAGCCATGTTCAAATATATCAAAGGATGTCATATAGAGGAGTGAGAAAGGTTGTTTTCTGCTGCTCCAGAGAAGCGGACACGGTGCAATGGATTCAAACTACAAGAAAGAAGATTCCACCTAAACATTAGGAAGAACTTTCTGACAGTGAGAGCTGTTGGACAGTGGAATTTGCTGCCAAGGAGTGTGGTGGAGTCTCCTTCTTTGGAGGTCTTTAAGCGGAGGCTTGACAGCCATCTGTCAGGAATGCTTTGATGGTGTTTCCTGCTTGGCAGGGGGTTGGACTGGATGGCCCTTGGGGTCTCTTCCAACTCTAGGATTCTATGATTCTAGACCCACATCCTTTCCCTCAAAGTGGCCAACCAGATGACCCAAAAGGTCTTGGAGGGGGTTGGACTGGATGACCCTCGGGGTCCCTTCCAACTCTACAATTGTGTGATTCTGTGATTTGAGGAGCCCCAACCTGAGCATTGAGGCCACACTTCCTAGCAGCGGATATTCAAATGTTTACTGCCTCTGGCATTGGAAGGAGCACGTTGGCACTCTGCTCAGTGATCATGGATAAGTCTATCACCCTCCTTCAGTTTCCCTAATCCTCTTTTAAAGCCACCTGTCATTCCCTCTTGCGGGAGCGATTTCCATAGTTTGACTCTGCACTGCATGAAGAAGTGCTTTCTCTTACCTGTCCTGAATCAGCTTCACTCAATGCCCACGAGTTCTAGAGTTGGGAGAGAGGGAGGAAAACGTTTCTCTATCCTCTTCCTCTGTGCACACATTCACCATGCTCCCTCTTAATGGACTCCCCCCCCCCGCTAAGCTAAAAACAAACAAACAAACAAGAAAACCCCAAAAAGAATAAAGAAAAGGTAAGGGACCCCTGGGTGGTTAAGTCCATTCAAAGGCGACTGTGGGGTTGCGGCGCTCGTCTCGCTTTCAGGCTGAGGGAGCCGGCGTTTGTCCACAGACAGCTTTCCGGGTCATGTGGCCGGCAGGACTAAACTGCTTCTGGTGCACCAGAACACCATGGTGGAAACCAGAGTGCATGGAAATGCCATTTACCTTCCCGCCGGAGCGGTACCTATTTATCTACTTGCACTCTGACGTGCTTTCAAACTGCTAGGTTGGCAGGAGCTGGGACAGAGCAACGGGAGCTCACCCCGTCATTGCGGGGATTCGAACCGCTGACCTTCCGATCGGCAAGCCCAAGAGGCTCAGTGGTTTAGACCACAGCGCCACCCTTCCTCAGAGGGGAGTTGCTCCAGCCCCTTGGTCATTTCAGTTGCCCTTTTCTGAACCTCTCCCAGGTGTGCGTGAGCCACCCACCCACCCACAAGTTGCAGCGGGTGCTGGATTTGCTTCGCTCTGCCCCCCAGACAGAGCACCAGGGAAGGATGAGCCAGTGTCTCTCAGGTGGGCTAATGGCCAGCGAGGAGGGAGACTTCATCAGGCCGGCAGAAATCCTCCCCAGTGGTCACCAACAAGCAACCCAACCACGGCTTGAGTTGGAATTTGGGGCACAAATTTCACATCCGGTACCCAGGACTGTCTTTCCTCACTTCCTCCACACTGCAGGGGGATTTCCTGCCCCCATATTGGAATATAAACAGCCAGGTGCTTTCAGACTGCCCTTACCTCATTGGACTACTTGACATCTCACCTGTTTGCCAAGGTGTCACCCGTCCACCTGGGTTCACCTCCTCCAGACCGCCAGAGCTTCCAAGAGACATGCACTTTTATTTATTGTTAATTTTTTTTGGAAAAAAGAAGAAGAAGAAGAACAAGAAACCCACCCCAAACCCCGGGCACACATCTGTACCTAATTCTGAAACGTAAACACAGAATCTCAATAAAAGGAAGGGGACAACGGCTGATGTTTGGGAGAATTTTGTTGTTTCTGATATTTCGTGTTGGGCCTCCCTCCTTCCATCTCGACCTCCTCCTCCTCTTCCTTCGTCCCGCGTGGCGCGCCTAGATCACAACGTCAACCTTCTGCTTGCAAATGGGGCAGGTCTTCCCACTCCTGGGCTGGATGAGCAGCCAGGTGTTGATGCACGTGCTGTGATAGGCGTGGGAGCAGGGCAGGATCTTCAGCTTGTCTCCCACCTCGTAATCCGCCATGCAGATCACGCACAGGTCGTAGCTGTCGCCTCTTCTGAAGGTCTTCACCCTGATGCCTCGCCTCTTCCGGTACCACTTCATGCAGCCGGCAAAGACCAAGCCGCTGACGACCAAGCTCAGGAGGATCACGAACCCAAACTCCCGGAGGAATTCCACAATCAGTTGTTGGGTGCAGTAGCCAGGCCAGAACTGCAGGTAATGGTGAGCTGGGTCCCAAACGGAGATGCCCATGTCATCATCCCAGCAGGGGTTGTAATAGCCCTGGGGCACCACTGTCGTGATCTTGGTGCCGTTCCCAGAGCGCACCAGCCCCCTCAGCACCTTGGAGGCTGACCCACCAATGAAGAGGGACGGAATCAAGATCTTCTTCTCCTTCGGGTCTTCTATCTCAACAGCCATGCTCACGAGCAAATCGGAGTAGAAGTTGTAGATGACTGCCGCCCGGTAGCCAGCTTGCTGGGCGTGGAAGACCTTGAGGCCAAAGGGACATCCATATCGGCGAATGAGGGCGATGTAGCCCAGAGGAGACGACTTAGGAACCGGAGGGGCCACCAGGGGTAGGCAGGCATTTGCGGGCACCACCTCAACAAGGTAGCCCGTGAGGCCCAGTTGGGGGAGCGGAGGGCCGAAGCAAGCGGGGACAGCTTTGAAATCGAGGCAGGTGGAGTTCTGGGTGTAGACCACGTAGACAAACGGCTTGGCCAAGGTGACTTCTAGAACCAGGGAAAAGGCCACCAGCGAAGGAGGAGAGAGAAGCGAGAGCTGCATCTTGGAGGTTACCATCCGTGGGCGATGATGGTGGGGTGGAAAGAGCTTGGTGGGAAAATGCAGGTCTCACCTGCGCATCTTGGAGAGCTGGTTTGGGACCATGGAGGCAAGGCCAACAGCAAGGCACGCGCTTCTCACAGGACCAGCTTCCAAAAGAGCTTTTCAGTCATAGATGTTGGTCACCTTCCTCCCCCAAACACACACTTTCCACCACTTGCATCTCCGACCTTCTCAGCAATAGTTGTTTGGAAACTGCCTGGCCCCTTGTGACATCACTCACTGACTACATCCCTGGCTGGTGAGCAGAGGAAAGATGGAGTGAGAGAGAACAATGTCATGGGACTCTCACACAAACATAAGGAGAGCCTGTCTGGGTCAGGCCAATGGGACCAACCAGATGTCCCAATGGGGAAGCCTGCAAGCAAGACCCGAGCACAAGAGCCCTCTCCCCTCCTGTGGTCTCCAGCAACTGGTTTTCAGAGCTGCCTCCAGCAGCCTTTAGATAGTCATGAATTTATTTCAGCGACTCTTCCCGGTAGATCTTGCCTCAACAAGAAGAGTTTGGATTTGATATCCCGCTTTATCACTACCCGAAGGAGTCTCCAAGCGGCTCACATTCTCCTTTCCCTTCCTCCCCCACAACAAACACTCTGTGAGGTGAGTGGGGCTGAGAGACTTCAGAGAAGTGTGACTAGCCCAAGGTCAACCAGCAGCTGCATGTGGAGGAGCAGGGAAGCGAACCCGGTTCCCCAGATTACGAGTCTACCGCTCTTAACCACTACACCACGCTGGCTCTCAATAAGGCAGTTGTGGGTACTGTAAGTCTCCTCCTTTCCACAGTTCATTAAGTCTCCTCCTCTCCCGGGTCCTTCCCAAACAATCTGATGCTTCTTTGTCTTGTTTGTCTCTGCTCTACCCTCTCCGTGCCTCTTCTGGTCCTGAGATACCGGCGGTGGGACTGGTCACAGCAGGAGGGGGAGAAACCCTGGATTCTTCAGCCGCCTGCCTCATCCCTGCCTCTTGGCCCCCTTCCTTTCCATCCCCATCTTCTGCCCCTGAGCCTGGACTTCCCTCTACTGCACCCTCTTCCTGCTCACTAAACCCTGTTGCATCTTCAGCTTCCAACACCTCTTCCTCCTCCTCCCAGGCTTCTCCCTCTGATCAGGACTCTGAGCCTTCTTCCCTTGGGGTTCCCCCAGCTGGTGCTCCCTCCCCTACTTCTCGGCATCCAGCCAGTCCATGACACCACCCCAGCTAACAGGGTAATCGCTAGGGTGCTCCCAAGGGCGATTACACCATGTCTTTCTGCATTCTGTGCTCCAGCCGCCGCCTCTTGTTTCGTGCCCGCCTGCCAAGAAATTGGAAGTGCCGTTTCTTTGCCCGGTATCTGGGCCTGTGACGGTTGCTCCCCGGCTCCTTGAGGGTTCTCTCCCCTCTTTCCCCAGGCCCCTCAGGCCTCCCTTCCCTGCCCAAGCAATCTCCTCGCTCCTTTGGATTCTGATTTATTTAAATGTCAACAAGCCGCAGAGGAGATGCTGTCATGCCTGCGTAAGAGAGGAGCAATTACAGAGGAAAAGGGTCCCACTTTGCCACTCCAAGGAAGAGGCAAACTCGGAAGGAGGGAGGAAACGGCCCTCCTTGAATTTTTAACCCATCCTCTGACAAAGTTGTTTTGCTGTCCTCTCTCTCTCTCTCTCTCTCTCTCTCTCTCTCTTTCTCGTCCCTTCCTCTTTTGTGGAGCACGGGCAGATCCGCACCACACATTTGACACACATTTAAAGCCCTTGAGTCTCCCCCAAAGAATCCCTGGCACTGTAGTTTTCACAAAGTTACTATTTCCCACAACCCTAACAAACTACACTTCCCAGGATCCTATGGGCCATGTGCTTTAAATGTGCAATGTGTATCTACCCTAAGAAGCAAGGTTACAAGAAGAAGACGAAGACGAAGAAGAAGAAGAAGAAGAAGAAGAAGAAGAAGAAGAAGAAGAGGAGGCGGAGGAGGAGGAGGAGGAGTTTGGATTTGACATCCCGCTTTTCACTACCCAAAGGAGTCTCAAAGCGGCTAACATTCTCCTTTCCCTTCCTCTCTCTCACAACAAACACTCTGTGAGGTGAGTGAGGCTGAGAGACTTCAAAGAAGTGTGACTAGCCCAAGGTCACCCAGCAGCTGCATGTGGCGGAGCGGGGAATCGAACCCGGTTCACCAGATTACGAATCTACCGCTCTTAACCACTACAGTCAGAAATGACAGGAGTTTTGAGCCTTTAGAGATGACTTGCCTGGTCAGACACATGGGAAACTACCCGAGGTGGGCCAGAAGCTGAGAGCCAGGGACTATGAGACAAGTCAGGATTCAGGAAGGGGGGGGAATTCTTCAATATCAGTTTCTCATTTTTCCAGTCTTTAAGTCCAGTTCTCATTAAAATTCACCAGCATCTTAGTGCAGATTATTCTCCTAACCAACATATTTTTAAAACAAAATAAAAAATAAAAAAATTCCTTCCAGTAGCACCTTAGAGACCAACTAAGTTTGTTCTTGGTATGAACTTTTGTGTGCATGCACACTTCTTCAGATACCTTGTGCATGCACACGAAAGCTCAAACCAAGAACAAACTTAGTTGGTCTCTAAGGTGCTACTGGAATGATTTATTTTTTATTTTGTTTTGACTATGGCAGACCAACACGGCTACCTACCTGTAACTGCAACATATTTTTGCATGCAGCTTTGACTAACCTATGCATTTATTTTGCAAAGCAATTCCCCAACATAATGCATTTCTGTAATTTTTCACTAATACATGCATATTATTATTATTATTATTATTATTATTATTATTATTATTATTATTTTACAATGGTACCTTCGGTTGCGAATGGGATCTGTTCCAGAGGTCTGGCCGGATCCTGAGGTTTCCGCAACCTGAGGATCACTGTTCTACACATGCACGGGGCGGTAGACCACTTCTGTGCATGCATGTGCAGCAAAACCCGGTCTGATACTTCCAGGTTTGCTGCTTTCGTAGCATGAAGTTTACGTAACCAGAGGGTTACATAAGCTGAGGTGCTCCTGTATTTTGCACACGTGACTGCGTTGGAGAACTGCATCGCACCATTCAGAGAAGTGCGAATTTCGAAGCATGGCTGTGTTTCAGTCCTCACATCCCCTCGGAAAGTGCAAATATGATAGACCAGCCTCAAAACACAAACCTGGGTCAAACCCGGAACGTATGCAGAGGAGGGCGACCAAGATGATCAAAGACCTGGAAAGCATGTCCAGATGAAGAATGGTTGAGTTGGGTATGGTTAAGACTGGAAAGTTGCAAGATTGTTGTTGTTGTTGTTGTTCAGTCGTTCATTCGTGTCCGACTCTTCGTAACCCCATGGACCAGAGCACGCCAGGCACGCCTATCCTTCACTGCCTCTCGCAGTTTGGCCAAACTCATGTTAGTAGCTTCGAGAACACTGTCCAACCATCTCATCCTCTGTCGTCCCCTTCTCCTTGTGCCCTTCCATCTTTCCCAACATCAGGGTCTTTTCCAGGGAGTCTTCTCTTCTCATGAGGTGGCCAAAGTACTGGAGCCTCAACTTCAGGATCTGTCCTTCTAGTGAGCACTCAGGGCTGATTTCTTTGAGAATGGATAGGTTTGATCTTCTTGCAGTCCATGGGACTCTCAAGAGGCTCCTCCAGCACCAGAATTCCATCAATGATGGAGCAAGCTTGTTTTCTGCTGCTGCGGATTCAAACTCCAAGACGGGAGATTCCGACTCAACGTTAGCAAGAACGTTCTGACAATCAGAGAAGTTTGACCCTCGGAAGATGGTGGACTCTCCTTCGTTGGACGTTTCTCAACAAGGGTTGGGTGGCCACCCATCAGGGATTCTTTGCTGTGATTCCTACACTACAGGGGCTTGGAGCAGATGGTCCTTTTCCAGTTCTACTATTCCATGACTCTACTTGGAGTGAGACAGGTGCACCCACAAGCTACCAGCCTGCCTCTTTAGATGGAGGTAAAGGTAAAGGGACCCCTGACCATTAGGTCCAGTTGCGGATGACTTTGGGGTTGCAGCTCTCATCTCGCATTACTGGCCGAGGGAGCCGGCGTACAGCTTCCGGGTCATGTGGCCAGCATGGCTAAGCTGCTTCAGGCGAACCAGAGCAGCGCACGGAAACGCCGTCTACCTTCCCACCGGAGCGGTACCTATTTATCTACTTGCACTTTTGACGTGCTTTCGAACTGCTAGGTGGGCAGGAGCTGGGACCGAGCAACGGGAGCTCACCCCGTCACTGCGGGGATTCGAACCGCCGACCTTCTGATCGGCAAGCCCTAGGCTCTGTGGTTTAGACCACAGCGCCCCCCGCGTCCCATTAGATGGAGGGCAACGTCCCAATGGCAGAACTGCCTGCCTCTCCCCTAGAACCAACCTCAACCTCTGGCGGGAGAGGACACCTCGTATTCTGCTCTCGCTCTGCTACGGCTGGCACATTTTACCCCTTGGGATCCAGTCGTTCTTCGCCCCCTCCGCTCCCCACAGCCCTCCCCTGCCATGTCATTAAAAAGTACACGCAAGATAATCTTGTTTCTCCTAAAGCACACAGCAGCTTACATGATTTGATAATAGCTTCTAAACATACCAAATCACCTCCGACCGTAGAGAACCGTAAGACCTCTATTATCCCCGCCTCTTTAATTTGTCTCTTTCGTCTGTACCTTAATCTCTTTTCGTGATTGCACGGGCTTAAGAGGCAGGTACATCCTCGCGGCGCAACTTCACCCTATTTCCCCGTTCGACCAGACCCTCTGATGTTCTGACAAACTCCCTGAGGGTGGGAGGGTGGGCGGGGAATTTCGTTCCGCCGCCATTTCAAAGAGGGCTGACCCAATTCACTTCGCTTCCCGATATTAGGGCGCAGATCAAAACGCTATCGTCCCTCGGACTTTACCCATCTCTAGATTCTGCGACAAAGTTCTCGGCTCAAAAGAAACGCGCGCGTTAATGTTACTGAATATTTTTGATGATACCAATGCAGATCTATTGTCAAAAGAATTGGTCTTCTATGCGATCTTGGCTGTTGTTGTAAACAGAGAGCGGGGAAAGTTGCTGTTGGGTTGGTAGCTATGATAAGAACAGCTTGGTGGACTAGATGGGCCATTGGCCTGATCCAGCACGCTTTTCTTAAGTTCTCATGTTCCCATTGGGGCATCTGGTTGGCCACTGTGAGAAAGTGTGTTCTCCTTCATGGAGAGCACGTGTTGCGGTGGGGGCTAGCAAGTCACCCCTCTGCTGCTGGGCGGGTTTGTATGGATGGCCGCTACTGTGATTGGGCTCTGGCTGTCGTTGGGGAGATTTCTATGTTGCAACTTGTTGATGGACAGTCCAGAGCCTATAAATGACCCTGCACTCAGCGCCGGAGCCCTCCTGGCTTCGTGCATCAGATCGCCCGCCCTCCTGCCCTGTTATTAGGCCTCTGCGTTGACCTTGCTATGCCTGTCATGGGGTCATCTGCGTTGTAGCAGGGGCCTGGTAGGATTTTTTTCCACTTGGCTGATTGGCTGGTGCCATTTGGTTTTCGCCTACTGCGTAGCAATTAGTCACAACTTGTAAGGTTGGCGGTTAGGCATTGGTTATAAATTGGTTTAGGAGGGGCAGAGTTGGCTGTGGTTGCCCCTCCTATGCTGCGAAGGGGCAGGTTGGCTGTGGTTGCCCCTTCAAGGCTGTGGCGGCAAGGGGAATTCCGTTAAAGAAGAAGAAGAAGAAGAAGAGTTTGGATTTGATATCCCGCTTTATCACTACCCGAAGGAGTCTCAAAGCGGCTCACATTCTTCTTTCCCTTCCTCCCCCACAACAAACACTCTGTGAGGTGAGTGGGGCTGAGATGTGTGACTAGCCCAAGGTCACCCGGCAGCTGCATGTGGAGGAGCGGAGACGCGAACCCGGTTCCCCAGATTACGAGTCTGCTGCTCTTAACCACTACACCACACTCACCATGCTTGTCCGTTTCCCCCGGTCGGGGGACAGGGCCCACGCAAGAGCCCCTGGGAGCATTTGGGGAGAACGGGCGCACATTCTCTCCCCAAAGCGTTTCCCCCTATACTGACTCTACAGGCGGGTGGATGTCAGTTCTGTCCCCAGAGGGACAGATAGTCTTAACCAATGCCTAAGCAACCACTCACTTATTTTGTATTCAATAAAGTTGTGGCCAAATTAATGCCAAAAACCTTAAACTTATATATGGTGTGACGTGTGTTTTACTTGAGGGGTGATTGGGGACCTCGACACGCAACAGGAGCTCAGTTGGTAGAGCATTGAGACTCCTAAAAGTGCTGATTTTTGGAGCCCCAAAAGGCCCTGACCCTGTATATCCGAAGGAGCGTCTCCACCCCCATCATCCAGCCCAGACACTGAGGTCCACCTCCGAGGGCCTTCTGGCGGTTCCCTCCCTGCGAGAAGTGAGGTTACAGGGAACCAGGCAGACGGCCTTCTCGGTAGTGGCTCCCTCCCTGTGGAATGCCCTCCCATCAGATGTCAAGGAGGTCAAGAACTATACAACCTTTGGAAGACACCTGAAGGCAGCCCTGTATGAAGAAGTTTTTGATGTTTCATTATGCTTTTTATATTTGTTGGAAGCCACCAGAGAAGCTGGGGCAACCTGGTCAGATGGGCGGAGAACAAATAATAAAATTATTATCAATTAATCTAAGGGTTGTGGGTTCGAGCCCCATGTTGGGCAAAGGATTCTTGCGTGGTCCCTTCTGATTCTCAAGTTCTATGATTCTAAGGATGCTGGGCGAGATGGGCTATTGGGCTGAATCTCACGTCCTTCTTGAGACGTCCTCTTGTTGCTGTGGTTGTTATTCCCATTTATAGACCACTTGCTATCAGAATTTCTTGAAGCGGTTTACAAATATGTGCAGACACGCGCACTCAGAAACTAAGCACGGTAAAAAGTAGGCCAAGCCATTTCCATAACAACGAAACGATTGCAGAAATGATATTCGTGTCCATAAATATTATCGGTACGAACAAAACAATCGAGACCCTTACAAAGGCAGCGCAGTGCAAGATTCAACGGCACATGCACGTATTAATCATACAACCAACCCGCCCACTCTCGCTGCGCGCAACCACTTACGATCATTCACAACCTCAAACATTCAGTCCTCAGAGCAGTCAAACCCACTCGCACGATGGAGAGGTATGACAGGCCACGTGCAAAAGGAAGGCTGCTGAGCTGAGACACACAAGGCACTCTCCTGGCCTCTGAAGCTGCGATGGGATCGTGCCCCGCAGCCGCTGAACAGACCAGCTCTGCTATCTCCATCTCTCCATAGCTGTCAAGTTTTGGATTTGAAAATAAGGGATCAGCACTCTCACCTATCCCGGGGACAGTCACATGTCAGTGGTGGGCGGGGCCAGAAGCAAAAGTGGGCGGAGCAGCAATGTAAACTCCAAGCGGGCTCAGGCTCGGAGCGGAGCAAAGAGGAGGGCAGCCATGTGCTCCGCGCGATGGAGCCCCATCGTCTTCTTGTCTGATCCCATCAAAACAGGACAGGAAGCAGCAGCTGCTCAAAGGAAGCCAGGCTCCGCCCGCCAGCTAACCCTATTGGCCGTCTGAGGGGCTCGGCAGCAACGGATAGGGGCTGATGCAGAGGGAGGAATACACCCCCCTGTAAGCACGGGAAACAGCTCCCACTTGCTTTGAGGGCTGAGGCTTTTCTCTCCAAGTAGGCGAGGTCTTCCCACCCAGTCCCTGGCCAGCAGGGGAGGAGCTGCTTCCATTAAAAACGGGAAATTTAAGGGAAATAAAAAATAAGGGAGAGCAGCGGGAAACTGCTTAAAATAAGGGAGAATCCTGGGGGAAACGGGATACTTGACAGCACTGCATCTCTCACCCGAGGGGGACCCAGTTCTGTACCTGCGGGATAGCAAAAACACACCGCTCTGCTCTTTCCCAACTACATGGTTGTAGCATGCACCGTACAGCCCAACCTTGGCTCTGGATGAACAACCAGTCAGCGCCGGTAGCAGACACAAATGCCAGCCTCACACTCCGTGTGGCGTAAGGAGAGAAGGCATGGTCTAGAGACGGGCAGTGGCCTGGAGAGAGGGTGTGTGACCTGGGAGAGGTGGAGCTGTTTGTGAGAGGGGGTGTGGTTTAGGAGAAGGGGTGTGGCCTAGAGAGAAGAGGGTGTGGCTTAGAGGGGGCATAGGCTAGAAAGATGAGTGTTGCCTACACACAGGTGGGGTATTGCCTAGGGAGAGGGGTGTGGCGAAGGGAGAGGGGTGTGGCCTGGGAAGGTGGGTGTGGCCTAAAGAGAGGGGGTGTGGCCTGGGAGAGGTGGAACTGCTTGTGAGAGGGGGTGTGGTTTAGGAGAAGGGGTGTGGCTTAGGGAGAAGAGGGTGTGGCTTAGAGGGGGCATAGCCTAGAAAGATGAGTGTTGCCTACACACAGATGGGGTATTGCCTAGGGAGAGGGGTGTGGCGAAGGGAGAGGGGTGTGGCCTGGGAATGTGGGTGTGGCCTAAAGAGAGGGGGTGTGGCCTGGGAGAGGTGGAACTGCTTGTGAGAGGGGGTGTGGTTTAGGAGAAGGGGTGTGGCTTAGGGAGAAGAGGGTGTGGCTTAGAGGGGGCATAGCCTAGAAAGATGAGTGTTGCCTACACACAGATGGGGTATTGCCTAGGGAGAGGGGTGTGGCGAAGGGAGAGGGGTGTGGCCTGGGAATGTGGGTGTGGCCTAAAGAGAGGGGGTGTGGCCTGGGAGAGGTGGAACTGCTTGTGAGAGGGGGTGTGGTTTAGGAGAAGGGGTGTGGCTTAGAGGGGGCATAGCCTAGAAAGATGAGTGTTGCCTACACACAGATGGGGTATTGCCTAGGGAGAGGGGTGTGGCGAAGGGAGAGGGGTGTGGCCTGGGAATGTGGGTGTGGCCTAAAGAGAGGGGGTGTGGCCTGGGAGAGGTGGAATTGCTTGTGAGCGGGGGCAAGGTCTACAGCAGGCTTCCTCAAACTTGACCCTCCAGATGTTTTTGGCCTACAACTCCCACGATCCCTAGCTAGCAGGACCAGTGGTCAGGGATGATGGGAATTGTAGTCTCAAAACACCTGGCGGGCCGAGTTTGAGGAAGCCTGATCTACGAAGAGGGGGCATGGCCTAAGCAGAGGGGCATAGCCTATGGCAGGGATGGCCAAACGTGGCCCTCCAGCTGTTTTGGGACTACAGTTCCCATCATTCCTGACCACTGGTCCTGTTAGCTAGGGATGATGGGAGTTGTAGTCCCAAAACAGCTGGAGGGCCAGAGTTTGGCCATCACTGGCCTAGGGCAAGTTCAGAGGCCTGGAGGGGAGTCTTCTGCACTGGTGTATGCCATTCCCGGGACCTCCTCTCCTCCTCCCCGCCCCAATCACTTACAGGGTGACTTTCCGAGCCAGGTCAGCTCCGGGGCCCCTCCCCCATTTCCAAACTGGATTCAGCGAGTGCAAAGCAGCCGTTCCTTTTTGCCTTCGCTTTCCAAGAAGCTTCAATTTATCTTGCTGCGTTACCGAAACCAGTGCTGATTGTTCTACGGTCCCGGGAAATAAGAGCGTGCACTTTTGCAGATTACCCCGGGGAATCGGAAATCGTGGCTTAGCAGGCGCTGCGCATTTTGAGAGGCCAGATATGTAATTGGCCAGGGGAGGGGATTTGCCAGAGCAATCTCAGGGTGGGAGGGTGTGGGGGCAGGTGGCTTTGGTTTAGAGGTGGGGGGTTAGAGACGCGGGCTGGAGATCTTCAGAGACAAATGGAAGCAAGCAATCTGAAATATACTCGGAGCCAAGTGTGAATTTCTTGCTCTTTATTCAGCTCATAGTAGTGAGGAATGCAGTTCCCCCCAAAACGTTTGCTTTATATACACTATTTACACAATGGGCCCCACGTGATTGGCTAATTCCGGGATACTCCTGTATGCCAATCGGAGTGCGGATTCACTTCCACCTGGAGCTGGATTGGGTGGCTCCTGCGGACCAATCAGACTGCTGCAATCTCAATCCTATTGTTCTGGGACCAATCAGGCTGCTGCATTTTTGGATCCTATTCAACTCAGTACATAACACAATCCTTTGGGGGAGCCACGGCTGTTTAAATGGACACGATCCTGCTTTACATCCCTTTTGTTTCAGCAGAAATCAGTGGACCTAAGTTAGGCCCCATCTGAAAAAAATGTATTTAACGCAGTATCATACCACTTGAAACAGCCACAACATAAACACACCCAAACCCTGGATCCTGGGAGCTGTAGTTTGCTAAGGGTGCGGAGAGATGTTAGGAGAGCCCTTGCTCTCTCGCCGAGCTACAACTCCCAGAGTGGGGTTTAACAATCAATCCCTCTTCCCAGGGAATTCTGGGAATTAATAGCTCTGCATGCGGTTCAGGATGTCTCTCAACACCGTCTCAGCATCCTTAATGAACTGCATGTCCCAGGCTGCTTAAAATGGCAGGGCGCCACTTTTAGATGTACAGCACAGATGGGACCTGGTTGATCAAGGCACAAGGAACGCTGAGCAGAGGCGTTTCTGCACAAATGACTCCCCAAGCAACCGAGTGGATGCCCAGGCTCAACCGACCATCTCTCTACTGCTTTAGAGAGCTCAGCATCCACGTCCAAATGAACAGCTAAAAAATAAATAAAAATAACTAAGCTAGAGGCACCATGACAGCTGCGGTGTGTGTTTGTGAAGGAGCCTGTTCTGCTCATTGCAACAACGGCTACCAATATTTTTTCTCGCTCCTGCTACAAAGACAGGGAGAGGCGGTGCATGGAATAGCACGGGCTTGGATTCTGGCTCCAAATGGCCCCAGCCGTGGGATACCCCTGATCAGGTTTTTGGCTCTCCTTTGCAACAAGGCTGGGCCCATTTGCCTGCTCTGTGCAGCTGTTGTTTGCTGCCTTTTCCATGGTACACACATTCTCTCTCTCTCTTGCTCCCGTTTAAAGACCCAGCAAAGGTTTGTTGGCCATGATGGCAGAGGTCCATTTGGCGGCAGCTGTCCGCAGCTCTGCAGCCGAATGAAGTGCGGAGCAGAGGGAAGGAAGAAGAAAGAAAGAGAGAGAGAAGGTCAGTTAATTATTTCAACAACTTGACGAGCTGTCGGCTGCCTTTCCTCTGCTGCTTGTGGATTTTTTGCTTGCTGGGTTTCCCACAAGCCAAGGAAAACAGCACGGGGTGCCTGGGCTGGCGGTTATACCGCAGCATTTGCCCGCACGGAGAAGTGAAACGAAAGCACAGGTGGAACATCGCTGTGCCAGAACAGGGTCACAGGTCTTAGCAGCCTGCCGAAGCCGCACTAGAAAACTCGACTCCAACAATCCAGAATGGGAAAGGGTCCTTCTAATTTATGCTAGTAGGGTCATGGACACGCCAGAAAAGTACAGTGGAACCTCTGGTTACAAATGCTTCTGGTTACAAACGCTTCAGGTTACGAGCTCCGCTAACCCGGAAGAGTCAGTGTGGTGTAGTGGTTAAGAGCGGTAGACTCGTAATCTGGGGAACCGGGTTTGCGTCTCCACTCCTCCACATGCAGGTGCTGGGTGACCTTGGGCTAGTCACACTTCTCTGAAGTCTCTCAGCCCCACTCACCCCACAGAGTGTTTGTTGTGGGGGAGGAAGGGAAAAGGAGAATGTTAGCCGCTTTGAGACTCCTTCGAGTAGTGAAAAGCGGGATATCAAATCCAAACTCTTCTTCTTCTTCTTCTTCTTCTTCTTCTTCTTCTTCTTCTTCTAGCTGCTCCTGGTTGCAAACTTTGCCCCAGGATGCGAACGGAAATCACGCACCAGAGGAGTGCACACAGCGGCAGGCCCCATTAGCGAAAGCGTGCCTCAGGATAAGAACAGTTCCAGCTTAAGAACGGACCTCCGGAACGAATTAAGTTTGTAACCAGAGGTACCACTGTAAAGGTAAAAGTTAAAGGACCCCTGGACAGTTAAGTCCAGTCAAAGGTGACTATGGGGTTGCAGAGCTCATCTCGCTTTCAGGCCGAGGGAGACGGCGTTTGTCCACAGACAGCTTTCCGGGTCACGTGGCCAGCAGGACTAAACTGCTTCTGGCGCAACAGAACACCATGACGGAAACCAGAGCGCCGTTTACCTTCCTGCCGCAGCGGTACCTATTTATCTAACTTGCACTGGTGTGCTTTCGAACTGCTAGGTTGGCAGGAGCTGGGACAGAGCAACAGGAGCTCACTCCGTCGCGGGGATTCAAACCGCCGACCTTCTGATCGGCAAGCCCAAGAGGCTCAGTGGTTTAGAGGCAAGGTTTACCTCACCTGGGCCGGTTCACTCCAGCGGAGATCCCTCCGTGGGCCAGATTGCGCGCACACACCTGCAATTTCCGGCGTCTGTGTCTCCACAGAAGCAATTTCCAGTGTCACGGAAGCGAGTCCCTGCGCCACGCCGCACCAGTTTAGCGCAGCGGGCGGGGACTCGCCTAACGGGTGGCTTGGTTCGGGGGCAGTTCGGGGGCCGGTTAAATGACCCCTGTGGGCCGCTTGTGGCCACCCATGGGCCTTAGGTTGCCTACCCCTGGTTTAGACCACAGCACCACCCATGTCCCACCAGAACATATGTGACGGGACTGTTACTTAGTTCAGAGATTCCGGACCCAAACTTTTGATACTTTCTCCAATACCACCCCAGGGGTATTACCGGGTATCCCTAGACCCAGCACTGGCCCTGGCCCTGGTACCAACTCGCCCATTGTGCATAATAAACCTCTTTGTGTTTACGCTTCTTGCTGCAGCCAGATTGTCAGGTTGGCCTCCCCTTGGAAGTCCAAATCGACTCCTTCCCGGGAGGAGTGGCACTGTCCGAACATCTGACTTGTAAACAGAGAGTCCTTAATGGTTTGTTAAAAGCAGATCTTTTTTGTTCGACATGGTGTATGCATTTCCTCCTACGTTAACTCATTTGAACAGCTCACGAAACTCCTTCTTCTACAGACAAACATGCAGAGAGGCTTCATCGAGAAGAGAGCGACCTTTTGCCTTTAATAGTCTTGTATTCATTTGCTTTTCCTCCTCGTATCCTCGCTTTCTTTGTTCTATTTCTGCATGCATTTGTATCAGTTACATTATTTTCAATGGGTCTTCTCTCTGAGAAGGGATTTAAAAAAATTCCCAGCCAATCTGAGAAGAGCTACTTTGGGGTCTACAGTCACAAGGACTAGAAACCTGCCGTGTCTGGTTTTATCTTTATTTTTTTAAAAAAATGAAAGCTGCTGAATACCACAGCCGCTGCCGCATCCTGTAACTTTTCTGCGCTCCCCAAAGAATAAAAGGTAAAGGGACCCCTGACCATTAGGTCCAGTCGTGTCCAACTCTGGGGTTGCGGCGCTCATCTCGCTCTATAGGCCGAGGGAGCCGGCATTTGTCCGCAGACAGCTTCCAGGTCATGTGGCCAGCATGAGAAAGCCGCTTCTGGCGAACCAGAGCAGCGCACGGAAACGCCGTTTACCTTCCCGCCGGAGTGGTACCTATTTATCTACTTGCACTTTGACGTGCTTTCGAGCTGCTGGCTGGGCAGGAGCAGGGACCGAGCAACGGGAGCTCACCCCGTCGCGGGGATTCGAACCACCAACCTTCTGATCACCAAGCCATAGGCTCTGTGGTTTAACCCACAGCGCCACCTGGGTCCCTTCCCCAAAGAATAGCTGTGTACAAATAAACATCCCTGCTGACAGATCTGTCGGGAAACTTGAGAAATTATAATGATATCCTTATGCTTTCTGTCCTCCCACGTTGATAGGCATATTGACAGACACATCAGCAAGGAAGAGAGGCTTTAAATGTGCTTTTAGAATTACCTGCAAAGATTCCCTCCAGTGTTTTTTGAATAGGGGGGTGGGGTCTGGACAAATCCAAAAGCTCGTACCTCCAAATGCACCCCCCCCCCAGTTGGGCTGTCAGTGGGGAGCGGGGGGGGGTCCAGGTCGGTCAGCGGATCAGGCCTGTGACAGAATCGCCTTTCATTCTCCAAAAATGCGGCCCCATGACATCACAATTTGTGAAGGGGGCCTGCCAGGAAGTGGATGCACAAGAGGCATGGAGGAAAGACACAACTCTGCCAAGCGTGGAGAATGGAAGTGATCCCCCTCAGCTGGACGTAACTTCAGCAGGTGCTGGAGAGATGTTTTCTGGGAATCGGCGAGCGAAGGACCACTTGGGCGAGGCTGCAGGGCAATCCTAGAATCCTAGAGCTGGAAGGGACCCTGTGGGTCATCCAGTCCAACCCCCCTGCGACGCAGGAAACTCAGCTAAAGCATTCCTGACAGATGGCCGTCCAACCTCTGCTTCGAAAACCTCCAAGGAAGTCCATTCCACTGCCCAATGGCTCTTACCACCAGAAAGTTATTCCTAATGGTTAGTCGGAATGGCCTTTCTTGTCGTTTGAATCCATCGGTTCGGGTCCTCCGCTCTGGTGCAGCAGGAAAAAAAGCTTGCTCCCTCTTCCACGGGACAACCCTTCCAAAATTTGCAGGTGGCTATCATATCTCCTCTCAGTCTTGAATATTTCGAATTAAGGTTAAGATTTCGCACTACAGTTTTTTTTTGGTTTTGTTTCATTTTTTTATGCATGCTGTGATTTGGTATATATTATATTTGTTTGGCTTGTTGCATTCTGTTATGATTTCGTGTGTTGCATTGCTTTAACCAAATCATTTGCTGCAGATGCTCCTGCTATGGAAATTCCAGTTTTCTATCTTGGAAATAGGCGTGCCTGGCGTGCTCTGGTCCATGGGGTCACGAAGAGTCAGACACGACTGAACGACTGAACAACAACAACAATTTTGGAAATGTGATGCTTGCTCTCCTTATTGCTAGAAATTTAATAAAAACCATTTTTGTTTTGGGGTGGTTTTTTTTTTTTTTTACAAAGGGCGTTGGTTAGCCATCTGTCAGGGATTCTTTAGCTGAGATTCCTGCATTTCAGGGGGTTGGACTAGATGACCCTTGGGTCCCTCCATCCCTACAACTCTGTGACTCTATGAACAAAGCTAGCTTGGAATTAAAGCACCCTTTCCCCTTTGTGGCAGAGATTAATGTTGCGCAGCTTGAAGCAATTGGGTGGACAAAAGTGGCAATAAAAGGAGACCCATCAGCTTTACTAACCAGAACTTCAAAACAAGTACAAAACAATCTATGATACATCCAGAGAATTGCATAAAGCAGAGGTTTTCAACCTTTTCTTAGTCCATGGCTCTCTTGACCAACTACAGTCTTTCTGAGGCTCCCCTCTGGGGGTCAGAAGTCCAGATATGTGACCCCTTGCCTGCAGAGCTGGCAGCCTCTCACCCTTCTTCAAACACCCTCCCTTGTGGAGTGTTCCCTCAGCCTCCTCTCCTTGAGAGTCCTCTGGGCACGCACTGCCTCCACCCCTGATCTCCTGAGCTGCCGCCTGACCCAAACAGAGGCACCCAAAGAGAGGATCACACTTCAAAATGACCTTAACAGATTAAACAACTGGGCCAAAGCAAACAAGATGAATTTTAACAAGGAGAAATGTAAAGTACTACACTTGGGCAAAAAAATGAAAGGCACAAATACAGGATGGGTGACACCTGGCTTGAGAGCAGTACATGTGAAAAGGATCTAGGAGTCTTGGTAGACCATCAACTTGACATGAGTCAACAGTGTGATACAGCAGCTAAAAAAGCCAATGCAATTCTGGGCTGCATCAATAGGAGTATAGCGTCTAGATCAAGGGAAGTAATAGTACCACTGTATTCCGCTCTGGTCAGACCTCACCTGGAATACTGTGTCCAGTTCTGGGCACCACAGTTCAAGAAGGATACTGACAAGCTGGAACGTGTCCAGAGGAGGGCAACCAAAATGGTCAAAGGCCTGGAAACGATGCCTTATGAGGAACGGCTTAAGGAGCTGGGTATGTTTAGCCTGGAGAAGAGAAGGTTAAGGGGTGATATGATAGCCATGTTCAAATATATCAAAGGATGTCATATAGAGGAGGGAGAAAGGTTGTTTTCTGCTGCTCCAGAGAAGCGGACATGGGGCAATGGATTCAAACTACAAGAAAGAAGATTCCAGCTCAACATTAGGAAGAACTTCCTGACAGTAAGAGCTGTTGGACAGTGGGATTTGCTGCCCAGGAGTGTGGTGGAGTCTCCTTCTTTGGAGGTCTTTAAGCGGAGGCTTGACAGCCATCTGTCAGGAATGCTTTGATGGTGTTTCCTGCTTGGCAGGGGGTTGGACTGGATGGCCCTTGGGGTCTCTTCCAACTCTATGATTCTATGATTCTACCTCCTCGCACTGCCCCACAGGGGCCTGGGACTTGTGTGTCCATTCCCAACAGCAAGGGCTGGCAGACTGGCTGGCTGGGCTCCCTCCCCCGCTTCCTTGCTTACCCCGAGGCCGCCTCAGCCCCTGGCACCCAGCACCCCCTGGCCAGCCCCAGAGGAACCATTCGCCTGCGGGGCTTGTAGCCAGGGCTGCTGCAACAAACAGTCATGCAAGCCTTTGGGAGGCAGAGATGCAAGAGGGCAGCAAGGGACAGAGGGAAGGAAAGAGGGTCAGAGTCCAGTGTTGCCCGCGAGACCCGATGTCAGGTCCACGAAGCGGTTGCCCACGAGTAAAGACAAAGTCTTTGTCCATGGAGCTTTCTTGGCAGGGATACTGGAGTGGCTTGCCAGTTCCTTCTCCAGGTGGATCACATTTGGTCCAAACTCTCCACTATGACCTGTCCATCTTGACCTGCCCATAGCTTCCCTGAGTAATTCAAGCCCCTTCGCCACGACAAGGCAGTGATCCATGAAGCGGGCAGTGATCCATGAAGGGTTTTCATGAGTTTGGCCAAACTGCGAGAGGCAGTGAAGGATAGGCGTGCCTGGCGTGCTCTGGTCCATGGGGTCACAAAGAGTCGGACACGACTGAACAACTGAACAACAACAACAACAACAACAAAGACAAAGTCCGTCTTGTCTTTAACTGTTTTTTTT
The DNA here is from genome assembly GCF_009819535.1 of Lacerta agilis. Lineage (NCBI taxonomy): Eukaryota > Metazoa > Chordata > Lepidosauria > Squamata > Lacertidae > Lacerta > Lacerta agilis. The sequence goes on along the minus strand of NC_046329.1, from coordinate 3,907,976 downwards.
ATTGTGAAAGCTATTTACAGTGCGGAGCTACTGAAAAACATGACTGCCTAGTCGCTAGACGAATCTGGAACTGCCTGTTTCCGGCTACAACCCCAGCATAGGAATTTCGGCATCTTAAAAGGCCGCCTTCCCGGTCTTTTGACCCCTCTGCGGAGTTCAGGCGACGGAAGTGGCATCTCCCCCTCAGAACAAGTCTGCTGGACGGTGCTGGGTCTCTGAGCAACATCCTGGAGCCCGCGCTCCACCTGGCTGCCTGAGGATCACTCCTCCTCCCCATGGGAGGTGCTGGGAGACACGCTGGGAGACGTATCATTGGCTAGGAGTGGCTGGGGCTGCCTTTACCCACCCAGACTCTGTCTGGCAGTAGAGTGCAGCTCCCTGACACCCGACCACCATTCAAGGCACCCCAGGGTGCCATGGCACAGTGGTTGAAAACCACTGGCATAAAGCATATGCATACTCAAGAGTAGGTCTGTCTTCTTAAATGGGGAGGTAATAAACCTAGACAGCATCTTAAAAAGCAAAGACATCACCTTGCCAACAAAGGTCCGTATAGTTAAAGCTATGGTTTTCCCAATAGTAATGTATAGAAGTGAGAGCTGGACCATAAAGAAGGCAGATCGCCGAAGAATTGATGCTTTTGAATTATGGTGCTGGAGGAGACTCTTGAGAGTCCCATGGACTGCGAGAAGATCAAACTTATCCATCCTTAAAGAAATCAGCCCTGAGTGCTCACTAGAAGGACAGATCCTGAAGCTGAGGCTCAAGTACTTTGGCCACCTCATGAGAAGAGAAGACTCCCTAGAAAAGACCCTGATGTTGGGAAAGATGGAGGGCACAAGGAGAAGGGGACGACAGAGGATGAGATGGTTGGACAGTGTTCTCGAAGCGACTGGCATGAGTTTGGCCAAACTGCGGGAGGCAGTGAAGGATAGGGGTGCCTGGCGTGCTCTGGTCCATGGGGTCACGAAGAATCGGACACGACTGAACGACTGAACAACAACAACAAAATAAATTATTATTATTATTACAGTCAGAGCTGATACAAGTGCTCTCTCTCTCCCATAGCCTGCAATCGCCTGCATCCAACCTAAGGCTATGCATCCATATAGCATTCTTTGTTCTCTGCAGCTTCCATAGGAAAAACTAACAGGCAACTCCCTTCAAGATGGAGATGTGCTACTGATATCGCTGAATCACATGATCTGAAGATAAATGCTATGGGAGAGCTAGCCGAGAGCACCAACTGCTAATTATCAACCTGTTGGAGCTTCAGTGGAATTTTCCAATTTCCCTTGAGCAATACACATACAGGCATTCAGTTCACAATGAAACAGTTATACTTAACGCTGACTCTCCGGCAACCCCTTTTCTTCCTCCCTCCCTCCCACAGGAAGAGCGGGCCACTCTTGCCAGAAGTCTGAACTGACTGTGTGCAGAATGGCTTTTGAAATCGGGCTGAAGGCCATGTGCGCTCGTGGGACCCCCGGGTTGCGCAGACCCCTGGCTGCATTGGAGGACATACCTAATACATTTCCTAGGTGGATTGAGGTAGGTGGCTGAGGTCGTGAGGTCACAAAGACCTCTGGGCAAATGTCCTGGGAAGGCTTTACTCATCAGGCAGCCCTGGTGCTCTGGGGGGAGACCAGCCACCTGTGCTTCAACACCAACAGAGCTTGGCCTGTTCCACTTGCCTGGCCGCGGTCTGGTTTCATGGACGGTCCAGTAGGAACTACCACATTGATGCTCCCACTGTCCAGAAAAGACCTTTAGACAGACCCACCCATGACCTATGCAAGAATGCACCTAATAGCTCTTTCGCCTCCCGTTCGTCTGGTCACAGGGATCTCCCTTCTGCTCCTCTGCAGCATCCCTTCCAACGATGCCTTAATCCGTGCAGTGTACAACCACAACGGCATCAGCCAAGATTTCGATGCCTTGCCTTCCCATTTCGGGCCTTCTCTCCACCGCGAAGGTCTTCTGGGTCACCTCGTGGAAGCCAGGCCAGCCAACGCCTGCCAGCCCATCGACACCCCGCCGGCGGCCAACAGCTCCTCCACTGCCTTCATCGCTCTCATCCAGAGGTACGACTGCCCCTTCACCACTAAGGTCCTTCACGCCCAGCAAGCCGGGTACCATGCCGCCATCGTACACAACGTTGACTCGCAGGCTTTGGTGACCATGTTGGGTGAGAACGAGGCCGTGAAGGAGTCGGTCAGCATCCCTTCCTTGTTCATCAGCGAGTCGGCTTCCACCCAGCTCAGAAGGATCTTCCATTATGACCAAACCGCTTACATCATCCTCGTCCCTGATTGCCATTGGCTGTCCTGCTGGGATGCCGAGCACAACTGCCAATCACATCCTCAAACGCCTAGGCAAGGCCTCCTGAAGCAGACGTCGCCTTGCCTGCTGGCGCGCTGCCACTTGTTCAACAGCATCCATTACCTCCTGTTTGGCCTCACCCTGGTCATCTGGATGGTGGCCTTGTATGTCCTCTGCTGTTTGTAATGACTTTGGGGTTCGGAAGCCAGTATGCAGCTCGGCAAATGTTCCCCAAGGCCCTTTATTCGGCGAACTTGCAAAATTAATACATTGTCCACAAATGAGATCTTCTGAGGCTTCTTCCCCCCCACTCCCCCCCCCATTCTCTGAATGGCTCTTTGTCAACCTGGTGCCCTCCAGATCACATCCCACTAGCCTCACGAAGCATAGTCATAGAATCATAGAATCATAGAATCCTAGAGTTGGAAGAGACCCCAAGGGCCATCCAGTCCAACCCCCTGCCAAGCAGGAAACACCATCAAAGCATTCCTGACAGATGGCTGTCAAGCCTCCGCTTGTTGTTCAGTCGTTCAGTCGTGTCCGACTCTTCGTGACCCCATGGACCAGAGCACGCCAGGCACACCTATCCTTCACTGCCTCTCGCAGTTTGGCCAAACTCATGTTAGGAGCTTCGAGAACACTGTCCAACCATCTCATCCTCTGTCGTCCCCTTCTCCTTGTGCCCTCCATCTTTCCCAACGTCAGGGTCTTTTCTAGGGAGTCTTCTCTTCTCATGAGGTGGCCAAAGCACTGGAGCCTCAACTTCAGGATCTGTCCTTCTAGTGAGCACTCAGGGCTGATTACTTTGAGAAAGAAAGCCTCCCCTTAAAGACCTCCAAAGAAGGAGACTCCACCACACTCCTTGGCAGCAAATTCCACTGTCAAACAGCACTTACTCTCAGGAAGTTCTTCCTAATGTTTAGGTGGAATCTTCTTTCTTGTAGTTTGAATCCATTGCCCCGTGTCCGCTTCTCTGGAGCAGCAGAAAACAACCTTTCTCCCTCCTCTATATGACATCCTTTGATATATTTGAACATGGCTATCATATCACCCCTCAACCTTCTCTTCTCCAGGCTAAACATACCCAGCTCCCTAAGCCGTTCCTCATAAGTCATTTTAGACCACACCTCCACCCAATCAGCCCCACAAAACATTGTCATTTTGGACAACATCTCCAATCAGCCTCCCCCCCCCCAAACTGTTCCATCATCCTTTGAGGCAAATATATATACATTGATCACAGAGGATTGTAAGAATTACCTCTATCATTCTATTTGCCTTGCCTCAAAAAGGATATGGTAGAGTTGGGAAAAAGGGTAGGCAAAACAATCCATGAGTTGGAGTAACCACTGATGGAGAAGTTTGGAAGAGAGATTCCTACTCTCCAGTTACAGAGTTAAGCACATTGGCAATTGCTCCCGGCGCATTTAAACTTGGTTAGATTTATACCTGTCCCCACCCACCTTTAAGCAAAATACCTATGCTAAATTAAATCACAGGCACTTCACTTTGCAAATAAGTGAATGCTTTACTCACAGAGTTTCAGAAGCCACAGCGAACAAGTCTCTGTTTGTTGGCCTTTAAAAAGAAAAGTAAAAAAAAAAAAGGTTCCAAACAAACTTGCAAAGAAAAGTACTTTGTTTCCTTACGAAAAGGATCAGGCAACCTTTGGGTTGGCAAAGATGCAGGCTGCAAAATCTCCCTTTGGGAGAGAACCAGTTCACTTGGTTTTTTCTTGAAGCTGGGAGCCATGGGCCTCATGGCTCCTTACTTGTTCCAGGAAGCACAAAAAGAGAAGGGGGGGGGGAAGAGGTGGGAGAGAGCCTGCCGAGAGCCTGCTAAGCCACACCTACCGTGGCAACTTGGGCTCAGGGCTCAGGTTAACCCTTTCATGCATGCACATGTGAGTCAGTAACTGTGCATTACAACAATAACCCTACGGGGAAAGTTAAGGGATAGCTCAGTTGGTAGAGTATGAGACTCAGGGGCGTACCCAGGATCAAAACTAAGGGGTGAGGCAAGCCATGGCCGTTCAGGTTCAAAAACAAAAACAGCTTCAACAAACAGAAAAACTCCCCCCCCCCAACAGAAAGCCCCAAATGGCTGAAAAACTCAGTTTCCCAGGATCCTCAGTCCTCGCAAAGGAACTACTCACCATGCAAAGGAACTCAGTTTGCCAAGCTCCCTTGCAACGATGAATCCTGGCAATGATGAATTCGCCCCCTGACACTGCCCAAGTCTCAGCCTGCATCCCCATTTGACCAAGCAGGGTGCAGCCGGCTAGGATCCGGTCTCTGATAGGCACGCCAGCTCTTTGTGGGCATGAGGGAGGGGGAAACAGCTGGCGCAACACACACACACACACACACACACACAGAGTGGCCAACTGCCTCGGCAAGAGCGGAAGAGCTCAATTGTTATTGAGATTTTGGGAGGGGGAGAAAGACCAGTCTTGAGCTTTTTTTTCCTTTTAGGCTGCCGATAACCATTTAATTTAATTTATTTTTTTTGCTTCTGGGGGGCCGCTGCCCCCCCTGCCCCCCCCCCCAGGTACACCCATGATGAGACTCTTAATCTAAGGGCCTTGGGTTCGAACCCCATGTTGGGCAAAAGTGTTATGTATTGAAGTTCTCACCCTAGGCCACTAGGGGTGTGTGTATATAGTTCATTCTGCTGCAGTTTTCACTCAGGTCCGCACATGCAAATGAAGGATTGAAAAGTGACGTTCAGGGATTGGTTAACTGCGGAAAGTTGTTACTGTTGCATTGTAGCTGAGTTCTATATAAGCAGGCTGCTGAGCCCTTCAGCTCGCTTCTGCTCCAGCCTGAGAATAAACAAGAGCTGCTTAGAAATCACTGTGTCGTCTGCTGTGTCCACCCACAACTTAACAAAAAGATTCCTGCAACGCAGGGGGTAGGAACAGATCAAGCGTTTCCCAAAACGTGGGTTTTCGGACTACAAATCTCATCATCCCTGACCTAGCTAGCTAGGGACGATGGGAGTTGTGGTCCAAAAAAGAGACGGGGGACCCAAGTTTGGGGGGAGCACTGGACTAGATGATCCTCGTGGTCCCTTCCAGCTCTGTGATCCTATGATATGATCATTGGGAGCTTTTTAGCTTTAGAATTTTGAATAAGCGGTGGTTGGAGAGATCGAGCAGGGAGACGTTTTCCTCCCTCTCATAACTCCAGGAGCCCTTAACACCCAACGCGGCTGAATGCTGAAAGGTTTCGGGGACAGATAAAATGCGATGTTTCTTCACCCAGCACATACGGAATTAGGAGAGCCCCCCTCGGATGGCATTAAAGGGAGATTAGATAAATGCACGGAGAACGATAAGGCTGGCGGCTATTGGCTGCCTCCAGGATCAGAGGCAACATTGCTGTGAACACCCATCACTGAATACCAGATGGTAGTAGCAGAATGCTGCTGTACTCATGTCCTGTTTGTGGGCATTGTGTGTGGGGGGGGGGGACGGGACAGCACCAATCAAGTAGAATCACAGATTTTTTCTTAGAGCTGGAAGGGATGTCCGAGGGTCATCTAGTCCAACCCTCTTCCTTCCTTATGTTTACACGGGACGGGCTTTAGTATAGCCAGGTTTCCGCAACACGCAATGAGGAATCGTGAATGCTACGCAATATTAACTTAACTGTCAGGTGCAGCAGGTTTTTTCCTGAGAGCCAGTGCGGTGTAGTCAGGACCGGTGGTAGGGTTTCTCGCGCCCTAGGCAGACCACCTTCTGGCGCGCGCCCCCCCCCCCCCCGCCAAAGCCTGCTTTAGCAGGAGGTGGGGTTGGTGGAGAGGCAAGCAGCAGTTTCTCCGCCAGCGTGGTGTAGTGGTTAAGAGAGGTAGACTCGTAATCTGGGGAACCGGGTTCGTGTCTCCGCTCCTCCACATGCAGCTGCTGGGTGACCTTGGGCTAGTCACGCTTCTCTGAAGTCTCTCAGCCCCACTCACCTCACAGAGTGTTTGTTGGGGGGGAGGAAGGGAAAGGAGATTGTTAGCTGCTTTGAGACTCCTTCGGGTAGTGATAAAGCGGGATATCAAATCCGAACTCTTCTTCTTCTTCTTCTGTAGCGGAGAAGCTGCTGCTCGCCCGTCCCGCCCCCCACCAAAGCCTGCTTTAGCGAGAGCCGGAGGGTGGTGTAGGGGGCAAGCAGCACCTCTCCGCTACAGAGGAGAAAATGCTGCTGGCCCGTCCCATCCGTCCCGCCCCGGCCATGCCTGGCCAGCACCCCCTCCATTTTGTCGCCCTAGGCAATTGCCTAGTTCGCCTTAATGGACGCGCCGGCCCTGGGTGTAGTCGTTAAGAGTGGTGGACTCGTAATCTGGTGAGCCGGGTTCGCTTCCCTGCTCCTCCACATGCAGCTGCTGGGTGACCTTGGGCTAGTCACACTTCTCTCAGCCTCACTCAAAGTGTTTGTTGTGGGGGAGGAAGGGAAAGGAGAATGTGAGCCGCTTTGAGAATCCTTTGGGTAGTGATAAAGCGGGATATCAAATCCAAACTCTTTGTCTTCTTCTTCTTCTTCTTCTTCTTCTTCTTCTTCTTCTTCTTCTTCTTCTTCTTCTTCTTCTTCTTCTTCTTCTTCTTCCAAAGTCTGATAGAAATGTGCACTTCTTCTTCTGTGTCAATTTATTGCACAAAACCCTACTGGAATCTTGTATACAGGCCAATAAAGGTTTGAGAATGAGTGGGATTTTGGAGTTGGGAGGGACCCCGCGGGTCATCTAGTCCAACCCCCTTCAATGCAGGAATCCTGAGCAAAAGCAGCCCTGACAGGTGGCCTCTCAACCTCTGCTTACAAACTCCAAGAAAGGGAGAGTCCACCACCTCTGGACGGAGACCGTTCCACTGCAAAACAGCCATGGATTCAAAGGGCAAGGAAGGAGTTTCCAACTAAACACCAGGAAGGACTGACAGTAAGAAGAAGAATCACTGTTCGCCTGAAAAGTGCGACAGGTTACTCGCTCCCCCTCTTCCCTCTTCATCACAGCCCTGCCAAGAGACCAAGCCAAAACCAATCAACCTATTTTCCAAGGCCCCTGCCCCTAACCGCACCCACACATCACTGCAGTGTGGGGATAGACGAGGGGAGAAAAAAACCCCTCCTGCCAGCCAATCACAAGAGACGACAAAAAACAAACAAACAGAAAACTAATCCCTACTCGCCTATGGCGACCAGCTAATCTCACCCTGGGAGACCAGCTGATCTCACACTGCATGCTGGGAGGGAGAGGGCAATTATCCTGGGTTGGGGTGTGTGTGTCGTAATCTACAACTGGTTTCACCCACCCACCCCCACTTCCTGTTGATTCGACAAATGCACCCCCTGGACTCCTTTAGAGATGGGAGGGGGGGCAGGATTCTCAATGCACAATCCGTACCTGAGTCATCCCCGATTGCACAGGCTCCAAAGCCTCATCTGTTTGTTGTCTCTTGCTTTCTAACATCTCTTCTTCCCCCCTGCCCTCCCCCCACCCCAACCCACCCCAAAATATCCATTCTTTGGCCCATTGATCCAAGATAGTTTCCTGCTGCATTCAAATAAGCTCCTTTATATTCCCCTTCTGCTGCTTCCCTGCAGAATCACTTTCTTTCCCCCCCCCTCGTCCCCCACCCCACCCCCGCGTTTAAATGATTTTGTTTTAACCTATGCCTGCGCCTGAGCCTGATAACTTCTATGGACAGGATCGATAGTCCTCAGAACTGATAGAAAATTAGGCAGGTTTAATAAACTTCATCCATGGCTTCCTCTCGCCGCCGTATATCAAACAAGAAAACAAATATATCGACTCTCCATCCCTTAGAATAGCAGTTGTAAGTCATGCCGGTGCAATATTCCTATCATTAAAAATGGTGATGAGAAGCTGGGTTTAAAAGATGGGGAGGCAAAGGAACATGGGACGTGACCTTGGAGTTGAAAATCCAAAGGCAGGTTGCAAAAGGAGCCAGCTGGCCCCTTCCTTGGTAATCCTGTAGGTTCCCCGGACAAGGAGGTTTGAGCCTACAAACTTTCCGGGGGCGCTAGCTCCCTTGGTTCCATAGTTCCCCCTACCCCATAAAAAAACCACTATTCAGAGTAAGGGTTTCTGCATGGCCCACTAAGGGAGATAACAACACAATGGAATTCCAAAACAGTAACTATTAATTGCACATTTGCTCCCCCGTCCGATTAAAACAATTTAGTTTAATTAATTCAACGAAATCGATGAACGTGGTCCAGCGATACCAGCTTCTTGGAGCCTGAATGCCATTTACAACTCCAGCGCAGCCTGCTGCCCAGTTGGGCTCTTGTCACCCATAGCTGGTAATCCCGAGGTTGAGGAAGCCTGGGCTAGATGACTCAACCCTACAATTCTAGGATTCTAGCCTTGCCTTTTGTAGCAAGGTCACTCAGCTGCCCCTTCATGGATCACTGCCTTGTCGTGGCGAAGGGGCTTGAATTACTCAGGGAAGCTATGGACAGGTCAAGATGGACAGGTCATAGTGGAGAGTTTGGACCAAACGTGATCCACCTGGAGGAGGAACTGGCAAGCCACTCCAGTATCCCTGCCAAGAAAACTCCATGGACAAAGACAACAGGCATATAAAAGGATATGACGCTGGAAGATGAGCCCCTCAGGTCGGAAGGCGTCCAACATGCTACTGGGGAAGAGCGGAGGACAAGTACAAGTAGATCCAGAGCTGATGAAGCGGCTGGGCCAAAGCCGAAAGGACGCTTGGTTGCGGATATGCCTGGAAGCGAAAGGAAAGTCCAATGCTGTAAAGAAAAGTATTGCATAGGAACCTGGAATGTAAGAGCCAAACTGCGAGAGGCAGTGAAGGATAGGCGTGCCTGGCGTGCTCTGGTCCATGGGGTCACGAAGAGTCGGACACGACTGAACGACTGAACAACAACAACAACAAGCACTCAGCTGAGTTGCTGTTCTGTTATTCGGGAATAAATGCAATTCTCGAAGCTCCCCCAACTCCTGCTGCTTCCCAGCATTGGGCCGGACCCACTGCAAGGTTTCCTCGCACAGAGAGGACCCTTCCCCAACTCTCAGGATGCTGCACACGTAGTTTTTCTGGCCAATGCTGCACACATCCCTCTCCCCACGATTTGCCTCCCACCTCTCTCGCTTTGCCAACCCTCCGGGGATTATGAGGCTGAGCTGAGACTAATCCAGCACTTCAATGTGCAAGGATGGGATAAGGAGCTGGAGCCAGTGGCCTGTGAGGAGAAACTTGGCTGAGGCTGGTGCCAGGCCTGTCCTGTTTCAAATGGCAAGTTTTGCATATATGCAGAAGATGTGGTAGTCTTGGGAAGAGAATAAGCGAGGCTGCTGCACTTGGTAGCTTTTAAATAAAAATAAAAATAAAAATACGTCGATGGGTTGTATCTAAATTCTACTCAGAATAGGTCCGTTGAAATTAGAATCGTAGAATCATGGGATTGTTGAGCTGAAAGGGACCCCGAGTGTCATCTGGTCCAATCCCCTGCAATGCAGGAACATCAGCTAAAGCATCCATGACAGACAGACACCCAACCTCTGTTTAGAAACCTCCAAGGAAGGAGAGCCCACCACTTTCCGAGGGAGACCGTTCCACTGTGAGCCAGTGTGGTGTAGTGGTTAAGAGCGGTAGACTCGTAATCTGGTGAACCGGGTTCGCGTCTCCTCTCCTCCACATGCAGCTGCTGGGTGACCTTGGGCTAGTCGCACTTCTCTGAAGTCTCTCAGCCCCGCTCGCCTCACAGAGTGTTTGTTGTGGGGGAGGAAGGGAAAGGAGAATGTGAGCCGCTTTGAGACTCCTTCGGGTAGTGATAAAGCGAGGTATCAAATCCAAACTCTACTTCTTCTTCGACTGTCGAACAGCACTTACTGCCGGATGGTTCTTGGAAAATAGCTCTATATCACCTCTCAGTCTTCACACAGCATGCTATGGTCTAAGAGAAAATTATATGAAAATGATGTATCGACGGTACTTAACACCGAGTAAATTGGCAAATGGCGCTGTGGGTTAAACCACAGAGTCTAGGGCTTGCTGATCAGAAGGTCAGCGGTTCGAATCCCTGCCATGGGGTGAGCTCCCGTTGCTCGGTCCCAGCTCCTGCCCACCTAGCAGTTCGAAAGCACATCAAAGTGCAAGTAGATAAATAGGGACCGCTCCAGCGGGAAGGTAAACGGCGTTTCCGTACGCTGCTCTGGTTCGCCAGAAGCGGCTTTGTCATGCTGGCCACATGACCCGGAAGCTGTCTGTGGACAAACGCCGGCTCCCTTGGCCTATAGAGCGAGATGAGCACCGCAACCCCAGAGTCGGACACGACTGGACCTGATGGTCAGGGGTCCCTTCACCTTTACCTGTAAATTGGCAAAAATGCCAATAAGAATTGGAAACGTAAAGAGAAAGAAGGTTCCTTTTATCATATGTGGCCGGGACCACATAACACCGGTCCTGAGAGCTCTACATTGGCTCCCAGTACGTTTCCGAGCACAATTCAAAGTCTTGGTGCTGACCTTTAAAGCCCTAAATGGCCTCAGTCCAGTATACCTGAAGGAGCGTCTCCACCCCCATCGTTCAGCCCGGACACTGAGGTTCAGCTCCAAGGGCCTTCTGGCGGTTCCCTCACTGCGAGAAGCAAAGCTACAGGGAACCAGGCAGAGGGCCTTCTCGGTGGTGGCGCCCGCCCTGTGGAACGCCCTCCCATCAGAGGTCAAGGAGATAAACAACTATCTGACATTTAGAAAATACCTGAAGACAGCCCTGTTTAGGGAAGTTTTTAATCTGTGATATTCTAATATATTTTAAAATTTGTTGGAAGCCGCCCAGAGTGGCCGGGGAGACCCAGCCAGATGGGCGGGGTACAAATAATAAGTGTCCAACTCTTCGTGACCCCATGGACCAGAGCACGCCAGGCACTCCTGTCTCCCACTGCCTCTTGCAGTTTGGCCAAACTCATGTTAGTAGCTTCGAGAACACTGTCCAACCATCTCATCCTCTGTCGTCCCCTTCTCCTTGTGCCCTCCATCTTTCCCAACATCAGGGTCTTTTCCAGGGAGTCTTCTCTTCTCATGAGGTGGCCAAAGTATTGGAGCTTCAACTTCAGGATCTGTCCTTCCAGTGAGCACTCAGGGCTGATTTATTTAAGAATGGATAGGTTTGATCAATTTCAGGATCTGTCCTTCTAGTGAGCACTCACTAGATAGGATGGCCACCCTCAAATATCCAAAGGGCTGTCACATGGAAGATGGAGCAAGCATGTTTTCTCCTGCTCCAGAGGGTGGGACCCCAAAACAATAGACTCTAAATGACATGAAAGGAGACTCTGACCTGTGGGATGTAAAACGCAGGAGCAGTCAAACACAACATTGCTAGAGTGGACACAAAAGGCATCTTAGTCCACCAGCCAGAACTTCCTGTTTATTCTAGGCTGGGATGGACTTCCTCTGTGCAACGGGAGATGGGTGTGGTCTCACCTGGGCAGGTTAACACAAAACCACAGGGACCAGACTCCATCTTCCTGTCTCTCAAAGAAGTGAGATCACTAGGATGCTCTCTTGACTTCCAGCCAAGAGAACACAAAGGAGCTGTTTTCCCTTATGGAACAGTCTCCTGAGTAAATGTAACTTTTACTAAGTTTAAGTCTGCCGTCTGGGATCCAATTGTGAACAGATGATTTCTCGTGAGTAAACGTTTTTATGCTTTTATAGAAGACCGTGTAGTGTCTTATGTTGAGAGGGATTAATGGGGAAAATACCAGGACATTTATTAGAGGTTTTAACGAACCTGAGCAAGCTATCTGCTGCGTGTGTGTTTAAAAGGGGAATGAGAACTCTGCTAATTTCTGGGACTTGTTGGAATAGGATATCTTAAACAATAAATATATCCTCTCCTGCATCCCAAAACATTCCCACATGGCCAACGGTCAGGAGGGGCTTTCTGGTGGTAAGAACTGTTTGACAGTGGAGCCCACTCCTTCAGGAGGCTGGGAAAGGAGGGCGGAGGGGTGGGAGGGTGGTTTGGGGAATAGTGAAGGCAAACAAAGCTGAAGTTTGACAATTAAGATGTGCTGGGTTTCCGCCAGCTGCAGTGGGTGGGAAAGACAACATGCTTATTCTTTTATTTTCCTCCTGGAAACAAAATCTTCCTCCTGCATGGGAATGTGGTCTCCAGCTTCTGAGCACCGCAGCGAGGCCAGCTGCTCCTGGCTCCGGACCCTGCGAGGAGGGTGGCAATTTGCACCCCTTCTGCCTGAAGACCGCAAGCCGTTGTTTGCAGATGCTAATTAGAGATTAATTAGATCTTGCAACACCCCCCCCCCCAGCGAGAGAGCGGTATCGCTTCCCAGCAGCTCGCAAACACCCCCTTTCCTTGTAACAACAGAACAGGGGGAGAGAACAGGCTGTGGCATCCAAGACTTACCAAAGCAATGCCAGCTTTGAGGGAATAGATGCCACCGTTGGGATGCTCAGAAGATGGGCGTGATAATAACGCCTGGTGTGGAGGCAGCATGCGTTTTGAGTCTTCGGAGCTAATAAGTGCTCAAAACTCTGACGAGGAGAGCACATTGTTGTCCCTGGTGAAATTCTCAGGTCTGGGCAAGTTGGTATTTGCTTTACTTTCAAGGTAGAGTAATAAAACCATAGAATCGTAGAATTGTAGGAATCTCAGCTAAAGCATCCATGACAGATGGAACATCCAATCTCTGCTTAAAAACCTCAAAGGAAGGAGAGTCCAGCAAACTTTTTCAGCAGGGGGCCGGTCCACTGTCCCTCAGACCCCAAATCCCACTGTCGGACAGCTCTTACTGTCAGGAAGTTCTTCCTAATGTTTAGGTGGAATCTTCTTTCTTGTAGTTTGAATCCATTGCCCCATGTCCACTTCTCTGGAGCAGCAGAAAACAACCTTTTTCCCTCCTCTATATGACATCCTTTGATATATTTGAACATGGCTATCAGATCACCCCTTAAGCTTCTCTTCTCCAGGCTAAACACACCCAGCTCCCTAAGCCGTTCCTCATAAGGCAACGTTTCCAGGCCTTGGACCATTTTGGTTGCCCTCCTCTGGACACGTTCCAGCTTGTCAGTATCCTTCTTGAACTGTGGTGCCCAGAACTGGACACAGTATTCCAGGTGAGGTCTGACCAGAGCGGAATACAGTGGTACTATTACTTCCCTTGATCTAGATGCTATACTCCTATTGATGCAGCCCAGAATTGCATTGGCTTTTTTAGCTGCTGCATCACACTGTTGACTCATGTCAGGTTGATGGTCTACCAAGACTCCTAGATCCTTTTCACATGTTCTGCTCTCAAGCCAGGTGTCACCCATCCTGTATTTGTGCCTTTCATTTTTTTTGCCCAAGTGTAGTACTTTACATTTCTCCCTGTCAAAATTCATCTTGTTTGCTTTGGCCCAGTTATCTAATGTGTTAAGGTCATTTTGAAGTGTGATCCTGTCCTCTGGGGTATTAGCCACCCCTCAGAGCTCTCTCTGAGATCCTGGGCAAGGGAATCCAATAAAACCCATAGCACCTGGGTCATAATGCTCTCCCGAAGTCCTCCACAGAGGATTGCAGCCTTAACGAACGAACAAACGAACTACGGTAACTATGTCTGCTTAGACCCCAGGAAAAAAAAATCTCATTTCTGAAAACAGCTGATCTTTTTCAAAGTTCTGAAACATCTAAGCCCAAGTGCTGTTGTGTACGAAATTTAATAAGCATTTCATTTCATGAGTGGTGAACTTTGCTCATGGATTAATGAGGGATGCACCACTGGAAATGATATTTCATGTGCATTCATGTTTGGATAGACCCACGTCAAATTGTTCTTTCTGGTTGTATGCAACGCGAAGGCCAACTTCAAAGAGGCATTTTTGGGGGGGCCTTCCGACAGGGAGGGGGAAAAAAGAGTTTAATTTCCCTGACCCACATTTCCACCCACCCCAGACCTGAGGCTTCCAATCGCGTAACGAAAGAAAAGATGGTTGTAAATTTGACTCGTGCAATTAATACCCAGCCGGGAGGTACTGAAATGAAAGTTGGTGTGCATGTTCTGTCATGTGACAAATGTATTTGAGGGCAGAAGCAGTAAAAGGAAGCCGTAAAGGAGTCTAGAAATGTTGTGAAATGCTGAAAAGCTGCAAAATCATTTAGCATGCTGAGTCACTGTTATTCATCTTGAGGATGACTCTGTCGTACCTCAGGTTACAGACACTTCAGGTTACAGACGCTTCAGGTTACAGACTCCGCTAACCCAGAGATAACGCTTCAGGTTAAGAACTTTGCTTCAGGATAAGAACAGAAATCGTGCTCTGGTGGCTCAGCAGCAGCGGGAGGTCCCATTAGCTAAAGTGGTGCTTCAGGTTAAGAACAGTTTCAGGTTAAGAACAGACCTCCGGAACGAATTAAGTACGTAACCAGAGGTACCACTGTATAAAGGACACAGGTGGCGCTGTGGGTTAAACCACAGAGCCTAGGGCTTGCCGATCAGAAGGTTGGAGGTTCGAATCCCTGCGACGGGGTGAGCTCCCGTTGTTCGGTCCCTGCTCCTGCCAACCTAGCAGTTCAAAAGCACGTCAAAGTGCAAGTAGATAAATAGGTACCGCTCCGGCGGGAAGGTAAACGGCGTTTCCGTGCGCTGCTCTGGTTCGCCAGAAGCGGCTTAGTCATGCTGGCCACATGACCTGGAAGCTGTACGCCGGCTCCCTCGGCCAGTAACGCGAGATGAGCGCCGCAACCCCAGAGTCGGACGCGACTGGACCTGACGGTCAGGGGTCCCTTTACCTTTACTACTGTATAAGTATTGTATCTGCTTGCAGGCAGACTCAGTGTCTGTGGGTCAGTGTGTGTGAGAGTGGTGGAGCCTGTGCTCTGTGAAGCCTGGAAACTCTGTGTATGCTCTGAAGCTCGTTTAATCTATGCTGTTACTTGCGAAGAAGTTTACTTTAACTCAGTAAAGATTTTATTCTTTTACTGAAGGAGACTCTGCGTCATTCATTTACGCTGCGCGTCATATTCGGGTCACCGTTCTCCGCTTAAAGTTGATAAATCAGTTTAGCTCTCCATCTCGAAGGTCCGTTTTCAAGGGAAGGGGGAAGAACATGCACAGACAAACGAAATCCACTCCTGCCTTAGAGTTTTAGATGCAGGTTTAAACACACACAGGCGCGCATTTTTTTCCAGGAAATGATTTTCACCTCTAGCAAATGAGAAGCAGCTGGAACGTGAAATGGCCCGATGAAGCTCAAACTGTCTTATCCTGGTGCCAGACCCAGCTTCCACTTACTGCCAGATGTGCCCGATTCACCAGCTTTTGCAACCAGATGATACTTACAGAACATGTGGGGTGTATTTCATTTGTCAACAACAAATACCAAGCATTTAAAAAACAAACAAACGTGGAAACTGAAAGAGAGAAGATGAAGAAAAGAGAAAGGGAAGGGAAGAGATTCCGGCTAAATACCGTATTGGCCTGAATATAAGCCTCACTTTCCCCCCAAATTCCGACCGTGAAAAGTTAAAGTGCGGCTTATAGTCACAACCTTGCGGTACGCAGCAAGAGCGCGGCAAAGTGGCGCCTGCCCCATGCGTAGTCCACCCCCCCCATCCTCTCCCCCAAGGCCGGGAAGGGAGAGAGGCCACTGGCAACACAGCGTGCCCCCTGACCCCAGTATGCAGACAGGAGCACTGAAAAATGGAGCGACTTATATTCAGGGACCCGGGTGGCGCTGTGGGTTAAACCACAGAGCCCAGGGCTTGCCGATCAGAAGGCCGGCGGTTCGAATCCCCACAATGACGGGGTGAGCTCCCG
This sequence comes from Lacerta agilis, assembly GCF_009819535.1. NCBI lineage: Eukaryota > Metazoa > Chordata > Lepidosauria > Squamata > Lacertidae > Lacerta > Lacerta agilis. Next base: position 3,891,855 of record NC_046329.1, on the reverse strand, counting down.
TTGCTCGGTCCCTGCTCCTGCCAACCTAGCAGTTCGAAAGCACGTCAAAAGTGCAAGTAGATAAATAGGCACCGCTCCGGCGGGAAGGTAAACAGCGTTTCCGTGCGCTGCTCTGGTTCGCCAGAAGCGGCTTTGTCATGCTGGCCACATGACCCGGAAGCTGAACGCCGGCTCCCTCGGCCAGTAACGCGAGATGAGCGCCGCAACCCCAGAGTCGGATGCGACTGGACCTAATGGTCAGGGGTCCCTTTACTTTTACTATATTCAGGTATTTTTTCTTTTTTTCCTCCCCCCCCCCCCCAATTTTAAAGGTGCGACTTATATTCGGGTGCGGCTTATGTATTGTTACTACAACACATACACACCACATTTAAAAAAAACCTACAAATACAAACCAAAAAGAAAATACAAACAAACCAAAATGAACCTACACAATAACTGGTAAACATATCTGAAGAAGTGTGCATGGACACGAAAGTTCATACCAAGAACAAACTTAGTTGGTCTCTAAGGTGCTACTGGAGGGAATTTTTAATTTTATTTTGTGTTGACTATGGCAGACCGACATGGCTACCTACCTGTAACTGGTAAACATATGTTTATCAGGAAGAACTTTCTAATGGTAAGAAAGTTTGTCAGTGGAACGGATTCCCTCAGAAGGTGGTGGGCTTCATTGGGGGGGGGGGGTTGAACAGAGGTTGGATGGTCACCTGCCAGGGATTTCCCCCCCCCCCCAATAATTTTTATTATTTTTTTCCAATTACCTTAAACGCAATACAGCTTAACAATATTATTCTCCTTTACATCTATATCTTATCCGAATTAACTTCCCTCCACCTGTCTTCTGGCTTCTCTACATTGCTCTTACTTAAGTGTGTTTACTATATATACATTCTATAAATGTCTATAATTCCTTAATAATTTTTTGTGTTATACTTCAACCATACATTCCTTATGATATTGCAGCATTGCATCTAACCAAATGCTTACAATAAACGTTATGAGTTTTATTTCAGTCCTGTGAGTGTCTTTATTTATGTACAGTTTTCTCTAAGTATACCATAAATTTGGACCGTTCTTTTCGGAATTTCGCACCGTCCTGCCGTCGCATTCTTCCAGTTAGCCTTGTTATTTCCGCACACCTGCCAGGGATTCTTTAGCTGTGAAACCTGTGTTGCAGGGGGTTGGAGTAGATGACCCTTGGGGGGCCCTTCCAACTCTACAACTCCAGGTGCTTTTAAAATTCATCCTCTGCAAGGCACTGCAGTGGACAGAAAGTCCCCTGTTCAATATGTGGTGTACTTGCCCAAGGTGAAAGACTTCTGGGACATGATTTACAATGAGTTGAAAAAAGTATTTAAAAATACTTTTATTAAAAAAACCAGAAGCCTTTTTACTTGGAATAGTAGGAGATGAACTGCCTAAAAAAGATAGAAAATTCTTTTTGTATGCCACAACAGCAGCCAGAATATTGCTTGCCAAAAATTGGAAAACACAGGACATACCTAAAATAGAAGAATGGCAAATGAAGATGATGGAATATATGGAACTGGCCGAAACGACTGGACGAATCCGCGATCAGAAGGAGGAGATGATAGACCAAGATTGGAGCAATTTTAAAGTGTATTTTTTAAAAAAATAATTGTAATATTTCTTAAAGAGGAAAGTTTTTGGAAGAAACTGAGGCTTAGGTTTGTTTTTAGAATGGTAAATAATTAGAAAATAGTTATAAAAAAAGTTAGACAATGATAGGAGAAGAATATATAATTGAGGACTAGAATTGTTGTTGTTGTTCAGTCGTTCAGTCGTGTCCGACTCTTCGTGACCCCATGGACCAGAGCACGCCAGGCACGCCTATCCTTCACTGCCTCTCGCAGTTTGGCCAAACTCATGTTAGTAGCTTCAAGAACACTGTCCAACCATCTCATCCTCTGTCGTCCCCTTCTCCTTGTGCCCTCCATCTTTCCCAGCATCAGGGTCTTTTCTAGGGATTCTTCTAGGGACTAGAATTAGGAATGTTTAAAATGAATTGGAAGACTGCTAGAGAAATCGGCAAAGAGGGATCGGAGGAAGTCATGAAACAGAGTAAGAAACTAAAAGAACGCTTGTATATACACTACGTGATGAGATATATTTCTTTATGTTACTGAAATTATGCTTTATGTGTTTCGATTATGTTAAAATTAATAAAAAGTTATTTAAGAAAGAAAGAAAGAAAGAAAGAAAGAAAGAAAGAAAGAAAGAAAGAAAGAAAGAAAGAAAGTAAGTCCCCTGTTCCATCCTGGCATAGGGAGCCGAAAGGGGTCACGATCAGGACACCAGGCTTTGTAAAGTCTCTTGGATGAGGCTGCATGGGGGCAGCGGTTTGATAAAGCAACTTTGTATGTCCAAGCCAAATCCTGTCTTGGTCTGGAAAGAAACTAGCGGACGTGATGCACCAGGGGGCAGATGGGGGGCGACTTTTCCCTTGCTATTTGGCCTCCGAACAGCCCCCTCTCCCCCAGGGCATCCCAACAAGCTGTCAGCATGGCCTCAGCGTAACTCGGCAGCTGATCCCATCTTGGAGATCAGCTGTTGGAATTGGGAGGCTTCCAGTTTCCAATCCACTCGGCAGACTGGGCGGTTGGCATTCTGGGAGTGGGATCGCGCCATCACATCCCATTTCGAAATGGATAATTATTAATCATTGTCGCAAAGAAGAACTGTCCAAACTGATGGGCTGTAGCCTGCGAAGTTTGTTGTTGTTCAGTCGTGTCCGACTCTTCATGACCCCATGGACCAGAGCACGCCAGGCATCCTCCACTGCCTCCCGCAGTTTGGCCAGACTCATGCCAGTCACTTCGAAGACACTGTCCAACCATCTCCTCTTCTGTCATCCCCTTCTCCTTGTACCCTCCATCTTTCCCAACATCAGGGTCTTTTCTAGGGAGTCTTCTCTTCTCATGAGGTGGCCAAAGTACTGGAGCCTCAGCTTCAGGATCTGTCCTTCCAGTGAGCACTCAGGGCTGATTTCTTTAAGAATGGATAAGTTGGATCTTCTTGCAGTCCATGGGACTCTCTTTTTTTTTTTAATGAATTTTTTTATTTTCCAGCAAATAAAATACAGACAAGTTGAACATACAATATTTTACAATATTACATAAAACTCTGTCGAGTTTTCTGACTTCCCTCCTTCTTTTCTCTGGTTTTCTAACTTCACGCTACTTCCTCGCTTTTCCTTATTTCCGTTTATTTTACTAACTTGTTTTCCTCACTTTGTCTTAACATGTCATCCTAGTGCAAGAATTCTGCCAACACCCGAAAGTGTTACCGATTTTTACAGTCTTTCATATAATCTAAAAATTTACCCCACTCCGATTGAAACCTTTGGTCTCTTTGATCTCTTACTCTCCCCGTTAATTTGGCCAATTCTGAATATTCCCATAACTTTGTTTTCCAGTCATCCACCGAAGGTAAGTCTTTTGATTTCCAATACTGCGCCAAAAGTATCCTTGCTGCTGTAGTTGCATAAAGGAAAAACCTTTGGTCCTTCTTTTTTATCTCATTTCCAACTAAGCCAATTAGAAAAGCTTCCGGTTTTTTTTATAAATGTATATTTAAGTATTTTCTTTAGTTCATTATAAATTACTTCCCAATACTGCTTGATTTTATCGCATGTCCACCACATGTGGTAGAAGTCGCCATCCTTCACCTCACATTTCCAGCATTTCTTATCGTAACTTCTATACATTTTTGCTAGTCTTACCGGTGTGAGATACCAGCGATACATCATTTTCATGATGTTCTCCTTCAAAATTATGCAAGCAGTGAATTTTATGTGTTCGCACCATAATTTCTCCCACATTTCAAATTGAATATTATGACCTATATCTATAGCCCACTTTATCATTGTTTCTTTAATTTCTTCATCTTTTGTGAACCACTCTAATAAATAATTATACATTTTGGATAGTAGTTTCTCCTTTCCTTCTAGTATTTCTTCTTGGAATTTTGATTTTTTCTTATCGAAATTGTGTTTTCTTTTATCTTCATTAAATAAATTGTACACCTGGTGGTATTGGATCCACCCTGTCAACCTTTCCGCCACCTGATCATAAGGTTTAATTTTCCATCCTTTTTCTGATTCAATTAACAGGTCTTGATATGTTATCCATTTTTCATCTTCCGTGTAAATCTTTTTTATCGTTATTATCTCTGTGGGTGAAAGCCACCTGGGTGTCTTTCTTTCTAGTAAGTCCTTGTACCTTTGCCACACCTCATATAATGGTCTCCTAAATATGTGTGATAAAAATTCTTTGTGAACCTTCGCTTTGTCTTGCCAGAGATAGGAGTGCCAACCGTATCTGTTGTTGAAACCCTCCAGGTCTAGCAACTCCTTATCTTCCAGCATTATCCACTCTCTCAGCCAGACTAGGCAAGATGACTCATAATAAATTTTAATATCTGGCATTCCAAACCCCCCTCTTTCTTTTTTGTCTACCAATAATTTATGCTTAATTCTCGGGTGTTTGCCCTGCCAGATAAATTTTGTCAGATTTTTCTGCCACCCTTTTAGCTGGCTCGTTCCCTTAATTACCGGCAACATTTGGTACAAAAACAAAATTCTCGGCAATACATTCATTTTTATACATGCTATTCTACCCCACAGAGATAAATTTAATTTGTTCCAAATTTCTAAATCTTTTTTTAATTTCTTTCCAGATTGGTTCATAATTATCACTGAATAGGTTTATATTTTTTGGGGACAGCCAAATTCCCAAATACTTGACCTTTTTCACCATCATAATACCATGCTCTTTTTGTATTTCTTCGATTTCCTTCTTGTCCAGATTCTTAACCAACATTTTTGTCTTTTCCTTATTTATCTTTAAACCTGCCAGATTACCGAACTCCTCTATCACTTCCAGCATTTTCCCCATACTTTGTAATGGATCTTCCAAAGTCATAACCAGATCGTCCGCGAATGCCTTAACTTTAAATTCCCTCCTACCGACCTTCACTCCTTTTACCTCTTTTGTATCTCTTAATTTATTTGTCAGGATTTCCAAAACCATAATAAAGAGAAGTGGCGATATCGGGCAACCCTGCCTTGTGCCTTTTGTAATTCTAATTTTGTCTGAAAGTATTCCGTTAACCACTAATTTCGCTGTTTGTTCTTTATAAATAGCTGTGATTCCCTTTAAAAAATTTTCTCCCACCTCCATCTTTCCCAATACCTTCAACAAAAATACTTACCTGGCAGGGGAGACACCTTGATCAGTCCATGGGACTCTCAAGAGTCTCCTCCAGCACCAGAATTCAAAAGCATCAATTCTTTGGCGATCAGCCTTCTTTATGGTCCAGCTCTCACTTCCATACATTGCTACTGGGAAAACCATAGCTTTAACTATACGGACCTTTGTCGGCAAGGTGATGTCTTTGCTTTTTAAGATGCTGTCTGGGTTCCCTTATTTTCCTACAATTCCACCACATGTGAATCATCGTACCCTCCTCCTCTCTACATCTCCAACAAATGCTTGACCTGGTTCTATACGTTTTTGCCAATTTCGATGGTGTTTAGATACCAACGGTAAAGCATTTAGATGAAGTTCTCTTTCAGAAGTTTACATGCGGTAAACTTCAGGCCTTCCCTCCCCAATCTTTCCCAGGATTCTGTTGAAATATTCTATTCCTTCCTTGGAGGTTTTTAAGCAGAGTTTGGATGGCAATCTGCCCTGTATACTTTAGTTGAGATTCCTGCATTGCAGGGGGTTGGACTAGATGAACCTTGGGGGTCCCTTCAAACTCTATGGTCCTATGAAATACTGACAGCTGTAGCATCTTCCTGGTAACTGCATTTTTCTTCCACTTTCCCCCAAGTATCAGAATTGTGCGTGTTTGTAAGAAGGAGGGGGAATTAAACCTCTTCCTCTTTGCTTACAATTCCAGCTCTTGATGGGGTGTAATTAATCCTCAGCTTTGGTTTAAGTGATTTTTATTTGTGGTAGGAATAAGGCTTTTTATTTCCCTGTGTGTACGTTCTCTTATCCACATTAAACAAATATACATCCGCCCGACGACGCCACCCCCCCCCCCCCGCACCACATTACATCTCAGTACAATGTATTCTGCCAAGGGGGAAACGTCATTGTGAATTTGTTATCACCAAAAAGGCAGCTTTCCTTCCATTTTCTCTCTCCCTTCCCCCTCCCTTTCTTCCTAGGGAAGGAAAGTCTTAAAAGACCCTGGCTGGAGCTGAGAATCAGAGTTATGAGAGAGAGAGAGAGAGAGAGAGAGAGAGAGAGAGAGAGAGAGAAGCTGGACTGCATAGGGAGGTCTCAGGAACTTTGCAAATTTCAGTGCAGAGCTGCATAGGGATGGATCAGTCTGTCCATTTCATGTGAAGGTTCAAACCCCACTTGGCCAAAAAGCTCACCGACTGACCCTTGGGGGCCAGTCCCTGTTACTGTACGTAGAAATGGAGAATGCCTGTATGTATATTGCTGAAGGGTTTAACACTGGAACATTCCATTGAGGAATACAAAAGTAACAACAACAACAACAACAACAACAACAACAACAACAACAACAACAAAGATACCCTGCCCATCTGGCTCTCTAAGCTTCTAGCTGGGTTAATAATTAACTGTTGATGTTCTCTGCTCTTTCATGTGAGTGTTTAACCTTAAAGATCACATGATTGAGGTATTCAGCTGCAAATTGCCATTTTGAAGGGAGTTGTCTTTCACCTTCTGTGGGAGGAAGATGTGCAAATGATTCTCTCCAGGAGCAACAGCCTCAGGCTGAAATGTAGGCTTGTCGAGGCTGTAAGGAGAAATAGTCCTTTGAATCTAGGTCTAATTAGAATAACCTAATATTTCTAATAGGACACTGAGCCTCTTAGTTATGGAGCTATTTGGATGTATCATTAATTTGTTTTCGTACCTGTTTGGAAGAAGTTCTGGTTAGTAAAGGTATGAACCATATTTATGGGTCTTGGCAATTTTTATTTCAAAGGGAGTTAGTTTTTTATGCTTCCAATCGCTTCAAGCTGCTCAATATTAATATCTGCAATAGCCTCTGCCTCTCAGTCTATCCTGCCTTGCTGATCCCTTATTTTCAAATCCGAAACTTGACAGCTATGGCCAGGAATGGGGGCCTGGGGTACCACATCCCACCCCAAAACCTAAGCTAGTGAGTTCATAGCAGAGGGGGGCTTCTTCATTCCTACTTTTCACAGATTCCTCACTTACACTGTCTTTCAAAGTGTGCTTGGAAGACTCTCTGTGGTCTTGGCCTGCATGCATTTCCCCACTTTTTAAATCTATCCTCTTGACTTTACTCCCCCCCCTTTTTTCCCTGCTCCCTTCCCCTTCCCTAATCTAATGGAGATAATAACCCTACAGTCTCCAGCCTCTTCTGTGCTAAAGTCTCTGCTATTCACCTCTCGAGATCTCCGGTCTGATAGCAGGCACTCAAGTGGAGGCAGAGCTCTGAGCAAAACGGAGCAGCAGCGAGAGCGAATTTTATTATTATTTTTAAAATAAAAAATAAAATCCCATCCTATTATCTCCTTCCCCTCCCTGCACAGACAATTCACTTCGGAGAGATACGGCACGGCAAAAGGAAAGCATCTATTCCGTATTTCTGAACGTTTCCTCCTCCAAGGTAGGACTGGGGAGCCTGTGGACGTCCAAACATCGGTGAACTCCAGCTCCCACGAGCCTCTGCTGGAATGCCCAAAAGTTAGGAGTGAATCTTATTGGCTCAGAATTGGAAATTAGAAAGCATACCAACGGTAGAGAATTGGAGAACTAAATTATTGGATTATGCGGAACTAGCGAGATTAACCGCGAGAATAAGAGACTAGAGAGATCAACAAGTTCAAGATGACTGGAGTAAATTTTGGAAATATATAGAAGTTTATATTCATACAAATCACTAACGGGTATGATAGAACACTTGCAACCTGGCAGTGGAGCAGAATTAAGGATGTGATATGATAATAATGGAAATAGAATTCAAGATTTAAGGTAAAGCGGACGAATGATGTAAATAAATAAAACTAAAGTAGACACGGAGGGAAGTCAAAACTTGGCGGAGTTCTTGTAATATTGTAAAAATTATTTTTGGCAAATGTGTGTTAAGTTTTGTTTATTTTTGAAAATAAAAATATACTTGCAAAAAAAAAAAAAAACATTGGTGAACTCCAGCTCCCACGAGCCTCTGCTGGAATGCCCAAAAGTTAGGAGTGATGGGAGTTGTAGTCCACTGATGCCCATGGGTCGAGGGGTTCCCTATCAACGCTCCACGGGAACGGGCATTGCTGTCTCGTACCAGGCATTTGGGGCACTGGATAGGGGCCAAAATAGGTGGAGCAATGGATGGGACCTGCCTTTGTCCTGAAGGCTACAGCCCACCCACTCAAATGCCTCTGGTTTCTACGCACATCCGGACAAGCCAGAGGCACCGTTGCCCTCAGACACCATGGATAGCAGCCAACAGGTTGAGGTTGAATCCTGACAAGACAGAAGAGCTGTTTTGGGGGGACAGGGGGCAGGCAGGTGTGGGGGACTCCCTGGCCCTGAATGGGGTAACTGTGCCCCTGAAGGACCAGGTGCGCAGCCTGGGAGTCATTTTGGACTCACAGCTGTCCATGGAGGCGCAGATCAATTCTGTGTCCAGGGCAGCTGTCTACCAGCTCCATCTGGTACGCAGGATGAGACCCTCCCTGCCCAATCCCTGTCTTGCCAGAGTGGGACATGATCTGATTATCTCCTGCTTGGACTACTGGAATGCGCTCTACGTGGGGCTACCTTTGAAGGCGACCCGGAAACTGCAACTAATCCAGAATGCGGCAGCTAGACTGGTGACTGGGAGTGGCCACCGAGACCATATAACACCGGTCTTGAAAGACCTACACTGGCTCTGAGTATGTTTCCGAGCACAATTCAAAGTGTTGGCGCTGACCTTTAAAGCCCTAAACGGCCTCGGCCCTGTAGACCTGAAGGAGCGTCTCCACCCCCATCGTCCAGCCCGGACACTGAGGTCCAGCTCCGATGGCCTTCTGGCGGTTCCCTCACTATGCGAAGTGAGGTTACAGGGAACCAGGCCTTCTCAGTGGTGGCACCTGCCCTGTGGAACGCCCTCCCATCAGATGTCAAGGAAATAAACAACTATCTGACTTTTAGAAGACATCTGAAAGCAGCCCTGTTTAGGGAAGGGCTTTTTTTAAAAAATGTATTTTTAATATTCTGTTGGGAGCTGCCCAGAGTCTCTGGGGAAACCCAGCCAGATGGGTGGGGTATAAATAATAAATTATTATTATTATTATTATTATTATTATTATTATTATTATTATTATTATTATTATTATTACTCTCCAGCATTACTCTGGCGAAAACCAGGACATGCGTCTTTTGGCATGTGCCAGCGCTGGCTCACCCCTGGGACCTTCCAGGATCGTATCTGAAGCCAGGGTGGCTTCTGTAATTGTGGGAATGTCCCAGGCAAAGAGGCACAGTTGCACCTGAGCAGGCTATATGGAGGAGAACTGTTGAGGTGATGCTCCCCCAAGGGCCTGAGCGAGAGAGTCCAGCCCTTGGCCCAAAGGACCCCACCAGCTGAAATAAAAACTGGCCATTTTGCTGCATGTACATGTTTGTGCAAAGCAAACGCCCCCACCACTCAAAAATAAGATACACTTTTGTGTATATTGCCACTATTATACGCATTTATATGCACACTTTATCCTGGCATGTGCAGTTTCGTACACATTGCTCGGCTGGAGGACAGCGCTGCCAAATGCAGAGAAATACAGACTTCCAAGGATGGCTGCGTATTGTTTGTTTATTACGTTTGCACCCAGTGCGGTGTAGTGGTTAAGAGCGGTAGACTCGTAATCTGGGGAACCGGGTTCGCTTCCCCGCTCCTCCACATGCAGCTGCTGGGTGACCTTGGGCTAGTCACACTTCTCTGAAGTCTCTCAGCCCCACTCACCTCACAGAGTGTTTGTTGTGGGGGAGGAAGGGAAAGGAGAATGTGAGCCGCTTTGAGACTCCTTAGGGTAGTGATAAAGCGGGATATCAAATCCAAAATCTCCTCCTCCTCCTCCTCCTCCTCCTCCTCTTTCTTCTCTCATAACACTGGGCCTCAGGAACATCCAATGAAGCTGAATGTGAGAAGATTTGGACAGATAGAAGGAAGTCCTTCTGAATGCATTGTATAGTTAAATTTATTATTATTATTATTATTATTATTATTATTATTATTATTATTATTATTATTATTTGTACCCCGCCCATCTGGCTGGATTTCCCCAGCCTCTCTTTTAATGGAACTTGCTTCCACTGGAGGTGGTAGTGGCCACCAAGTTGAATGGTTTTAGAACAAGATGAGACAAATTCATGGAGGATATGGCAGTCGATATCTCCCAGCAGTGATGGCTATGCTCCACTTCTTCTTCTTCTTCTTCTTCTTCTTCTTCTTCTTCTTCTTCTTCTTCTTCTTCTTCTTCTTCTTCTTCTTCTTCTTCTTCTTCTTCTTCTTCTTCTTCCCCCCAAGGAGCTCCTTCCTACTTATTTGCCTCTCCATGTTATCCTTACAACACCCCTGCGAGGTAGGTTAGGCTGAAACTGAGCGACTTGGCACCCAAGGCCACCCAGCGAGCTTCCTGGCTGAGTGGGGATTCGAACCCTTGGTCTCTCTCCAGCTCCCGGCACTCTAACCATTGCACCACACTGCCTCGGGAAGTGTCTGTTTGGTAGGACCTCCTTTGAATGTGACTCGAATCGGATTTCTTCTCCCTCCTGCGTTTGCAGGGGGCAGAGGCGGTGCCCCCCCCCAACCGCCTGAGTCCAATGTCCTACCAAACCCGACAAGAAGATCTCGGGGTTTAAAGATGAATTACGGGCCCCTGTGAGTTTCTTACAGTGATGGGTTTGACAACATGATGCCTGCTAGCTCACCTTTCCCTTTCATACTTTGAGAAACGACAGCAGGCCACGCTCTCTAAGAGAGATATTAACCTTTGGAAAAAAGCTCTCAGCCTCCAACCCGGAGGCGCGAAAGGGGGACCTCCCAGGACCTGCCTGAACAGATACCTTCAGCTACGGCTCCCGAATGAATGGCAGGGATGTGCACTAAATCATAGGCGATCAATAACCGTATATCCAGGGAGCGTGAGAGGCGACGGACGTAGAGAGTCTGGGGATGGAAGGAATGGCGGCGGGGGGGAGGGAGCCCCCTTCCCGGTCAGGTCTCTGTGATCACAGGGAATGATTAAAAAGAGTAGTTAAGCGCGCTGATTGGGTGTTCAATCTCAGCGTCCCGAGAGGGTCTGGGGGTTGGGGGGGGGGATTCACTTATCTCAGAGACGCAGCCATGCCTGAGTTGCACAAGGATGCTCAGAAAAGGTCATAGAATCACAGAATCATAGAATCCTAGAGTTGGAAGAGACCCCCAAGGGCCATCCAGTCCAACCCCCTGCCAAGCAGGAAACACCATCAAAGCATTCCTGACAGGTGCTTGTCAAGCCTCCGCTTAAAGACGTCAAAAGAAGGAGACTCCACCACACCTTGGCAGCAAATTCCACTGTCCAACAGTTCTTACTGTCGGGAAGTTCTTCCTAATGTTTAGGTGGAATCTTCTTTCTTGTAGTTTGAATCCATTGCCCCGTGTCCGCTTCTCTGGAGCAGCAGAAAACAACCTTTCTCCCTCCTCTATAGGACATCCTTTTATATATTTGAACATGGCTATCATTTCACCCCTTAACCTTCTCTTCTCCAGGCTAAACATACCCAGCTCCCTAAGCCGTTCCTCCTAAGGCATCATTTCCAAGCCTTTGACCATTTTGGTTGCCCTCCTCTGAACACGTTCCTGCTTGTCAGTATTCTTCCTGAACTGTGATGCCCAGAACTGGACACAGTATTCCAGGTGAGGTCTGACCAGAGCGGAATACAGTGGTACTATTATAGAATCATAGAATCCTAGAGTTGGAAGAGACCCCAAGGGCCATCCAGTCCAACCCCCTGCCAAGCAGGAAACACCATCAAAGCATTCCTGACAGATGGCTGTCAAGCCTCTGCTTAAAGACCTCCAAAGAAGGAGACTCCACCACACTCCTTGGTAGCAAATCCCACTGCCGAACAGCTCTCACTGTCAGGAAGTTCTTCCTAATGTTGAGGTGGAATCTTCTTTCTTGTAGTTTGAATCCATTGCCCCATGTCCGCTTCTCTGGAGCAGCAGAAAACAACCTTTCTCCCTCCTCTATAAGACATCCTTTGATATATTTGAACATGGCTATCATATCACCCCTTAACCTTCTCTTCTCCAGGAGTTGGTAAGAGAGACATCTTGCCCCCCTCTTTTTGGGGAAGGGAAATGGGCTGCAATGCATTGCGTGGTCTTGCACAGGTGCAGCGCGCATAATCTGAATACAAGGTATTACAATCACTTTAAGCTCTCTCTTGTGCTTCTTGTGCAGGCGTGTAATCAATTGCATACGACTGTCAGACAGGCAAACCCCTGCAGGGGATCAGTTTCGCTGCCTGCCTGGTGACCTGTGAGTTTTCCATGTGCCCTAAATATTTAGAGAACAGCCCAGCATATTCCACTGCTTGTGCTCCCTCTGTCTAGAGCTGGCCCGAATGGAAATTTGGAGACAAAACAAAAAACAAAAACCCTTAATGATTCAAAATGCTCTTTCTCCAAACCAGGAACTGCTTCTCTGGCTGTGTGTGGAAATCCCAGTGTAATCAATCCCAGATAATGTTTGATTTTTTCATGGGTAGGCAAACTAACGCCCGGGGGCCGGATCCGGCCCAATCGCCTTCTAAATCCCGCCCACGGACGGTCCGGGAATCAGCGTGTTTTTACAAGAGTAGAATGTGTCCTTTTATGTGGTCCACAGACAGCTTTCCAGGTCATGCGGCAAGCAGGACTAAACCGCTTCTGGCGCAACAGAACACCGTGACGGAAACCAGCGTATATGGAAACGGCGTTTACCTTCTCACCGGAGCAATACCTATTTATCTGCTTGCACTTTGACGTGCTTTCGAACTGCTAGGTTGGCAGCAGCAGGGACCGAGCAACGGGAGCTCACCCCGCTATTGCGGGGATTCGAACTGCCGACCTTCCGATCTGCAAGCCCAAGAGGCTCAGTGGTTTAGACCACAGTGCCACCCGCTCCTCGGAGGCTATGTAGCGTCAGGTGGTAAAGACATGAGATGAGTCTGTTGGATCAGGCCAGTGACCCATCTAGTCCAGCCTCCTGTTCTCACAGTGGTCAACCAGCTGCCTTTGGGAAACCTGCAAGCAGGACTCGAACACAAGCCCTCTCTCCTCCTGCAGTTTCCAGCAACTACGATTCAGAAGCATTGCCGCCTCTGACTGTGGAAGCAGAGCCGAGCCATCCAGACTGGTAGCCATCGGCAGCCCTGAATTTGCCAAATCCTCTTTTAAAACCACCTTGTGCTGGTGGCCATCCCTGCTTCCTGTGGGAGGGGGTTCCACAGTTTAACTCTGTGCTGCATCATTCTTTTGATCTGTCCTGATAGTAGCCTATGCCCACTCAGCCCTCTGGGAACACCAAAGGGTAACGAGACAGGAGCTAGATTGTTTTAGGAAATGGCAAAAGGACTTGTCGAAATTTATCTGGCAGGGGAAGAAACCCAGAATAAAATTTAAAATTCTAACAGACTCTAAGGAAAGAGGGGGATTCACCCTGCCAGACCTAAGAATTTATTTTGAAGCAGCAGCCTTTTGCTGGTTGAAGGACTGGTTTAAGTTAGAAAATACAGACATTTTGGACTTGGAGGGACATGATAATGTGTTTGGGTGGCATGCCTATCTTTGGTACGATAAGGTAAAAGCCCACAAAGCATTTAAGAATCACATTGTTAGGAAAGCCTTGTTTCAGGTTTGGATGCGGAACAAAGATCTGTTGGAGAAAAAGACTCCTAGGTGGATATCTCCCGTAGAGGCGAAGGCCTGTAAAAGACCAAATATGTCTGCAAGGTGGCCGAAATATGTTGATATACTGCAACAAGACGGTCAGAATTTTAGATTGAAAATTTATGAACAAATGAAGGAGGAGGTTACCGAGTGGTTGCAGTATCACCAAATAAATGAAATCTTTAGTTTGTTGTAGTATTGGATGTGTTGTTAATGTATTTGCATGTTGTATTTGTGATTTGTTTAATGTGAAAATTAATAAAGTTTTTATAAAAAACAAACAAAGGGTAACGAGACAGGAACATGGTCAGTGGTAGGGATGTATCAGCAGAACGAAAAGCTATTTCTTTCTGGATGTCGAGGCCACAGACTTGGTCTGCAAGGCCTCGCGGCCGCTGGCCGCATTGCGTTTTTGGCTGAGCCCTCGTTCGGAGTCCTCCACCAGCAGTGCCGGTGGGCATTGTCAGAGGCCCCAGCTGGTTGGCTTTGCCCACGTGGGTGAGTTTATAGCCATGGTGTAGACGCCGCTGGGAAAGAGCGAAGGAGACAGCGTGCAACCATTTCCGTTAAATAAAAAAAGCACCGCCCGGCCGAGCTGTGATTTAGCTGTTGCTCTTTGAAAGGAACTCAGAGGCAGGTGATGACAAGGAACAGCTGGCGCTGAGATAGGCGCCTTCTCGGCTCTGCCGTTCGAGACGCATTAGGCAAATAAATAACCGCACGGCGGGAAACGGGCCGAATCCAAGGGCTGCCCAAGGCCTGCAAGGATGGCCCCAGCAATGGAGTCTCCGAAAGGGGGGGGGTCTTCATAACACATGATCGCACCTGACCTCCGCTTGACATGCAGACACATTTGCACAGGAGTGCATTTGCATTGCTGCCTGGTTCAATCAAGTCCAGCCACCTTCTCCCTCTGCAAGGACCTGGTCCAGGAAATGCTCCTATTTCCCCCTCCACACACACACACACACGCCATTGATTTCTGTGTGCGCACACACCCCTTTTGCGCTGTCCATCTGCCCGTTCCATCGTCCGTGACAGCCTCCAAGCTGAGTCGCAAGGCCATTATCATCCCAGTGCCCTTTCCGGCTCCGTTCGGCTGGGAAGATTAAAGTCCAGATGTCCGACGATGACAATAAACAAAACTATAAATTTGCACTCTGGCCGACAGCTGTTTACAGATCGGGGAGAGAAGGCGAACAGCGACTGAAGCTAGCTTGCCTACCTGTGCCAAGTCTGGGATATTTCCCCACTCCCCAAAAAGGGAGGCACAGACTGAGGCTCTTACCCCCATATCATATATATATATATATATATATATATATATATATATATATATATATATATATATATAATGTAATTTATAATTAAATTTTCTGTTTTACAGTTTAAAGTACTCCTTTCTACATCCTTAAGATACCAGTGACTTCCCTTCTTCTCTTTCTATGGTTCATTTCACATATCATAAATCCCTGCATATTTTACAAAAACTATACCAACCAGTATTCCATTATTGCATCCGTCAAAACTTATTTACACTGTAGAATTTATCTTATTGCTGCCAGCGTTTTCAGCTGTTCACAATTATTTTCCGTATATTCAAAAAACATTTTCCAATCTTCTTTGAACGTATGTTATCCCCAACAGAAAGAACTCTAGGTTTTTTTGGGAAAGTAATTTTAAACAGTTTTTTCAATTCGTTATAAATCATTTCCCAATCCTCTTACCTTTTTACATTCCACCACATATGAAAGAACGTTCCCTCCACCTCTGTACACTTCCAGCACTTCCCGTTTTAATGCGTTATTATCTTCCTTGGTGGGTCGTGCAAACCGCTATTGTGAATAGTGGATTTTATTTTTTTAAATAAATGTGGTAGAGGATGAGTTTGTGGAACCAAGGTGGGGGGGGGGGTCCCCAAAAAGTTTGGGAACCATGAGGTGAACGGCCCTTTCCCCTCCATTTGCCTCAACAACAAACTTGCAAGGTAGGTCAGAGCTAGACAGATGCTGCAGAACTAGCACAGATCACCTGTTAAGTGATGTAACAGGTGATCTGTGCTCAGCAAGGAACTCTAAACATGGTAACCTGGGGGGGGGAGCCTGAAGCCTTCGTGGTAGCTGGTGTCCACTGAGATTGGTTGTTGTTGTTGTTCAGTTGTTCAGTCGTGTCCGACTCTTCGTGACCCCATGGACCAGAGCACGCCAGGCACGCCTATCCTTCACTGCCTCTCGCAGTTTGGCCAAACTCATGCCAGTCGCTTCGAGAACACTGTCCAACCATCTCATCCTCTGTCGTCCCCTTCTCCTTGTGCCCTCCATCTTTCCCAACATCAGGGTCTTTTCCAGGGAGTCTTCTCTTCTCATGAGGTGGCCAAAGTACTGGAGCCTCAACTTCAGGATCTGTCCTTCTAGTGAGCACTCAGGGCTGATTTCTTTAAGGATGGATAGGTTTGATCTTCTTGCAATCCATGGGACTCTCAAGAGTCTCCTCCAGCACCAGGATTCAAAAGCATCAATTCTCCGGCGATCAGTCTTCTTTATGGTCCAGCTCTCACTTCCGTACATTACTACCGTGAGATTGGTAGGGCAGAGCTACAGGAGGAGAGCCAATGACAGGCAGACCTACTCTCTGACTCGTTGTAAGAAAGATGGCGAGCAAACAGGGGCCCACTGATGACAGGCATTTCCCAATACTCTTTTACCCTTTTTACATGCCCACCACATATGAAAGAAAGTTCCCCCCGCCTCTTTGCACCTCCAGCACTTATCTGATTCTGTCTGCTCTTCCCCAAGATCTTGTCCTCCCCAACACCTTGCAGGACTTGCGCCCATCGTGGAAATATAACCCCAGCTGATAGCAGGGAAAGTCTGTGGCTCAGTGTTGGGTCATTTGTTTTGCATGCGTTTGTTTTGCAGGCTCAGTCCCCAGGGCTGGGAGAGACTCCTGGTCTGAAACCAATTGAGAGCTGCTGCCGGTCAGTGCAGGCAACAATGAGCCACATGGACCCGATGATCCGACTTCGGCACAGGGCACCTTCCCTACTACTACCTATTTTGGAAAGTGGTTTGCCTCTTCGCCGTGCACTTGGTATACCTCTTGAGATATACCATAGCCACACGGGGTGAGATCAAGAAGCAGTTTTTTCATCCAGCTGTCAGGGCTGGAGTCAGCTGCAGGTCAGCACAGCAGACGCAAGCCTCCGCTGTCAGTGAAGTTAACTCTTTATGAACAACTCAGCAACACTTCCCAGCAGGTCTTGCCCTTGCAGAGCAGTTGCTGGGACTGAAGTTCCCTCCGTTCCGCCGTCTCCAAGGCTCTTCGTCCCCCAGATGTTTCGCAAGCAGCCTCAAACTCTGCCTGCCCATCTTTGCTCTTCTCATTACTCTGCACGTTCTTGGAGACCAGGAGGGAAGCGAGTTTGTCGCAGCCGGAGACGGAGGCTCCCTGGATTCTTCAGCAGCCTCTTGACTCCCCTCCCTCCTCTGCTTCGGCCTCTGAGTCTGAACTGGTCTCTCTCAATGGCTCTTCCTGCTCATTAAAACCTGTTGCCCCTCAGCACCCAGCCAGCGGCGGAGCAAGCCGATCAGGCGTCTGGGGGGGGGCACGTGTGCCCTGCGCCCAGAGGCAGGGCCAGCCGGAGCAGGACGCTCCACGGTGTTACGGAAATTATGGGGGGGGGGGGTCACCCAAGCAAAGTCTCCTCCCGAACAAACTCATTGGGGTATGGAGTGATGCCCTTAAGGGAACCCATCTCTCCGCCATGATCCAGTAGGTGAGAGACCTTGTGCACAGGGAAATGCCTCAGCAGGTAATCTCTGGGTGCTTCAGGAAGCCACTGGGCTAATATCCCTCAGCCGGAATCCCATTGTTCTCTCCCAGATAAGTGCTCAAGGTATCCTTGCCAATACTTAACACCCATTCACATTGGCCCAGGGCTATCTCCCTGATATTGCTCTGTTTCCCCCATATGCTAATCTTGTGTTTCCTATATGTCAATCATGTATAACCCTTCCCTTTTCGTGACGTAGTAATGATGTTTCCAAACTGTATTCTGGGATATGATAGGAGTTTTTAAAAGTTCTTGTAACGCTGCTCTGGGGGTGCAGTTTGACTGTAACCTATTGCACAATAATAAACCCTGTTTTGTCCTTTGCTCCAGTGGCTGGACTTCTTTTATTTAACTCCACAGAAACCAGTGGGCTTATCCCCAAGGGCCAGGTGCCTGGGCCGTTCCACACCTGGGATTTTCCGTTTACAGCAGGGCCTCCAAAGAGTCCACCTGCCTTGACCCACGCAGCCACCCTATGGGGGGGGGCAGCGGGCAGACTGTTTGGGGTATCACGGAGCCTGCGGGCACCCAAGCCACCACATCACTCCCAGGAGAGACGCGTGGCTCGGATGCGCTGCAGGCCCCGCTGTGAGTGTCGCCCAGCATTTTGTCACCCCTCCTCCGTGGTGACACCTGGTTCGACCCGCCCCCCACCGCACCCCCTTCCTCTGTGCCTGCACCCAGCACTTCCTCTGAGTCCTCTCCCTCTGACATCTCCTTGGCATGGGTGAACCAGGGTTTATGTTGGGGGTGGGGGGCAGAACCTCAGTTAGTTATATATATTTTTTATTTATTTACTTGATGGGAGGGCAGCTGCCCCTCTGGCTGTGTTGGTTTCCCCCCCACCCATTCCCTGGCTCTGAGTCTTCCTTCTCTGGGGTTTCCCTAGGGTTCCCTGGCTGGTGCCTCATAACACTCATTTCCATCCAGTCATCGTGTTTTAATAATAATAATAATAATAATAATAATAATAATAATAATAATAATTTAAAAAGTAAAGGACCCCTGGACGGTTAAGTCCAGCCAAAGGTGACTATGGGGTTGTGGCGCTCATCTCGGTTTCAGGCCGAGGGGGCGTTTGTCCCCAGACAGCTTTCCGGGTCATGTGGCCAGCAGGACTAAACCGTTTCTGGTGCAACAGGACACCGTGACGGAAACCAGAGCGACGGAAACGCCGTTTACCTTTCCACCACACCCGTACCTATTTATCTACTTGTGCTGGCCAGCTTTCGAACTGCTAGGTTGGCAGGAGCTGGGACAGAGCAACGGGAGCTCACCCCATCGTCATAGCTGTCAAGTTTCGGATTTGAAAATAAGGGATCAGCAGCCTCACCTATCCCAGGGACAGTCACATGGCAGTGGTGGGCGGAGCCAGGGGCAAAAGTGGGCGGCACTGGTGTGAACACGCGCAGTAGGCTTACTGTATTTTGGAAACGCTGCCCATGGGCTACAATGCTTCTAAGTGCGGGAAATGGCTCCCGCTAGCTTTGAGGCTGCAAGGAGGTGAGGTCTTCCCAGTCCCTGGCCAGCAGGGGGAGGGAGAGGAGCTGCTTCCTTTGAAAAAACGGGAAATTAAAGGGATATAAAAAATAAGGGATAGCAGCGGGAAACTGCTTGAAATAAGGGAGATTCCGGGGGGAAACGGGATACTTGACAGCACTGCCCGTCGTGGGGATTCGAACCGCCGACCTTCCAATCGGCAAGCCCAAGAGGCTCAGTGGTTTAGACTACAGCGCCACCCATGTCCCTAATATTATTATTTGTACCCCGCCCATCTGTCAGGGTTTCCTCAGCCACTCTGGGCAGCTTCCAGTACATATAAAAACATTTTTAAAAAGCCCGATAAAGGGCTGCCTTCAGTTGTGCACAACTGGATGCCATTTTGAATCAAAGTGGCAGACTGGACTTGGTTGAATCACACCGATCCTTACCACCAGCTACGCAACAACACTGATCCGTTGGTTCCTTGCGCTTCCAGCGGGGATGAGTCTGCTGGCGAGGAGGAATAAAGCACAGGAGATGGAACTTGACTTCTCAGCATGGGAAAGGGGGGGGCAGACAGATACAAGCAGTCGCTTAACCCCCCTCCCATCCCCTCCCGCCGTGCTTGCGCAAAGAGAGGAGAAGGAAGACGACTGCCAGAGTTAATGTGGGAGCTGTAAATGTGAGGTGAGAATCGCCCACCGCATGAGACTGTTCATTGAGAACATTAAACTCCAAGCATCTGGCTTCAAAAAGACAGAGGAGTGAATCTTCTTCCCTCTCCAACAAGATGCAAGATTGATTTCAGCCATAAAAAACATGAGGGCCCTCGGTAAAGATTTGGTGCTCATAATTTTGTAACTGCCTCTCCTCCCGGCTTCCCTCGTTACTTCCCCTTTGCATTCGTTATCACCGAGGGCCGGGATTAATTCCTATGTTTGTTTGTTCGCTTTCTGACATCCCTGTTCCAGCTTGCTGGCATTTTCCCTCTCCTAATAAGCCTTTCCAACATACAGGTGAAACTCGAAAAATTAGAATATCGTGGAAAAGTCCATTTATGTAAGCAATTGTTTTCATTAGCTACTGGAGTTTAATATATGAGATAGACTCACGACACGCAAAGCGAGATATATCAAGACTTTGCTTGTTATAATTGTGATGATTATGTCGTACAGCTGATGAAAACCCCAAAGCTGAGATTGTTAATTTGGGGTTCCCATCAGCTGTACGCCATAACCATCACAATTATAACAAATAAAGGCTTGACACATCTCGCTTTGCATGCCATGAGTCTATCTCGTATATTAGTTTCACCTTTTAAGTTGAATTACTGAAAGAAATGAACCTTTCCACGGTATTCTCATTTTTTGAGTTTCACCTGTAGTCCAGCACTGATGCCCGATAATTTCTTCATTATTATCACGGGGACCCGGTTAGCGCTATATTTATTTATTTATGTTTCGTAAAATTTATATACTGCTTGGTTGCTGGAACAAACAAACAAACCTCAAGACAGTTTTTTTTTTTTAAAAAAAAGATAAAAGCATAACATTATATAAAAATTACAATCATAATTTAAGTAAAAATAAATATTAAGAAGTTATATTTGGATATTTTGATGGTGATAGATTTAAATTTCAGAGATGTGAAGTTATTAAAGTAAATTAGAATTGGAAGCAAAGGAGAGAAAACGGGGGAAGTCCCCCAAGTAGATTCGAAATAAGATTTTTTTATTAGTAAAAGGAATGTTGGTATTCCAGTCTAGGTTTGTATCATTGTTTATTTTTGTTTTAGCTGTTGTATTTGTTGATGTTGTATTTGTTTTACTGTATTGTTTTTTGTCTTTGTGGAACACCAATAAAATCTTTGTAAAAAATAATAATAATTACAATCATAATTTAAAACAACAGAAGAGACCAAAACAAATTAAGTCTCATGCAAGCTTCCTAAGCATCTGCATAGGCTCCTCTAAACAAGAATGTTTTCAGCAGGTGCTGAAAGGGATACAGTAAAGGGCCTGCCTGGTATCAATAGGATACACTGTGACGAAAACCAGAGTGCACGGAAACGCCGCTTACCTTCCCGCTGGAGCGGTACCTATTTATCTAATTGCACTGGTGTGCTTTCAAACTGGTAGGCTGGCAGGAGCTGGGACAGAGCAACGGGAGCTCACTCCGCTGCGGGGATTCGAACCGCCGACCTTCCGACCAGCAAGCCCATGAAAAGGCTCAGTGGTTACACCACAGCACACGGGTGGCATGAGGCGATCTCACTGGTAGACCGGTCCCCAGGACTTTATATGCTAAGAGTGACACCTTGAACTTGGCCCAGTAGCCCAGTCGGATCTCTGAGCACAGGTCTTACGCTTCATCGAGAGCTCCAATCTGTGTGTATGTATGCAGGGGAAATAAATCTTTCCCTCCCCACTGTTGGCCTGCTTATGGTGCCCATCAACTGCCATCTTCTTTCCTTCTCCCTGCAACCCTCTCTCTGTTTCTGAACGTACAAGGAGGAAGTGGACCCAGCAGGCGCTTTCCTGAATATTTTATGCAGACACATGCAGACAGTACCGCCAGCCTGTTTTCAATTCAGATCTCTTCTCCCTCCACCAACACCACGTCGCTTGATGAATCATGCATAATGTCTAAGCTGCACGTTTTGGCAAGGAATTGCGACACTATTTGTGCCAGCTGGCCTGGTGGCTACTAGAGATGAGTCTTCTGGCTTGAAAGGAGATTGAGCAGGACCCTTTTCTGGATGTTCACAATGGCAACCCCATCACGCGAGGATCTGTGGGGCGCTCCTTGGCCATTGGTTCCTGGCGCTCTCTCCGATGTTGTTTCTGGAAGTGCATTGGAGTGAGTTGAGCAGCGCCGAAGTCTATTCATTTGCCCCTGGGATGATTAGTGCCTTGCTGTCCTCCCCAGCAGAGATCTGTGGCTTTCTGCGGACAGGCTGGTGGTTCAGATGGCGATCGGAGCCCAGAATAGGCATCTGGACAGCACCACGCAACACACAGGGGAGGAGTGGGGAACTCATTTCAGTCTAAGGGGTCCACACACCCCTCCTGGGCAGCCTTTCAAGGGCCGCAAGCCACTAGTGAGGAGCAGGACCAGAGGCAAAAAGCCACAGATGTAAATTTCACCTTTATACAATAGGCTAGTTTCGACGTGGGGTGTCTGGGGTGTGTGTGTTAGGGTAGGGGTAGAAGCTCTTGTGTGGGACAAGTCGTTTTCCTTCTGGGGTAGTTTCAGGGGAGGAGGAAGCGGTGTGTGGTGGGGGCAGGCCGCCCCGGGTGTCACCACTGAGGGGGGTGACAAAATGCCAGGCGGCACTCACTGCGGGGCCTGCAATGCGTCTGAGCCACACATCTCTCCTTGGAGTGACGTGGTGACTTGGGTGCCCGCAGGCTCCACACTGCCCCAAACGGTCAACCCATCGCTTCCCCCTCAGTTGTAGGGTGGCTGAGTGGGAGGAGGCAGGCAGACTCCTCGGAGGCCCCGCGGAGCGTCCTGCCCCGGCTCACCCTGCCCCACAGATGGCTGGCTCCACCCATGGGTGCAGGGCACTTGTGCCGCCCCAGGCGCCCAATCGGCTTGCTCCGCCGCTGGGTAGTTTGTCCACCTTTGGTCCCCCATCCTGCACTCAGCTCTCACCTGTGGCCCCCCAGAAGCTGGCAGCAGGCAGCAGCAGCCACACCCCAAGAATGATTTTGACTGGTTGGATAAACCAGGTAAGGGTATCCAGTGAATCTCTCTCTTTTTTTTTTAATAAGAATTTTATTGATATTTCCATACAAATAAACAATAAAACAAAACAACAAACACAACATAAAATACACATGAACAGTCAAATTAGACTTATACATACCTACACCAAAACACAAAAACACACCAATCTACTTATTATAACCTCATTTCTAATCTTATTTGGGGGACTTCCTCCGTTCTCTCTTCTGCGTTCAGTTCTAATTTACTTTAGTAACTTCTTAACTATTTTAATAAACATTCACCATTATTCTTAATCTTCACCTTACAACTTATCGTATCTCTATCACATTCTTC
Source organism: Lacerta agilis (assembly GCF_009819535.1). Taxonomy (NCBI): domain Eukaryota; kingdom Metazoa; phylum Chordata; class Lepidosauria; order Squamata; family Lacertidae; genus Lacerta; species Lacerta agilis. Next base: position 3,868,545 of record NC_046329.1, on the reverse strand, counting down.
TTAATTCTTTTCATAATCATCTTAACTTCTAATATTACATCTTATTATAACATCTAATATAACACCCAATCTTAACTTCTTATATAATACTTTAACCTAACATTATATAGCTAACACCTATTATATTCACTGATTCCACTTCAAATGTCCAACTTTACACGTTGTTTCAAATAATCTTTAAATTTCTTCCAGTCTTCTTGCACCATCTCCTCCCTCTGGTCTCGGAGCTTCGCGGTCAGTTCTGCGAGTTCCATATAATCAATTAACTTCATCTGCCATTCTTCTACTGTTGGGAGCTCTTCACCTTTCCAGTATTTAGCAATCAAAATTCTAGCAGCAGTTGTGGCATACATAAAAAACACTCTATCTTTCCTGGGTATCTCATGGTTGGTTATGCCCAATAGGAAGGCCTCTGGTTTCTTAGAGAAGGTGTTTTTCAACACTCTTTTAAGTTCGTTGTAGATTTTCTCCCAGAAGTCCTTAACCTTTGGGCACGTCCACCACATGTGATAGAAGGTACCTTCTACTTTTTTGCATTTCCAGCATTCATTGCTCAATCCATGATACATCTTAGCTAAAGGGGTAGCCAGTGAATCTCAAACCCTCCATGAGTTAGGGACTCGTGTGAAGACAGGCTTTGGCAGATGGAGAGGGCAAGACCAAGACTGGGTCCGACAGTCAGCAAAGGGGGTTCTGCAGGTGCTGCAGAGGGAAGTGAGGGGCAGATGGGGGTTGTCTCTCATCTAAGAGAAGGAAAACTCTGACCCTAAACCTCCGCTGCCTTGCGAGATATTCTCGGGAGGAGAAAAGGCCCAGGAGTAAACCCTACACAGATCCGGAGTGGAGTCCCTAAAGTGCCTTGTACTCCTCCTTCCAGAAATGCCTGCAGCCAAGCTGGTCCCAAGTGTTTTGCTCTGCTTTCCTTCGGACCACCTCAGCGAGGCCGAGACGGGGGTGGGTCTTGTCACCTGGGCAGCCCAGGACCTCCGCACACACTGCCCAGACCTGTGGCCTGGGGAGGTCACTTCGGTGCTGCCAATACAGCAGTTTGACTTCATCCCTGAAGACACACTCCGTTGTCTCTTGAAACCGACGGACGCCAACAAACAGCCAGTTTCTACACAAACACAAACACCCTCGTCCATGCGGCCAAGCAAAAGACATTATCAAAGTTCAAGCACTCATTCCAGACAGGTGCAAAGTTGGGTCGGTGATGGGTGTGGCCTTTGGGGGGGGGCGTTCCAAGGGCCAGGTTGAGAGGCCTTGAGCAGGCGTAGGCAAACCCGGCCCTCCAGATGTTAGGGATGATGGGAGTTGTAGTCCCAAAGCATCTGGAGGGCCGAGTTTGCCTATGCCTGGCCTCGAGGGTCACAATTGGTCTGAGGATCCCCTCTCCTGCCTTGGGCCACTGCCTGCTCAGGTGTCCTCCCCCCACAAGCTTCTTGCCTCTCCCAGGGCCGTCTTGGGGAGATCGGACGCCGTGGCACAGCGATCCCTCCGGCGCCCCCGGCGTGCCGCCTCTCCGCCGCCTCCCTCCTGCGCTTGCCGCCCCTCAGGGTGGTGGCCGAGCGGGGGATGAGGGGTGTGGTGCTGGAGCGGTGCGGGGCGGGGCTCTGTGCGCCCTTCCAGTGCTCCCGGGACGGGAGGCGAGGGCGGCCAGCTTGCAGCCCAAGCATGGGACCGGCATGGGCGGCAGTGGTTGCGCCACCAGCGAGCAAGCGCCCGCCCGACAGCCCGCCCGTGGGGGCGGGGGCGGGTTGGGGAGGGGGGCGGCCGGTATGCCGGTGGGCTCGCAGGGGCGTCCCTGGGGGGGTGGTGCCCTGGCGCGGCGCGCCACTAGCCAGTATGGATGAGATGGCCCTGGCCTCTCCCATCCCATTCAGGAGCTCATCCTCATCTGGAGAGCCCCAAGGTCTTCCTTCCTGCCCCAGAGGGTTGGGCAATCTGCAGGTCTCCGATTTCAGGCACATTCGTCGGACAGGATTAAAGGGTGTCAGGAAGCAGGGGGTGTGAGAGTCTACTGCCCACACCGCCAGCCCAGCCCAGCCCAGCCCTGCCATTCCATCCTCCACCTGCCGCCTGCTGCGAATGATACAAACCTACAAAAACCCTTGGCACGGTGCAACTGGGAGCAGATGCTCAAAATGTGCTGATGTTGGCATGGAATCGCGCCGGCGATGATGTGAGCAGCCAGGGAATCCGGAGCTCCAAGCAGATCTTGCCTTTCCGTTCCAAAACCCAAAAAGACGCATTGGCGTAGGAAGTTGACGCTGACTCAAAGGTTCTGAGAGACAAGATTCACCCACCCTACCCCAGCCGTACCTGGAGATGCCAGGGATCGAACCTGGGTCTCCTTTCGCATGCAGTGCAGAAGGTCCACCACTGAGCTGTTGTTGTTCAGTCGTTCAGTCGTGTCCGTCTCTTCGTGACCCCATGGACCAGAGCATGCCAGGCACGCCTATCCTTCACTGCCTCTCGCAGTTTGGCCAAACTCATATTAGTAGCTTCGAGAACACTGTCCAACCATCTCATCCTCTGTCGTCCCTTCTCCTTGTGCCCTCCATCTTTCCCAACATCAGGGTCTTTTCTAGGGAGTCTCTCTCTCATGAGGTGGCCAAAGTACTGGAGCCTCAACTTCAGGATCTGTCCTTCTAGTGAGCACTCAGGGCTGATTTCTTTGAGAATGGATAGGTTTGATCTTCTTGCAGTCCATGGGACTCTCAAGAGTCTCCTCCAGCACCATAATTCAAAAGCATCAATTCTTCGGCGGTCAACCACTGAGCTACGTCTTCCTTATCTGGTTTTCACGGTCAACCTGGGGTGGCAGGAGTGCGGGGGGCGGGGGAGAGGTTTGCAACAGTGTCAACTATGGACGCAGCAAATCTTCGGAGGCCATTCTCATGTTCCCTACCTATGGTATTTTAAAACCCATTCAGTATCAACATGACAAGCAGGTACTGTGTAAGAGAGGGTGTGCAGGGAACCTCACAACCTGCTTTGTTATTTGTTTTTAATATCTGGGGCAAGAAATTCGATCAAATAGGTCTTTTCTGGCCCACAGAGAGTATATAACCACATATGCATCTAAAGCAGCCATGATTTTTAGATCTCTTTATGCCAAGAATCATAGAATCATAGAATCCTAGAGTTGGAAGACCTCCAAAGAAGGAGACTCCACCACACTCGTTGGTAGCAAATTCCACTGCCGAACAGCTCTCACTGTCAGGAAGTTCTTCCTAATGTTTAGGTGGAATCTTCTTTCTTGTAGTTTGAATCCATTGCTCCATTGGAGGTCTTTAAGCAGAGGCTTGACAGCCATCTGTCAGGAATGCTTTGATGGTGTTTCCTGCTTGGCAGGGGGTTGGACTGGATGGCCCTTGGGGTCTCTTCCAACTCTGTGATTCTATGATTCTACTTCCATGGAGAAGTGACTAGACTACAGAATGGGCCTTTTCTATAGGAGCTCCCCCATCTATTGAATTATCTGCCTATGGATATCCACCTTGCACCCACTGTGTCAATGTTTTAGGACCAGGAACAGACATTATTTTTGTTTTGTTGGGCATTGGGAAGCAAGCACCGACTGCCGACTGCTTTAACTCTGGCTATGCTTTCAGTATGTTCGTGTCTTCCGAATGCTGCGTTTTATTCTCATTGCAAATGACTTCAAGATTTTTGTGTGTGTGTGTGTGTGTGGGAAATGGTTCGTAAATTCAACCTAAACCCTAACCTTGGAAAATATATGCAGGCACACGCTGTTCCTCACTGGGGGGTGAAACTGAAAGGGCAGGTATTTGGTCATGCAGAAAACACACATCATCCTCTCCATCAGACTTCCCCGCTCTTGGACGCTGCAAGGAGCAGCCGGGCTCTTTGGAAGGTGAGATCTGGCATGCCTCCAAGGGCTCTGCGCGATTTGATAATCCTTGGAAGCCCCAAAAGCCGGTCCAGGCAAAACATCCTTGGGAAATAAGGCTGACATCTCATATGCACTGACCTAGGGGAAAGGGATAGCCAGATCAGTGAGCTAGTGTGGTGTTCTGGTTAGAGTGCTGGACCAAGACCCTGGAGACCCGGGTTCAAATCCCCACTCATCCATGAAGCCCACTGGCTGACATTGGGAGCCAGTCGCTGCCTCTCAGCCGAGCCTACCTCACAGGGTTGTTGTGGGGAATTAATGAGGAAGAAAATGACCTTAACAGATTAGAGAACTGGGCCAAAGCAAACAAGATGAATTTTAACAGGGAGAAATGTAAAGTACTACACTTGGGCAAAAAAAATGAAAGGCACAAATACAGGATGGGTGACACCTGGCTTGAGAGCAGTACATGTGAAAAGGATCTAGGAGTCTTGGTAGACCATAAACTTGACATGAGTCAACAGTGTGATGCAGCAGCTGAAAAAGCCAATGCAATTCTGGGCTGCATCAATAGGAGTATAGCATCTAGATCAAGGGAAGTAATAGTACCACTGTATCTGGTCAGACCTCACCTGGAATACTGAATAAAAGGCTCAGTAAGAACTCTTCTTGTTTATCTGCTTCTTGGTTGCCAATGTGGGAGGGATTGGATTCCCTGAAGTGTGACATGTAAAAAAACATCAGAAGAGCCTGCTGGATGAAGCCAATGGCCCATCAAGTCCGGCATTCTGTTCTTAAAAGGACCCTTGACCATTAGGTCCAGTCGTGTCCGACTCTGGGGTTGTGGCGCTCATATCGCTTTACTGGCCGAGGGAGCCGGCGTACAGCTTCCGGGTCATGTGGCCAGCATGACTAAGCCGCTTTCTGGCGAACCAGAGCAGCCCACGGAAACGCCGTTTACCTTCCCGCCGGAGCGCGGTACCTGTTTATCTACTTGCACTTTGACGTACTTTCGAACTGCTAGGTGGGCAGGAGCAGGGACTCCGAGCAACGGGGAGCTCACCCCGTCATTGCGGGGATTCGAACCGCCGACCTTCTGATCAGCAAGCCCTAGGCTCAGTGGTTTAACCCACAGCGCCACCCGCGTCCCCATTCTGTTCTTACAGTGGCCGAATAGATACCTGTGGGAAACGCACAAGCAAGACCCAAGCACAAGAACATGCTCCTCTCCGGTGGTTCCCCAGCAACTGGTTTTCAGAAGCATTGCTGCCTCCAGCTGTGGCAGCAGAGCAGAGCCATTATGGGCAGCAGTCAAGGACAGCACTCTTGTCCAATCTTCTTTAAGTTGGTAGCCAGTTCCATAATTTATGCACACGCTGCGTGAACTCTCCCGAATCTTCCGAAATTCAGCTTCCTCGGATATCCAGGACTTCTAGCATTACGAGAGAGGGAAAGTTACAGGTGGGTAGCCGTGTTGGTCTGCCATAGTCGAAACAAAATAGAAAATTCTTTCCAGTAGCACCTTAGAGACCAACTGAGTTTGTTCTTGGTATGAGCTTTCGTGTGCATGCACACTTCTTCAGATATACTGAAACAGAAGTCACTAGATCCTTAAATATAGTGAGGGAGTGGGGAGGGGTATTACTCAGAAGGGTGGTGGGAGATGGCGGATCAGCTGATAGGTGTGGAAACCTGTTGACCGGACTCTTAACGGCTGCAATTGGTCTTACAGGACTATTTGCAGCCGTTAAGAGTCATCAACAGGTTTTCCACACCTATCAGCTGATCCGCCATCTCCCACCACCCTTCTGAGCAATACTTCGTGCATGCACACGAAAGCTCATACCAAGAACAAACTCAGTTGGTTTCTAAGGTGCTACTGGAAAGAATTTTCTATTTTGTTTCGAGAGAGGGAAAATATCTTTGCTCCATCCGTGTCGAACCCAGGCAAGGCCTCGAGAGAATTCCCCAGCCACTGCTTCAAAGACAAGTCTTTTTACCTCCTTAACTGTCATTGATCTGGATTTTGAAGGACGCCGGAGTGTCCTTTATTATAGAATTACGAAGTGCGAGGAAGCCACGCTCCCCACCATTCAGCCTGGATGTGGGTAGAACGCTTGCTTTGATTTCGGAGGAAACGCACCCTGGGTGGGCTCGCTTCACAGCAACAGCCAGCGACGGCCACGGCAGCTCAAGCGGCGGACCGCCTTTCGAATGCGAGGCCAGCCCCATACTGCGGTTAAATCAAAGCCTTGGGAGGTTGACCTCAGCTTTGTCCCCGCCAGGCAACCGTCACTGTCAACTGCAATCAGCCTCGCAGCCTCGCGCCATCGAGTGATCTGTTCCCTGGGGGTGGTCCTGAGCGGAGCAGCGTTTGTGTGGCTGGAAGTGGGCAGCAGGAGGTCCGTCGTTTTGGAAGTTGTTGCCATGACAAAACGGTGGGAGGGGGGGTGCGCCTCTCATCTTGTTTGATCATGGAGGTTCCAGAAGCCTCGTTGCCCTTCCTCTGCAGAGCCCCTCCCTCTCAAACAAGATGAGAGCCAGTGTGGTGTAGTGGTTTAAGAGTGGTAGATTCGATAATCTGGTGACCGGGTTCAATTCCCCGCTCTCCACATGCTGCTGGCTGGGTGACCTTGGGCTAGTCACACTTCTCTGAAGTTCTCTCAGCCCCACTCGCCTCACAGAGTGTTGGTTGTGGGGGAGGAAGGGAATGTTAGCTGCTTTGAGACTGCCTTCAGGTAGTGATAAAGAGGGATATCAAATCCAAACTCCTCCTCCTCCTCCTCCTCCTCCTCCTCCTCTCTCCATCTCCTTTCCTTTCTTCTTCTTCTTCCTCGTCCTCCTCACTCCTCCTCCTTCTTCTTCCTCTTTCTTCTTCTCTTCTTCTTCTTCTTCTTCCTCTTTCTTCCTCCACCTCCTCCTCCTCCTTCCTCCTCCTCCTCTTCTTCTTCTCTTCTTTCTTCTTCTTCTTCTTCTTCTTCTTCTTCTTCTTTTCTTCTTCCTCCTACCTCCTCCTTCCTCCTCCTCCTCCTCTCTCCTCTCCTCCTTCCTCCTCCTCTCCTTCTCCTCCTCCTCCTCCTCCTCCTTCCTCTTTCTTCTTCTTCTTCCTCTTTCTTCTTCTTCTTCCTCTTTCTTCTTCTTCTTCTTCTTCTTCTTCTTCCTCCTCCTCCTCCTTCCTCCTCCTTCCTCCTCCTCCTCCTCCTCCTCCTCCTCCCTCCTCCTCCTCCTCCTCCTCCTCCTCCTCCTTCCTCCTCCTCCTCCTCCTCCTCCTCCTTCTTCCTCTTTCTTCTTCTTCTTCCTCTTTCTTCTTCCTCTTTCTTCTTCTTCTTCTTCTTCTTCTTCTTCTTCTTCTTCTTCTTCTTCTTCTTCTTCTTCTTCGGTTTTGTGAGTGTTTTAACTATATGGCCATGCCAGAAATTTATCCCACATCTTGCACCTGATCATGCTCTGTAAACGAATGGAGGCCGGAGAGAGAGATTGCGTTTGAAAACCAAAGGGCCAATGAAATGCTGGTGAAAATCTCATAGGCAGCAGCACAGGGTTTTTAGGTGGACTCTCCTTCCTTGGAGGTTTTGGAGCAGAGGTTGAATGGATGCTATAGCTGAGATTCCTGCATTGCAGGGGGTTGGACTAGATGACCCTTGGTGTCCCTTCCAACTCTACGGTTCTATGATCGTATGAACATAAGATGAGCCCTGATGCATCCAGCCAATGGCCCATCTAGTCCAGGATCCTGTTCATTCTTTGGGATCAGTGCCGGATTTACGTAAAAGCTAAACAAGCCATAGCTTAGGGCCCCACTCTCTTGGGGGTGGGGGGGAGCCAAAAAAAAATCTAAAGGAAAGAAAACTGGATGTACATTTCCAAAATATAAGATAAAAAACAAATAAAATAAAACCTACATACAGCAACAGAGTTTTGTGTTAGTTACAGGTAGGTGGCCATGTTGGTCTGCTGTAGTTGAAACAGAATAAAAAAATTCCTTCCAGTAGCACCTTAGAGACCAACTAAGTTTGTTATTGGTATGAGCTTTTGTGTGCACGCACACTTCTTCAGATACATGCACACTTCTTCAGATTTGTGCATGCGCACTTCTTCAGATTTGTGTTGTGTAGGCTCCTGTGATGTAAGTCATGGGCCCCGCCTGCTAGCCTGCTCCCTAAAATATCACGGGTTTGCTCATTTCTATATACCAGGGTGGGCAACTCCCAAGATCCTGCCATTGGGAATTAAAAACTGCCATTGATCTACCCCCTTTTTTGGGGTGCAGGTCAAAGTTGTTGAGCTTTTTTGCTTTTTTAGGGAGGGGGAAAGCCCGTTTTTTAGGGGTACAGGGCAAAAAATGTTGAGCTTTTTTTTTTAGGGGAGCCAAAGTTGTTCAGCTTCTTTGGGGGGAGCCGCTGATCTACCAGTGATCTACCACAGACGACCAGTGATCTACTGGTAGATCGCGATCTACCTGTTGGACGTGGTACCTGTATATAGGTAAAAACAGCGACAATTCGTTGCTGGCAAAGGACAGCTGGACGTAGAAAGGACCCCATTACCTTCAGTTGCTTAGGGCCTCATCAGACCTAAATCCGACCCTGTTTGGGATAAATCCAGATATTCACCTCGAGCCCAGCATCATTCCTGTTCTCACAGTGGCCGGCCAGATGCTTGTGGGAAGTTTGCAAGGAAGTGCACAATTTGGTAACGTTGCTGCCTCTACAGAAGTCATGAGCTAGGAGCCATGGATAGCCCTCTCCTCGATGAATTTGTTCAATGCTCTATTAAAGCTGTTTAGATTGCTGACTGTAATGAATCGGACCTAAGTTAAGGGATTTTCAGAAACCCACGGTGTTTTATGAGTTAATGGGCACTCCAGTTTGAGTGGCAGGTATCTCATGGGAGGCGGGACATTCCGCTCTTTAAAAGGAGGGAGCAGCCGTTAGAGGAGGAGGAGTGGTGACTGGAAGAAGGAGGGCATGGGGCCAGGTTAGGTTTAGGTTAGGTTAGGTTAGGATCGTTGAAGATGTGTATATGTTACTGAAAGAAAGAGTTTACACTGTTATGAAACTAAGCTTATAAACGATTGCTTTACTGAAACCGTTATGTTCTGAAAGGAATTAGGATCATAGAATCATAGAATCATAGAGTTGGAAGAGACCACAAGGGCCATTCAGTCCAACCCCCTGCCAAGCAGGAAACACCATCAAAGCATTCCTGACAGATGGCTGTCAAGCCTCCGCTTAAAGACCTCCAAAGAAGGAGACTCCACCACACTCCTTGGCAGCAAATTCCACTGTCCAACAGCTCTTCCTAAGGTTTAGGTGGAATCTTCTTTCTTGTAGTTTGAATCCATTGCCCCGCTTCTCTGGAGCAGCAGAAAACAACCTTTCTCCTTCCTCTATATGACATCCTTTGATATATTTGAACATGGCTATCATATCACCCCTTAACCTTAACCTTCTCTTCTCCAGGCTAAACATACCCAGCTCCCTAAGCCGTTCCTCATAAGGCATCGTTTCCAGGCCTTGGACCAATTTGGTTGCCCTCCTCTGGACACCTTCCAGCTTGTCCGTATCCTTCTTGAACTGTGGTGCCCAGGTGAGGTCTGACCAGAGCGGAATACAGTGGTACTATTACTTCCCTTGATCTAGATGCTATACTCCTATTGATGCAGCCCAGAATTGCATTGGCTTTTTTAGCTGCTGCATCACACTGTTGACTCATGTCGAGTTTATGGGATCAAACCAGGGATCATTCTGGGATCAAATCAGAAGCTGGCACACCTTTCGTAATTCTTGGACTGTCCCTGGAAAATTGGGACACTTGGAGGGCCTGTGTCTCATGGTCAGAAAACATTCTCCAGTGCCGGGCCCACCCACTGCTTAACCCCCCCCCCCGCCCCTCCCCAAGCCTGCACCTCAAATTTCTGCCTAACGCCTGCAAACTGTTGCTGTGTGTTGCGCCTCCCTACGCAGAGAGATTTCTCTTGCCTTCGCTTGGAACGCGGCAACAACAAAGGATAAATTGTCTTTTGCAGATTTATTTTCGGAAGGGGGCTAAAGACAAAAGGCAAAGCTGGGTGGGGGAAGAATTTCTCCAAGGTAGCCTTTGTAGCCATGCCTGGAACTGTTGTATTATTCACCACACACCTGAGTGGGCGCAGAAGATAAAAATATGCATCTTGCTAGGTGTTAAATGCAAATGCTTAATCCAACCTGTGTAACTGCAGACAGCCGACAGCTTGGTATGCGTGATAGGAACCTGGCGCCTTTCACCTCGAGTGGGACGGATGCAGGCAAATATTTCAAGGCTCCAGGTGCAGCCTCCAAGTTTGCTAAGAGACAGGGGTGTAGCAAGGGGGGGGGGGTGTAGGAGGCGGAATCGCCCCATGTTCCATAATGGAGGGGGTGACAAATTATCAAGGAACAATTACTGCCTTACTAGGGCGGTTCATTTTTTTAAATACCTGTTCCAAAGGTCTTATCTTACTATACTAGGGATTATATAGCTATATATGAGATTTCATGCATATCGGTTAATATCTTGACCCTCCTCCACCGAAATTTACTTGGCTGTTTTCCTATGTTGTGGAGGCTGAAATTTCAGTTCAGTGGAGCATTTACTGTTCCCAACCCAAACCCTGTGGAAAGCCATCTAATTAGACTTTAATTTGATTTTGTGATGTTTTTAGGAGGTAATTTAATGATTGTTTGATTTTATACCAATGTTATGTATCTGATGTTAGCCACCCTGAGCCCGACTTCGGCCAGGGAGGGCGGGATATAAATAAAAGTTTTTTTATTGTTATTATTTGTTATTATTCCTTTGTAAGAAAATATGAAATAACGTAAAACCATTCTTGCAGGGGGGAATCAATGGGGGGGTAGCAATAAATTTTTCACACTGGGTACCACCTGACCTTCCTATGCCTCAGTGGGGGGGGGGAGGACACAAATTTTTTTGCCCCTGGGTACCAATTTACCTTGCTACGCCCCTGCTAAGAGAGAGATGTTTTATGGGATGCAGCAGGCAAAGTACTGGTAAGCTGAGCTGAAGGTGCAGGAACGATGTCTCCTCGATCCGTTCCCTCTCTGGCGGAACCCAACCATAATTTAAAGCATTTTGAAAGCACATAAATTCCTCCCAATAATCCTGGTCTCACTCTCACAGAGCTAGAATTCCCAACACCCTCAGGGATGTATAGTTCCCAGGACTTTTTTTTGGGGGGGGGAGATAGCCATGTGCATTAAATGTGTGCTGAATGCATTTAAAATGCATGGAGTACATCTGCCTTCTGTCTCCAAAGGGGAAAGGGTCATGGCACAGAGGTTAGGCAGGGGTCAGTGTTTCCTGCTTGGCAGGGGGTTGGACTGGATGGCCCTTGTGGTCTCTTCCAACTCTAGGATTCTATGTCCCAATTTCCTCTGCCAGTGCTGCCACCGCTGAGCTCAGGGCGTGGGACGAGCCGGTGTTTGTCCCTGGCGATGGCAGAGTCCTGTGGTCTCTCCACGGCCGCTGCTGCCGGCCTCCTCCCTTAAGCAACTTGCAGCGGCTACTGGAGAGAAGGCGAGGAAGAGGAGATGCTGCAGCCAGTGAGGTCCAGCCCTGTGTGACATGCTGGCTCTCAGGAGCAAGCAGAGGGCAGGAAGCAAGAGGGAGCACAAGGAATCTTGATTTTTTTTTTTAATTTAAAAATGCTTTGTGTATCCATGTCTAACCTTGCCCCTTTCTCATCATGATGGATTAGCGCTGAAACAGGGCATCATCCTGTTCTGATATGACACAGACCCTGATAGAGAGTGTAAAGTCCGAGGGACTGACATGGAACCGAGGAGACTGAAGAAGTGTGCTAGGAAAGGAGCAGGGAAGAGATTCGGGTGGCAGGTTGTTGTTGTTGTTCAGTCGTTCATTCGTGTCTGACTCTTCGTGACCCCATGGACCAGAGCACGCCAGGCACGCCTATCCTTCACTGCCTCCCACAGTTTGGCCAAACTCATGCTAGTCGCTTCGAGAACACTGTCCAACCATCTCATCCTCTGTCGTCCCCTTCTCCTTGTGCCCTCCATCTTTCCCAACATCAGGGTCTTTTCCAGGGAGTCTTCTCTTCTCATGAGGTGGCCAAAGTACTGGAGCCTCAACTTCAGGATCTGTCCTTCTAGTGAGCACTCAGGGCTGATTTCTTTGAGAATGGATAGGTTTGATCTTCTTGCAGTCCATGGGACTCTCAAGGGTCTCCTCCAGCACCAGAATTCAAAAGCATCAATTCGGGTGGCAGGTAGGCAGTTTCAAAGCAACCGATCAGAAGGAGGGGGAGTTTGCAGGGGCAGCAGGAGCTGATCCAAAGAACCTCCTCTCCTGGGAAAAAAAAATATTGAACTGGGGAATTAGAATGAAGCAAAACAGTCATGAAAACTTCCTCCAAGTTGGCCCGGTTACATGCAAGTTACAAGCCCCATTTTCTTTGCTCTAACAACCTGTTAATTAAGCCCTTGGTTTTAATTAGTTCCATTATTTGCTTGTTTCGCCCCTTATATTATTTAGGCAAAATGGTCCCACAGCTGCCTTTTAATGGGATCTCCCCCCCCTTCAGATTCAGCTGTTGCACTTCTAGGGCAAACCTCCCTCGCCGTCCTTTGTATACGAGGAACAATCTCGACCGCTACCTGCAAAGGGAGAGGGGGGGTGTCCTTCCTCTTTCCGTAAAGTTGGAAAGAAATAGATGCTTTTCTTAGTTTTTAAGGGTGCCGGGGCTCAAGCAGAAGACACACGCGCGCACACACACACACACACATCCAGGAAGCAGGCTAGAAATGCACCCAAAAAATGTCCTCATCCAAATGCCATAGAATTGCAGAGATGGGACCTTATGAGGTCAACAAGTCCAGCTCCCTGCTCAGGGCAGGGATCTTGCAACCGATCGATGACCATCAAGTAGCTGGGGAAGGAGAGTCTACCTACTATTGACACAGTTTGTTCCACAGCTGAATTAATAATAATAATAATAATAATAATAATAATAATAATAATATTACCCCTCCTATCTGGCTGGGTTTCCCAAGCCACTCTGGGCAGCTCCCAGCAGAATATTAAAAGGGCTGCCTTCATATGTCAAATAGTTGTTTATTTTCTTGACATCTGACGGGAGGGCGTTCCACAGGGCGGGAACCACCACTGAGAAGGCTCTCTGCCTGGTTCCCTGTAACCTCACTTCTCACAGGGAGGGAACCGCCAGAAGACTCTCGGAGCTGGACCTCAGTGTTTGGGATGGACGATGGGGGTGGAGACACTCCTCTAAGTCTAAAGGGCCAAATTATTCAGGGCATGGACAAAGTGAGAAAAGTTTTTGGAGCTAGTGTGGTGTTGTGGTTGAGAGCGGTAATCTCACTTTGTCCATGCCCTGAATAATTTGGCCCTTTAGACTTAGAGGAGTGTCTCCATCCCCATCGTCCAGCCTGGACATGGAGGTCCGCCTTCGAGGGTCTTCTTGCAGTTCCCACATTGTGAGAAGTGAGGTTACAGGGTCCCAAACAGAGGGCCTTCTTGGTAGTGGCACCTGCCCTGTGGAACGCCCTCCTGTCAGATGTCAAGGAGATAAACATCTACCTGAAGAAGATAGGCCGCCCTCTATCAGGGAGTTTTTAATGTTTGACTCCTTCTATCTTCTTGATAGTTTTGTTTGCCCTTTTCCGAACACTTTCCAAGTCTACAATATCTATTTTGAGGTGAAGCAACCGGAAATTCACACAGTATTTCAAATGCAGACACATCTCAGATTTGTATAACGGCATTATATCGGCAGTTTTATTTTCATTTCATTTCCTAATGATCCATAGCATGGAATTTGCCTTTTTCCCCCCACACCGGGTCGACATCTTCATTGAGCTTCTCCTCTACGACATTCATTCTAGTTCTGCTTTCTAGAGCAACGAAGAACAAGCCTGCTCAGTCTTCTATGTGACAGCCCACGAGGTATTTGAAGAGAGTAATGTCTCCTCTTTGTCTTGTCTCCTCCAGGCTAAATATACTGTAGCTCAGAAAGTCCCAGGTCCAATATATGAATCACCACTGAATATTTGAACAATGAAAGAAAAGGTGGCTGGATTCAAAATCCACACACAGAGCCCCAGTTGCAGAATATTTAACTCACGAACATTGAACAGCAATATAGTGTAAGTGATATAGGTTGCTAAACCGTTTTGTCCCATTCAGCTGCACACAGCAGCTGACCTCTTTCTACCCTCCTTGCAGTGAGGAGACCGCACACTTTTAAGTAAGTTTAAAAAACTTTACTTACAGATTCAAGGTCTCCGTCATGCATTGTTCCATACAGCAGCAGGCAAAATACTCTGGGGTAGAAAACGCAGAATATAGTTCCAGCCCACGTGCTCTAAGCTTGGGAGCAAGAGATCCTTTGTGGGTTTTACATGATGATACACACACACACGGGGGGGGGGGGAGAGAGAGGAGATGGAGCAAGTTTGTTTTCTGCTCAGACCAATAGATTCAAAGGACAAGAAAGGAGACTCCCACTCAATGTTAGGACGGCAATGAATTTTAACAGGGAGAAATGTAAAGTAGTACACTTGGGCAAAAATAATAATGAAAGGCACAAATACAGGATGGGTGACACCTGGCTTGAGAGCAGTACATGTGAAAAGGATCTAGGAGTCTTGGTAGACCATAAACTTGACATGAGTCAACAGTGTGATGCAGCAGCTAAAAAAGCCAATGCAATTCTGGGCTGCATCAATAGGAGTATAGCATCTAGATCAAGGGAAGTAATAGTACCACTATATTCTGCTCTGGTCAGACCTCACCTGGAATACTGTGTCCAGTTCTGGGCACCACAGTTCAAGAAGGATACTGACAAGCTGGAACGTGTCCAGAGAAGGGCAACCAAAATGGTCCAAGGCCAGGAAACGATGCCTTATGAGGAACGGCTTAGGGAGCTGGGTATGTTTAGCCTGGAGAAGAGAAGGTTAAGGGGTGATCTGATAGCCATGTTCAAATATATCAAAGGATGTCCTGTGGAGGAGGGAGAAAGGTTGTTTTCTGCTGCTCCAGAGAAGCGGACACGGGGCAATGGATTCAAACTACAAGAAAGAAGATTCCACCTAAACATTAGGAAGAACTTCCTGACAGTAAGAGCTGTCCGACAGTGGAATTTGCTGCCAAGGAGTGTGGCGGAGTCTCCTTCTTTGGAGGTCTTTAAGCAGAGGCTTGACAGCCATCTGTCAGGAATTCTTTGATGGTGTTTCCTGCTTGGCAGGGGGTTGGACTGGATGGCCCTTGGGGTCTCTTCCAACTCTAGGATTCTAGGATTCTATGGCAGGAAATGTGGGAGAAAACTTACTGTTGCTGTTTACTATTTTGCTCTCTCACTCTCTCTCTCTCTCTCTCTCTCTCTCTCTCTCTCTCTCTCTCTCTCTCTCTATATATATATATATATATATATATATATTCTGCTGTCAAAACAAAAGCAAAGGACACAATGGGTGGGCAGTGCTACAATGGTGTGAAACCAACTGTTATTTTATTGCGTTGCAAAGGGCATGTAAAATGCAGACCTAAAGTATTAAGTAGTGGGTGGACATAGCAGACGACACAGTGATTCTGCAAGCAGCTCTCTTTATTCCCAGGCTGGAACAAATTGTGGGGGTAGCCAGCAGATGGGACGGCCAGTAACGCTGGAGTTCCCGCTCCCACCGCGCCATGAAAAGGGTCCGCTGGCTACGACCTGAAGGTTTAGCTCGTGAGTTCAGAAAGTCATTGGTTGCCTCTGAAGTTTTCTGCGAGCGTCTGTGAGTTCCAAAGGTTCCGGAGAAGAAGAAGAACTAAACTAGGAGATGGCCAAAAATTAGACGGCCAAAGAAAAGGCTTTAAAACGAAATGAAATAAATACAAAGGAGACTGCAGTCTGGTGAAGAAGCCTTCCGCTACCCTGCGTGGTTGGTTTTAGTTTCTCTTTCTCTCTGCGCTTGTCACGCAACGATGGTCTTACTCGGCTTGCCTCGCGCTTTCTCCACACCACAACAGGGAGTGGCGGCTATTTATTGAAGGGTCAACCAACGTCATAACATGCATATCAACCAATTACAATCCTGTTACTGTGCTAAGTTTAAGCGGGAAACAGACTAACGACCGTTACCTTATTTAAAACTAGAGCGCCTTTTTTAACCGCGGAAGGATCCATGCAGCGAGTTGCCTGTAGGTTCCTTTTACCCTTCCTTCCAAGGGTGGAAGGATTTTACAAAGTAAACATAAATAAACATAAATAAACAGGTGCAAAGGCACCTATAAAACATATTCCCACAACAAATCAATCAAAGCTGGAGGTGAACTGTGTTTGCAGACATGACTTTCTCACCTACCCCAGTGTGCAGACTTGGGGAAACTGCTCCCTCCAAGGCTGAACCTCAGGGTCCCTTCCACAATTCCACGATTCTATAAACATGGGTGGATTGTGCTGATAGAAAGGAATCATAGGACAGCAGAGTTGGAAGGGGACCCTGAGGGCCATCTAGCCCAGCCCCCCCTGCAATGCAGGAATACGCAGCTGTCCCTTACGGGGTTCGAACCTGCAACCTTGGTGTTATCAAAATAAAGCTTCTCGCAGAGGACATGTGCTTAGCAGTATGTCCAAGGGAACTGTGAGATACGCAGGAACAGAAAACGCCATCATCATTTCTTATTTGTACGCTGCCTTGAACAGCAAGAAGATTTTTATTATGAGAGTTTGGCCCACAGAAAACGCTTTGAGAACCACTACTCTAAGCATTGCACCTCAGAGACTCCTTTAATACAAAGAATCGGTGAGGTAGCATACAGATAATTGTATGTATGCATGTAGTTTTCAAAGGCCCATAGAGTTGGAAGGGACCCTAAGGGTCATCCAGCCCAACCCCTGCAATGTGGGAATCTGAGCGAAAGCATCCATGGCAGATGACCACCTAACCTCTGCTTATAAACCTCCTAGGAAGGAGAGCCCACAGCCTCCCCAGGGTGTCAGTTCCACTGTTGAACACCTCTTGCCATCAGAACGTTCTTCCTGATGTTTAGTCGGGATCTCCTCCTATCCTGTAACTCGAAGCCATGGGTTCAAATCCTACCCTCCACAGCAAGAGTAAACAAGCTTGCTCCATCTTCCATGTGGCAGCTCTTGAAAGAAAGAAGAACCCTGGAAAGAAGCTGGCACAGAAACGAAGAAAACTGAAGTTAAGGTTGAAAAACACACACATACTGTACACAAACACAAAACTGAAATTGACTTGCCCATAAAAGGTAAAGGTAAAGGGACGACCCCTGACCATTAGGTCCAGTCGTGTCCGACTCTGGGGTTGCGGCGCTCATCTCGCTCTATAGGCCGAGGGAGCCGGCGTACAGCTTCCGGGTCATGTGGCCAGCATGACTAAGCCGCTTCTGGCGAACCAGAGCAGCGCACGAAACGCCATTTACCTTCCTGCTGGAGTGGTACCTATTTATCTACTTGCACTCTGATGTGCTTTCGAACTGCTAGGTGGGCAGGAGCAGGGACTGAGCAACGGGAGCTCACCCCGTCATTGCGGGGATTCGAACTGCCGAACTTCTGATCGGCAAGCCCTAGGCTCTGTGGTTTAACCCACAGCGCCACCCGCGTCCACAGTGCCACCTGCGCTGCACCTGATGTGGTCAATTTGCCCTTGGATTACTATAATGTCCAGTGTTCAAGTTTAACAAAAGTGTACCATAATAACCCTCTGATAAACACAACCCCAAATAAAAAAAGCCTGTGAATGAATTACTTCCATTGGTTCCAAAACCAATCAGTCAAAGAGATGCAGGAAGAAAAGCATCAGCAGCAACAGTTTGAAACCCTTTTTATAAAACACAGACATTATTTAAATGACAAATGAAGGCTGGGAGCATGGTCGCTCTCCCGCCGCCTCTGCCCCCCCTTCCCAAAAAAACCCCACCTCGTCACAACAACCTTGTTTTCTATCAATCTCATCAGCCAGTCTGAAAAGTAAACATTCAAATTACAATATAGCTCTTGACTTCTGTTAATTAAAAGGCTTTTCCCCCCCTGTGTGTGTGTGTGTGTGTTGGTGCGTGTGTGATGAGAGGCTTGATTAAGACGAGATCATCCATTCAGAATGAGCATTTCGGACGGGTGGGGGTTGGGGGTGGGGAGTGGAAATAGCTTTTGTTCCACCGATTGCTCTATTTTAAAACTCCTGGCTGCGATCACGCTAATAAAAAGCTGTCACTTCCCCTGTCATGTAATTTAGAGCGCCAGCTACTTTGCATAGCTGTGCGACTCCTGTTTATTTCGGTAATTACAAATGGATTCGGTGCCTACATAATGCAGCCCCCCCTCCTCCTCCTCCCCGCATCGGGATAGTGACAAGACCCCTCAGGGAGGAGGGAAACTTGGATGATCATCCCAAAACTAGGGCTGAGCCGAAACAAGTGAGGAACAAAATAAAAAAATAAAAAAATTCCTTCCAGTAGCACCTTAGAGACCAGCTAAGTTTGTTCTTGGTATGAGCTTCCGTGTGCATGCACACTTCTTCAGATACACTCATAGAATCATAGAGCTGGAAGAGACCCCAAGGGCCATCTAGTCCAACCCCCTGCCGAGCAGGAAACACCATCCAAGCATTCCTGGCAGATGGCTGTCAAGCCTCCGCTTCAAGACCTCCAAAGAAGGAGACTCCACCACACTCCTGGGCAGCAAATTCCACTGCCGAACAGCTCTCACTGTCAGGAAGTTCTTCCTAATGTTTAGGTGGAATCTTCTTTCTTGTAGTCTGAATCCATTGCTCCGTGTCCGCTTCTCTGGAGCAGCAGAAAACAACCTTTCTCCCTCCTCTAGATGACATCCTTTGATATATTTGAACATAGCTATCATGTCGCCCCTTAACCTTCTCTTCTCCAGGCTAAACATACCCAGCTCCCTAAGCCGTTCCTCATAAGGCATCGTTTCCAGGCCTTTGACCATTTTGGTTGCCCTCCTCTGGACACCTTCCAGCTTGTCAGTATCCTTCTTGAACTGTATCAGCTAGATCATACATGTCTGGTGGCCTTCCCACCTTCACTTAAAAACCTTCAAGGAAGGAGAGTCCACAGCCTGTCGTGGGAGTCGAACAGGGAAAAACCACAACCAATTCCACAAATGTCCCTGCCTCAAAAAACAGCACCCATGGCTTGATCTGATTGAGAGCTTCAAGTATACTGTGTCCAGTTCTGGGCACCACAGTTCAAGAAAGATACTGACAATCTGGAACGTGTCCACAGGAGGGCAACCAAAATGGTCAAAGGCCTGGAAACGATGCCTTATGAGGAACGGCTTAGGGAGCTGGGTATGTTTAGCCTGGAGAAGAGAAGGTTAAGGGGTGATATGATAGCCATGTTCAAATATATCAAAGGATGTCATATAGAGGAGGGAGAAAGGTTGTTTTCTGCTGCTCCAGAGAAGCGGACACGGGGCAATGGATTCAAACTACAAGAAAGAAGATTCCACCTAAACATTAGGAAGAACTTCCTGACAGTAAGAGCTGTTGGACAGTGGGATTTGCTGCCAAGGAGTGTGGTGGAGTCTCCTTCTTTGGAGGTCTTTAAGCGGAGGCTTGACAGCCATCTGTCAAGAATGCTTTGGTGGTGTTTACTGCTTGGCAGGGGGTTGGACTGGATGGCCCTTGGGGTCTCTTCCAACTCTTGGATTCTATGATTCTAAGTAGTGTGTGTGTGTGTGTGTGTGTGTGTATAACAAAATTCTTTCCAGTAGCACCTTAGAGACCAACTGAGTTTGTTCCTGGTATGAACTTTCGTGTGCATGCACACTTCTTCAAAATATCTGAAGAAGTGTGCATGCACACGAAAGCTCATACCAAGAACAAACTCTGTTGGTCTCTAAGGTGCTACTGGAAAGAATTTTCTATTTTTATATATATATATATATATATATATGTATATATATTTTCTGTGTCAATTCCAGATTGGCTAGGATCATCTATGTGTTTCTATTCTAGGAAAGAGAGGAGAAGCTCTAATTAGGAGGATATTGGCGTAAATAGCAATGGAAAAGTTGAGCATTGCCACAATGTAAAGGAATCAGGGAGATATATATATACCCCCACCCACCCCAGGAACAACACGGCTGCTCAACCTGAAAATTGGAGGTCATTCTTCACAGACCTTCCCCCCCCCCCATACATCTCCAATCATAGGGCAAAGACCTGATTTGGCAGCGGCAGTTTTCTCTGCAAACCTTTGCCCCTTCCTCCATTCATCTGCATTCACCACGTCTGCAGCCCAGGGTCTTCTCAGGTGTTTGCATAAATCTGAATTCTGCTCCACGGCAATTATCTTGTCTGCAGAGAGGGGGGAGGAGAGAAGAAAGGAAGGGGGGGGAGGAAAAACCCCACACACTTTTTTCTTGTTGTGTTATTTTTAGAAGAGAGGGGAACTGGAAACAGTAGCGAGGGCCAAGGCATGGGAGAAAACAGCGGCATCGATTTTTTTCTCTGGCAGAAGATAAGTAATCAGAGGAGGAGGAGGAGACATTGCAGAGCTGGAAAGGGGGCAAAAGGAGGCATCAGGAGTTGGGAGAAAAGGGCAAAACTCTGGGTGGTTTTAGGTTAGCTGTGATTCCCCTACTGCAGGCTGTTGGACTAGATGTCTATTGGTGCCCCTTCCAAATCTATTTTTTTTAAAATCATTTTTATTAATTTTCCAATAAAAACAGCCAATTAACGTATAATCCAATCATAATCCAATTAAAAACAATAAACTAAAATTAAAAAACACAACCAAATTGCAGTCCAAATTGTTAATTATTAATTTTTCCGGGCTCCCCGCAGTCTGGACCTCTGAAGTATGTCTCCGATCTTCATTCTTGCCTTCTTCTGTCGTTCTCATATTTTCCACGTTCCGATCTCAACGCTTTAACAACTCTATTAGAGGAGGGAACCAATTAAGGGGTTGTGGAATAGGATACCCAAGGTACTCCTTTCAGGATCTTGCCCCTAAAAATAGACAGGCTGAAGAGGATAAAACCAATAGCAACCTCCCGACCCAGATGAGGAGGCCGAAATTGGCCATTGTTTCCAGTGGCAAAGGACCAATTTTTCCAGCGTCTGTCGGTTCCTTTATAGAGGAGGGTTCTGGGCAGTGGGAACCTGCCGGTCAATACCTCCTTGAGATGTACAGTACTTCAGTTCTATAAGCAGGGAATATGACTGCAGAGCTAGAAGGGGTCTTATTCTCTGCGGAAGAAGGGCTGGCTGCTCCACAGCACCCCCTCTGGCAGTGGTGGCAAGGGGAATTGCAGTGAGTCAGCCTAGGAGGAATCAGATGACCTGTGAAGCCACTACAGGCCTTGCTGTCTTTATACAGGAACTGTCTCTTTACTTTACTTTAC
Organism: Lacerta agilis; assembly: GCF_009819535.1. Taxonomy (NCBI): domain Eukaryota; kingdom Metazoa; phylum Chordata; class Lepidosauria; order Squamata; family Lacertidae; genus Lacerta; species Lacerta agilis. The sequence goes on along the minus strand of NC_046329.1, from coordinate 3,847,294 downwards.
TTTACTTTACTTTACTTTACTTTACTTTACTTTACTTTACTTTTTACTTCACTTCACTTCATTCACTTCACTTCACTTCACTTCACTTCACTCCATTCACTTCACTCCATTCACTTCACTCCATTCACTTCACTTCACTTCACTTCACTTTATTGCATTGTTATCCCACCTCTCTTCCAAGGAGTTCAAAGTGGCATACATGGGCTGTCTTCCTCCCCATTTTATCCCCTGTGAGGTAGGCTAGGCTGAGAGACTGCGACTGGCGCCCAAAGTCACCCAGCGAATTTCATAGCCTACCAGGGTTTTGAACCTTGGCCTCCTGGGCCCTAGTCCCATGTTTCAACCACTATACAATACTGCCTCTCATTCTGACTACGGGCAGCTCCTCAATCACAGCTGATTGTCTTTGCGAGAAGGTGCCATGCCATGCCACAGAGATCACCATCCAGACTGGGTGCCACTCTGTTCTGGGCACAGCCTGGGGCTAGGCTGTTGCTGAAACAACTTTTGGAAGGGTTTCCAACTTGAGCTTAGTTGGTAGAGCATGAGACTCTTCCACTCAGGGCTGTTGGTTCATGCCCCACACTGGGCATTTCAGGGTGTTGGGCTAGATTACCCTCTTGCACCCTTCCAACCCTACAATTCTATGATTTACTCCAGGGGACCCTGGGGGCCCGGGCACCCACAATTTTTTTGTTGTGGGTGCTCAGCATCCACTCTGTGGGGCCTTGGACGCAACTTCCAGATTTCGTCCCAGGTCTCCTAGGACTCCTATCAGCCAATCCCCCATTCCCACCACCCTTCTGAGTAATACCCCTCCCCACCCTCTCACTATATATAAGGGTCTGGTGACTTCTGTTTCAGTGTATCTGAAGCAGTGTGCATGCACACGAAAGCTCATACCAAGAACAAACTTAGCTGGTCTCTAAGGTGCTACTGGAAGGAATTGTTTTATTTTATATTTTGTAATGAATTGCATGTTTATTCAAAATCGAAATGAAACCACTGGCAGTTTGACACATTCAACAAAATTCATGAACTTGATCTGGTGACACCAGCTTTTCAAAGGCTGGTTCTCATTTACACCTTCAGCATCCCCAGCCACCCACTCGCCTCTGAGGTAAAAAGACAAAGGTAAAGGACCCCTAGACAGTGAAGTCCAGTCAAAGGCGACTACGGGGTTGCGGCGCTCATCTCACTTTCAGGCAGAGGTAGCTGGCGTTTGTCCACAGGCAGCTTTCCGGGTCATGTGGCCAGCAGGACTAAACCACTTCTGGCGCAACGGGACACCGTGACGAAAACCAGAGTGCACGGAAACGCCGTTTACCTTCCCGCCGGAGCGATACCTGTTTATCTACTTGCACTGGTGTGCTTTCGAACTGCTAGGTTGGCAGAAGCTGGGACTGAGCAATGGGAGCTCACCCCTTCGTGGGGATTCGAACTGCTGACCTTCCCTTCAGCAAGCCCAAGAGGCTCAGTGGTTTAGACCACAGCGCCACCCGCGTCCCACTGCCTCTGAGCACCCACCCACCCCCAAGTAATTCCACCACCCTCCATGGGGCTGTACAGCCCACCATTGATCTGCACCACTGTAAGCTTTTTGCAGGAAGGCCACGATGGATGGATGGATGGAAGGAAGGAAGGAAGGAAGGAAGGAAGGAAGGAAGGAAGGAAGGAAGGAAGGAAAGGAGGAAGGATACAGCTAAGACAGAGATGTTTCCATTTCCTAAGTTCTTGATGAAAGCTTTTATACAGTCCTCTATAGTTTCCACGTCCCAGTTGTCTTGTGTCTGCGGTGAGGTTAATACCTAGTACTTAAATCCCCTTGCGCTATGGCGAAGGGAGAATTAACCAGCAACCAGCCTCTTGTAGTGTCCTCTAAATTGATAGGAAGGAGCACGGATATAGAACAGGTGATTTGCAACCCTGCTACCCTGTGATACCTTTCTAACCCTGGCTTAAGTGGCTCGAGGGCTGTTTTTGGATCCTCCAAAAATAAGAGGGTGTCACCTGCAAACATATTCACTTTGTGAACCATATCCTGCATGGTAATGGTTATTGTATTTGTTTAAAAACAAATACCATTTTTAAAAAAGATTTGGTGTGCTGCAAACAGAGTTTAGAGATGTGCATCTTTCCGGAGTGGTACCCAGATGAGGCCATTTCTTCCCTGGAGATGCTAATCTGGCACACACTCTGAATGATTTCCATTTGCCGGGTTAGAACTGTTTTGTTTGCCCAGACGTCGAATGGTGCAATAATCTCAGCCAGCTTCCTTGTTCCCTGCTGCTTCCAATTCTGTTTTATCAACTATTTTTATTGACTATATTTTGTTGTGTGTGTGTGTTTCTTGTGTGTGTGATCTTTTTCTCTTTTTCTCTTTTTTCTTTAAAAAAAGAAGAAGTCATTGTTGTTTTCCTTTATTTTGATTATAAGCTGCTTTTTTATAAAAAAGAGGATGAAAAGGGGAGGTTAAAATACAGTGATTGTGTGTGTGTGTGTGTGTAGCTTAAGTGAGCTGCCTGGTTGTTCATGAAATGACGAAAATGAAAGCTTGCTTTCTTGCCTCCCCTCGTAAAATGTCTGTGCTCAAACCAGAGTACAGATTATGTACCTCTCTGCAGGACAAATGGACAAGCTCCAGTTTCTCAGATGACGCACACAAGCTGCAAGGGAAATTTGTAAAAGCACCTGCAGGTCACCCTTTGGAGCAGACCTCTTTTTAGTTTAAAATTTAAAAATATAGACAGCCGAATTCTGTGTTTGCCTTTTCAAAGTATCACACACACACACACACACACACACACACACACACACACACAGCCCTTCCTTTCTCTTGTCTTTTCCTCCCCTTTGTATCGGAGCTTGCCGACCTTTTTTTTGCAGACTGGGGAAATTGTTGAGGGTGCCACGCACACAATTGGGTCATTTACTGCTTTGGGGGGCCACCCAAAATATGTTTTGTGTGAGAAACCTATTAAAAAAAAACCCAACTGAATGAGATATTGGAGTTCTGTTAAAATCCTTGGTTCATAATAGTTTCCTTTTGTTCATTGAAGACACATAGCCCAGTTGTTGCTTGGTTGCTGGAAACGGCAAAGATAAGGAATTTGGTGAACATAAATCTCAGGCTACAATTCTCCTTTCTTTAGTATGTAGGCTTGCATCTATGTAGGCTTCAAAACTTTAGAAGCGAGGGGAGCTAAGAAGGGCTGGACACACGTCAAGTTGCAGGCTGGACACCCAGAAACTTGTATCCAATGAGTCTTCTGCCAGCTAGCCTCTGCAAATGCCTGCAGCGTTCTGATTGGATTTTATATTAATTCTTTGTCAACCCTATAAAAGGTCCAAGGGGGTAACACACCCAGTGGCAGAGCTTCATGCTCCGGCACCAGGGGCGGAGAGCAGGGGGGGGGGGCATGGCTGGCATGTGGTGCACGTACTGGGGGCGTGGCACACTGCCTGCAGGGGTGTGGTGTGTGTCCCGGGGGTGTGGCACGTGTCCCAGGGCTGTTGCACGCCCCTGCAGGGGCGTGGCGCCCAACGCATGGGGGGCAGCCGCTGCTGGCACCACACCGGGATCATGGTGCCCATGACCCACTCTTCCTCCACCAGTGAACACAGCCCCATTAACCCTTTGTGGAAGTGAACCTATTTACTGCAGTAAATAAACCTTTGGAATACCTGGAATACTGGAATACTGTGTCCAGTTCTGGGCACCACAGTTCAAGAAGGATACGGACAAGCTGGAACGTGTCCAGAGGAGGGCAACCAAAATGGTCCAAGGCCTGGAAACGATGCCTTATGAGGAACGGCTTAGGGAGCTAGGAATGTTTAGCCTGGAGAAGAGAAGGTTAAGGGGTGATATGATAGCCATGTTCAAATCTATAAAAGGATGTCATCTAGAGGAGGGAGAAAGGTTGTTTTCTGCTGCTCCAGAGAAGTGGACACAGGACAATGGTTTCAAACTACAAAAAAGAAGATTCCACCTAAACATTAGGAAGAACTTCCTGACAGTGAGAGCTGTTGGACAGTGGGATTTGCTGCCAAGGAGTGTGGTGGAGTCTCCTTCTTTGGAGGTCTTTAAGCAGAGGCTTGACAGCCATCTGTCAGGAATGCTTTGGTGGTGTTTCCTGCTTGGCAGGGGGTTGGACTGGATGGCCCTTGGGGTCTCTTCCAACTCTAGGATTCTATGATTCTAGGAGCTGGCTTTGCTTTAGGGCGTCCGGTCAGTCGCTGTGAGAACAGGATGCTAGACTAGACTGACCACGGCCTGATCCAGCCGGCTCTTCTTAAGTTCTCAGTGGAAGGCCAGCACAGTCAATGACAAGGAAGACTTATTTACTGTCTCCAATGATAGTCATAAAACAGAATATCGAGAGGAAATTAGGTTTACTGTGACTGAGTTTAGCGCCACCGATTCCTAGACATCGCCTGACTCGTAAAATTAATGGCCGAAACAAGGCAATGCGCGCATGGCTTGTGGGTGGGTGCGCCACACACCTCTCAATCAATGGCTCTAATGGAGAGGAGGTCTTGGACACTTTGATCAGGAGCTTTATCGCCCTCCAGGAGGGTGAAGGGATGACGAGGACGTGGAATGCTTCAAGACTTTCCAAGCGGAAGTCTCTGTTCGCTTTGTAGCAAGTGGAAAATGGAACTGTCAGCTGCTCACATGCTGCTCGCCGAATGCAAAAAGCAATGGATGCAGAGAAAGGGAATCTGCATGCCCCCCATTATACATAAGAAGAACCTGCAGGATCAGGACAGGGGACCATCGAGCCCAGGATCCCGTTCTCATAGTGGCCGACCTGTGGGAGACCAGCAAGCAAGACCTGGACACAAGAGCCCTCTCCCCTCCCGTGGTTCCTCACAACTGGTGTTCAGAAGAAGCATTGCTGCCTCCAACTGTGGTGGCAGAGCCGAGCCCTCGTCCCTGGTAGCTGCTGATAACTCTCACCTCCACGAATATTGACAGCAATGTGTCAGGAGCCAGTGTCAGGAGTGCGCCAGCGTGAGTCAGCTCTGTTTTAGGAGAAGCAAGGCTGCTCAGTTGTGCCAGGCCTAGTGAGCAGACCAACACTTCCTGGTAGATCTTGCCCCTATTGTTGAGGGGACTGACGGTCTCTGCTTTCCCACCACTGCCTAAGCCTCGTCCTTCCCAAAGCAATCTGAGACTCCGCCATTGTGCCTGTCTCGGCTCTCCACTGAGCCTCTTCGACTTGCCGATTGGAAAGTCGGCCGTTTGAATCCCCGTGACGGAATGAGCTCCTGTTGCCCTGTCCCAGCTCCTGCCAACCTAGCAGTTTGAAAGCACACCAGGGCAAGTAGATAAATAGGTGCCGCTGCGGCGGGAAGGTAAACGGTGTCTCCATGCTCTCTGGTCTCCATCACAGTGTCCCATTGCACCAGAAGCGGTTTAGTCCTACTGGCCACATGACCCGGAAGCTGTCTGCAGACAAACGCCAACTCCCTCGGCCTATAGAGAGAGAGGAGCGCGCAACCCCAGAGTCGTCCACGACTGGACCTAATGGTCAGGGGTCCCTTTACCTTTACCTTTAAAGCCTGCAAGCAGGACTTAGAGCAACAGCCCTCTCCCCTCTTGTGGATTCCAGCATCTGGTATTCAGATGACCGGAGAGGCACAGCATAGTCATCACGGCTAGCAGCCATTGATAGCGTTTGCCTCCATGAATTGGTGCAGCCTTCTTTTAGAACCCTCCACATGGATGGTCATCCATAGCTACATTGCACTCTGTGTGAGTCTATGGCCAGAGGTGTAGGAAGCCTCTTGGGTGCCCGGGGCGGTGTTGCCGCGTGGAGGCACCCCCTGGGGGCGGGGCATCCTGACGCATGCGTCGTGACATCACGATGCATGCATCAGGACAGACTGCGCATGCCCTCTCCATCCCGCCGGCACTGCTGCTCCAGCGGCGACCCGTCGAGCGAGCGCTGGCTCCTGGGGCTTCCCCGTCCCGATCGTGTGGGGCAGCCCCATAGCAGCGCCGGTGGGCGGACCCCGGACGGACCGCGGAGCGGAGCGGCTTTGCTCTGAGGCTTGCTCGGGGCCCGCCAGTGGGGCAGGGCTGGCCCAAGTGTCACCCCACCTGGAAGCTGGGGCAAACCGCCCCCACCGCCCTCCTTGTGATGCCTGTGGCTATGGCCTTTCTCCTAAAAATAAAAAAACACACAGCAGGGTTCTAGTCCTCATGGTTCTGAATGAAGGGTTGATTTAAACAAGAACATGCAGAAGATGCTTTATGCCAAGCCACTGTCTGGATTCTCCGCACGGACTGGCAGTGGTTCTCCAGGGTTTGAGGCAGGAGTCCTTTGCAGACCTGCCTGGAGATGCCAAGGACTGGACTTCAAAACACACTGAATCAAAGAATTGCCGAGTTGGCAGGGACCCCAAGGATCATCTAGTCCAACCCCGGACAATGCAAGAATCTCAACTAAAGCATCCATGGCAGATGGCCATCCAACCTCTGCTTAAAAACCTTCAAAGAAGGAGAGTCCACCACTTCCAGAGGGAGACCGTTCTACTGATGAACAGCTCTTGCTGTCAGAAAGTTCTTCTAGATGTTTAGTCAGATATTGGAAGGTGACTGTCCTGTCTCCTCTCCTCTCACTGGAGAGCCAGTGTGGTGTGGTGGTTAAGAGTGGTGGACTCGCAATCTGGGGAACCAGGTTCGCGTCTCCGCTCCTCCACATGCAGCTGCTGGGTGACCTTGGGCTAGTCACACTTCTCTGAAGTCTCTCAGCCCCACTCACCTCACAGAGTGTTTGTTGTGGGGGAGGAAGGGAAAGGAGAATGTGAGCCGCTTTGAGACTCCTTCGGGTAGTGAAAAGCGGGATATCAAATCCGAACTCCTCCTCCTCCTCCTCCTCTTCTTCTTCTTCTTCTTCTTCTTCTTCTTCTTCTTCTTCTTCTTCTTCGTCTCATCTTTTCCAGGCGAAAGAGCCCCAGCTCCCTCAACCACCCCTCACAAAACCCTTGGCGTCAAGTTCACTCCCAAACTGTTTTAATTCCATCGTCGTTGTGACTGACTGCATTCTAATAACAGTAACTTTTAAGGACGTGTGGCTGAGCTCGCCTTCCTCCTCCTCCCTCCCCTCCACTTTCCCCTCATGTGTCGTGTCTGTTTTTCAGGCGTTAAACATGAAGTGTGTTAGTACCGGTTTTGGGGAAGTCACTTTTGGCGAAAAGGCAGGGCGTAAAAACGCTCTCCATTAAAAAGTGGGCATTTAGATTTACCAGGGGGACGGACGGGGGGACAGGACACACAGGAAATAATACTGGCTCCTTGTCCACAATTGCTCCCTTCCTCTTATCAACGGAAACGTTACTTTTGAAGGGGGTGTCAGCTCCAATCCCTGCCCTGAACCTATTTCAAGACCAGCGGTTGTTTGCAACACTGGTAATACTCCGAGTAGAACCATTAAAATTAAAATTAAACAATGTTAAAGAGCAAGGGGAGGCAGCCAAGGGTCCCTATCCCCCGTGAAGGGAAGTTTGTCCCCTTTCCCCTTTCCTGACCTTGCGGATTTAAAGGTACGAGCTCCTTCCCCCTAAACCCAGCGATAAGCCCTTGCTCTAAAGAAAACCATTTTCAGATGTCTTCAAGGGGTTCACAAAAGGTTAATTAACAAGGAATCAATTAAAGGCATCCTTGCCTCTCCCTTTCTCTTTCCATTTAGGGAGAGTCCTCCTTTCAGAGATGAATCGAAAGCTCAATACAAGGCATTGGGCAGGAAGACTGGGCTTAAGGCCCTCTACTGCCCCCTGTCTGACACCAGGGCACACCTCACCGTCCCTCTGTATTGGCCTCGGGAGCAACCAAACACCAAATGGCTCAGATGGCAAGATTTTTGATGCGGATTAAGGCAGGTCTACATGCCGCAGCTAAACTAGTTTAACCAACACTTCCGCCTCCCAAGGGCCCCTGGTCTCTCCACAAGAGGATTCTCGCAATCCCAACGTTTTCTAGAGGGGTGGAGGAGCCCTGATAGCGAAACTGGTTTCAAACCGGTTTCAGAATCTGCTTTGAAACAAAGCAAGATGCCGCTGCAACTGCTTATCAGGAAGAATGCTACATTCTGGAGGAGAGGAAGCTACAATTGAAGGAAATAACAGAAGGAAAAGAAGCAAAACTGATTTAACGGGGGGGGGGGACACAGGACACACAGGAAATAATATCGCTTAGGATTATAAAGAGGATAAGGATGAGTAATTACTGGTAAGTGTTTTGTTTGCGTGTATTTTATGTGGTTTTTGTAGTGTATGTATTTGTGTTTTGTGTATTTTTGTTATTAAAATCCAATAAATTCTTTGAAAAAATAAATAAATAAAACAAAGCAAGATGCCAAGGGCGGGAGGCACAAAAGCATAAGCCCCGAGCCAAGTCAAAAAGTCTTACGAAATACGTGGCAAAATTTAGGGTTGCTGTAAAATGCCATGCCCCCGTGTATTTTCACTGGCCCGTTTGAAGATAGCAAAATTTCGTAGATTTCAGGCTGATGTGAAAATCTCATTGGCCTTTCTTACCAGTGGTGGTCGCTCCCATCACTGGCGGCCATTTTTCAACCCCTCTGTGTGACTCTTAACCCTCCAGGTGCCATAGGACTGCAACTCCCATCATTCCTGACCACTCTCCATGCTTGCTAGTGCTGAAGGGAACAGGAGTCCACCAACACCTAGAAGGCCACAGATCACCCCCTGCCATTATCCTAGCATCATGCTATCCCACATTCCTCCAAAGAGTTCAATGAGGGATATATATATATATATTTGTTATTAATTTACCAAACAAATAAGGCCACATGTCTGAAAACAACAGACAAAGACAGGCCTCACTCCATTTTGTCTCCTAGCTGGCCAAGTATTTTCATCTGCAGGGAGGAGGTGAGAAGTCTCTGCCTGAGGATGGGCCATTTCCCTCACAAAGGAACAGCCATTAGCCCTACCGGCCAGGGCAGGAAACCTTTGTTTTGCAGAAATGTGTGTCTGGGAGGTGTCAAGGAGGTGTGGGAAATTCCCAAGTTACCTCCTCTGACCCTCCGCAATTTGTGATGTAGCTCTGATGTATCTGGGGAGGGGGGGAATGGTGGTCTTGGGTTACACCTCTTTTGTGATTGGATGATGTTTCTGGGGGTGGGCCAGACTCCAGGAGGGATTTTGAAATGTCTTTATAAGAGCATGCCTGCATTGTTCTGGGTCTTTTCCCCTGAGAAACACTATTGCTACAACAGCTTCAATAAAGATCAAGCTTACTAGCTGCTTTGCTTCTCAATCTTCTTTGGTTGGCCTCTGTTTTTTTTTCTCCTACCAATGGAGAACCTGCAAAGGACTTTGCAAGGGCTCTTGTGTACCCCATAAGGGAATAAGGGCAGATTTTTCCTATTACGAAAGGCTGTCGGACCCCGCCCCAGGTTGCGGGAGCAACATTGTTGTTTTCTAGATTCTGAATGTGATCCTGTTCCTGACCTTGCCTGGTTTCCTTCCCTGTTCCCTGCCTTGTCTCTCTTGGACTGACTCCTCGAACTCCGGACCGGACCTGGACCTCGCTTCTCGGGTTACCCTCGGACCCAGCACACCGTCAAAGCCAAAAGCAATTCAGCAACCTGGAAACAAGAAGAATTGCCGAGGAAAGAAGAATGGACAGTGAAATTGACGGAATATGCAGAACTGGACAAAATGACGGGAAGAATCCGGGAACAGCGGGACCAGAAATTCATCAAAGACTGGTTAAAGTTTACGAACTATTTAAAAGACAATTTACAATTGAATACGCTAATAGGTTTTCAAGAAGTTTTGTAGTTAATGTGTAGAAATATTATTGTAAGTATGGTGGTTAAAGTAAGCAGGAATTCTATGATAATGTAAGCAATGGTTGATTAAAGAAGTATAATATCAAGATATAATTCCGAAAGCCATGCGGAGGGATTGAGGGAAGTCATGGCTTTGTAAGCCAAAGTTGGAAAATGCATCAAAATTTCCTGGCAATAGGAAGGTGAAATCTATATACGTATTGAATATCAACATATTATTAGAAAGTAATAGAAGACCAAATTGGATGTAACAAGACCTGTGTGAGAAAAAGGGTTAAGATAAAGAAACAAAGAGTGTAAACGGAAGTCAAGCGTATGTAATTGTATTGTAATAATGTTGTAAGTTGTAACCTTAATCTAGACTTTCTACCTTTTTTTTTCTTTTTCTTTTTTCCTTTTCCTAATCTTTCCTTCCCCTTCCCCCTTTTTCTATTTTCTTTCTATCCTTTTTCCGTTTGTCCTCTGAACCCCCTTTTAGGATTAGTCCTTTTTAAATACCATCAAATTATGTGCGGGTTGTATCTTTTTCTTTATGTGTGCTTTGAAATTATTGTGTATTCTGTTTTTGTTGTTTAATAAAAAATTTAAAAAACAAAACAAAGTGGAAAATGTATGAAAAAGTTGGATTTCTTTTATATTGTAGTCGTATAGGGTAAAAAATAATAAAAATTATATTAAAAACAAAACAAAACATAAGCTATTCAGCAACCTTTCCTCAACTCCCCTCCTTCTGTGGGGCAGCCTCCGGAGTTTGCAGCTTTGGGGTCCAATGGCAGAAGAGACAAGATTAGGGCAAGGGGGGTGGCAGATTAGGGCATGTTCACACTCCAAAGAAAATTCACACACAGAGACATGTTCCCTGTGAATCCAACTGACGCCTAGTTCTGTTTTATTCTTTAAAATAAATAAAGGGTTGCGTCCAATGTCAGGTCCTTCTAAGAGCACACCAATTGCCATTCATGGGCACGACTAACTCCACCCCATTCATTTCAATGGCTCCACTGCGAGCAGAATTTGGTTGGGCACAGCCGAAATTGTTATTATTTTTAAAAAAAGAGTTGCGGGAGGGGCGGAATGAGTTGGGGGAGATGGGCGCAGAGAAACCTGCCACCTGCTGCCCCAAGAGTTGCCCCGGTGCCAGAGCAAACTCTCAGCTTGACAGCGCCAAAGGCTTTCTTATTTATCTCATGCCCAGAGATAATGAGCCTGGAGGCGGGTTAATAAGTGTCAACTGACAAAGGATGGTAAGAACTTGTGAAGATAAATGTGATGTTCAGAGAATATTCTCCCTCCCCCTCGCTTGTAAGTGCGTGTTTTCCAAAGAATATATATATAATCTATTTTTACACACAATATATCACAAACCCTACGTAGGGTTGGAATTGGAGGCTGTGTGGGTGTTGGAGATCAGGGAAAAAACCAGAGCAAGAATTCTTGGAAGAAAAATATCTGCTGGTGAGTATTTGCATGTCGAGGTCCCCAAACCACCCCTCAAATGGAACACACTTCACACCAGAATATAAGTTTTGGCATAATTTTGGCCACAACTTTATTAAAATACAAAATAAATGAGTGGTTGCTTAGGCATTGGTTAAGACTATCTGTCCCGCTGGGGACAGAACTGACATCCACCCACTTGTGGAGTCAGTAAAGGGGAAAACACTTTGGGGAGAGAGTGTGCGCCTGTTCTCCCCTAATGCTCCCAGGGGCTCTTGCGTGGGCCCTGGCCCCCGCCTGGGGGATACGGACAAGCATGGCGTAGGAAGGTCAGGTGGTACCCGGTGCGGGAAATTTCTCCTAACCCCCCCATTGATCCCCCCCCCCGGCACAAAAATGGTTTTACGTTATTTCATATTTTCTTACAAAGGAATAATAACAAGTAATAATAATAAAAAATCTTTTTATTGTATCCCGCCCTCCCCGGCCAAAGTCGGGCTCAGGGTGTCTAACATCAGGTACATAACATTGGTACAAAGCCAAACAATCATTAAGTTACCTCCTAAAAACATCTCAAAATCAAATTAAAGTCTAATTAGATGGCTTTCCACAGGGTTAGGGTTGGGAACAGTAAGTGCTCCATTGAACTGAAATTTCAGCCTTCACGACGTAGGAAAACAGCCAAGTAAACAGCTATTTTGGTGGAAGAGGGTCAAGATATTAACCGATATGCATGAAATCTCATATATAGCTATATAATCCCTAGTATAGTAAGGTAAGACCTTTGGAGCAGGCATTTTTTTTAAAAAAAGTTTTTTTATGAAGCGTCCTAGTAGGGCAGTAATTGTTCCTTGATAATTTGTCACCCCCTCCATTATGGAATGTGGGGTGGACCACCTCCTATGCCCCCCCTTGATACGCCCCTGCTCCCATGGGAAGAAAGCTCGGAGCACGGGGAGTGGTGGTGGGATGACGAGGAGCGGTCAGAGGGAGAAGACTGATGGGAAGAGGATGTGTCAGAAGCTGAAGAGGGAACAGAGCTTGGTGAGCAGGAAGAGTCTGTGGCAGAGAGCGGTCCAGAAGCAGAAGCAGGAGAGAAGAAGAAGAAGAAGAAGAGGAGTTTGGATTTGATATCCCGCTTTATTGCTACCCGAAGGAGTCTCAAAGCGGCTCACATTCTCCTTTCCCTTGCTCCCCCACAACAAACACTCTGTGAGGTGAGTGGGGCGGAGAGACTTCAGAGAAGTGTGACTAGCCCAAGGTCACCCAGCAGCTGCATGTGGAGGAGCGGAGACGCGAACCCGGTTCCCCAGATTACGAGTCTACCGCTCTTAACCACTACACCACACTGGCTCTAGGGAGACCTAGAGGCAGAGATTAGTCCGGCTGGGATCACTAGGCCTGCAGTGTTTTGCTTTCGTTGACATTGTGCGTGTTACCGTTTTATCCACCTGAGCATCATCTCTCACCCCCTGAGTGGTGGAAATAGAAGGAATTACTGGAATAGAAAGACAGAGGATGGATGACTCTGCCCCTTTCAGCTTCTCTCCATTTCTCATTTCCCTCGCCTCCTCAGTTGTCCACGTTTCCACATCCGTTTTCAGTCTCTCCTAATAGACGCAATTTGGCGAAGCAAATCTCCCCAGATATGATGCCTTTCACGCACATTTTACCCTAGCAGACGCATTTTTATTTATTTTAATTTTTTGGTAGGCATCCCTCAGCTGAAGAGTTGCATTGCAAAATTCAGAGATGTGCAAATTTGGAACGGAGTCTGTGTTTGGGTTTGCTTCAGAAGTACAGTTTAGAGAGGTTTGCCTTTCAACATAAACCGAAATGAATGTATCCCCTGTACCTAATGTGGGACTAAGCTCACCTCTCTTCCTCACAATGGGCTGCCCCACCCCTGCTTTGCAATACTCTCTCCCAAATTTTTAAAGTAATGGGGCTGTCGCTGCTGGGGTGCCACAGAGAGAGGGGTTGAGCGGGACAGGAGAAAGTATTTGCATCGCAGCTTCCTCTCTATGGCTGGAGTGAGCTGCATCAAAGCCGAATAAAAACCAGCACAGACTGCCTTTACAAAAAGCCTCCATTCCCGCCCCCCTCAAAAAAAAGGAGGGGGGAGGGGAGGGGAAAAAAATACATTCTCAGCTGCTACTGAGTTTGTTATAACAAAGGAAGCGTTTAAACCCAACGGATTGTCCGCTGGGTGCCAATTTTGTCTCGGGGAAACTTTGCAGGGCGACGGCGTTCGTGTGTCTAAGCCAGCGAGAAAAAATGCTCTATTCTAGCCTTGGGTATTGTGTTGGAGAGAGGGAAGCAGAGGCTCTGTGAAGGTGCCATTCATTTTCCTCTCTCCTGGAAGCCCTCCCCTCATCCAACATTTATGTTATCACTAAGGTCCAAAAGAAATTTAAGTTTAAAAAGAGGCAGAGAAAGGAAGAAGATAGACTTTGCAAGCAACGGGATTTTTCAGCTGCGACTCTACAATAGCCCGAGTAAAATGGGGAGCAGAGTTTGGAGTGCATGTATTCGCTGTTGTAAAAGCAAAACAAAGATGTGCTCTGGGCTGCGTGTGTTTAGACCCCAACATGAGATCAGCCTTGGAAACATTAAAGTCCCACCAGCTTCCAAAGAACCCGTTCCTCAAACTCGTGACCTGAGTCTGCTGTGTTTTTAACAGGATTGTCCGACTGCATTGTGTTTCAAGTGAGACCCTGTCAGCATCAGGGGTAGCCCAGCCACGAGCAATTTTTTTTTGCAAGTGCCTTTGGTGGCAGGATCCACGGGGGAAGCAGATCCAGCCTCCAAGGAATACATCACCCACTGCTGCTGTTGTGGTTGGAGCAGGGGTCGGCAACCTATAGCCCATGGGCCAGCAGCGGCCCACAGGGCTAGTCTAACTGGCTCATGGCGACCCCTGCCACTCCCCGCTCTTACTGACTTCCGGGTTGATGGTGCCTGTGCGCATGTGCAAGGGCGCTCCTCCGACCCGGATGTGCGCTGGAAATAGCGTGTGCGCACGTGTGCGGGGCAGAGAAGCACCTGTGCGCATACACTATTTCCGGCGCACATCTGGGTCGGAGGAGCACTGGAAATAGCATGTGCACACATGCACTGGTGCTCGTTCAACCCAGAAGAGCGCACGTGCGCACACGCTCCGGCCCATCCTCCGGCGGACGGAGCGTGGACCGGCCCATCGTCCGGTAAAGCTTGCCGACCCCTGGATTGGAACAATGGCTATGGCGTACTCCTTTGGAGGCCAGATCTGCTACCTCCTGTCAGGAGCAGGAGTCAGGAGCAGCTTGGCAATAAACCACACGGCGTCACTGAAGTTAACTCTTTATTCAAGGGGGACATGGTTGACTCAGGAGGCCAGGCCTGGCGAGCACAGCAACTTGTCCCTGAGAGGCACTTGTGGCGACTGAAGGTTCCTGCCGTCCCACAGTTGCCTAAGTCCTCTCCTCTCCAGGATATTTTCCAAGTAATTGGAGACTGCGTCTGGCCCCAGCAGAAACGAGAGACTCCTGGGCTTCTTCAGCAGCCCGCCTCATCTCTGTCTCCCCTCCTCTCCTGGCTCTGAGTCTGGACTGCTCTCTGCCACACACTCTTCCTGCTCGCTAAGCCCTGTTGCCTCTTCAGCTTCCAACGCCTCCTCTTCCCAGTCTGCTCCCTCTCCTCCCTCTGAGTACTCACTGTCGTCCCACCCCTGACTCTGAGCCTTCTTCCAGCCGTCCCACAGCAATCACTGTTTGGGGATGGCCTTAACTTAGGTTTGCTTCCCCCACCCCTCTGCTAAGGATCCATCCCCGTCCCCTTTGTCCTCCGTCAGGGACGTCTTAGCCATTGAGGCTACTGGCGCAAGGCACCACGGCTTGAGGAGGGTTCCTGTGCCCTCCAGCCCTGCCAGCAGCACCGCTCTCGCCCAACTCTTTTCGGGCTGCGGACACAGGGAACCCGTCGGCGAGCCTCCCGTTGGCGTTGCGGCCAGGGCTCCCTGGACGGCAGCACCGAGCTGCCGCTTCGGCCAAGCAGGCGGAGGCGGAGGTGGAGCACAGCTGGCAGTGTCCCCACCCGCCCCTCCGCGCCCTCCGGCTGCCCACTGCACCTGGCCCTGCCCAGCAGAACGCGAGTGGCACCGGAGGAATCTTCGCACCAGGGTGCCGGATTTATTTAAGACGGCCCTATCCTCCATCCTCTGCCTGCCTCTGCAAACATTCTAATGACAAACTCTTCTACCCCCTTTTAAACATTCAGGATCGATGCAGCACTGAGCGAAATCCATACACCTGTTTTATTTACACATTGGACAGATACAGATCCCCAAAGCTCAGCGGAGGAAATAAGGTTCCGGCACGCCTGCACTGCAGCCCCTATCAGCAGAAATTATCGCCGAGGGATGAGCGGCAGAGCGGCCCAGTGAAACCTCCTTATCTCTCTTCCGCTTTCCGTAAACGCCAAAGCAACCTTTAATAGCACCCCATCACAATGCCGCTTCATGCTCCATTCCAGTCCATTTTCAACTCTCGCCGCTCAAGCAGGTTCTCCCCCCCTCCCCCACCCCCGCCACTGCCTTTTTCAGGTTTAATTCCTGCAAGGCTGCACTTAATCCTAGGCACACTTACCCACGAGCGTGGGGCTTACTTCTGAGTAGGCATGGATCAGTTGCTCTGTAAGAATCAATTGCATTATCTTCCCCTTTGAGAGCCATTGTGGCATAGTGGTTGGAGCGTCACATGAGGACCTGCGGGACCAGGGTTCAAATCTCTGCTTCGCCATGGGTGATCTTGGAGCTGTCGTTGACTCTCAGCCTAACCTCCCTCACAGGCTTGATGTGGGGGGTTAAATGAGGAGGAGGACAACCCATGCACACCACCTTGAGCTCCTTGGAGAAAAAAGGCAGGGGAAAAAATACATAAAACAAAATCAAGAAGAAGAAGAAAAATCCCTTTTTGACAGGGGTTATGGTATGAGGGGAAATTACGAGAGATCTATGACACCCAACATGTCCCTCTGGGACAATAAATCCAGAATAATGTATTCTATTTCGTTTTCATTTGTTTTAAATATCCATAAGCCACTTTTCCTGAACTCAGAAGCAGCGAAGAGAAACAACAAGAAGAACATAAGAATATCTCTGTGGCTGGATCAGGCCGATGCCCCATCTCGCCCAGCATCCTGTTCTCACAATGGCCAGCCAGTGGGAAACAGACATGAACCTGACTGCATGTTGAGTTCATGGGAGTCATCAGCCAGGCCTGTTTTGCCTCCCCGCTGTCTTGCAATGGGAACATACACTTTCCAACACACCCTCGTGGCTACATATTGCAAGGAATGATGGGCCATGACACTTCATTCTGTTCAGGTCTTGCCTGGAAGCTGACAAGACAAGGCGGCAAGGCAGAACCATGGACAGCTCCAGGCCACCTGAGAAGCAGCACCATGGACAGCTCTGAGTCAGCAGCCAGGCAAGGCAGCCCAGTGGCTCCAGCACCAAGGACAGTTCCAGCTTTGTCCAACTATACAGGTGAAACTCGAAAAATTAGAATATCGTGGAAAGGTTCATTTCTTTCAGTAATTCAACTTAAAAGGTGAAACTAATCTATGAGATAGACTCATGACATGCAAGGCGAGATATGTCAAGCCTTTATTTGTTATAATGGTGATGATTATGGCGTACAGCTGACGAGAACCCCAAATTAACAATCTCAACTTTGGGGTTTTCATCAGCTGTACGCCATAATCATCACCATTATAACAAACAAAGGCTTGACATATCTCACTTTGCATGTCATGAGTCTATCTCATATATTAAACTCCAGTAGCTAATGAAAACAATTGCTTACATAAATGGACTTTTCCACGATATTCTATTTTTTCGAGTTTTACCTGTAGTACCTAGAACTGAACTAAGAGCTCGTCCACACTTCCTCTTTCTAGGCAGGGATCTCAGGAGTGATGCCTTCCCCCCTGCCACTTCTGCCTGAAAATCCCACTCTTTGGAGCTAAACTGGAACACACTGCAGTCTGTGGAAAACCCAGTTGCCATTTGCTCTGATTCAGCACTAAACCACTGGTTTCTCAGGGCGGAAGCAGTGGAACAAATAGAAGTGTAGGCGAGCCCTGAAGCTCTTTATGCTCCCAGATCCAGATCACCCCTCCTAGGCTCCGCCCCTTCCATGGCCTTAAAAGAGTAGGCCTCTGGCTTTCAGTCCTCCTCATTTCTGCAGATTCCCTCCAGGCTCATTGGCTGAGTTTAACAGGGGTGCAGGTTCCTGGCGTGGAGCTGTTCAGTTCCTCGGTGCGTACAGACTCTGGAGTCCCAAGTCAGGGGTCCTTGGTTCAAGGACTCCCAAGCCATTGGGCTCTGAGTTTTATTGCCGGTGTCCAGGTTGATTTCCAGCTCCTCTATAACAATTTATAATAATAATTTATTATTTATACCGCGCCCATCTGGCTGGGCCTCCCCTCTACCTCTGGTCTCGGGGAAACGGGTGGTGCTGTGGGTTAAACCACAGAGCCTAGGGCTTGCCGATTGGAAGGTCGGTGGTTCGAATCCCCGCAATGACGGGGTGAGCTCCCGTTGCTTGGTCCCAGCTCCTGTCAACCTAGCAGTTCGAAAGCATGTCAAAGTGCAAGTAGATAAATAGGTACCGCTCCGGCGGGAAGTTAAACAGCATTTCTGTGTGCTGCTCTGGTTCGCCAGAAGCAGCTTAGTCATGCTGGCCACATGACCCGGAAGCTGTACACCGGCTCCCTCGGCCAGTAAAGCGAGATGAGAGCCACAACCCCAGAGTCGCCCACGACTGGACCTAACGGTCAGGGGTCCCTTTACCTTTACCTTTTTACCTCTGGTCTCAATGGACCTCCAAGTCCTTCCTCACACAGGTCAGAGCCCAAGTCCAGGTTGCTGCTCCTGGCAGGTGTCCTGACGTTCAAGGAAGCTTGGCACTCACTATTAATATTTGCCAGGAATCTCTGCTAAATATCCAAGGAATCTCGGGGTGTCCCCAAAACACAGTGGGTGGGGGGCGAAAATCACATTGCAATGTAAAATTATAAAGATAAACACATACATTAGCAGCAGCTATCTACACTGTGGGCCAGATCAATTACTGTCTCTATCCCAGCACTCAAGCTGCAGAGAATGATATTTTTTCAGGAGACTAAAAGACCATCTAGCCTACCCATCTCCACCCCCAATTAGTGTCTCACGGGGCTTTTATCCCATCAAATCAGCGCCTGAAGTTGACGGTTATTTACACATAAGCCACAGGATAAGAGCCCTAATCTGTTTGACTAGGCAAGGCTCGAATTAAAGCCACAGAATTTATCGCTTTGCATTGTCAAACTTAATAGTAGTTTCGGAGATAAACCTCATTTGAAACTACGGCTTCCCCGCCGAGCTAATTAACACCCGTTTAGGCTCTTAAACCTTTGATGGGTGTTTCGGTTCCGGAGCGTTGGCAACTGGCACAACCTCTCTAATAAATCAGACACGAGAAAGATATGTAGGCCAAGCAAAGCAAATTGCGGCCGCCAGGTGTGGAGCAGGCTCCCAACGCAGGAAGCGAAACGGGAGAGCCTCTTGGTCGTTGCAGTGTGGAAGATGGTGGCATCTCGTTTGTCACTCACTTCTGTGTTGGGCTCTTCATTCAACATCCCAGTTGCCTTCAGCCTGGGTCAATCAGTATACAATAAGCAGCACAAAAACGGCGCACACAAATCTACCAAACCATTCCACGTATAGAATTCTATATTGGTAGTCCAATCAACAAGAAAGCAATGCAAAAAGTCAAACAAAGAAGCCACAAACAGAAAACTCATTCAAGTTAGTACAACAGGACAATTTCAGTCTTTAAATGTCTTTAGCCAGGCTCCTGTAGATATTGATGAAAATGGGTCCAGTCAGATGATACGCACAGATGTTAATAGATGAAAGCAAGTCCAATCAGATGGAATATTGAAGATGTGATGCACAAAAATTAGACAGGGTGCCGGCGTTTGTCCCCTGTTTCGCCCATGGACAATTTTGGGCTTCTTCAGTAAATTCTTTCCCAGGATTTACTGTATATTCATACATACACTGGTGGGATAAGTCAAACCTTATTAGTATTAAAACATACAGTGCAAAGGGTATCAAAGTTTGTAAATAATGTCTGAACAGACAAATACAAAAATCCACACTTACAATTTACATGTTACATCTCATCTAAACTAGAACATCTAGTCTTCTTCTTCACAATATTCTTTCACAAAGATTTGGTACATTTGCACACTTTCACTGGTGATATAAACCAAACCTAGTTAACATTTACACATTCATTATATGTGCAAATGTACCAAATCTTTTGCATTGCTCTCTTTTTGATTGGACTACCAATACAGAATTCAATACGTGGAATGGTTTGGTAGATTTGTGTGCGCCGTTTTTGTGCTGCTGGTTGTATACTGATTTACCACGAGTATTGGCAGCATAGTTTTATTTTTTCAGCTTCAGCCTATGTCAGGCTGTTGGTCTATCTAGCTAGGGCTTTCCCCCCAAAGATCAAGCAAGATTCCAGTCCACGTGGTTCACACTGAGTCAGACCACTGGTCCATCCATCTCAGGATTTTCATTGTGTCTCCAAGCTTTACATGAAAAGGGCCTTCCCAGCCTCGAGGTGGTGGGGTTCGAACCTGGGGCCTCCTGCATGTAAAACTGATGTCCTCCCACTGACCTACGGCTCTTGGAGACTGTTCAAATAGTTCCATTAGTCAATCAATTTATTTATTGCATTAGCCATATGGCCTTGGGACATAGTAAAAGACCAGGCAGTGGCGATTATACAAAGAATACTACAGATACAGTTAATAATAATAATAATAATAATAATAATAATAATAATAATAATAATAATAATTTATTTATACCCCGCCCTTCTCCGCCAAACCGGGCTCAGGGCGGCTAACAGCAATAAAATTACAACAAAAACATAAAACAATTCATTAAAATACAATTTAAAATTAAATCTAAACTGCAGCCTCATTTTTAAGTAGCCCACCAATCACACCAAAAGGATGAAACATCAGGGTTAAACTGAAACCAACCCAAAGGCCAGGTGAAACAGCTCCGTCTTGTAGGCTCTGCGGAAAAATGCCAAATCCCACAGGGCCCTGGTCTCTTGTGCCAGACTGTTCCACCAAGTCGGGGCCAGTACTGAGAAGGCCCTGGCCCTAGTTGAAGCCAACCTAGCATCCTTGTGGCTCGGGACCTCCAACAAATTATTATTTGAGGACCTTAAGGTCCTACCCGGGACATACCAGGAGAGGCGGTCCCTTAGGTATGAGGGTCCTAAGCTGCATAGGGCTTTAAAGGTCAAAATCAGCACCTTAAACCTGACCCTGTACTCCACCGGGAGCCAGTGCAGCTGGTAGAGCACTGGATGAATGTGGTCCCGCGGCAAAGACCCCATGAGGAGCCTCGCCGCGGCATTCTGCACCCGCTGGAGTTTCTGGGTCAGCTTCAGGGGCAGCCCCGCGTAGAGCGAGTTACAATAATCAAGTCTGGAGGTGACCGCCGCATGGATCACTGTGGCCAGATCAGGGCGAGAGAGGTAGGGGGGCCAACTGCCTAATACGGCGGAGATGGAAAAATGCCACCTTTGCATTAGCCATATGGCCATAGCACATAGTAAAAGACCAGGCAGCTCGATTATACAAAGAATACTATTGATACAGTTAAAACATTGGATGTAAAATCGTGCTGAATAATACAGATAAAATAGAGAACAATAGCAGGGCATGACGACAGAGTCCATGTCAGGAAGATACATAGGACTAAGGCTAAGGCAAGTTAGCTGAAAAGGTGGTCCTGAGTTTCAGGGCCTGTAATGTATGGATGGCCACTCCACGTGAAATCAAGGGGTTGGCATCTGCCAGTAAGTTAGTTCCATTAGTCTTCAGGAGTTGGTGGCATGAGCTCACTTGACATAGAGAAGCACCTTCACCAATTCTTCGGTCAGAAGCAGATAATGTCCCATGAAACTGTATGAGGAGGAGACAAATCCTGCTTCCGTCAATGTTAGGATTGTTCGGGAGGTTAATTCTTATTCGCCGCTTGGTGGGACGTCAGGCTAAGTCTGGGAAAGGCGGCGAAATCGTCTGACAAATGGCCGCCCAACCCCTGTTTATAACCTTCCAACGAAAGAGAATCCGCCACTTTCCAAGGGGATCGATCAGCTCTCACCACTTGCTTAAAAGTTTTTCGTTTTCACAAGCCAATATTGGCATGTGCTTTGATCTGTGTATCACTGATCTTAGTTTTTCTTAACGTTTCAAATAGTTAAATACAATTTTCTCTCTTTCTTCTTTTAAATACTGTATATTTTATTAAGTCTTACATAACAAATTTAAATTCAAACAAATCGTCCACATCATCATTTAGGATTCCCTGAATCCATTTACTTCCCTCCTCCCTTCCATGGTTACCATTATCAATCTTTTTTTCCCAACTGCTTCCCTTATTTTCTCTAATTTTTAAAGAAAAATAATCAATTTCTCCATAGTTTTTCATACATTACAAGCATTACTCAAATCCTACGATTTTCAGTCTTTTTATTTCTTTATTCCCTCTGCAAACCTTTTGTATATTTATTTAGTTTTGCAGTCAAGCGGTAAATAAGTTTTATGAAACAGGGGGGAAAAATACATTTAATTTTGTCCCAAGTGGTATACATTTGGCCTGCCATGGCAGTGAAGTGGGAGACAGTGCGGCATAGTGGTTAGAGTGTTGGACTAGGACCTGGGCGACCAGGTTTCAAATCCCCCCCCCAAACAGCCTTGAAGCTCCCAATCACACTCTTCTCGCAGCCTGACCAACCTCACAGGGTTGGTGTTGTGGGGATTAAATGAGGGCCAGGAGAACCATGTACAGGCCAGCTTGAGCTGCTTGGAGGAAAAGGTAGGCAATAAATGCAGTTACAGGTAGGCAGGGGCGTAGCAATTAGAGGGCGGTCCCCCCAGCTTCCATAATGGAGGGGGTGACAAATTATCAAGGAACAATTACTGCCCTACTAGGGCGGTTCATGAAAAAACTTTTTTTAAAATACCTGCTCCAAAGGTCTTATCTTACTATACTAGGGATTATACAGCTATATGTGAAATTCCATGCCTATCGGTTAATATCTTGACCCTCCTCCACCAAAATTTACTTGGCTGTTTCCCTATGTCGTGAAGGCTGAAATTTCAGTTCAGTGGAACACTTACTGTTCCCAACCCTAACCTTGTGGAAAGCCATCTAATTAGACTTTAATTTGATTCTGAGATGTTTTTAGGAGGTAATTTAATTACTGTTTGATTTTATACCAATGTTATGTATCTGATGTTAGCCACCCTGAGCCCGACTTCGGCCGGGGAGGGCGGGATATAAATAAAAGTTTATTATTATTATTACTTGTTATTATTCCTTTGTAAGAAAATATGAAATAACGTAAAACCATTTTTGCAGGGAGGGGGATCAATGGGGGGGGGTGACAAGAAATTTTCTGCACTGGGTACCAATTTACTTTGCTATGCCCCTGCAGGTAGGTAGCCGTGTTGGTCTGCCATTTGTTGTTGTTCAGTCGTTCAGTCATGTCCGACTCTTCGTGACCCCATGGACCAGAGCACGCCAGGCACCCCTATCCTTCACTGCCTCTCGCAGTTTGGTCAGACTCATATTGGTAGCTTCAAGAACTCTGTCCAACCATCTCATCCTCTGTCGTCCCCTTCTCCTTGTGCCCTCCATCTTTCCCAACATCAGGGTCTTTTCTAGGGAGTCTTCTCTTCTCATGAGGTGGCCAAAGTACTGGAGCCTCAGCTTCAGGATCTGTCCTTCCAGTGAGCACTCAGGGCTGATTTCTTTAAGGATGGATAAGTTTGATCTTTTTGTAGTCCGTGGGACTCTCAAGCGTCTCCTCCAGCACCATAATTCAAAAGCATCCATTCTTCGGCGATCAGTCTTCTTTATGGTCCAGCTCTCACTTCCATACTATGGTCTGCCATAGTGAAAACAAAATAAAAAATAATAAAATTCCTTCCAGTAGCACCTTAGAGACCCACTAAGTTTGTTCTTGGTATGGGCTTGCATGGGCAGAGGGCCACATCTAAGCACTAGCCGCAGAATCAAAAGGCTCCTTGCAGCGAATAAGGGATAGCCTGTGAAAAATCTGGAGGACGCCTTCTGTAGAGAAAGAGATGTGCTTCTTTCCTTCCTCTTTGTAGAAGCTGGCTGGGCAGTTTCTGGTCTAGGAATGACTACGGGGAAGCCTCAGAGGTGCCACTTTAGTTTGCATGTGGTTACTGAAGATTCAGAGACCTCATCTGGGAGACCTGGGACAAAATCCTGTTATCCAACAGATGCTGGTTTCTTTGTACATTAGTGGGCGTGCAGTAAACCATTGCTAATGATTGGTCATTGCTGTTAAACAGTCTCATGCACTGACAAAAATAAAAAGGTATGGGCTTGCATGCGCAATAAATGCAGTTACTAAATAAATTAGTGCGGATCGGGGTGCATGTGGATTCCACTCTGCTGCCTCCTTTAATAACAGAAAGGAAAGAAGCTGAGGGGAGCCGACTGGAAAGGACACGGGCAGGCAGGCACTGGTATCTTTGTGCCCGGGAGCTGTGCCACATCCGACGTGGCTCCCTGTCAGATGTTCCTCCCTGTCAGCAGTCGTCTTTGTTTCCAGCGAGCAAACTGGCTGTCCCAGAAGCCTCTGGAGCCAGCAGGGATGTCAGGAGTGGAGCATCTCTCTTCTGCTGATTAGCCTTCCTGACAGCTGTCCCGAGAGCGGTTGATGGATGGCGCCGCCTCGGAGCGCCTCGGCGATTCGAGTCTATCATGCGCCTGACGGTCCCCGCCGGGCGAAAGGGCTCTTGGAAGATTAGGAAGGATGCCTGCCTGCCTGCAGTGTCGGGGCAAGGAGGAAGGGAGCTCGAAGGAGCGATGGGAATCGTAGCGAACGGAATGCCACCACAACGCAGACAGGTGGCGAGTGAAGCCCACCAAAAAGGAAGCCCTGTTTGTGCAGGAAGATCTGCTAAGGAGGTTGTACTCCAGCATCTGAGGGCCAGGACATGAGAGATGACTGACTTTGCATTCATTCCAGTGTGGTGTAGTGGTTAAGAGCGGTAGACTCGTAATCTGGTGAATCGGGTTCGCGTCCCCGCTCCTCCACATGCAGCTGCTGGGTGACCTTGGGCTAGTCACACTTCTCTTTGAAGTCTCTCAGCCCCACTCACCTCACAGAGTGTTTGTTGTGGGGGGGGGGAAGGAGAATGTGAGCCGCTTTGAGACTCCTTTGGGTAGTGAAAAGCAGGATATCAAATCCAAACTCCTCCTCCTCCTCCTCCTCCTCCTCCTCTTCTTCTTCTTCTTCTTCTTCTTCTTCGTCTCATCTTTTCCAGGAGAAACAGCCCCAGCTCCCTCAACCACCCCTCACAAGACCCTTGGTGTCAAGTTCACTCCCAAACTGTTTTAATTCCATCGTTGTTGTGATTGACTGCATTCTAAGAACAGTAACTTTTAAGAACGTGTGGCTGAGCTTGCCTTCCTCCTCCTCCCTCCTCTCCACTTTTTCCTCATGTGTCATGTCTGTTTTTCAGGCATTAAACATGAAGTGTTTCTTCTTCTTCTTCTTCTTCTTCTTCTTCTTCTTCTTCTTCTTCTTCTTCTTCTTCTTCTTCTTCTTCTTTCTCTTCTTCTTCTTCTTCTTCTTCTTTCTCTTCTTCTTCTTCTTCTTCTTCTTCTTCTTCTTCTTCTTCTCCCTGCCTAAGAAGGCCCACCTTGCCCCTTCCCTGATGCCCACGCCAATGCCATTTTGTTCTGACCAGCCCTTGTTGAGTAGCACAGTCCCAAGTATTTCACCATCAAGTCACTGGGTCTCGCGCAAGAGCACCTCATCAGAGAAAACCAATTTTTCGCCAGCTTTGTATCAATATCATTTATTGTTCTATCTTGGCCCTGGGAGGAGATTTAACAACACCTTTCGAGAGAAGGAGATGTTAGTGGCGTCTTCTCCAGATCCTGGTCTTTTGGTTGCTCAGGGGCTCATCCATCCTGGAAAGGGTGAAAGAAAACTCAGATCCTAAAGCTCCGCTGCCTCGAGGGACATCTTTGGGAGAAGAAAAATACTCAGGAGTAAACCCTGCACAAATCCAGAGCGGAGTCCCTAAAATGGTTGCATGGCACCTCCTTCTGCCAACTCCTGCAGCCCAGGGTGTGCCAATGCCAGAGGAAAATGCCCTTCTGTTGTTTGTGTGCCTACAGCCTGATATCATCCAGATGTTTTTCAGCGCTGCATCTCTCCCCCCCTCCACACACACACACATACATACACACACCAGACTGCTGCCTCCTTCCCTGCTTGCTTGTTGTCCCTCCATCCCTCTCCGCAGGTTAATTGGCTTCTGGCTTTTCCCGGAGAAATACTCACCTTTGCTTGTCAGCTGAGGCCTTCACTTAGCAAAGCTGCCAAAAAGCTCCTGGTGAAAAGGAGGCGGCGGGGGACTCTTAACCTGTCAGGAAAGCAGCTGCAGTGGCAGATGGAAGGTGCACCAGGCGGCAGTGGGGAGGCATGTTGGGGGACGTGGCTGCGGTTGACACCTCCCTAATTGCTCCCCACAACAAGCCGTCTTGCTTCCTTTGCCTGCCTAATCCTCAACCGGGCAAGAGGAGAAGATGGCTCGGGGAGGAAGCTGGGCTGCCTTGTCACGACTTTCCCTTTGTCAGGGGTCATTGGCAGTGTTGTGTGGTGGTTAGAGCACTGGACTAGGAGCTGGGAGTCCAGGGTTCAAGGAAGCTCACGGGCGACATTGGGTCGGTCGCCGCATCTCAGCTGAACCTACCTCACAGGGTCATAGCTGTCAAGTTTCGGATTTGAAAATAAAGGATCAGCAGTCTCACCTATCCCGGGGACAGTCACATGTCAGTGGTGGGCGGAGCCAGAAGCAAAAGTGGGTGGAGCAGCAATGTAAACTCCAAGCGGGCTTGGGCTCGGAGTGGAGCAAAGAGGAGGGCAGCCATGTGCTCCACGCGATGGAGCCCCATCGTCTTCTTGTCTGATCCCATCAAAACAGGACAGGAAGCAGCAGCTGCTCAAAGGCCGCCAGGCTCCGCCCGCCAGCTAACCCTATTGGCCGGCTGAGGGGCTCGGTGGCAACGGATAGGGGCTGATGCAGGGGGAGGAATACACCCCCCTGTAAGCACGGGAAACGGCTCCCACTTGCTTTGAGGGCTGAGGCTTTTCTCTCCAAGTAGGCGAGGTCTTCCCACCCAGTCCCTGGCCAGCAGGGGAGGAGCTGCTTCCACTAAAAACGGGAAATTTAAGGGAAATAAAAAAATAAGGGAGAGCAGCGGGAAACTGCTTGAAATAAGGGAGAATCCTGGGGAAAACGGGATACTTGACAGCACTGCACAGGGTTGTTGTGAGGATAAAATCTGGGAGGGTGAGAGCCATGTGCATCACCTTGGAGGAAGCACAGGGTAAACAAGTGCCAAGAAGATCCAACCCAGAGGGGTTGGATAAAGAGGGGGTTGGTTAAAAGGAAGTGGAGAGGGAAAGTCAGAGCAGGTTAAATCTTTCCAGAATGTTGGGAGTTATTCAAATCAACAGTAATGGAAGCTCAAGTAGAATGTATACCTACCCCACAGGGTTGTTGTGACAATGACAAGCTGGGAGATGTTTGGAACAGGTGCAGAGGAGGATGGCCAAGGTGATGAAGGGTCTGGAAACCAAGCCTGATGAGGAACGGTCGAAGGAGCTGGGTATGTTTAGCCTGGATCAGAGGAGACTGAGAGGAGTTATAGTTACAGGTGGGTAGCCGTGGTGTTGGTCTGCCACCCTTCTGAGTAATACCCCTCCCCACTCCCTCACTGTATTTAAGGATCTGGTGACTTCTGTTTCAGTGTATCTGAAGAAGTGTGCATGCACACGAAAGCTCATACCAAGAACAAACTCAGTTGGTCTCTAAGGTGCTACTGGAAAGAATTTTCTATTTTGCTGAGAGGAGTTATGACAGCCATCTTCTGATATCTCAAGGGCTGCCACACGGAAGAGGAATCAAGCTTGTTTTCCCCCACTCTGGGGGGGGGGTAGGACTTGAATCAATGGATTCAAGTTACAAGAAAGGAGATTCCGATTAAACCATCAGGAAGAACTTTCTGACAGTAAGAGCCGTTCGACAGCGGAACGGTCTCCCTCGGGAGCTCGTGGGCTATCCTTCCTTTGAGATTTTTAAGCAGAGGTTGGGTGGCCGTCTGACATGGATACTTTAGTTGGGATTTCAGGGGGTGGGCGGGCTAGTTGAGCCTTAGAGTCCCTTCCAACTCTATGATTCTATGAAGCAGGAAGTGGGCTGAACCGTGTGTGTCACCCCGAGCTCCTTGGAGGAATGGGCAGAGACTGAAAATTACCCGAGTCGAACTTTAGAGACAAGACAGGGGAGAGAGATGGCCGTATTATTTAATTCATGATCTTCCATCTCTATTTCTGGCCAAATCCATCAAACATCTCGGGCTGCTCCCCCTCTCTTCCTGTGCTTTTTATTCCAGGGACTTTTAGCGGAGAAGGCGTCCCTTCCCTCCTGCCCCGTTCAAAGACCGAAAAGTGGTTTGTTAGCTATTCCTTTTACCCTTTTAAAATCATAATGCTAATTATAAACCTTTGCACGCTTCTCTTGCATTCCCCAGATTTTCCCTCTTTCTAGAATGCCCTTGGGATCTCCAGAGGCTTCTTGGAAGACGAAGGTCACATGCCAAATATTTAAGGGGAGGCAGTTCCAACAGGTAAAGGCCCGTTGGCTCACTTGGTTAGAGTGTGGCGCTGGTAACGCCGAAATCCAGCATCGCTTGAGCTCTGCGAGTGCAGCCAGAGCCGTCTTAAGGGGATCTGCCGCCCTGGCGCGGCTATCCCTCCGGCGCCCCCGCCATGCCGCCTCTCCGCCGCCTCCCTCCCGCGCTTGCCGCCCCTTGGGAGGGGGGTGGGCGAGCGGGGGGTGAGGGGAGTGGCGCTGGAGCGGCGCGGGGCTCTGCGCGCCCTTCCAGCGCTTCCGGGATGGGAGGCGAGGGCGGCCGGCTCGCGCTCCGCGCGCAGCTGGACGGCGCGGCGCTGCTGGGCAGCTCGCGCTGCATTGGGCGGGCGGCCGGCTGCGCGCGGGAGCGCGAGCCGGCCGCCCTCGCCTCCCAGAGCCCCAGCTGGAGTGCTGGAAGGTCGCGCAAAGCCCCGCTTACAGCCCGCCCGCCGGCGCGCGAGTGCCCGCCTGCCCGTGGGGGCGGGGGCGGGTTGGGGAGGAGGAGCCCGGTATGCCGGCGGGCTCACGGGGGCACCCCTGGGGCGCCCAGCGCCCTGGCGCACCGCGCCACCGGCTTCTATGGATGAGACGGCTCTGAGTGCAGCTTTCTCCCGATTGAAGTGCAGAGTGTTTGAGGGCCGGGACATTCGCAGGGAAACCCAAATGCTTGTCTTTTCTCTCTATACACAAATGAATGTACCTCAACTGATCCATCGGTTAAGATCTTGAAATTTGCTGATGACACAACAGTTATTGGGCTTATCCAGGAGGACGATGAATCTGTGTATAGGCGGGAAGTAGACCATCTTGTTTCGTGGTGCACCGAAAATAATTTGGTACTAAATATCCAAAAGACAGTAGAAATGGTAATTGATTTCAGAAGGCACTCTTCTGTTCTGCCACCACTTTCCATTCTTGGTAACATGGTTGTAATAGTAGAGTCCTTTAAGTTCCTGGGCTCCATAATTTCTTATAACTTAAATTGGTCAAGCAACATCAATAGTATTATTAAAAAGGTCCACCAGAGGCTGTATTTCCTGCGTCAACTAAGGAAATTTAAATTGTCCCAGGAAGTGTTGATTCAATTCTACAGAGGCATCATTGAAACTGTTCTCTGTAATTCTATAACAGCTTGGTACGGTACAGCCTCTAAGAGAGACAAGAAAAAGCTCCAACGAGCTGTAAGAATTGCAGAAAGGGTAATTGGTGTTAGCTTGCCTTCAATAGAGACAATTTATGCTACCCGAGTAAGGAAGAGAGCAGAGAGAATTGTAGCAGATCCTTTACATCCCGGTCATCATCTGCTTGATTTACTTCCATCTGGACGTCGCTACAGGACTTCATATACAAAATCGGCCAGGCACAAGAATAGTTTTTTCCCTTGTGCCATTAAATTGTTAAATTCGTAGTTGTATAGCTTAAGGGGAGGTAAAATATGGGTGGGGTTTCTTTACTTCTTTGTATTGTGAGAGGAACAGTGTCTGTATGTTTACATTGCAATGTAGCCGAAACAAATTCCAAGTATGTTGGAAAATGTACTTGGCCAATAATAAATTATTCCTATTCCTATTCCTATTCCTATTGTACTACCAACCTTACTGTATGCTTGTGAAACGTGGACCACTTATAAACACCATCTCCAACTCCTCGACAGATTCCATCAACGGTGTCTCTGAAAAAAATTACACATCATTACACATTGAGAGCCAGCGTGGTGTAGTGGTTAAGAGCGGTAGACTCATAATCTGGGGAACCGGGTTCGTGTCTCCACTCTTCCACATGCAGCTGCTGGGTGACCTTGGGCTAGTCACACTTCTCTGAAGTCTCTCAGCCCCACTCACCTAACAGAGGAAGGGAAAGGAGAATGTGAGCCGCTTTGAGACTCCTTCGGGTAGTGATAAAGCGGGGTATCAAATCCAAACTCTTCTTCTTCTTCTCTTCATCACTTGGGGAGACAGGCGAACTGATATCAGTGTACTGGAAGAAGCAAAGTTCACCAGTGTTGAAGCAATGATTCTTCAACATCAACTTCGTTGGTTCGGTCATGTTGTGCGGATGCCTGATTATCGTCTTCCAAAGCAGGTACTCTATTCTGAACTTAAAAATGGAAAGCGTAATGCTGGTGGTCAACAAAAAAGGTTTAAAGACTGTCTCAAGGCAAATCTTTAGAAATGTAGTATAAACACCGACAACTGGGAAACACTGCCCTGCGAGCGCTCCAGTTGGAGAACAGCCTTTACCAAAGGTGTTGTGGGCTTTGAAGACACTCGAACTCAGGACTAAAGGGAGAAACGTGCTAAGAGGAAGGCATGCTTGGCAAATCCACACTGTGATCAACTCCTGCCCGGAAACCAATGTCCCACTGTGGAAGGACGTGTGGATCCAGAATTGGCCTCCACACTCACTTACGGACTCCTTGCTAAAACCGTGTTTATGGAAGACAATCTTACTTGGCTACGAGGGATCGAAGAAGAAGAAGAAGAAGAAGAGGAGGAGGAGGAGGAGGAGGAAGAAGAAAAAGAGGAGGAGGAGAAGGAAGAGGAGGAAGAGGAAGAGGAAGAGGAGGAGGAGGAAGAAGAAGAAGAAGAAGAAGAAGAAGAAGAAGAAGAAGAAGAAGAAGAAGAAGGTCCAATCCCTGTTGCATATTCATCATGCGAAAGGCTGGGCTGGATGAATCCCAAACCGGAATTAAGATTGCCGGAAAAAATATCAACAACCTCAGATATGCTGATGATACAACCTTGATGGCAGAAAGTGAGGAGGAATTAAAGAACCTTTTAATGAGGGTGAAAGAGGAAAGCGCAAAATATGGTCTGAAGCTCAACATCAAAAAAACTAAGATCATGGCCACTGGTCCCATCAACTCCTGGCAAATAGAAGGGGAAGAAATGGAGGCAGTGAAAGATTTCACTTTCTTGGGTTCCGTGATCACTGCAGATGGTGACAGCATTCACGAAATTAGAAGACGCCTGCTTCTTGGGAGAAAAGCAATGACAAACCTAGACAGCATCTTAAAAAGCAAAGACATCACCTTGCCGACAAAGGTCCGTATAGTTAAAGCTATGGTTTTCCCAGTAGTGATGGATGGAAGTGAGAGCTGGACCATAAAGAAGGCTGATTGCCGAAGAATTGATGCTTTTGAATTATGGTGCTGGAGGAGACTCTTGAGAGTCCCATGGACTGCAAGAAGATCAAACCTATCTATTCTCAAGGAAATCGGCCCTGAGTGCTCACTAGAAGGACAGATCCTGAAGTTGAGGCTCCAATACTTTGGCCACCTCATGAGAAGAGAAGACTCCCTGGAAAAGACCCTGATGTTGGGAAAGATGGAGGGCACAAGGAGAAGGGGACGACAGAGGATGAGATGGTTGGACAGTGTTCTCGAAGCTACTAACATGAGTTTGGTCAAACTGCGGGAGGCAGTGAAGGATAGGCGTGCCTGGCGTGCTCTGGTCCATGGGGTCATGAAGAGTCGGACACGACTGAACGACTGAACAACATCAACATCATATCAGCCCTTAAGCTTCTATTCTCCAGGCTAAACATACCAAGCTCCCTAAGCCGTTCCTCATAAGGCATCGCTTCCAGGCCTTGGACCATTTTGGTTTTTTAAGCTGCTGCATCACACTGTTGACTCATGTCAAGTTGATGGTCTACCAAGACTCCTACATCCTTTTCACATGTATTGCTCTCAAGCCAGGTGTCACCCATCCTGTATTTGTGCCTTTCATTTTTTATTTTGCCCAAGTGTAGTACTTTACATTTCTCCCTGTTCAAATTCATCTTGTTTGCTTTGGCCCAGTTCTCTAATCTGTTAAGGTCATTTTGAAGTGTGATCCTGTCCTCTGGGGTATTAGCCACCCCTCCCAAGGGCCAAGGGTGCCTGGAACTGTCGTCCCATGAAGGACACCAACAAGGGTCCCCACGATTCTATGGGGGGACGGGACTTTGTGCGCTTCAAGTGTGCAGTGCTGATCCCGACTGCAGCTCTGAGCCTCGCCTCTCCTTCCTCCTTTGCCGAAAGTTAACTTTCTTCGTCTCCCCTTCTCCGGTTGTCGCTGGAAGCTTTGGCTCTTCGGTGACCTAATTTCCGCCTCCGAGGGTTAAGCGCTCCCTGTGGTACGCCGAGGCCCCTCCAGCGCCTTGCAGCCAGACGACGCCATTTAAGCAAATGTTCTCAGCCTGCGGAAACCCTGGTGGCAGGCTCCATCTCCTGCGCAGTAGGGGCTGCATTTTAGCAGCTCAAACCATATTCCACTAAATTAGAGCTGCGCTGATTTAGACAATTACTGGGTCAATCGTGCCTCCAATTTCCAGCTTCATGCCGAGATAACAGCAGCCGGTTTTTTTGGGGGGGGGGAGAGAGAATGGGGCGGTGGACGGAGAGCGTTTTCCTCACTTATTAGGGGGTTAGCTGCAATCTCCGAGGCTGTGATTTTGTCAGAAGAGACAAATAAATGGACCAAAACATAAGAAGGCACACTCTCCCCCCCCCCCGGCCCCCTACTCCAAAGTTAAAACGATGCAGTAGTTTTGCGCAGATTTCTCGAGGAGCGGGATAGTGGTTAACAAAATGGTCCTTGAGGAGCAACACCCCCAAAATGGATTTATCTCATGCCAGTGGGGGGGACACCAAAGATCAGTGCCATCTGCTAGCGGAGGGGAGGGCGGGGAGGAGCCATCGTGCCTTTCATCCCTGCGCACTGCAGGTGTTAGTTTCGTAACGCCAGAACGTTGCGTCATCCTGTGACGTGGGTTGGCTGTAGGAAGCAAGTCTCGAACTTGTTGACCGGAGGTACAGAGGGCTGTGCACTCCCAGCAGGAGTGAGTGGCATGTCCTGTTTTGCTACCCGAGGCAAAACAGGAAGGTGCCACTCTGCCCCGCCACCCAAGCATCCCTTGCCTGGGTTGTGTGGCGGCGCAGCAGTGGTGGATTCTGACAAGATCTCACCAGATATTTTTTTTTTGTGAGATCTTGCAGGGCACCTGCTTCTCGTGAGCAAGGTGGGCGTGGCTCCCAGAGTGCTATGGCCAAAGGAGGAGATGGGAGCAAGGTCGGCTGGAGAAGCCAAGAGGCCTGGCTCCGGAATCCCAGAGTCATAGAACAGAACCGCTGGGAGAGCTATGCTGCAGAACCCTTTAGATGTTGCATCAATGTCATGGACCGGCTGCATGCAGAGAAGCGGTGGGAGGCACCAGTTGGGGAACCCAGAAGGGAACCCGCAAGGGAAGAAGGCTCAGAGCCAAGGGGTTGGTGGTGGGACGAGGATCAGTAGAAGAAGAAGAAGAGTTTGGATTTGATATCCCTCTTTATCACTACCTTTCCCTTCCTCCCCCACAACAAACACTCTGTGAGGTGAGTGAGGCTGAGAGACTTCAGAGAAGTGTGACTAGCCCAAGGTCACTCAGCAGCTGCATGTGGAAGAGCGGAGACGCGAACCCGGTTCACCAGATTACGAGTCTACCACTCTTAACCACTACACCACACTGGCTCTCACTGGATCACAAGGGAGAAGACTGGGACGAGGAGATGTTTGAAGCTGAAGAGGCAACAGGGTTTTAGTGAGCAGGAAGAGGCTGGAGAAGAGAGAAGTCCAGAATCAGAAGCAGATGCTAAAGCAAGAGAGGGGGGGGCAGGAGGCAGGGATGAGTCAGGCCAGGGCCATCTTAAGCATATCAGGCGCCGTGGTGCAAAGCTCCCTCCGGTGCCCTCCATCTCCCAGAGTTTTTTAGGGAGGACGGCACTGCTGGCAGGGCTGGAGGAGAGGCGGGCAGCAGCTGGAGGGTTGCTCCTCCGGTGGGGAAGAGGCGTAGGCTGGACACGGCGCCTCCCGGCTCAGCTGTCCACTTCATGCCACAGTGGCCATGGCAAACGGAGGCTCCGGGCACAGCGCTGCTTTGGCGTGGCATGGCGGAGGCAGGCGAGGGTAGAAAGCTGATGCCGGGAGGCGCCGCGTCCAGCCTCCGCCTTTTCCATGGCGCCCTCCAGAACTTGGCACCCTGGCGCATGTGCCACTAACCTCTATGGGGTAAGACGCCCCTGAGTCAGGCTGGTGAAGAGTCATAGGGCTCTCCCCGTCCTACTGCAACAAGCTCCCCTCCCCCCCTCCGGTCTCCCAAGATCTCAGAGAGGAATGAAGAGCGCAGAGCAACGAGAGGCAAGACAACAAAGTCTTAGGCTGCCGGGAAAGAAACCTGCTGCAACCAGCTCCCTTCTCCACTGGTCTCCCAGAATAAGGAGAGGAACAAAGAGGGAGGAGCAGAGAGAGACAAGATGATGGAGTCTCAGGTTGTCAGGGAAGGAACTGCAGGGGAGTCTTAGAGAGCAGCAGGAAGGCAGGGAGCTTGAGTCTTCACAACTGCCTCATTGGGGCAAGACCTACTGGGAAGGGTTGCTGGGATCACTAAGCCTGAGCTGTTTCGGTTACCGGGTACTTTGAATAAAGAGTTGACTTCGTTGGCATCTTGCAAATGGTTGTTGGCGTATTCCTGACTCCAGCAGCTGACAGCGGGTGGCGCTGTGGTCTAAGCCACTGAGCCTCTTGGGCTGGCCAATCAGAAGGTCGGCGGTTCGAATCCCCGCGACGGGGTGAGCTCCCATTGCTCTGTCCCAGCTCCTGCCAATTTAGCAGTTCGAAAGCACACCAGTGCAAGTAGATAAATAGGTACTGCTGCGGTGGGAAGGCAAACGGCGTTTCCATGCGCTCTGGTTTCCGTCACGGTGTCCTGTTGCACCAGAAGCAGTTTAGTCATGCTGGCCACATGACCCGGGAAGCTGTCTGTGGACAAATGCTGGCTCCCTTGGCCTGAAAGTGAGAAACCCCGTAGTCGCCTTTGACTGGACTTAACCATCAACTTGTCATTTACCTTTACCTAGTCAACCGAGCTCATGACATCAGCTTCTGAAGAGGCCCCCTGTGGACTGATAGAACTACTCTAACTGCCTCCAAGGGCTGTAGGTCAATGGGAGGACATCTGCTTTGCATGCAGAAAGACCTAGGTTCAAACGCCTGCCTCTCCAGGCTGGGAATGTGCCCTGCATGAAACCCTGAGTCTGTTCCTGCAATCCTGAGTTTGGTGGACAACTGGCCTGACTCAGCTTCCTGCATCTCCTGCCTTTCTCTATTTGTGAGCCCCCGGCTGGCTCAGATCCTTTGCACCTCTTCTTCCTTTACCTCCTCCTCGCTGCCACACAGCAATGAGATTTGTGCCGAGGACACCACCCGTGCTGCTTGCAGCTCCTCCTTCAGAGTCATTTCCTGCTCGTTGGGGACGCAGCCTCAGGGCTGGGCCTGTCACTGACACAATGGCCCCTTTTCGAGAGAAAGACACTTTCTCCAACTCAAAGAGAAAGCTCCGGCTGCGGGTGTGATTTTTGGAGGCAGGGTGGCGAAAGCAAGTAACAAGGAGACGCTTGGCCCTGTCAGAGGGATTCAGGGGGGAACGGCGCTCATCGGAGATGCCATAATCACAATCTCCATCTTGGTGTGCCTTGTTAAAGACCTATCCGGTGGCTTGTGTGTTTGGGGGAGGGCTGTAGCCCAACCAAAGCTGTCAAGTTTCAGATTTGAAAATAAGGGATCAGCAGTCTCACCTATCCCGGGGACAGGCACATGTCAGTGGTGGGCGGAGCCAGAAGCAAAAAGTGGGCAGAGCAGCAATGTAAACTCCAAGTGGGCTCGGGCTCGGAGCGGAGCAAAGAGGAGGGCAGCCATGTGCTCCGCGCGATGGAGCCCCATCGTCTTCTTGTCTGATCCCATCAAAACAGGACAGGAATCAGCAGCTGCTCAAAGGCAGCCAGACTCCGCCCGCCAGCTAACCCTATAGGCCGGCTGAGGGGCTCGGCGGCAACGGATAGGGGCTGATGCAGGGGGAGAAATACACCCCCTTGTAAGCACGGGAAACGGCTCCCACTTGCTTTGAGGGCTGAGGCTTTTCTCTCCAAGTAGGCGAGGTCTTCCCACCCAGTCCCTGGCCAGCAGGGGAGGAGCTGCTTCCATTAAAAACGGGAAATTTAAGGGAAATAAAAAATAAGGGAGAGCAGCGGGAAACTGCTTGAAATAAGGGAGAATCCCGGGGAAAACAGGATACTTGACAGCACTGAGCCCAATGGTAGAGCATCCACGCTTTGCAGGGACATAAGAACAGCCTGTTGGGTCAGATGCCTTTGGCAAACCAGCAAGCGGTGCTTGGCCACAAGAGCCCTTTCCCCTCCTGGGGTTTCCAGCAGCTGGTATTCAGAACCATTGCTGCCTCCAGCTGTGGAGGTGGAAGAAGAGGAGGAGGAGGAGGAGCAGTTTGGACTTGATATCCCACCTTTCACTCCCCTTAAGGAATCTCAAAGCGGCTAACCATCTCCTTTCCCTTCCTCCCCCACAACAAACACTCTGTGAGGTGAGTGAGGCTGAGAGACTTCAGAGAAGCGTGACTAGCCCAAGGTCACCCAGCAGCTGCATGTGGAGGAGCAGGGAAGCGGACCCGGTTCACCAGATTACGAGTCCACCGCTCTTAACCACTACACCACGCTGGCTCAGGAGTTTGTCGGACCCTCTTGTTATAAGAATTCTAAGGTCTCAAATCTAAATTGAATGGTCATAAATGTACAAGGCAAACAGATACAGAAGTGTATAAGCCACGTGTCTGAAATAGTACGGGAGAGCAATCCTGAAGCCATTTTGACTCTCCCGAATTGACCTCAAATATTTCTCTGCAAAGAGGAAGGAAATGGGAAAGTCTCCCCATTGTCTTTTGGCTTGCAAATCCTGTCTGAAGGGCGTATTTGTGTATGAATAGGGTGAGCCTGTGACCCAGACTCAGGAACTAAAGTATTAACCATCACAAAAGAATGGCCAGTCTGCCCAGATAATGCAATCAGTGACCATTATCAGGTATCCTGGCAGACAGGATTTCTGCTGCAAACCGCCTCCTTCAGTGATGTATGTATGATGTATTGGGGGGGGGTGGTCTTGGGCTACAGGGTGGGCAGTTTCAAAAGTCTATATAAGAGCTTGCACACCAATGTTCCGGCTTCCTCCTCCCTCCTACGTGGGGTGAGTGGGGGACCCTGTTGCAACAGTTTAATAACAGTTTAATAAAGATCAGGCTTACTAGCCGCTTGGCTTCTCAGTATTCTCTGGTTGGCCTCTGTTATTTTCTCCTACCGATAGGGAACCCACTTAAGGACTCTATATGGGCTCTGGATTTTACTTTCTTGGGCTCCATGATCACTGCAGTCACGAAATTAAAAGACGCCTGCTTCTTGGGAGGAAAGCAATGTATGGAAGTGAGAGCTGGACCATAAAGAAGGCTGATCGCCGAAGAATTGATGCGTTTGCATTCTGGTGCTGGAGGAGACTCTTGAGAGTCCCATGGACTGCGAAAAGATCAAACTTATCCATCCTTAAAGAAATCAGCCACGAGTACTCACTGGAAGGACAAATCCTGAAGTTGAGGCTCCAGTACTTTGGCCACTTCATGAGAAGAGAAAGACCCTGATGTTGGGAAAGATGGAGGGCACAAGGAGAAGGGGACAACAGAGGACGAGATGGTTGGACAGTGTTCTCAAAGCGACTGGCATGAGTTTGGCCAAACTGCGGGAGGCAGTGGAGGATAGGGGTGCCTGGCGTGCTCTGGTCCATGGGGTCACGAAGAGTCATGATGTTGTTACGGTGGGCATCCCGCATTGTCTGGGATGAGCTTCGGAGTGCCTTCTGACCCGACAATCACAGAATCATAGAGTTGGAAGGGGTTATCTAGGCCAACCCAGTGGCAGAGCTAGCTGCTGCGGCACCCAGAGCGGCGTGTGCCGGGGGCGTAGCAAGCGTCCCGGGGGCAGGGCAAGCATCCCAGCATACCTGTCAACCTTTCCCTTTTTTGCGGGAAATTCCCTTATTATAGCATTGGGAAACAGCAGGGAGGGTTGACAGCTATGTACAGGTGAAACTCAAAAAATTAGAATATTGTGGAAAGGTTCGTTTCTTTCAGTAATTCAACTTAAAAGGTGAAACTAATATGTGAGATAGACTCATGACATGCAAAGCGAGATATGTCAGGCCTTTATTTGTTATAATTGTGGGATGCGCCGCCTGCACCGAGCGTCCGGGGGGGAGGGGGTGTCCTGGGGGGTGCACTGCCCGTGCCGAGAGTCCTGATGGGGTGGCGCAGTGATGTCACCCCCCTTCAGGAATGATACCTGGGGTGCACCCACCTTGCTCCACCTCTGGTTCAACCACCCCTGCAATGCAGGAATATGCATCTGTCCCTTACCGGGATCGAACCAGCAACCTTGGCGTTCTCAGCACTGTGCTCTAACCAACTGAGCTATCCAGTTGCATCTAATGCAATGGGTTGCATCGAAACTCAGTCATAACTCAAAGCTGGACCACTGAAAGGGGCGGCCAGGGGGTACTGGAGGTGTCAATGACTATTTAGACTTTGAAATCAAGTTTGGATCAAGTTAATCGATTTCGTTGAACTCATTGAGCCAAATAGTTTTAATCGGACTTTGAATAAATGCGCAATTAACTGTTACTGTTTTGAGCATGGGTAAACAAACTAAGGCCCGGGGGGCGGATCCGGCCCAATCGCCTTCTAAATCCAGCCCACGGATGGTCCGGGAATCAGCGTGTTTTTACATGAGTAGAATGTGTCCTTTTATTTAAAATGCATCCCTGGGTTATTTGTGGGACATAGGAATTCATTCATTTCCCCCCACACACACACAATATAGTCCGGCCCCCCATAAGGTTTGAGGGACAGTGGACTGGCCCCCTGCTGAAAAAGTTTGCTGACCCCTGGTTTTGAGTCTCATTGTGCTGTTATCTTCCTTAGTGGGTCGTGCAAACCACTATTCGGAATAATGATTTTTGTAGTTATAGGTAGGTAGCCGTGTTGGCCTGCCACAGTCAAAACAAAATATAAAATCAAAAAAATCCTTCCAGGTGCTACTGGAAGGATTTTTTATTTTATATTTTGTTATGATTTTTGTAGGGCAGGGTGAGGAGTGCTGGGGATCAGAGGACATGGGCTCCAAAAAAGGAACCACTGCTCTAAGTTGTTTTTCGGAGGCATTTGGATGGGTTACGTCGAAGACCATGGCGTAAAAATTCCGTTGCGAGCTGATCTAGCAATGGGGTTTCCTCCCCGCCCCCTCACGATATTCTTAAAACTTTCTTGCTTCCTTTCAGAATTCCTCAGATCTTCTTTCGGAGCAACGCAACACACCGTAGTCTTCAAATGTTCAGATGGAATTTGGTGGCAAAACTCTCTCTCTCTCTCTCTCTCTCTCTCTCTCTCTCTCTCTCACACACACACACACACACACACACACACAACTCCAGGCAATGAAAAAAATCAGCATCCATGCTTATTAAATCTCCCATCTGGTGTCTTCTTTATGAGGGGATGGTGTTTTCATGTATCCAGCAGTGGGGAAATCTGTTCCGAGCACAGAGAAACAGAACATTTTGTGTGAGATCAGGGTTGTACTAGGTTTAGCAGTAATAGGAAATTCAGTCTTTCTTTCTTTTTTAAGGCAAAGTGGGGGGGGTCCTTATGTAACCGTAGCCAGGTGTATTTTTAATATGATTCTCTTTAAAAAATGATTCTCTTTTATTCGAGAGGGGAGGGAGAAAGAGGAAGCGCTGGTGCAGAGGGATTCTGCATCACATTTCAGATATTCAAAAATCAGTTCCAATGTTCTGAACTGAGAGACACTTACAAATGATTTATTATTCCCTTCCCCCCCCCCAGATTTATACGTGCGCTCTCTCTCTCTCTCTCTCTCTCACACACACACACACACACACACAAAATCACAGTAAGAATTTAAAGCGAAGGGTCTACAAAATATTCATATTCAGTTGAGAAATATTTGAAAATGAACCCCTTTTCAGATTTATAAGCACGCACACACACACACACACACACATACACACAAAACCCCTCGAGCAAATGCTAATAATTACACAATGAAATAAAATACAACATGTTGGTTAACTGGAAGGGGAAGGGGCTATCCTACTCACCGCACACCCAGTGAAAAGAATGGGTCTAAGTTTGCCCATTCCAATGGGTCCTGAGTGATAATTCAGTCTACTGAATAAGATTCTTAATCTCAGGGTTGTGGGTTGTGGGTAAAAGATTCCTACATTGCAGGGGGTTGGACTAGATGGTTCCCTTGGTCCCTTCCAACTTTAAAATTCCATGATTCTACTCAGAGTAGGACTCACATTGAACACAGCCCCCCAAAAAGAGGGAGATACCACTTCAAGCTGCCTAAACAGGAAGGACATGATCTTTTTTGCTCATAAAGGGTTATCATTTGTTGTTGTTGTTTAGTCGTTTAGTCATGTCCGACTCTTTGTGACCCCCATGGACCAGAGCACGCCAGGCACTCCTGTCTTCCACTGCCTCCCGCAGTTTGGCCAGACTCATGTTGGTAGCTTCGAGAACACTGTCCAACCATCTCATCCTCTGTCATCCCCTTCTCCTTGTGCCCTCCATCTTTCCCAACATCAGGGTCTTTTCCAGGGAGTCTTCTCTTCTCATGAGGTGGCCAGAGTCTTGGAGCCTCACCTTCAGGAGCTGTCCTTCCAGAGAGCCCTCAGGGCTGATTTCCTTCAGAATGGATAGGTTTGATCTTCTTGCAGTCCATGGGACTCTCAAGAGTCTCCTCCAGCACCAGAATTCAAAAGCATCAATACTTCGACGATCAGTCTTCTTTATGGTCCAGCTGTCACTTCCATACATCACTACTGGGAAAACCATAGCTTTAACAATACGGACCTTTGTCGACAAGGTGATGTCTCTGCTTTTTAAGATGCTGTCTAGGTTTGTCGTGCCCACTGCCTTCTCTGGATCAGATTGCCCTCCCCCTGTAGGAGCAGGTCCCCAGTTTGGGGGTGTTTCTGGAGCCAGTCACGGACAGCTCAGGTGGCCTCCGTGGCTGGAAGTCAACTGCAACTGGCTCAACAGCTATAGCCATTTCTGGACCAAGAGAGCCTTGCCTGAATCATTCACGTGTTGATTCCTGCGTCGCAGAGGATTCGACTCGATGATACTTGTGGCCATTTCCAGCTGTGATTCTATGATCTAGGACTCAGCTACACAGCTGCAAATAAAACGCTTTAAATGTGTTGTAAAGTGCAGAATGCAAATGTGACACTAGATGGCGACAGAAAGTCTTCTTCTTCTTCTTTCTTTGGCGATCATTGTCTTCCATAAACACAGTGGAGACATTGGTTTCCGGGCAGAAGTTGAGCATGGTGTGCCTTCCTCTTAGCACGTTTCTCCCTTTAGTCCTGAGTTCGAGTGTCTTCAACGCCCATGACGCCTTTGGTAAAGGCTGTTCTCCAACTGGAGCGCTCGCAGGCCAGTGTTTCCCAGTTGTCGGTGTTTATACTACATTTTTAAAGATTTGCCTTGAGAGAGTCTTTAAACCTCTTTTGTTGGCCACCGTCATTACGCTTTCCATTTGCTTTGGAAGACGATAGCCAGACATTCAAACAATGTGGCCAGTCCAACGAAGCTGATGTTGAAGAATCATTGCTTCCACACTGGTCAAAGCAATGACACTGGTTCTGCGACAGAAAGTATTGCCCTTGAGCAGGCACCCCCAAACTCAGCCCTCAAGATGTTTTGGGACTACAACTCCCATCTTCCCTAGCTAACAGGACCAGTGATCAGGGATGATGGGAATTGTAGTATTGCCCTGGAGCAGGCACCCCCAAACTCGGCCGTCCAGATGTTTTGGGACTACAACTCCCATCTTCCCTAGCTAACAGGACCAGTGGTCAGGGATGATGGGAATTGTAGTCCCAAAACATCTGGAGGGCCGAGTTTGGGGGTGTCTGCCCTCGAGGATACCCAAATGTTCTCAAGGGGACCACCAGAAACATACCCTCCCCCCCCCAGATTTCTCAGGTGAAATAGGGAAACATTGAGCCAATTGCAACCTCCCCACCTCGCCTAACTCGCAGGATCATGGCACAGAAAAAGTGTGTAAGGGAAGGGATCGACATTTTCTACATATAAATGCAATTTTAACTGTAAGCTGCCTTGAGTCCCTGTCAAGGGAAAAGGTGAAGAAGAACAAGGAGAAGGAGGAGAAGAATGGAAACTGTGAGAATGATCAGGAACATATCAGAGTAAATCCTATTGAGCTCAATGGGACTTACTTCTGAGTAGGCAGTGTAAGGCTCACTTGGAGAGTATGCAGAAGCTGCTTCAGGACTCCTCTATGGGACTCCTCTCTTCCTTACGTCCCAAAACGCACAAAAC
Source organism: Lacerta agilis (assembly GCF_009819535.1). Lineage (NCBI taxonomy): Eukaryota > Metazoa > Chordata > Lepidosauria > Squamata > Lacertidae > Lacerta > Lacerta agilis. The sequence continues at coordinate 3,804,935 of NC_046329.1, read as the reverse complement.
GCTCCCCATGATAACCTCCAGCATCTTATATGTTTATATAGAAAATGGATTTCTTTCTTTTTCTCTTTTAAGCGATGCCACATTGCTCCACAGCCCTCGCTTAAATTTTTATAACAACCCCAAATGCCGATTTCGAGTGTTGAAAGCGGCGGCGGTGGGAAAAAGTCGCATTTAAGCATGCAAAGTGGTGAAATTAGGGAATTCCAAATGTTTGCAAATACGTTCACTCCGGCTCTGTGGAAATGTAAAGAAATTAGACTGCATTGCAAGGCTTCCATCTGGCTCCGGGAAGAAGGATTAGATGACTAAACTACAGCTGTCAAAAATATTTCCCTTTCCTTTTTAAAAAGAATCTATACAATTATCCTAAAAATTCTGCCACTTTCTCTCTCTCTCTCTCTCTCTCGTTCTGCTCCGATCCTTCAGTGGATTCTTCGTGTGTGTGTGTGTCTCCCCCCCCCCCAATGCCAGGGGAATGTGGCTACAGATCATAGGGAGATGATCAATTCCATTTGGAGGTTCAGCTCACAATGGCTTATCTCTCAGCAGACAGACAGCTAACCCAAAATCTGGCAGAGAGGGAGGGGTGCGAGGTTCGAGGCTGGCCCAGCTTCCAAAACAGCCGGAGTGGGACTGATTGGGGCTGTTTCAGTCTGCGTCCAATTCCTTGCCGACAGTTATTTCCCAAAGCAATGGGAAAGTTGGACAGCTTTTCCAACAAAAAAAAACAGCATTAGGGGAGAACTGATTTGACTCGCTGTTTGGGGAAGCATTTTACAACAGGATCCGAAGTCAAAAAAGCAAAACACCGCCTCCTCTTTTTCTGGACAAATTCTCAGCAGTGCCTGCAGATACCAGTACTTTTTTGCTTATGTTGTGTGTGAGCATTTATATTATATCTGAGTGTTTATGTATATAGGCCTCGGCCCAGTATACCTGAAGGAGCGTCTCCACCCCCATCGTTCTGCCCGGACACTTGAGGTCCAACTCCGAGGGCCTACTGGCGGTTCCCTCGCTGCGAGAAGCCAAGTTACAGGGAACCAGGCAGAGGGCCTTCTTGGTGGTGGTGCCCGCCCTGTGGAACGCCCTCCCATCAGATGTCAAAGAGAAAAACAACCACCAGACTTTTAGAAGACATCTGAAGGCAGGCCTGTTTAGGGAAACTTTTAATGTTTAATAGACTATTGTATTTTAATATTCTGTTGGAAGCCGCCCAGAGTGGCTGGGGAGACCCAGCGAGATGGGCGGGGTATAAATAATAAATTGTTGTTGTTGTTGTTGTTGTTGTTGGCATTTGTCTGTTACTAAAGAGAATATGTAAAAGAAGTGAGAGCTGGACCATAAAGAAGACTGATCGCCGAAAAATTGATGCTTTTGAATGATGGTGCTGGAGGAGACTCTTGAGAGTCCCATGGACTGCAAAAAGATCAAACTTATCTATCCTTAAAGAAATCAGCCCTGAGTGCTCACTAGAAGGACAGATCCTGAAGTTGAGGCTCCAGTACTTTGGCCACCTCATGAGAATAGAAGACTCCCTGGAAAAGACCCTGATGTTGGGAAAGATAGAGGGCACAAGGAGAAGGGGACGACAGAGGATGAGATGGTTGGACAGTGTTCTCGAAGCTACTAACATGAGTTTGACCAAACTGCGGGAGGCAGTGAAAGACAGGAGTGCCTGGTGTGCTCTGGTCCATGGGTTCACGAAGAGTCGGACACGACTGAACAACTAAACAACAACAACAAATGATAACCCTTTATGAGCAAAAAAGATCATGTCCTTCCTGTTTAGGCAGCCTGAAGTGGTATCTCCCTCTTTTGGGGGGGGGCTGTGAGTAGAGTCATGGAATTTTAAAGTTGGAAGGGACCACGAGAACCATCTAGTCCAACCCCCTGCAATGCAGGAATCTTTTGCCCACAACCCACAGCTGTGATTCCTGCATTGCAGGGGGTTGGGCTAGATGACCCGCAGGGTCCCCTTCCAACTCCAATGTTCTATGATCTCATGATTCTACCACCCTAAAGCCGAGGCCCCGGGACAAACCCACAGGCAACGTTAGAAGCTTTTAAAGGCCTGCAGGAGTCTAAAACTGAGTCAGAGATGACAGGCATAAATCTCTCCCGCCCACCCCCCAGCCCTGAGCTCTTTTCCTTCCTTGCTGAGCTGACGGCTTTTTACAGCGAGCGAAACGGACCCGGAGCAGGTGCCGAGATGCCAGGTCCTGGCTGCTCCGCGGATGATCTTGCAATGTTATGACAAAACCGAGAGCCATTATTCCAGATGCCTGCCAGTCACCGGGCCTCTGCCATTCTGTCTCAAATGAAGCGTCTCCGTGTCTGTCAGATTAAATCCTGGAGCTCCTTCATTCAGGGCAGAGCAGTTTGTTTATTTATTTCTGGCACGGGCAGCTTCCATCCCTCCCTCCCTCCTGCCCAGCCCTATACTGAGGCTGCTGAGGCTGCCTGCTGAGGGCCACGCTTCAAAAAAATATGATACAGAGCTGCAGGTTTGTACCACCCAGTGAGCAGAGGGGGAGACGACGTCTCCGCTACAGAGATGTGGGGGGAAGTTTTTTTAAAAAAAATAATAATAATAATATTTATTTAAAAATTTTACTTAAAACATACAACTAAATACAACACTACATAACAAATAAAAAGACAATACAAAACATCAAAACTATTTCTTAAAACTATTGTTACTTCCTCACATCATGGTGGGACTTCTTCCTGCCTGCTCCTCGTGCGTCCCTTGCAAATGCCTTTTCGTAACTTCCTAAATTATTAACAACTATTCTATCTCTAATAACAAAAATCCTTAATATTTTATCTCTCTTACCCTATATTATATCATTACCTATCTTGTTGTTGTTGTTGTTGTTCAGTCATTCAGTCGTGTCCGACTCCTCGTCACCCCATGGACCAGAGTCCGCCAGGCACGCCTATCCTTCACTGCCTCCCGCAGTTTGGCCAAACTCATGCTAGTCGCTTCGAGAACACTGTCCAACCATCTCGTCCTCTGTTGCCCCCTTCTCCTTGTGCCCTCCATCTTTCCCAACATCAGGGTCTTTTCCAGGGAGTCTTCCCTTCTCATGAGGTGGCCAAAGTATTGGAGCCTCAACTTCAGGATCTGTCCTTCCAGTGAGCACTCAGGGCTGATTTATTTAAGATTGGATAGGTTTGATCTTCTTGCAGTCCATGGGACTCTCAAGAGTCTCCTCCAGCACCAGAATTCAAAAGCATCCATTCTTCGGCAATCAGTCTTCTTGATGGTCCAGCTCTCACTTCCATACATTACTACTGGGAAAACCATAGCTTTAACTATATGGACCTTTGTCAGCAAGGTGACAAAGGTGAATTTTACATACATTCTTTTAAATTTAAATTTTAAATTTCGAGGTGAATTTCTCATACATTCTTTTAAATATCCAATAATTTTCATCTCCTATACATATTTGTGACTTTCATCAACCCCTTCTCAAGATTTTCAGATTTCCTGATTTCTTCTTGTATTTCCAACTTTCATATTACTTTTTATCGCAACAATTAATTATTACCTTCCAAAATTATTTCTGTAATATTTCCTAAAATTAACCTTACAAAACTTCTTGCAAGCCTACTAGCGTAATTTGTTGTTTACAATTGTCTTTCAAATACAGGTGAAACTTGCAAAATTAGAATATTGTGGAAAAGTCCATTTATGTAAGCAATTGTTTTCATTAGCTACTGGAGTTGAATATATGAGATAGACTCATGACATGCAAAGCGAGATACGTCAAGCCTTTGCTTGTTATAATTGTGATGATTATGGCGCACAGCTGATGAAAAGTTGAGATTGTTAATTTGGGGTTTTCATCAGCTGTACGCCATAACCATCACAATTATAACAAATAAAGGCTTGATATATCTCGCGTTACATGCCATGAGTCTATCTCATATATTAGTTTCACCTTTTAAGTTGAGTTACAGGTAGGCAGCCATGTTGGTCTTCCATGGTCAAAACAAAATAAAATAAAAAATTCTTTCCAGTAGCACCTTAGAGACCAACTGAGTTTGTTCTTGGTATACTTCCCCAGATAGGCAGGGTGTAAATAATAAATTATTATTATTATTATTATTATTATTATTATTATTATTATTATTAAATAAAAATTATTTCCAAAAAAAAGACTTCCAAGCAGGGGCGTAGCAAGGGGTGTGTGTAGGGGGCGGGCCGCCCTTTTGTTCCATAATGGAGGGGGTGACAAATTATCAAGGAACAATTACTGCCCTACTATGGCGCTTCATAAAAAACTTTTTTTTAAAAAAAAAAATGCCTGCTCCAAAGGTCTTATCTTACTATACTAGGGATTATATGGCTATATATGAAATTTCATGCCTATCGGTTAATATCTTGACCCTCCTCCACCAAAATAGCTGTTCACTTGTCTGTTTTCCTACGTCGTGAAGGCTGAAATTTCAGTTCAGTGGAGCACTTACTGTTCCCAACCCTAACCCTGTGGAAAGCCATCTAATTAGACTTTAATTTGATTTTGAGGTGTTTTTAGGAGGTAATTTAATGATTGTTTGATTTTATACCAATGTTATGTACCTGATGTTAGCCACCCTGAGCCCGACTTCGGCCGGGGAAGGCGGGATATAAATAAAAGTTTATTATTGTTATTACTTGTTATTATTCCTTTGTAAGAAAATATGAAATAACGTAAAACCATTTTTGCGTTGGGGGTGGGGAATCAATGGGGGGTGACAAGAAATTTTCCACACCTGGTGCCACCCGACCTTCCTACGCCTCGAGGGTACCAATTTAGCTTGCTACGCCCCTTCTCCCACCACATCTCATGGGAGTCCGTTCCACTGTCAAACAGCTCTTGCTGCCAGAAAGTTCTTCTTGGCTTTGAGTTGGAATCTCCTTTCTTTTAGCTTGAAGAGTGTCAGGATTCTGGCCTCCAGACAGGCCCTTCCAAGAGATCAGGCTGGCAGCTCTGACGAAGAAGAGCGTTGCCAATCTTCCCCGGGGCATGGGGCATTCTGTCATTACTGCAGGGACCAAAATCGGACTCCTCTGAGCTGTGTGACAGTAACTGGAAACTCGAGACAGATTCGCTTGTCTCCATGGAGACCGCACACTTACAAAACCGAGTGCGATCAAACAGCTGCTACCCAGACAGCCTTGCAGGAGGAAGCGAAAAGTTTCAAACTGTGTGTGTGTGTGTGTGTGTGTGTGTGTGTGTGTGTGTGTGTGTGTGGCTTGAGAAGACTCCACTGGGCATTGCAAAAGCCTCTCCCGCCTTCCCAGAAACGAACACCCGTCTCATCTTCCTAAAACCAAGCAAAACCCACTGATTAAGTTTGCTTGAGGAAATGGAATTGTTAATTTTTAGACAGGATGTCTAGAAATGTCTTTAGATATTCTTCCATCCTTTATGGGGAGGGGGCTTTCTAGGTTCAAGCTGCAACCCAATCCATCTAGGGCAGGGGTGGCCAACTCCCAAGAGACTGTGATCTACTCACAGAGTTAAAAACTGGCAGTGATCTACCCCCTGTTTTGGGGGGATTCAGGTCAAATTTGTTGAGGTATTTTTGGGGAGGAGGAAAGCACAGTTTTTTAGGGGTTCAGGACAAAAACGTTGAGCTTTTCTTAGGGGAGACAAACTTGTTGAGCTTCTTTGGAGAGCCAGTGTGGTGTAGTGGTTAAGAGCGGTGGACTTGTAATCTGGTGAACCGGGTTCGCGTCTCCGCTCCTCCACATGCAGCTGGGCTAGTCACACTTCTCTGAAGTCTCTCAGCCCCACTCACCTCACAGAGTGTTTGTTGTGGGGAAGGAAGGGAAAGGGGAATGTTAGCCGCTTTGAGACTCCTTCGGGTAGTGATAAAGCGGGATATCAAATCCAAACTCTTCTTCTTCTTCTTCTTTGGTGGACCCAGTGATCTACTGCAGACGTCCAGTGATCTACCAGTATATCACGAATCGGGCAGGGGTTCGGGACACATCCCAAGATTGTACTATTCTAGGGCATATCGTCAAGTTATCATTTGGAAACACAGCAAATTAGACGTTTGCATTAGGAGGCGTGAAGCCAGCTTTCCAGAGTTCTTGGTGTGTGTTTTTCTTGGTGCATTTAAAAACAAGAACTCCAATTTATTTAACGTTAGCTTTCAGGGCAAAGCAGTGTAATCGTGCACTGAGCCAACCTGATAGAATTAACGGGTTTTAATTACAGATTTGTGTCAATAACAGAATTGTACAGTCTGGAGATGCGGGTGGCGCTGTGGGTTAAACCACTGAGCCTCTTGGGTGTGTCGTTCAGAAGGTCGGTGGTTCGAATCCCCGCGACGGGGTGAGCTCCCGATGATCAGTCCCTGCTCCTGCCAACCTAGCAGTTCGAAAGCACGTCAACGAAAACTTATGGAAAACGCAGAAATGGCAAAACTTACCGGAAGAATAAGAAATCAAGATAACCAACTTTGAAATAAAAGAATGGAAATGGTTTGTTGAATGTTTACAGATAAATTGCCGATGAGAACATTGGCAGGATTGTTGTAATAACCCACAGTTTCATAAGGGCATATATTTAAAGAAGATGAATAAAAGAGCAAATTAAGTTAATTAGGCAGAAGGTATTAAAAATAAATTTAAGGAACCGCAGAAAGAGGGGGGAGGAAGTCGAGTTTTGAAATGTCAGAATGATTGTAAAATCAGTGAAATGTACAAACCTGACAAGTGTGTGTGTGTGTGTGTGTGTGTATATATATATAATTTTTTAAGAGACAAACTCACTTCCCCGCTGGTCTCCCAGAACATGGAGAGAAATGAAGACAGTGGAGCAAAGAGAGACAAGACGAAGGAGTCTCAGGTTGAAGAACTGAGAAGGCCTTCAGTCCTCACAACTGCCTCATTGGGGCAAGACCTACTGGGAAGAGTTAAATAAAGAGTTAACTTCAGTGTCACTGGGTGTTTTATTGCTGACCTGCTGACATCCATGAGCAATAAAGAGAATGTTATGTACTGAGCTGAATAGGATCCAAAATGCAGCAGTCTGATTGGTCCTAGAACAATAGGATCCAAAATGCAGCAGTCTGATTGGTCCTAGAACAATAGGATCCAGAATGCAGCAGTCTGATTGATCCTAGAACAATAGGATTCAGAATGCAGCAGCCTGATTGGTCCAAGAACAACAGGATCCAGAATGCAGCAGTCTGATTGGTCCGCAGGAGCCACCCAATCCAGCTCCAGGTGGAAGTGAATCCGCAACCTGATTGGCCTACAGGAGTAGCCCGGAATTAGCCAATCACGTGGGGCCCATTGTGTAAATAGTGTATATAAAGGAGACGTTTTGGGGGAAACCGCATTCCTCGCTACAATGAGCTGAATAAAGAGCATGAAATCCACACTTGACTCCGAGTATATTTCAGAGAACCTGCAAAGTTAGGGGCAGTGTACCCTCAAATAGCAGGAGTTGGGCACAAGGAATATGGGAATATTGCTGCTTCCCACCTCCTTTGACCTTCCCAGAAAAATCCAGCTGGATACTATTGGAAACCTAGAACTTCTCTTAGGTCCTTGATAATGAGCTGTGATTCCAGCGTTGCAGGGGGGCTGGACTTGATGACCCTTGGGTAACCTTCCAGCTCGATGATAACCGAGTCTTACAGTTCGATGAATCATGGAATCTCGAACTCAAATCCATCTGGACTGCGGAAGAGGCACCTTTCCCCAGACTCATCATAAATCCACACGTTGTCGGGGGGTGGGTGGGTGGGTGGGCTTGAGCGAAATCAATTAACCGCCTTGTGTTGCGGGTTACAAATCAACTATTTACATATTTAATGATTACCACCTTTAATAAATTCCCGAGAAGGAGAGCCGAGGCGGCGGGTTTCTGAGCTATCCTTGTGGTGTCATCAATTATCAGGAAAGCCAGGCAATCATATTAAATCTTCTCTCCTACCGATGACTCTTGTCAAAGCAAAAATTGTTTCTCCCCGCCCCGCCCCCCCCCAGGCACCCTCCCCTCCGCATAACTGCGAAAGCCCTGGAACGGGGCCACCGACATTACATTAGGAAAAATTGCTTGAGCAGCATTTTAACTAAGAGGGAGGGGGAGGGAGGCAGCTTTTAATTTTTGCCAGACATGGAAATCAATACTCCGTCCTTCAGCTCTTTGGAGTGATTGGGAAAGGCCCGGCTAATACAATCCTCAGGTCTCGTTCTGACGGCACGAGAGCCTTCAGAGATGATCGTGGAGGGTTTAAGGACCCATCTGGGACTTTGGCAAGGAATTCCTTTTATTAGATTAGTTCCTCTGTCCCTTTTGGAGAGAGAGAGAGAGAGAGAGAGAGAGAGAGAGAGAGAGAGAGAGAGAGAATGAATATGTCTCCCTTTCATTATTTTGTAGTTAGTCCATGATCAATATGCGCGGCTTGTATTTATAGCTACCCTGGTGGTTACAACCTTTTGAATGTAATTTATGGTGACACGGAACCCAATTATTATGGGGGGAAATATGCGTGACATTTTGGAGAGGGTTTTCCTCCCATGTTCCTCTTTAGACTCGTCAATTCAAGAACGCACACACAAGAAGAGGCTGCAATTCCATAATAGTTTTGTGCTGGGAGGAGGGGGTGAGCTCACACAAGCAGCTCAGGGTGGTTTTCCAGATCGGGGATGGAGAACCATCATGCCCGGGCAGAATGCGGCCCTCCAGGCCTCTCTACGTGGCCCTCGAGATTCTCACGCCCCCACCCCAAAACACACCCCTCTCTAGAGCACTCCTTGAGTGTTTACGGCTGGCTGGGATGTAACCCTACTCTGTTGCACGAGTGGCCATCTGTCAGGGATTCTTTAGCTGTGATTCCTGCATTGCCGGGGTCAGACTAGATGGTACTTGGGGTCCCTTCCAAATCTAAAATTCTACGATTCTGTGATTTTCTTGCTCGCCTGGATGGAGGATAGAAAGATGAGCATCTCTGTCTCCACCTTTTGCGTGGCTAGAATATACAAGGGTAAGAGATGCATCCGTTGACCAGACCTCTCTTGTCTCCCCATGGTTCGCCATGAGAGAATGTGTCCTGCAAAGGCTTCCCTTCCTCTGCCCTAGATTATATCATACCTGTGATGGAGAAGCCCTGAAAGCTTATTGGCTAGACCGGGTTGTGGCTGCAGAATGTCGATGAATATTTGCAACTGCTCAGGGAACCCCAGCTGGCGGAATGCTTGCAGTTCTGCTCCTGTGAGGGAAGGGGGAAAGATATTTCGACTTGGCAATGCTAAAGGAGAGGGGTGTGGAATTGAAGCAAAGGGGGTGCTCGATTGAGGCAGGGCCGGTGCTTTTTTTTCAGCCAGAGCACAGTTCCGGCACCTCTCAGGTGGACGCCATTCTGGGCTGGCACTCCCCGCACCTGCTTCTTGCGTTTATGTACTTCCGAGAAGTCCAAAACGAACATTTCAAGTCAAAACAGAAGCCGGCCAGCATGTGCAAGTCTAGACTTTCCCCCCCCCCCCCAAATCTAAGACTCCACCTAGCTCCTAGCCACGGTTGATCGAGCTATGTGGCAGTTCAATTCGTATTTCTTTTTCTTCAGTCCGTCTTGCATGTAGTGGCAGTGGGCTTTGAGCATTGCTGCAGCCGGGCCTCTGTCATTGCACACATGTGAGTTTGCACGACAGAGCATTTATTTGACCTGATGCGAGCTGGTCTCTGACCGTAATATCATTGTATCTGAAGAAGTGTGCATGCACATGAAAGCTCATACCAAGAACAAACTTAGTTGGTCTCTTAAGGTGCTACTGGAAGGAATTTTTTATTTTAAATTATTTAAAGAAAGATTTTTTTTTTTGACCTGAAGCAGAACCACGGGTGACCCTCAAACCAGCTAGGGGGACAACTTGCCATAGTTTTTAGCACCTCTGCAGGCATTGGAGGCGGCTGTTGTCCAAACTGGCATCTGTTCGGTGCTGCGCCAAGTCACCCAGCAACTCACTGTAAAAACTTCTGGCACCGACTTTTCTTGAAAAAAACACTGCTGACAGTACAGTGGAAAGACTCAGATGGTTTTTGAAGAGGAAATGGAAAAAGTCATGTAGGCTATGAGTGGCTTCTAGTCTCTGAAGACAGTTCGGAAACTAGTGCAGAATTCAGCGGCCAAATTGCTCACCATCAAAATGCTTTGATGGTGTTTCCTGCTTGGCAGGGGGTCGGACTGGATGGCCCTTGTGGTCTCTTCCAGCTCGATGATTCTATGATTCTATGAACTCGGGACAAAAGGGAGAAACATGCTAAGAGGAAGGCACACTTGGCGAAGCCTCACCGGGATCAACTCCTGCCCAGAAACCAGTGTCCCCACTGTGGAAGGACGTGTGGATCCAGAATTGGACCCCGCAGTCACCTACGGAGTCACTGTTAAGACTGTGCTCATGGAAGACAATCTTACTCGGCTACGAGGGATTGCCAAAGAAGAAGCACAGTGGAGCCCTTTCGGGAATCCCCAGATGGCAGGCTTCCCCCCCCCCCAAAAAACCCAACCCCAAGCACTTTTAAATGCCACCAAACCACTGGTTTATCGAGGAGAGATTCTGAACCAAATGCAATTGTGCACACTGTCTGTTTTGATCGCCCTCAAAAAGGTAGCGGCGTTTATGAAATTATTAACAACTGAACACATCTCTCTCCATATATATCCAATTAAGAGATAAGAACAGAAGCCACATTTGTGTGTGTGTGTGTGTTGGTGTGTATGTGTGTGTGTGAGAGAGAGAGAGAAAGAGGAGATTGCTATCACTCCCGGATTACAGGCGCAATAGCACCGATAATGGGAGCTGCTGTTTTCTAATTTTTCCGCCCCTTGAGAGGCTGCCTCAGATCATTCCTCATCTTGGAAGAAAGCAGAGCGGAGAGCAGTACAAAAGCGGGAATGATCTCCGTGGTGTCTCCGACAAAACACGCTTTAAGGAGCCTTACAAAAGCGCCGCTGATAACTAGGGGAGAGAAAAGATGAAAAGGAGAGAGGATGGCCCTGGAGAAAGATGTCAAGGGGGATTAATTTGAGGCTGGTCTGAGCCCCAGGAAGATGTTCTGCTCAGGTTTCAGCCCCATAGATCTATTTCCTTCACAAGAGGAAAATAGGGTGGGGGGCCTTGCAGGTGTCGTTCAACTACAAATCCCAGCAACCTCAGCTTCTGGCGTGGCCAAGGGTCAGGGTTGAGACATGCCAAGCCAGTTCAGTTGCTAGAGTAGGAGACTCTTGATCTCAGGGTGCTGGGTTCGAGTCCCACGTTGGGCAAAAGGATTACTGCATTGCAGGGGGGGTTGGAGCTAGATGATCCTCAATGGTCCCTTCCAACTCTGCGATTCTGCGAAAGGTAGTCCACAACATCTGGAGAGCTGTACCTTCCTGCTTTGCCATATGTCTGCCGCACAAATTAACTGAAAGCTTTCTGGGCCCGTTCCCAGAGACGGATGGATGGATGGAGATGGGGAGAGAGAGAGAGAGAGAGAGAGAGAGAGAGAGAGAGAGAGAGAGAGAGATTAGAGAACAGGGTCAGTGCAACCAGAACAAGGGCAGCAAAAACAAAACAAGCAAACCCCATGTAAAATCGCTTTGGGGAAAATGTGTGTCATTTAAAAGCACTGGAGGAACCTCGGAAAAGCCTTCACCCGATTCCCAGTAGACTAGGACAGTTGGCTTGCCAGCAGTACATGTGAAAAGGATCTTGGGGTCTTAGTGGACCACAAGCGAAACATGAGTCCACAGTGCGAGGCAGCAGCAAAAAAAAAGAAAAAGGCTAATGCTGTCTCCCAGTGTGAGAGCCAGTGTGGTGTAGTGGTTAAGAGCGGTAGACTCTGTAATCTGGTGAACCGGGTTCGCGTCTCCGCTCCTCCACATGCAGCTGCTGTGTGACCTTGGGCTAGTCACACTTCTCTGAAGTCTCTCAGCCCCACTCACCTCACAAGAGTGTTTGTTGTGGGGGAGGAAGGGAAAGGAGAATGTGAGCCGCTTTGAGACTCCTTCGGGTAGTGATAAAGCGGGATATCAAATCCAAACTCTTCTTCTTCTTCTTCTCCCCTGTGGTGTTTGGCAGCCACTTGTATTCAGAAACATGACTGCCTCCGATGGTCGAGGCCCTCATTGGCTAGAATGCTCCAACCCTCTTTTAAAGCCATGCAAATCAGTGGCCATCACTTCCTCCTGTGGCAGGGAGTTCCATAGTTTACCTATGCCCTGCAAGTAAGGAGGCAAATACACTGGACTGCCACCCAGAAACACTGGAAGGGAGTAGTACTCGGAGTAGGAATCAGTGGGCTGAAGTAAGCTGCGTCCACCGATTCCCTACTCTGGGTTCGACCAACAGCCTTTCTCCCCAAAAGCAGTAGCTGCACTGACCTTCGCGGGCAGAGACTCTATTATGCTCAGACCCATTTTGTCCGTTTGATAACTTCTGCGGATTCTGTCCAAGTGTAAATCTCCCTTGGCATGTCCAAGGGCCTTTTGACCTTCAGCTGAGTCTCATCCCAGAGAAGAGCCAGCTGAAGTCTCAGTTATTAATTGGAAATCCAATTTCTGGAGGGTGGCCAATGGAGGAGAGAGAGAGAGAGAGAGAGAGAGAGAGAGAGAGAGAGAGAGAGAGAGAGCACGGCAATCGCAATGAAGTCTCTCCACTTGGAAGCAGACACCACTGATTTTGAGTTTGACTTTTGAGTAAAGGTATTAAGCTTGCTCATTGAGTAGGCCTTGGTCAATCTATCTAGCTCAGTCGGAGCGATTGTGCTGATAACACCAAGGTTGCAGGTTCGATCCCCATACGATCCCGGGTTCGATCCCCTGGGGTGCCTTGAATGATGGTCAGGGGTGCTGCGGGCAACACTGGCCTCTGTCCCTCTTTCCTTCCCTGTGCTCTGATGCCCTCTCGCGTCTCTGCTTCCCAAAGGTTTGCATGGCTGTTTGTTGCAGCAGCCCTGGCTACAAGCTCTGCAGGCGAATGGTGCCTCTGGGGCTGGTCAGGGGGTGCTGTGTGCCAGAAATAAGCAAGCAAGCAAGCAGGCAAGGGAGGGAGCCCAGCCAGCAGGCCCGACAGCCCTTGCTGTTGGGAATGGACAGACAAGTCCCAGGCCCCTGTGGAGCAGTGCAAGGAGGTAGAATCATAGAATCACAGAGTAGGAAGAGACCACCAGGGCCATCCAGTCCAACCCCCTGCCAAGCAGGAAACACCGTCAAAGCATTCCTGACAGGTGGCTGAACCAGAGAAGCGCAAGGAAATGCCGTTTACCTTCCCGCCAGAGCGGTACCTATTTATCTACTTGCACTTTGACGTGCTTTCGAACTGCTGGGTTTGCAGGAGCAGGGACCGAGCAACAGGAGCTCACCCCGTCACGGGGATTCAAACCACCGACCTTCTGATCGGCAAGCCCTAGGCTCTGTGGTTTAACCCACAGCGCCACCCGATCCCTGAGGACAGGATAGCCCTATTTAAATATCTCATTGGCCTCATATGTTGTTATTGATCCCCTGCTCTTGTTTTCCCGAAGCCTATACCTGGGGACCACTTCTCGAAAGAAATTTCATGCTGTTATTACAGCGGTACCTCCGGTTGCGGACAGTATCCGTTCCGGAGCTCCGGTCGGATACCGAGGTTTCCACAACCGGAGGGACTGTTTCTGCGCATGCACGCGGAGCATTAGAAGGCTTCTGTACATGCGTGCGACACGGTAGAGCGCTTGTGCGCATGCGCGTACAGGGAAACCCGGAGAAATACTTCTGTGTTTGCCATGTTCGCATCCTGAAGGATATGCAACCAGAGGTGTGCGTATCCAGAGGTCACACTGTATTGCTTTTTTGCACACAATCAGCAGCGATTATTTTTTTCCCCCTCCCTCTCTAAGGGACTTGACACGACCCTGGCACGGTCCGAGCTTTATGGCCACTCATGCCGTGGTGCCTGCTGCTGAGGCTGCTCTCAATTTGTTTTATTTACAACCCAGTAAAGAGGGGGAGAGGATGGGTTCCTTCCTCTCCAACCCACCCAGTCAGACTCTCTCTCTCCTCCAGCGCCCCTTCCCAGGGCTGAGTCAGCAGACGGTTCCCTTAAAAGGAAAACCAGTGAGAGATATTGCGGTCTTTGAGTGCTTAAAGCAAGGGAGGGGGTCAAAAGCAACTCCTGCTTCCCACGTCCTTTCCTGCTCCATCTCCTCTTTCTTGCAGAAGGACATCCTTCTTTGAGGACTGAACAGTGTTGTAAGAATTTTAAGGTCTTTCATATATAATAATTGTTATTAATGTACCAAACAAATAAGGCCACCTGTCTGAAAACAGGCCTCACTCCATTTTGATCCTAGCTGGCCAAGTGTTTTCATCTGCAGGGAGGAGGTGAAAAGTCTCTGCCATTTCCCTCACAAAGGACAGCCATTAGCCCTACCGGCCAGGGAGGAAGCCTTTTGTTTTGCAGAAATGTGTGTCTAGGAGGGGTCAAGGAGAGATGGCACTGTTGTTGTTCAGTCGTGTCCGACTCTTCGTGACCCCATGGACCAGAGCACGCCAGGCACCCCGATCCTCCACTGCCTCCCGCAGTTTGGCCAAACTCATGCCAGTCGCTTCGAAGACACTGTCCAACCATCTCATCCTCTGTCGTCCCCTTCTTCTTGTGCCCTCCATCTTTCCCAACATCAGGGTCTTTTCCAGGGAGTCTTCTCTTCTCATGAGGTGGCCAAAGTATTGGAGCCTCAACTTCAGGATCTGCCCTTCCAGTGAGCACTCAGGGCTGATTTCTTTAAGGATGAATATGTTTGATCTTTTTGCAGTCCATGGGACTATCAAGAGTCTCCTCTAGCACCATAATTCAAAATCATCAATTCTTCGGCGATCAGCCTTCTTTATGGTCCAGCTCTCACTTCCATACATTACCACTGGGAAAACCATAGCTTTAACTATACGGACCTTTGTTGGCAAGGTAATGTCTCTGCTTTTTCCTTTTTCCTTAGGATGTCCCTGTTTTCATTGGAGAAGTGTTGGATGGTATGGAGTTATCCAACCTCCTGTATAGGGAAGTTTATTTTAAATGTTTAATGTTTTGTTAAGTTTTTATATATGTTGGAAGCTGCCCAGAGCGGCTGGGGCAACCCAGGAAGATGGGTGGGGTATAAATAGTAAAATTATCATTGTGTAATGGGATGTCCCTATTTTCATCGGAGAAATGCTGGAGGGTATGCAACAACAACAGAAACTGTGATGGTGATTAAATTTGTTGTTGTTGTTCAGTCGTTCAGTCGTGTCCGACTCTTCGTGGCCCCATGGACCAGAGCACGCCAGGCACGCCTATCCTTCACTGCCTCTCGCAGTTTGGCCAAACTCATGTTAGTAGCTTCAAGAACACTGTCCAACCATCTCATCCTCTGTCGTCCCCTTCTCCTTGTGCCCTCCATCTTTCCCAACATCAGGGTCTTTTCTAGGGATTCTTCTCTTCTCATGAGGTGGCCAAAGTACTGGAGCCTCAACTTCAGGATCTGTCCTTCTAGTGAGTACTCAGGGCTGATTTCTTTGAGAATGGATAGGTTTGATCTTCTTGCAGTCCATGGGACTCTCAAGAGTCTCCTCCAGCACCATAATTCAAAAGCATCAATTCTACGGCGATCAGCCTTCTTTATGGTCCAGCTCTCACTTCCGTACATTACTACTGGGAAAACCATAGCTTTAACTATACGGACCTTTGTCGGCAAGGTGATGTCTTTGCTTTTTAAGATGCTGTCTAGGTTTGTCATTGCTTTTCTCCCAAGAAGCAGGCGTCTTCTAATTTCGTGACTGCTGTCACCATCTGCAGTGATCATGGAACCCAAGAAAGTGAAATCTCTCACTGCCTCCATTTCTTCCCCTTCTATTTGCCAGGAGGTGATGGGACCAGTGGCCATGATCTTAGTTTTTTTGATGTTGAGCTTCAGACCATATTTTGCGCTCTCTTCTTTCACCCTCATTAAAAGGTTTTTCAATTCTTCCTCACTTTCTGCCATCAAGGTAGTATCATCAGCATATCTGAGGTTGTTGATATTTTTTCCGGCAATCTTAATTCCGGTTGGGGATTCATCCAGTCCAGCCTTTCGCATGATGTATTCTGCATATAAGTTAAATAAGCAGGGAGACAATATACAGCCTTGTCGTACTCCTTTCCCAATTTTGAACCAATCAGTTGTTCCATATCCAGTTCTAACTGTAGCTTCTTGTCCCACATAGAGATTTCTCAGGAGGCAAATGAGGTGATCCGGCACTCCCATTTCTTTAAGAACTTGCCATAGTTTGCTGTGGTCGACACAGTCAAATGCTTTACATAATCAATGAAGCAGAAGTAGATGTTTTTCTGGAACTCTCTGGCTTTCTCCATAATCCAGCGCATGTTTGCAATTTGGTCTCTGGTTCCTCTGCCCCTTCGAAATCCAGCTTGCACTTCTGGGAGTTCTCGGTCCACATACTGCTTAAGCCTGCCTTGTAGAATTTTAAGCATAACCTTGCTAGCGTGTGAAATGAGTGCAATTGTGCGGTAGTTGGAGCATTCTTTGACACTGCCCTTCTTTGGGATTGGGATGTAGACTGATCTTCTCCAATCCTCTGGCCACTGCTGAGTTTTCCAAACTTGCTGGCATATTGAGTGCAGCACCTTAACAGCATCCTCTTTTAAAATTTTAAATAGTTCAGCTGGAATATCATCACTTCCACTGGCCTTGTTGTTAGCAAGGCTTTCTAAGGCCCATTTGACTTCACTCTCCAGGATGTCTGGCTCAAGGTCAGCAACCACATTGCCTGGGGGGTATGAGACCTCCATATCTTTCTGGTATAATTCCTCTGTGTATTCTTGCCACCTCTTCTTGATGTCTTCTGCTTCTGTTAGGTCCTTTCCACTTTTGTCCTTAATTGTGGTAATCTTTGTACGAAATGTTCCTTTCATATCTCCAATTTTCTTGAATAAATCTCTGGTTTTTCCCATTCTGTTATTTTCCTCTATTTCTTTGCATTGCTCGTTTAGAAAGGCCCTCTTGTCTCTCCTTGCTATTCTTTGGAAATCTGCATTCAATTTCCTGTATCTTTCACGATCTCCTTCGCATTTTGCTTGTCTTCTCTCCCCCGCTATTTGTAAGGCCTCATTGGACAGCCACTTTGCTTTCTTGCATTTCTTTTTCATTGGGATGGTTTTCGTTGCTGTCTCCTGTATAATGTTACGAGCCTCCACCCACAGTTCTTCAGGTACTCTATCCACCAAATCTAAATCCTTGAACCTGTTCTTCACTTCAACTGTGTATTCATAAGGAATTTGATTTAGATTGAATCTTACTGGCCCAGTGGTTTTTCCTATTTTCTTCAGTTTAAGCTGGAATTTTGCTATAAGAAGCTGATGATCTGAGCCACAGTCAGCTCCAGGTCTTGTTTTTGCTGAGTGTATAGAGCTTCTCCATCTTTGGCTGCAGAGAATATAATCAATCTGATTTCGATGTTGCCCATCTGGTGATGTCCATGTGTAGAGTCGTCTCTTGTGTTGTTGGAAAAGAGTGTTTGTGATGACCAGCTTGTTCTCTTGACAGAACTCTATTAGCCTTTGCCCTGCTTCATTTTGATCTCCAAGACCAAACTTGCCAGTTGTTCCTTTTATCTCTTGACTCCCTACTTTAGCATTCCAATCCCCTATAATGAGAAGAACATCCTTCTTTGGTGTCATTTCTATAAGGTGTTGTAAGTCTTCATAGAATTGATCAATTTCGGTTTCTTCAGCACTGGTAGTTGGTGCATAAACTTGGATTACTGTGATGTTAAAAGGACTGCCTTGGATTCGTATCGAGATCATTCTATCATTTTTGAAGTTGCATCCCAGTACAGCTTTCGCCACTCTTTTGTTGACTATGAGGGCCACTCCATTTCTTTTACGGGATTCCTGCCCACAGTAGTAGATATGATAGTCATCCGAACTGAATTCGCCCATTCCTGTCCATTTTAGTTCACTGATGCCTAGGATGTCAATGTTTATTCTTGCCATCTCATTTTTTACCACATCCAGCTTACCAAGGTTCATGGTTCTTACATTCCAGGTTCCTATGCAATACTTTTCTTTACAGCATTGGACTTTCCTTTCGCTTCCAGGCATATCCGCAACTGAGCGTCCTTTCGGCTTTGGCCCAGCCGCTTCATCAGCTCTGGATCTACTTGTACTTGTCCTCCGCTCTTCCCCAGTAGCAAGTTGGACGCCTTCCGACCTGAGGGGCTCATCTTCCAGCGTCATATCTTTTATATGCCTGTTGTCTTTGTCCATGGAGTTTTCTTGGCAGGGATACTGGAGCGGCTTGCCAGTTCCTTCTCCAGGTGGATCACGTTTGGTCCAAACTCTCCGCTATGACCTGTCCATCTTGACCTGTCCATAGCTTGCCTGAGTAATTCAAGCCCCTTCGCCACGACAAGGCAGTGATCCATGAAGGGGGGTGATTAAATACCAGAGGGTAAATTCTGTTGAACTCAGTGGGAATTACTTCCGAGTAAAAATGCGTAGGATTGCAGTGTAAGGCTGCCCAGTCTTGACCCAGTTACCTAGGAGTCAGCTCCATTGAATACAGTGGGACTTACTTCTGAGTAGACAGTGTAAGGCTCCATTTACAATAAAGGAATAAACATTCCGCACGTTTCCTAAGAAATGAAAGGATTTAAAGCGAATGGGTGACCTCTTTATTCAAAATTACAGGAAGGGCTTTGTATACCAGCTTCACTATTTCCTTCATTTGGTGCATGGATTTTATTTTCAGGATAAACAGGACTCCCGTTGTTGCACCGACACACACCTCTTTTAATAGTTCTCCAAGACATGGAAGAAAAAGGGAGAGCGGGACTTTCAGGGATCAAAACAGAATCTGGGATGGCTGATGAAATTCCGGGGCTGTCCCTGGAAAATAGGGACACTTGGAGGGTCTGGTCTTGGCACAACCAAGTGGCACAGTTTGTGCCTTCCTTTGGAAGGAGGCACAGCGGAGACTGCAGTGTCTTTAAGAAATATGGCTTATTTCCAACTGAGTGGAAACCCTTGCTCCAAAGCACAATTCAAGCCTCGCCTCGTGTAAAAAAAGGCATCTTTTTTTTCCCCTGTGGTGACATCACACCCCCTGTAACCCTTGGCAACTTCCCGCTCCAGACTCTTGCTGTTGTCTTTTTCTAACTAGCACCCAACTAGGGAAGGAACTTCCTCTCTGACACTGAATGTCTCACCTTTTGTCCATGTAATGAGTCTCTCCTCACCTGTCTTTGCTCTTTGATGGCATCTCTGTAAGAGCCAGGAACTATTAGTTGTGTCTGCCTCTTCGTGACCCCATGGACCAGAGCACGCCAAGCACTCCTGTCTTCCACTGCCCCCCGCAGTTTGGTCAGACTCATGTTGGTAGATTCGAGAACACTGTCCAACCATCTCGTCCTCTGTTGTCCCCTTCTCCTTGTGCCCTCCATCTTTCCCAACATCAGGGTCTTTTCCAGGGAGTCTTCTCTTCTCATGAGGCGGACAAAGTATTGGAGCCTGACTTCAGGATCTGTCCTTCCAGTGAGCACTCCGGGCTGATTTCCTTAAGAATGGATAGGTTTGATCTTCTTGCAGTCCATGGGACTCTCAAGAGTCTCCTCCAGCACCATAATTCAAAAGCATCAATTCTATGGCGATTATCCTTCTTGATGGTCCAGCTCTCACTTCCATACATTACTACTGGGAAAACCATAGCTTTAACTATACAGACCTTTGTAGGCAAGGTGATGTCTCTGCTTTTTAATTACAAGTAGGTAGCCGTGTTGGTCTGCCATAGTCAAAACAAAATAAAAAATTTAAAAAATTCCTTCCAGTAGCACCTTAGAGACCAGCTAAGTTTGTTCTTAGTATGAGCTTTTGTGTGCTTTTTAAGATGCTGTCTAGGTTTGTCATTGCTTTCCTCCCAAGAAGCAGGCGTCTTCTAATTTCGTGACTGCTGTCACCATCTGCAGTGATCATGGAACCCAAGAAAGTGAAATCTCTCACTGCCTCCATTTCTTCCCCTTCTATTTGCCAGGAGGTGATGGGACCAGTGGCCATGATCTTAGTTTTTTTGATGTTGAGCTTCAGACCATATTTTGCGCTCTCCTCTTTCACCCTCATTAAAAGCTTATTTAATTCCTCCTCACTTTCTGCCATCAAGGTTGTGTCATCAGCATATCTGAGGTTGTTGCTATTTCTTCCGGCAATCTTAATTCCGGCTTGGGATTCATCCAGTCCAGCCTTTCACATGATGAATTCTGCATATAAGTTAAATAAGCAGGGAGACAATATACAGCCTTGTTGTACTCCTTTCCCAATTTTGAACCAATCAGTTGTTCCATATCTAGTTCTAACTGTAGCTTCTTGTCCCACATAGAGATTTCCCTGGAGACAGATGAGGTGATCCGGCACTCCCATTTCTTTAAGAACTTGCCATAGTTTGCCCCTTCCAACTCTACGATTATGTGATCTGCTCCGCAACTGAACCTTGGTCCCCTGCTAGCAAATGGGCATGTTTTTACGTCACTCTCGTCCATAACAATCCGTTCCTCGTTCCACTGTTACAGGGGCTTAGCTTTTCCAAAAGCTCTTAGAGGCTGCCATTTTCCTTTCCCAGAATGCCCTGGGTGCTTTGTTGTTCTACTGCACTTGGTATAGGGGGTGGCAGTCACCCATGGGTGGGGTGCAATTTCTTTTCCCCACAAAGACCAGGAACGCCACTTGTGTTACATCATGAACATAGGTAGTTGCCCTACACCGAGCCATACCATTGCTCCACCTACCTCATCACTGTCTACACAGGCTGGCAGCAACTCTTTCCAGGATTTAGTCTCCCACCCACCCCAAATGTCCTAATAATGTCAAAGAAAGATAAACACAGACCGAAATTTTTGCCGAAATGAACATCATAGCCTCTGTAATGAACAAACAACGAACGATGTCATCTTAAAGAACAAATAACTACATGAAAGGAAGAAAAATGAATGTAATGCTATATAATTTGGGGGGGGGGGAGGGAGGGAGAAATCTTGCACGCTTGCAAGGCCAAATGTATTCAGGAACCGACTAGTCAGCTTTCTTCGTAACCGAAAGAGTCGGGGAGAGGAGGCGGGGAATCTTCCTCCATCTCTGGAGAAAACTCATTTCCAGCCTGCTGCGGCTGCTTCCCTGGGAGATAAGCGAACGCTCGCCAAGTGCCGTCCCTAATGGACTTT
Source organism: Lacerta agilis (assembly GCF_009819535.1). Classification (NCBI taxonomy): domain Eukaryota; kingdom Metazoa; phylum Chordata; class Lepidosauria; order Squamata; family Lacertidae; genus Lacerta; species Lacerta agilis. Next base: position 3,783,719 of record NC_046329.1, on the reverse strand, counting down.
GCTAAATTTCTGATAGACTCTCATTTGTTTTTTATTATCTCCCTCTTTGCGGGGAGGGAGGGTGAGAACCGGAATTTGCGCATGGCAACGCATTCCGATCAGACAAGGACCCGAGATCGCAGCAGTAATTTGAAGCTGGCAATGTCCTTGGCCTGCTCTGATGGGGACATTCCTGACCTCTGGGTGAACCTCGGTGACCACGTGGGACAGACAGCCTTGGTGTGTGTGTGTGTGTGTGTGTGTCTGGGGGTCATGGAGCAGTTAGGGTTGCCAAACCTCCATCTCTGACCTGAAGTCCCCAGGTTTTCCCAGCCCCCTCCAGGTGCCGGGGGCGGGGAGGGCCTGAATCTCCAAGGCTGCCTTTATTTTAATATATGTGTGTGCGTGTGCGTGTGTTTAATAAGAAGGCTCTTTGTGCAGATTGCAAGCTTCAACCCTGCAGGAGCTGGCTGCAAATTGTAGCACTCCCACCCCTCGGTGACATCCGCCTTCCTTCTGCTCCCCTCTCCCAATTAACCTCCGTCTCCAGGGCTTGGCCCTGTGACATCACCAGGGAGTCTCCCTGAGTGTCGCGGACTGGCTGGATGCAGAGGAATGCTGGAAGGAACCAGCTGGGGAACCCCCAAGGGAAGAAGGCCCAGAGACCGGCATAGGAGCCAACTCCTAGGGGGCGAGGTCCCTATGCCCTACCCCAAAAATATATATATATGAGGGGGGCAGGCCCCCTAAGTGAATGGGCATTGCCATTCAAATTGTGTGTGTGTGTGTGTGTGCGCGCGCGCGCATCCCCCCCAACATTTGATTCAAATTGGTACCCCTTCCACTGCTGCCACTGCTACTTCCCACGGCAGGTGGCCCTTTGGCATGACCCTTTTACGATACCCAAAGCTCCTTCGTTGAAAGTGACCGACGATCATGCCAAAGCGCCTCTGCTCTGGATAAAATGGGAGAAAACAACAACCCTGTGAGGTAGGTGAAGAGTCTGCAACTGGCTGCAAGGTCACCCTGATCTCCCAGGTCCAACGCTCTGTCATACTATTGATTGAATTTCATTTTTGAAATCATACAATTATCATACTCTCTTACCATCCCCTATATAAATTGACTCTTTCGAGTCTTCCACTTCCCCCCAACCCACCAAACCGACGTTCTAACTTCTTTACATGGTTTCTTTAGCATTTCAAATTCCCCCTACCTACCTAGTTTTGTCCCTTTGCCTTCCTTATCATTGTAAATAAGTTTCTAATTCTAATTAGCAAAAACTTTAAATCGATCCTGTTAGTGTTGTCAAACATTTACAACATTCTTCCAGATATAAAATAAATTTACTCCAATCTTTTTCAAACAGTTGATCTCGCTGGCTTCGGATTTTCCCGGACAGTTTTTCCAGTTCTGCATATTCAATCCTCTTAATTTGCCATTCTTCGAAAGCTGGTATTTCTTGCTTCTTCCATTTCTGGGCCAAAAGAGTCCTCGCCGCTGTCGTGGCATAAAGAAATGTGTTGCAATCCTTCTTGGGAAGTTCTTCTAGTATACCCAACAAAAAGGTTTCTGGTTTTTTGTGGAATGCATTCTTAAAAAAAAAATAAGCTCATTGTATATCATGTCCCAATAAACTTTAACCTTAGGACAAGTCCACCACATATGATAAAAGTTGCCATCCTTTTCCTTACATTTCCAATACTTATTATCCCTTGTCCTATACACTTTTGCTAATTTAGTTGGAGTCAGGTACCATCTATACATCATCTTTATTATATTTTTCTTTAAAGCGGTACAAGCAGTGAACTTGATAACCCTTTTCCCACAACCTTTCCCAATCATCTATTTGTATATTATGTCCAAAATCTTTAGCCCGTTTTATCATAACCGTCTTAACTTGTCACTTAGGCTACATCTAGACACGTCAAAGAAGCGATTCAGCTAAACGCGTTGTAAACTCAAACAAGGGAATCCAGTAGGTAATAATGGGACTCTACAGCGCCCTCTGGTGTCACAGTGTTATATTGCCTATACAGCACTTTTTCTTTACCAGTGTAGCTGAGTCTTTAGAGAAGGATCTGAAATATTTGCCTTGGAAGCTTGGATTTGTTTTATTGGATGTTTTAATCATGTGTTGTAAACCACTTTGAGATTTTTCCTTTAAAATATAAAAGGTATAAAAATTATTTTATTACGATGATGATTATCACCATCATCACTGTAAAAAAAAAAGTGCCTAGACATTCCGTTGTGGTGACCGCATTAAGGGGCCATTTGGCGATTAGCTTATCTAGCTGAGTTTCTAACCCTGCCTCCATGTAGTGCTAGGATAAAACAGCTTCCTATTTCAATCCGCTGTTTAGCAGGAGAACTAGAGCCATAGCACAGACACCTCCGAGGGCCACCCTCCTCTGCTCTCCTCTCCCAATGAACCTCCGTCTCCAGGGCTTGGCACTTTTCTTTTGCGTGCAGAAGGCCCCAGCTTCAATTTCTGGCATCTCCAGGTAGAGCTGGGAAAGACTCATAGAATCAAAGTTGGAAGGGATGCCAAGGGTCATCTAGTCCAAGCCCCTGCAATGCAGGAATGCTTCGCCCAACGTGGGGCTCAAACCCAAAACCTGGCCTGAACTTGAGAGTCTCATGATCTACTGACTGAGTTATTCCTCAGGGCTTAACTCAGTAGAAGGTAGCTTCCTATGCTCTTAACTATAACCCACAATCACTTTCTGGATTGTTGTTGTTCAGTCGTTCAGTCGTGTCTGACTCTTCGTGACCCCATGGACCAGAGCATGCCAGGCACCCCTATCCTTCACTGCCTCTCGCAGTTTGGCCAAACTCATGCCAGTCGCTTCGAGAACACTGTCCAACCACCTCATCCTCTGTCGTCCCCTTCTCCTTGTGCCCTCCATCTTTCCCAACATCAGGGAGTCTTCTCTTCTCATGAGGTGGCCAAAGTACTGGTGCCTCAACTTCAGGATCTGTCCTTCTAGTGAGCACTCAGGGCTGATTTCTTTAAGAATGGATAAGTTTGATCTTTTTGCAGTCCATGGGACTCTCAAGAGTCTCCTTTAGCACCATAATTCAAAAGCATCAATTCTTCGGTGATCAGTCTTCTTTATGGTCCAACTCTCACTTCCATACATTACTACTGGTAAAACCATAGCTTGAACTATACGGACCTGGAGGAGGAACTGGCAAACCACTCCAGTATCCCTGCCAAGAAAACTCCATGGACAAAGACTTTCTGGATTAAAAGCACCCAATTTGCAACCACCCTCCTCTGCTCCCCTCTCCCAATTAACCTCCTTCTCCTGGGCTTGGCACATCCTTTGCATGCAGAAGGTCCCAGGTTCAACCTCCTGGCATCTCCAGGTAGAGCTGGGGATGCCCCCTGTCTGAAACCCTCAAGAACCACTGCCAGCCTTGAGCTGAACGCACCAACCGTCTGACTTTGCAACAAGGCATCTCTCTGCGATCGGCGCAGGACGGGTCCACAGAGTCGCAGAAGACATTAAATCAGTCCCTTCTCCAAAGGCACGTAGGGCTGTGTGTCAGAGGAGAGCTAAACCGATTGTAAACTCATCAGCAGCGAACAAAAGATCAAAGAAGAGAAAACAATTACAAGGAGATTGAAATGGACAAGCGAGCTGCAGCGCCTCGGCTCCAGGGGGAACAAGGCTTAGCGGCCCGGGGTCAGGGGATTGTTTGGGGGGGTGAGATAAGTGGGCAGAATGAATTAGCATTGGGGGAGAAGTGTGTTAGGAGTAGGCTGGCTTTGGAAACATCATATTGATCAGGGCTTCATCCTTTCCCTCAAAGAATTCTGGGCAATGTAACTGGTGCCTTGCAGAGCTATAGTTCCCTGACATCCTTCACAAATTGCAGTTCCTAGCATTCCTGGAGGTGAAAGGGATGGGAAAGGTCAAGGGGAGAGTGAAGATGGTCAGGAGAGGGGTAGGGTAAAGTATGAATTATTAGGGAATGAAAGGCAGACCACGGCATTCCGACACCAGAGGGAAAACGGATTGTGAGAATGGAAGAAATATTTAGATATTGGTTAAAACGTGATGTTTTTATATATTTGAAATTGGAATCAGAGGAAACACAGGCCACAGCATAACAAAGTTAAGGGAAGGAGGAAAAAAGAGTTAGAGATGTGTAATTTGAAGGTTCACATGTTAAAAATAAGATTTAAGTTAAGATGTGTATTAGGTTGATAAGAACAAGATTTAAGGTTTAAGATATATCGATTATAATTTGTATGATTAAGATTAGATGTAAGAAAGTAGATTTTACAATGTTACAAAGTTACTAAAGAAGATTAGAAATGAACGCAAAAGAGAGGACGTGAGGAAGTCCCAAGTTTAGGATTTTAAAGAAGATATGGAGGAGGAATTAATTGTTTTGTTTGTGTGTATGTTGGGTTGTTTGTGTAGTGTTTGTATTTGGTGTATTTGCATTTGTATTTTGAAAATCCAATAAATTCTTATTTTTAAAAAAGAAAGAAAGAAAGAGATGTGTTTCAAATGTGCTTTAAAGGCACAGTGTGTATGCAGGCTTGGTTTAAGGCATTTCTCATAGAATCATAGAGTTGGAAGGGACCCCCTGGGGTCATCTAGTCCAACCCCCAGCTCGAGAACCCTGACAGGTGGCCACCCAACCTCTCTTTAAAAGCCTCCAATGAAGGAGAGTCCACCGCCTTCCGAGGGAGTCCGTTCCACTTTCAAATGGCTCTTAGCAACAAAAGTTTCTTCCTGATGTTCAGTCGGAATCTCCTTTCTTGCGATCTGAATCCACATATTGCAAAAGTTTGAAACAAGGAGGAACAATTTTCCAACATTGCTGTTATTATTATTATTATTATTATTATTATTATTATTACTACTACTACTACTACTACTACTACTACTATTACCCATGCTTCGACCCTAAGGTCCCAGGGCAGGTTGCCTCCTTCCGGAAACTCCTGCAGCCAAGGTGTTATGTACTGAGTTGAATAGGATCCAAAATGCAGCGGCCTGATTGGTCCTAAAACAATAGGATTGAGATTGCAGCAGTCTGATTGGTCTGCAGGAGCCACCCAATCCAGCTCCAGGTGGAAGTGAATCCGCAACCTGATTGGCATACAGGAGTATCCTGGAATTAGCCAATCATGTGGGGCCCATTGTGTAAATAGTGTATATAAAGCAAACGTTTTGGGGAAAACTGCATTCCTCACTACTATGAGCTGAATAAAGAGCATGAAATTCACACTTGACTCTGAGTATATTTCACAAGCTGGGCCCAAACGTCTTGCTCTGCTCTGCTTTGGACCCCACCAGCGAGGCCGAGAGGGTGGGGGTCTTGCCAGGGCAGCCCAGGATCGGGGGGGTCGCTTCAGTGCTGCTAACACGGTGGTTTGACTTCGCTCCATTGTCTCTCAAGACCAGGCTTCCTCAACCTCGGCCCTCCAGGTGTTTTGAGACTACAATTCCCATCATCCCTGACCACTGGTCCTGCTAGCTAGGGATCATGGGAGTCAGGGGAGTAGCAAGGTAAATTGGTACCTGGGGGCAAAGAAATTTTTGTGTGTCCCCCCCCCCAGGCATGGGAAGGTCAAGTGGTACCCGGTGCGGAAAAATTCTTGTCAACCCCCCCCCCCCCATTGATTCCCCCCCACACACACAAAAATGGTTTTACGTTCTTTCATATTTTCTTACAAAGGAATAATAACAAGTAATAAAAAAACACTTTTATTTATACCCCGCCCTCCCCGGCCGAAGTCGGGCTCAGGGTGGCTAACATCAGGTACATAACATTGGTATAAAATCAAACAATCATTAAATTACCTCCTAAAAACATCTCAAAATGAAATTAAAGTCTAATTAGATGGCTTTCCACAGATTCAAGGTTGGGAACAGTAAGTGTTCTCTGAACTGAAATTTCAGCCTTCACGACATAGGAAAACAGCCAAGTGAACAGCTATTTTGGTGGAGGAGGGTCAAGATATTAACCGATAGGCATGAAATTTCATATATAGCTATATAATCCCTAGTATAGTAAGATAAGACCTTCGGAGCAGGCATTTCCAAAAAATTGAAAATTCAAAAAAAAAAAATCTCAAAAAAATTGTTCCTTGATAATTTGTCACCCCCTCCATTATGGAACACGGGGCAGCCCACCCCCCCTTGCTATGCCCCTGCTGGGAGTTGTAGGCCAAAAACATCTGGAGGGCCGAGGTTGAGGAAGCCTGCTCAAGACAGACAGATGCCAGCAATAGAACAACGAGATCTAAATGGAACCCAAGCCAGTAATCTGGCCGCTGCGTTCGGTACTTCTGAGTCAATGCCAACTGACTGATGACCAATGGCGAAAGGGCTCAAGGAAAGATTCCCAACCAGTGGGGAAGGGGTCCTTAACCAGTGGATTGTGGTCAGTGGACTAGGGGAACTAGGCTAGGCCCCTAAATGTTCCCCTGCCATCTCCTTTCCAAAGCCTGGGAATCCTGTCAGAACCTCTGACCCTAACTGTTCCCCTATGAAAAAAATCACCGTATGCCACTGTCCTTAACCCTCCCCCCACCTGTTTCTCCCAGGAGTCTTCACCTTCTGCATCAAAGTCCCAAACGTGTATAGGTAAAGTTACAGGTAGGTAGCCGTGTTGGTCTGCCATAGTCAAAACAAAATAATAATAATAATAAATTCCTTCCAGTAGCACCAATTTTTTATTTCCCCCAGAGTAATATTTATACATCATATATGTATATATAATTTTTATTAACTTTTCTGTTTTACAATTTAGGACATTCATTTAGACAACCTTAAAATACCCTTTTTCTCTTTCCATGGTTCATTTTGCATAGCATAAATCCCTCCATATTTTATATAAACTAAACCATTCAGGGGTCCATTGTTTCTTCCATCAAAACTTATTTACACTGTTGAATTTATCTTAATGCTGCCAACATTTTCAAATGTACACAATTATCCCCCATATATTCAATGTATTCAATGTTTATTGAGTAATATTTATATATCTTAATACTTTCCTCCAAAAATTTGTAAGCGTCGGACACAGCGTAAACATATGTTTCAAAGAAGCATTTTCTTTATTACGTCTCCAGCAGCCTGTTGTCATGGTATAGTCCATTTCTGTACAAACGTAGCAGGGTCTGGTAAAGTCTAAATATTATTATTTTTGTGTTGTAAGACATAGTTTATCATCTAATGGTTTGCTAGCTCTACTCCTTGACCTGCGACGATGCCTCTTGCTTGGCCAAATAAACGGAAAGGGTGACAGCGACTTTTGGTGCACCAAAAGGCAACTGGCTCCACAAAGGGGAGGGTTGCATCTGTTGCCCCGCCTACTTTTTCCTCTGGCTCCGCCCACCACTGGCCCTAGATGGTTGCTCAGAAGACAAAGTGGCCCTCAAGCTGAAAAGGGAACCTCGCCCTGTTCTAGTTTCTATAACAGCTTGGTACGGTACAGCCTCCAAGAGAGACAAGAAAAGGCTCCAACGAGCTGTAAGAATTGCAGAAAGGGTAATTGGTGTTAGCTTGCCTTCAATAGAGACAATTTATGCTACCCAAGTTAGGAAGAGAGAAGAGAGAATTCTAGCAGATCCTTTACATCCCGGTCATAATCTGCTTGATTTGCTTCCATCTGGACGTCGCTACAGGACTTCATATACAAAATCGGCCAGGCACAAGAATAGTTTTTTCCCCTTTGTGCCATTAAATTTTTAAATTCGTAGTTGTATAGCTGAAGGGGAGGTAAAATATGGGTGGTGTTTCTTTGCTTCTTTGTATTGTGAGAGGAACAGTGTCTGTATGTTTACATTGCAATGTAGCCGAAACAAATTCCAAGTATTTTGGAAAGTGTACTTGGCCAATAATAAATTATTCCTATTCCTATAGAGAGGAGGTTTGGGGGATATTCTGTTACCACTCTTAAAGTCAGGAATGTAGGGGAATCATAGAATTGTAGAGTTGATTCTCCCCCTCATTAAGTCCCCACAACAGGCCGAGAGAAGAAGAAGAAGAGTTTGGATTTGATATCCCGCTTTTCACTACCCGAAGGAGTCTCAAAGCGGCTCACATTCTCCTTCCTCTTCCTCCCCCACAACAAACACTCTGTGAGGTGAGTGGGGCTGAGAGACTTCAGAGAAGTGTGACTAGCCCAAGGTCACCCAGCAGCTGCGTGTGGAGGAGTGCAGACACGAACCCGGTCCCCCAGATTACGAGTCTGCCGCTCTTAACCACTACACCAAACTGGCTCTCAGTGACTTTGCCCCCAAGGTCACATCCGGTGAGTTTCATGGCTGAGTGGGGATTTGAACCCGGGTCTCCTGGCTCTCAGTTTAGCATTCTAGCCACTGTACCACACTGGCTCTCTTGGCACCATAGACCCACAGGGAAGAATGTGGGGGCCTTGTGTTGATGTGAATATTTCCTGCTGCGTTTTCGGCCTGTTCCCCACCACCACCGATCCTGTGAGTCTCGGCGAAGGTGTCTTCTGCCTTTTCTGTCTTGCTGTGCAGAGAGAGACAGGCATCTCCTCCCCTTCCCCCCCTCTCCCCCCCCCCGGCCGATTAAGCATGCAGGAGATGAGATTGCTCTTCCAATAACATACAAGTTTTCAATCTTTTTTTTATGTACACAAGTAATTCCATCTAAATGGAAGGTTGCCCAAGCTGGACCCCCGTCCATAAATCTGATAATGTTGATTTGCTAATGAATTAGGGAGGCCTCCTTCTTCCTGACTTCGCAGCTTGCTGTACCAAAAAAAAAAGAAAAGAAAAGAAAAAACCTCACCCAGATTTATTCTTCCCTTCCTCGTCAGTTATTTGTACTGAGAAATATATATATATATATATATATATAGAGAGAGAGAGAGAGAGAGAGAGAGAGAGAGATTGTTGTGACTTTTGAGCATTTGGATAAACTGCCAACCACTATCAGAAAATTAGAACTGCTTGCCTTTCGAGTCACGTAACACCTAAACAATAGGAGGCCCTTCGTTCAAATCTCGACATTTCATATTCATTCCCCAAAGTGGCCCTGGCCAAGCACCTATCTCTCTCTCTCTCTCTCTCTCTCTCTGACTCAGTAACCTGTATCTGAAGTAAGAGGCTGCCAATACGCACCTACTTTGCAAGGTTATTGTAAGGCACAGAGCCAATGACTGGTGGAAAAGTCAGTTAGGGGAGGCTGCATGTGCCTTTGGGCGGAGCTAGATCTGATGGTGGGTGGAGCCAGAGTCAGAAGCGGGTGGAGCCTGCATTGCAGAATTGCGAGTGTGTGCATTCGGGAGGGAATGCACATGTGCACACATGCAATTCTGGCTAACTGGCTGGCTGACCGAACCCAAAGGGTACTCATTGACGGCTCCTCTTAATCCTGGAGAGAAGTGACTAGTGGGGTGTCACAGGGTTCTGTCTTGGACCCAGTCTTCTTCAACATCTTCATCAATGACTTGGATGATGGCCTTGAGGGCATCCTGATCAAGTTTGCAGATGACACCAAATTGGGAGGGGTGGCTAATAGCCCAGAGGACAGGATCACACTTCAAAATGACCTTAACAGACTAGAGAACTGGGCCAGAGCAAACAAGATGAATTTTAACAGGGAGAAATGTAAAGTACTACACTTGGGGGGGGGGGAATGAAAGGCACAAATACAGGATGGGTGACACCTGGCTTGAGAGCAGTACATGTGAAAAGGATCTAGGAGTCTTGGTAGACCATAAACTTGACATGAGTCAACAGTGTGATGCAGCAGCTAAAAAAGCCAATGCAATTCTGGGCTGCATCAATAGGAGTATAGCATCTAGATCAAGGGAAGTAATAGTACCACTGTATTCCGCTCTGGTCAGACCTCACCAGGAATACTGTGTCCAGTTCTGGGCACCACAGTTCAAGAAGGATACTGACAAGCTGGAACGTGTCCAGAGGAGGGCAACCAAAATGGTCCAAGGCCTGGAAACAATGCCTTAGGAGGAACGGCTTAGGGAGCTGGGTATGTTTAGCCTGGAGAAGAGAAGGTTAAGGGGTGATATGATAGCCATGTTCAAATATATATAAGGATGTCATATAGAGGAGGGAGAAAGGTTGTTTTCTGCTGCTCCAGAGAAGCGGACACGGGGCAATGGATTCAAACTACAAGAAAGAAGATTCCACCTAAACATTAGGAAGAACTTCCTGACAGTAAGAGCTGTTGGACAGTGGGATTTGCTGCCCAGGAGTGTGGTGGAGTCTCCTTCTTTGGAGGTCTAAAGCAGCCATGATTTTTAGATCTCTTTATGCCAAGAATCATAGAATCATAGAATCCTAGAGTTGGAAGACCTCCAAAGAAGGAGACTCCACCACACTCGTTGGTAGCAAATTCCACTGCCGAACAGCTCTCACTGTCTGGAAGTTCTTCCTAATGTTTAGGTGGAATCTTCTTTCTTGTAGTTTGAATCCATTGCTCCATTGGAGGTCTTTAAGCAGAGGCTTGACAGCCATCTGTCAGGAATGCTTTGATGGTGTTTCCTGCTTGGCAGGGGGTTGGACTGGATGGCCCTTGGGGTCTCTTCCAACTCTATGAGTCTATGAAAAGATTCTATGAATTCTGCAAAGCAGCTCTTGATGAGTTCCAACTGTCCCCCCCCCCACATTTTTCTCTCTTATCACCACGGATCTGAACTGATTCCTTGCACAGGGCCAGGAAGTGCTGTGTGTTAAGTCAGGCTCTGACTCTGAATCCGGGGAAGAGGTTGCGGGTTTTACACAGCAGGGATGGCTAGCATGCTGATAATGTTAGTGGATCTCAGTGTACATATAGGTAAAGGTAAAGGACCCCTGGGCGACTATGGGGTTGCAGCGCTCATCTCGCTTTCAGGCTGAGGGAGCCGGCGTTTGTCCACAGACAGCCCTCCGGATCATGTGGCCAGCAGGACTAAACCGCTTCTGGCGCAATGTGGCGGAAACCAGAGCGCACGGAAATGGTGTTTACCTTCCCGCTGCAGTGGTACCTATTTATCTACTTGCACTGGTGAGCTTTCAAACTGCTAGGTTGGTAGGAGCTGGGACAGAGCAACAGGAGCTCACTCCGTTGCGGGGATTCGAACCGCTGACCTTCCGATCGGCAAGCCCAAGAGGTTGAGTGGTTTAGACCACAGTGCCACCCGCTGTGTATGTTAGACACCAGAAGAACTGTAGGTAGCACTTGCTTAGCTTTGTCTTGCGTCTGGGGACAGTAAACACTTCGTTCCTTTGAATTGTGTGTGGAATATTCTCTGCTGGGAATAAGAAATCTCTGAAGACTCTGCTGGGGTTCCCACTGCTGTGCTGCTACATCACACAGGTTGAGGTGTGGAGAACGACCATCTGAACTTCCACAGGCCCCCAACAACATAGACTCCACAGGTCACAGATTTTCCCTCCTCAGTATGATACATAAATACCTTTCATCTGCACCAATTGGGGCTGCACATCTCTGTGGTGCAAATGTTCCAGATAACTGCTGTGCAAAGGGGTCTAGGATTGTTTTGCAGTGTTTCTTTCAAACATTGCCCATCAGATTAAGGATGTGAAGTTTTGCCCTGGTTCCTGCCCCGAAACAGAACTGCAATATAAATGTTTTTTTTAAAGTTTTTGTATCAAATTGGTATTTATTCTATTGAATGATACTGTATACCGGTACACTGCAGCAGCCTTTAGCTATAAGCAATAAATTTGACTGACTGACTGAAACAGAACTGCCAGTTCCTGGCTCCTGGCCTCTGCTCCTGGAGGTGACCTTGCGAGGTCTGGAAATGGGGGATGAGACCAGCCAGGGTGTGCCAGGGCCTCCAAACCAGCTGTCTTCTCAAGCAAAGAGGTTCAGGCAAGGACACTGAGAGCCAGTGTGGTGTAGTGGTTAAGAGCGGTAGACTCGTAATCTGGTGAACCGGGTTCGCGTCTCCGCTCCTCCACATGCAGCTGCTGGGTGACCTTGGGCTAGTCACACTTCTCTGAAGTCTCTCAGCCCCACTCATCTCACAGAGTGTTTGTTGTGCGGGAGGAAGGGAAAAGGAGAATGTTTGAGACTCCTTCGGGTAGTGATAAAGAGGGATATCAAATCCAAACTCTTCTTCCTCTTCTTCTTCTCTGGGGTTGCGGCGCTCATCTCGCGTTACTGGCCACTTTCCAAATTTCTTATTGCTTTGGTAATCTCTTCCTTTTCAATTTTTTCATTTAATCGGTTTTTCATTTCTGTCATTATCTTCCGCACCTCTTTTTTGCTTATATATTTCATGATTTTATTAATGTCTTGATTTCCAGCTTTTTTATACAATTGTCTGTAGTACTTTGCGAAACCTTTTCCTTATTTCTGATGGATTTTCAACTTCCTTGTCTTCAATTTGTATTTTATTTATTGTATTTTGCTCTTTCCTCTGCTTAATCTGCCAAGCCCACCATGAGGGTGATCTAGTCCAGCCCCCTGCAACAAAGAAATCTTTTCATAGAATCATAGAATCATAGAGTTGGAAGAGACCCCAAGGGTCATCCAGTCCAACCCCCTGCCAAGCAGGAAACACCATCAAAGCATTCCTGACAGATGGCTGTCAAGCCTCCGCTTAAAGACCTCCAAAGAAGGAGACTCCACCACACTCCTTGGCAGCAAATTCCACTGTCCCACAGCTCTCACTGTCAGGAAGTTCTTCCTAATGTTTAGGTGGAATCTTCTTTCTTGTAGTTTGAATCCATTGCCCCGTGTCCGCTTCTCCGGAGCAGCAGAAAACAACCTTTCTCCCTCCTCTATAGGACATCCTTTTATATATTTGAACATGGCTATCATATCACCCCTTAACCTTCTCTTCTCCAGGCTAAACATACCCAGCTCCCTAAGCCGTTCCTCATAAGGCATCGTTTCCAGGCCTTTGACCATTTTGGTTGCCCTACTCTGGACACGTTCCAGCTTGTCAGTATCCTTCTTGAACTGTGGTGCCCAGAACTGGACACAGTATTCCAGGTGAGGTCTGACCAGAGCGGAATACAGTGGTATTATTACTTCCCTTGATCTAGACGCTATACTCCTATTGATGCAGCCCAGAATTGCATTGGCTTTTTTAGCTGCTGCATCACACTGTTGACTCTAGGGTGACCTAGCCCAGCCCCCTGCAACAAAGAAATCTTTTGCCCAACATGGGGCTCAAACCCATGGCCCTGAGATTAAGAATCTCATGCATTCCAGACTGAGCTATCCCTCAGGGGGTGGCTCCAACAGCTCCAGCTCCAAACCCCCAGTGCTGGTTGCCGGAAGAGTTGCTGGAACAATTTCTATGTACAAGTTTTGTCTTCTAGAACAGGCACGCCCAAGAGGTAGATCGTAATCTACCGGTAGATCACTGGACGCCTGCGGTAGATCATTGGCTCCCCCCAAAGAAGCTGAACAACTGTGGCTCCCCTAAAAAATGCTCAACATTTTACCTCCTCCCTGAAAAAAAACTCAACAACTTTGACCTGAACCCCCAAAAAAGGAGTAGATCACTGCCAGTTTTTAACTCTGTGAGTAGATCACAGTCTCTTGGGAGTTGGCTACCCCTGTTCTAGAAGATCTCCCGCCTATTCAAAACCTGACCTTGGTCTGCTGTGACTTCTGCTTAATTGGACTCGGATGCACTTGGGCCAGCTCTGGATCCTGGCCCGGTTTGCTGCTCACCTTGATTTTGCAAGTCCCCTGAGTTACTCAGGGAAACCCATTGAGAACAGGACATTATTATTCCAGGCGGAGGTTATTTTCCTCGTCCCCTGCCATGGTCCCTTATATCTAGTTTATAAGGCTCTTGTTTAAATGTCATGGAATGCAGGACTAAAATATGATAACTTCTTGGCATTTTCAGAGAAATTACAGAAATTCCCAAGTGCTATGGCTACGTGCGATGGAATGTGGGTGGGGGAAGGGACACGGTCGCTGAAGACTGCTGGTGAGCTGTGGGATGGGACACAAGAGGCCAAGGAGGTTCCAGCGGGGCAGAAATCATAGAATCGTAGATTGGAAGGGACTCTGGGGGTCATCTAGTCCAACCCCCCCCCCTGCAATGCAGGAACCACAGCTAGAAAGTGACAGAAGGATCAGCAGGTTAGCCCTAATAGCTAAATGGAAGTTTGAAGCTCATCTAGAATAATAGAACTGTAATAATAATAATAATAATAATAATAATAATAATAATAATAATAATAATAATAATAATAATAATAATAATTTATTTATACCCCGCCCTTCCCCGCCAAACCGGGCCCAGGGCGGCTAACACCAATAAAATCACAACAAAAACATAAAACAATTCATTAAAATACAATTTAAAATTTAATTTAGACTGCAGCCTCATTTTTAAGTAGCCCACCAATCACACCAAAAGAACGAAACATCAGGGTTAAACTGAAACCAACCCAAAGGCCAGGTGGAACAGCTCCGTCTTGCAGGCCCTGCGGAAAGATGCCAAATCCCACAGGGCCCTGGTCTCTTGTGCCAGACTGTTCCACCAAGTCGGGGCCAGTACTGAGAAGGCCCTGGCCCTAGTTGAAGCCAACCTAGCATCCTTGTGGCTCGGGACCTCCAACAAATTATTATTTGAGGACCTTAAGGTCCTACCCGGGACATACCAGGAGAGTTGGAAGGGACCCCTGAGGGTCCTGTAGTCCAACCCCCTGCTATGCAGGAATATCAACTAAAGGGGTCTCTATTGCTTCTTTAAATGTAAAAGTTTTGATGTTGCAGTGATAACCAGGAGAACAGAGATCTTAAAGGCACGAAGACTGCCTAATTGTTTATTTTTATTTAAGAAATTTAACTATCACTTAACCTTACTTACTTATCAAACCTTTATTAGGCATTTACATGTAAAATCACGAGAGAAAGAATCACATACAGGAACTTTAAAATATATATACACAAAGAAACAACAATTAAACTCATAGGCTGATCGTATGTGTGTATTAGTAAAATCTAGAATTTCGTCCTGTTAAAGTACTCCTTGAAGCACTGCTGCCAAAAACTCGGCTACCCCCGCAGTCACCCCTTGGTCAATGTCAGAGAGACAGAATCCAACACAAAATCGAAAATTCTTTCTAGTAGCACCTTAGAGACCAACTGAGTTTGTTCCTGGTATGAGCTTTCGTGTGCATGCACACTTCTTCAGATACACTGAAACAGAAGTCACCAGATCCTTAAATATAGTGAGAGGGTGGGGAGGGGTATTGCTCAGAAGGGTGGTGGGAATGGGTGATCAGCTGATAGGTGTGGAAAACCTGTTGACGACTCTTAACGGCTGTAATTAGTCTTGCAGGGAAATGCAAGTGGTGAGATGGCTAAAGATAGCTTTGTTATGTATAATGAGATAAGAATCCAATGTCTTTGTTCAGACCAGGTTTCTCCGTGGTTTTAAGTTTGGTGATTAGTTGTAATTCAGCCACTTCTCTTTCCAGTCTATTTCTGAAATTTCTTTGTATTAAGACAGCTACTTTGAGATCTTTTATAGAATGTCCTGGAAGACTGAAGTGTTCTCCTACTGGTTTCTCTGTCTTGTGATTCCTGATATCAGATTTATGTCCATTTATCCTTTGGCGTAGGGTTTGGCCTGTTTGTCCAATATAGAGAGCTGAAGGGCACTGTTGGCATTTGATTGCATACACAATGTTGGAAGATGAGCAATTAAATAGTCCTGAGATGGTGTGTTTGATGTTGTTGGGACCAGTAATGGTGTTGTCCGGGTTTATGTGGCAGCAAAGTTGGCATCTGGGTTTATTGCAGGCTCTGGTACCAGTGTCCATGTTGAGTCCTGTTGTAGTATTATTGTGGGTGAGGAGCTGTTTGAGATTGGGTGGCTGTCTGTAGGCGATGTAGGGTCTTCCTCCCAGAGCTTGAGAAAGAGAACTGTCATTGTCTAGGAGAGGTTGTAGATCTCTGATGATGCGTTGTACTGTTTTAATTTGGGAGTTGTATGTGATTACTAGTGGTGTTCTGTTATTTTGTTTTTTGGGTCTGTCTTGCAGCAAGTTCTCTCTGGGTATCAGTCTGGCTCTGTTGATCTGTTGTTTAACTTCATCAGGTGGATATTTTAGTTCTAAAAAGGTTTGCTGTAGATCTCTTAGGTGAGAGTCTCTGTCTGTAGAGTTGGAACAGATGCGGCTGTAACGTAGGGCCTGGCTATATACTATGGATTGTTTGGTGTGTTTGGGATGGTAGCTAGAAGCATGTAGATATGTTTGTCGGTCAGTTGGTTTACGGTATAAGGTGGTGTCTATGTGTCCATCCTGTATTTTTATAGTAGTGTCCAAAAAGTGTATTTCTTGCATAGATTGGTTCATTGTTAGGTTGATGGTGGGGTGAAAGTCATTGAATGTCTGGTGGAAGGTGTCCAGGGTCTGTTGGCCATGTGTCCAGATAATAAAAATATCGTCAATCTTCATGGCAGATTTAGAACAACGTTTCCTAAACTCCTACCCACTCAAACCTCTCTTGTACCTGCGTTACATTGACGATATTTTTATTATCTGGACACATGGCCAACAGACCCTGGACACCTTCCACCAGACATTCCTCCGCCGCTGTGTGGAGGAGCGGAGACGCGAACCCGGTTCACCAGATTACGAGTCCACCGCTCTGAACCACTACACCACACTGGCTCTCCACTACACCACACTGGCTACCAACTTGCTCTTCAGTCCTGCTTCGTAGTTTCCCCTGCAGTTCTGAGTGGGACTTCTAGGTCCTAAGTACTCTTCTGGCTCTTCGCTCGTGGCTCAGAATATCTGCCAGCCCTTTTTCATCCCCCTCAGGGCAAGATGGTCCTTGTGATGATGCCAGTTGGGATGAGGGAAAAATACCAAAATGGGAGCTGGAGGGTGACTGTCCCTCGCTTTCAAAATTAAGCACTGGAGGAAGGGTTCCCCCCCTTTTTTTGTATGCTTTTATTGTACACGTTGAGAAAAAAAGAAGAAGAAAAGCCATACATAACTCAAATACAAATTAAACAAAAAAGTAAATTCTTACGTTTTGTCAGTAAGTCCTCTCAGAGCGCACCCAACTTCCCGTCTTCTTTCTATATTTGCAAACTTATTGCACAAATCCATATGTTCATTTTGCAATAAAATATTACCCTTCTGTGTCTTTATTTCTTTTTTTTCTTATTTAGTACAACTGCAGGAGTTATTATTCAAAGGCAGCGACTGAGTTCATACAGCCAAATTTATTTTTAAGGTATGTTTTGAAAATATTGGTTTTGACTTTTCTTTCTTTCTTTCTTTCTTTCTTTCTTTCTTTCTTTCTTTCTTCATTTTTCCCAGATAGTTGGGCCATATTCTCTGCATATTCAGCTAGTTTTTGTAACCATTCTGATCTGGAGGGAATTTTATCACTTTTTTGCAGTTTCTGCTCATGTTCTTCCTTTTCGCAGCAGCTGCTTTAATAATAATAATTTAATAATAATTTATTATTTGTACCCCACCCATCTGGCTGAGTTTCCCCAGCCACTCTGGGCGGCTCCGAATAATATTTAATACAGCATTAAGTATTAAAAACTTCCCTAAACAGGGCTGCCTTCAGATGTCTTTAATAATAATAATAATTATTATTATTATTATTATTATTATTATTAAAATGGTGATACCCACCAGGGTGTTTTGGGCTCTAAGAGATCTTCATATTTCTCCCAGACCGTATGCAGGGATTTTCTTATAGTTTGATTTGAGAAGCTCTTATGGATTTTAACTTTCCCGTACCACAGGTACGCGCGACACGGAGGAAGGGGTTTTCAAAAGCAGTCCTTCTTCCCCCCGGGGAACAAATCTCTTCTTCTCTGCTTTCAGGAACACCTAGATGTTTAATAAGCCAAATCTAATTCCGGGACTGCTCCAGTTTCGGCACCGTCCCCCTCCTAGCCCTCCTTCCCCAGGATAACGTCTCCCAAGAAGGCACCAAATAGAGTCCTCCTGCTCCTCCTCTGAGGGCTCCCTGACACGTTCAAATTAATTACTGTGAGCTCTGAGGCACAGCTCCATTTGCATGAATCTGCATTTGTCAGTACATGTGAATTTAAGACAACCCCAAGAGGATAGGGAACAGCTGGGCTGGAATATCCTCCTGCCTCCCCTCCCTTTCTCCCCTCTCGTTTATGATTCTGGTTAATGAAGTTATGAGGCAGATAACATTATTAAAAGCGTGGGGGGGGAGAGAGATGTTGCTTCAGAAGGGGCAGCCTTGTGGCTTTGTGTATTCTGCGTCCTTGCATCCTTCCCTCTGTTGTGGAAATTATGGGTGTGGGGGGTCACCTAAGCAAAGTCTCCTCCCGAGTAAACTCATTCGGTTATGGAGTGATGCCCTTAAGGGAACCCATCTCTCTGCCATGATCCAGTAGGTGAGAGACCATGTACACAGGGAGATGCCTCAGCAGGTAATCTCTGGGTGCTTCAGGAAGCCACTGGGCTAATATCCCTCAACCGGAATCCCATTGTTCTCTCCCAGATAAGTGCTCAAGGTATCCTTGCCAATGTTGTTGTTGTTCAGTCGTTCAGTCGTGTCCGACTCTTCGTGACCCCATGGACCAGAGCACACCAGGCACGCCTATCTTTCACTGCCTCCCGCAGTTTGGCCAAACTCATGTTAGTAGCTTCGAGAACACTGTCCCACCATCTCATCCTCTGTCGTCCCCTTCTCCTTGTGCCCTCCATCTTTCCCAACATCAGGGTCTTTTCCAAGGAGTCTTCTCTTCTCATGAGGTGGCCAAAGTACTGGAGCCTCAACTTCAGGATCTGTCCTTCTAGTGAGCACTCAGGGCTGATTTCTTTAAGGATGGAGAGGTTTGATCTTCTTGCAGTCCATGGGACTCTCAAGAGTCTCCTCCAGCACCATAATTCAAAAGCATCAATTCTTTGGCGATCAGCCTTCTTTATGCTCCAGCTCTCACTTCCGTACATTACTACTGGGGAAACCATAGCTTGAACTTCCCTTGATCTAGACGCTATACCCCTATTGATGCAGCCCAGAATTGCATTGGCTTTTTTAGCTGCTGCATCACACTGTTGACTCATGTCAAGTTTATGGTCTACCAAGACCCCTAGATCCTTTTCACATGTACTGCTCTCAAGCCAGGTGTCACCCATCCTGTATTTGTGCCTTTCATTTTTTTTATATATTTTTTTTTGCCCAATTATAGTACTTTACATTTCTCCCTGTTAAAATTCATCTTGTTTGCTTTGGCCCAGTTCTCTAATCTGTTAAGGTCAATTTGAGGTGTGATCCTGTCCTCTTTCCTTGATCACCTTTCCTTGATCACTTTGCCTGCCCTTTTCTGAACCTTCACGGCTTCCACAATCACGTTTATCGGAATTGATTTGCCCACTGTTTCGAGTGCGAGCGCACCATAGATCTGCAGCCCCAGAGGGTCCTTGGTTCTTGGAAGGAGCGGCAGCGGATGAGGTACCTAAACAAAGTCACTGGCACACAAATGGAAGTGAAAGCTTGAGCTCTAAATCAAACGGAGCAGGGAAGAAGGAAGAAGACAACTGAAATTAGTTAAAAGGGAAAGGAAATATAACCGCAAAGCGTTCTGTACAGGGCTTCGAGAAAACCAATAATTCCACAAGGGTGAGCCATTCAAAGTTTCCCTGGGAATCAGACAAATCATTCTGTGCGCTGGAAACAGCAAGTGCCCATATTTCATTGACTGCAGAATACTCACCTTGAGATTTACGATACGCCGTCAATTTCACCAGTAAAAGTGTCTCCTGCCATTTCCCCCCCCCAGGCCTTTCCTGTTAAAAAGTCTTAGCGCAGCATTTCCAACATCTGGCAAACGTAGCAATGCAGCAGCAAAAGCCACTTTGCTCCCTGGATCGGGATGAGGCTTGGTGTTTCCCCAGATCTTGGCTGTATAAAGCGACACAATCCTGCTTTTAATGGCTGGTGCAGATACAACCTTGTTATCTCTCTCTCTTTTGCAAATAATGTCTTGTAATGTTTCAATTAGCGACACAATACCTCTACAGCAGAGGGACTCGGGTGGCGCTGTGGGTTATGCAACAGAGCCTAGGGCTTGCCGATCAGAAGGTCGGCGGTTCGAATCCCGGCCATGGGGTGAGCTCCCGTCGCTCGGTCCCTGCTCCTGCCCACCTAGCAGTTCGAAAGCACGTCAAAGTACAAGTAGATAAATAGGGGCGGGAAGGTAAACGGCATTTCCATGCACTGCTCTGGTTCGCCAGAAGTGGCTTTGTCATGCTGGCCACATGACCCGGAAGCTGTACGCCGGCTCCCTCGGCCAGTAACGCGAGATGAGCGCCGCAACCCCAGAGTCATCCGCGACTGCACCTAATGGTCAGGGGTCCCTTTACCTTTACCTTTACCTCCACAGCTGAGAAGGGGGAAATCTTGAGCACAGCAACCATCCATTAATTCTTCAAACTTCCACGGAGGACTGTTTTGGTTTTTTGGTGTTGTTGTTTTTTTTTAATGAAATTATAGCAACAACCAATTCATATTTTTTTCAAATCATTTTTAATCATTTTATAAAACATACAAAATACAGTACAAACACTAGTACAAAATACAGAATACCAATGTTTGACATAAAAAGCATAAAAATCAAACAACACTACCAGAAGCACTAAAAAACAGGGGGGGAAACAAGGGGGGGAATTATTTTTTGTATATTCCATCTTCTATTAACATTGTATGGTGACTTCCTTCGTCCCCTTTCTGCCTAAATTTCCTTGTAATACATCTTTAGCAGTCTATTGACCAAATTTATTAAACATCATTGATTGTATAAGCATCTTTCTCATTTCTCCATTATTTCTTAGGTAAGGTAAAGGGACGCCTGACCGTTAGGTCCAGTCGTGTCCGACTCTGGTGTTGCAGCGCTCATCTCGCTTTACTGGCCGAGGGAGCCGGCGTACATCTTCCGGGTCATGTGGCCAGCATGACCTAAGCTGCTTCTGGTGAACCAGAGCAGCGCATGGAAACGCCGTTTACCTTCCCGCCAGAGCGGTACCTATTTATCTACAGTACTTGCACTTTTGACGTGCTTTGGAACTGCTAGGTTGGCAGGAGCAGGGACCGAGCAACGGAAGCTCACCCCGTCGCGGGGATTCGAACCGCCGACCTTCTGATCAGCAAGCCCTAGGCCCTGTGGTTTAACCCACAGCGCCACCCGCGTGTAATAATTATTTTATCTTATTTCTTAACTCGAAATCCTAATTACAGGTATAGCAACAACCAATTCAAGCACAAACCTGCCAAGATCTATGCTAGAGAAGGTCGGCATTTGTGGGTGGAGGGTGGAAGAGATGGAGGGGGGCAGAATCTGCCAACAGTTCAGGCATCCTCCAGGGAAGGGAAAAGTTTGCCGCGAGACCCCCCCCCCCCCCGTCTTCCGTGGGAATGGATCCCCTTGAAGTAACAGCCTTTTGACGGATTCCTTCCTAATCTGGACAATCCATTAAATAACCCGGTTAATTTGTACCATTTTAATCCCATCAGGGCAGCGTGTAATGCTATAAAACTCTAAACATAATCCTGACTGCATGAATGGGGTTTAAGCTCTCGCAATAAAGGAACACAGGACAGGGATGGAGGAGGCAGTGGCTTCCCCCCCCCCCAACCCAAGTTAGGCTCCATATCAACCTTTCGTAGCCGTCAAATGTTGTTTTTTTCCGACACTTGCCTAGGACATTCCCAAATCCGCTTGTGAGAATTATACCCACCAGCGATAGCTGCATTCACATGGTATTCTGCCTTGTTTCGCACCAAAGCACCCCATCTGAGGCAGTGCGGTGCAGTGGTTAGAGTGGTGGACTAGAAGCCAGGAGGCTAGGGTTCAAATCCCCCCCCCCCGACTCGACCGTGAAGCTCACTAGGTGACTCTTCGGGGGCCATTTGCGGCCTCTCAGCCTAACCTGCCTGACAAGGTTGTTGTGGGGATTGAATGAGGACGAGGAAAACCAAGTATGTACCTTGAGTTCCTTGGAGGAAAATGGCAGAATATAAATCAAATAAATAACTATATAGCAATACAATGGCCATCGAGGATTGTACAAGCTGTGTTTTGCTTCATTGCACCACTAACTGATTGTAATTCTCTCTGCAAATAGATAAAGTTTTGTGCTGCGTTTTATTATTCTTTTCCAGCCCTTTAATTATTTCCTTGTATATTGGATTGTATTTTTTTCTTCACTCTGTGAGTAGCCCTATGAATCTCGGTCGGGGCTGTGGGTTTGAGCCCCATATTGGGCAAAGGTTCCCTTTTTGCTGGGGTTTGTACTAGATCATAGAATCACAGAGTTGGAAGAGACCCCAAGGGCCATCCAGTCCAACCCCCTGCCAAGCAGGAAACACCATCAAAGCATTCCTGACAGATGGCTGTCAAGCCTCCGCTTAAAGACCTCCAAAGAAGGAGACTCCACCACACTCCTTGGAAGCAAATTCCACTGCCGAACAGCTCTCACTGTCAGGAAGTTCTTCCTAATGTTTAGGTGGAATCTTCTTTCTTGTAGTTTGAATCCATTGCTCCGTGTCCGCTTCCCTGGAGCAGCAGGAAAACAACCTTTCTCCCTCCTCTATATGACATCCTTTGATATATTTGAACATGGCTATCATATCACCCCTTAACCTTCTCTTCTCCGGCTAAACATACCCAGCTCCCTGAGCCGTTCCTCATAAGGCATCGTTTCCAGGCCTTGGACCATTTTGGTTGCCCTCCTCTGGACACGTTCCAGCTTGTCAGTATCCTTCTTGAATTGTGGTGCCCAGAACTGGACACAGTATTCCAGGTGAGGTCTGACCAGAGCGGAATACAGTGGTACTATTACTTCCCTTGATCTAGATGCTATACTCCTATTGATGCAGCCCAGAATTGCATTGGCTTTTTTAGCTGCTGCATCACACTGTTGACTCACGTCAAGTTTATGGTCTACCAAGACTCCTAGATCCTTTTTTGAGCCCCGTATTGGGCAAAAGTTCCCTTTTTGCTGGGGGTTGTACTAAATGACTCTTGGTGTCCCTTCCAACTCTAGCATTCTATGAGTCTAAAATTAAAAAAATAAAGAAATGTCAAAGTAACTGTCTAGCGCTTTTGTTATATTGCATGGAAGATGGAGCAGCCCTGTTCTCTACTGCTCCAGAGGGTAGGACCCAAACCAATGATTTCAAACGACAACAAGGGATCTTCGGAAGAACTTCCTGGTGCTAACAGCTGTTCAGCGGCGGAAGGGACTCCTTCGGAAAGTGGTGGGCTCTCCTTCCGTTGGAGGTTTGGACACAGAGGCTGGGTGACGACTCGCCAGGGACCCTTCCGCTGTGATTCCTGCATTGCAGGGGGTTGGCCCAGGTGACCCCCCCCCCCAGGGTCCCTTCCAACCCCCACGATTCTATGCCTGTTCCTTTGAACCTGCAGGCCAGAACTCTGTGAGACTGGAGCAGGTTCCCTCAGTGCCAAGCAACTGGTTTGAATCCCACCCAAATTGCTCTTCCTTATATTTCCATATGTCTTTTTTAAATAATATTTTATTTTATTTTATACCAAATTACTACACACACACACACACACACACACACACATTCACATACATTTTTCAATTTTGGCTCTCATAGCCGTGACTTCCCTCACACCTTCCACATGGCATTCAGAATTATATCTTAATATTATACTTCTTTAATCTACCATTGCTTACCTGATCATAAATTTCTTACTCACTCTAACTGCCATAATTACAATAATATTTCTGCACATTAACTACAAAGCTTCTTGAAGTCCTATTAGCGTATTCAACTGCAAATTGTTTGTCAAATAGTTCGTAAACTTTAACCAGTCTTTGATGAAATTTCTGGTCCCGCTTTTCCCGGATTCTTCCCGTCATTTCGTCCAGTTCTGCATATTCCATCAATTTCACTGTCCAATCTTCTTTTGTCGGTATTTCTTCTTGTTTCCACCTTTGTGCTAGCCAAATCCTATATCTCCATATGTCAGAGGGACTAGAAACTTACTGGGCTCTTTAAAATACCTAAACGCCGAACATTTAGGGTGTTGGAACAGCGCTGCAGGGGGTTGTCAGCCCTCTCAGACCACCCCTCTCTGCCGCAGCTAACTAGTCCTCTGCCCTCAATGTTCTGTTTCACTTCGTCTGGTTTTAAGGCCACCTCTGATCAGGCTATAAGGCTCCTCGTTTATTTAATCGCACACTCAGGAAGCCAACAGAGAGCTTTTTCCTCTCTCTTTTAAAAAAAATGACTCATGGGGGTGTTTATAGGGTCGTTCGGGGATGGTTTTAGTGCGTGGCGGGTCTTCCCTTGAAACGATTCATTTAAATGTAGAATCATATTAGCCCATTATTGCTCCTCTCTGCAGACTCGGCCGGCGTACTCGAGATCTAAACCTCGGCGTGCTATTAATCTTCCGAGCGTTTTGGCGCTCTTCCTCTGGTGTCCGCGACTTCAAAGAGAAGTCTTCTCCGCGGCTGCAGGCAGAGGCTCCTGACGTGAAGCCTGTTGCAAGTGTACGTAGCGGCAGCTGGCCGGGACGCATTAATGAACTGGGGAGAGAAAGAGAATAAGATATTCTCTGCCGCATGCTAACAGAGGGAAGGCCCTGTCGGATTAATAAAGGGCCGCGACTAAGGGAAAGGGCATGGAAGGACTCTGAGGTGGGGTGAAAGGAGGTCAGGTTCGAGATGGTCTGCATCGCCTATGGTCAGGTATTGAGTTCGAAAGCTGCTGGATGTTTGTGTGTGGCTGCCCCTGGTGGCGAGCCGCTGAACCGCAGGTGGGCAGAATCACCGAAATTCGTCAATAAAGAAAATTTGTTAAAAATGATGTACAGATGGCACATTACCCCAGTTAAACTAGCAAAGATGTATAAGTCGGATAATAAGTGTTGGAAATGTAAAGAAAGTGTCGGTACCTTTATCATATGTGGTAGGAGTGTAAGAAGGTGAGAATGTATTGGGATATGATATATCATGAGTTAAGAAAAATGTTGAAATATAATTTTGTTAAGAAGCCTGAAGCTTTCTTATTAGGTATTGTAGGTACAGACATTGAAAAGAAGGACATTAGACTTTCCAATACGCAGTGACTGCAGCTAGGATTCTTCTAACACAGAAATGGAAACAAGAAGAATACCGACGAAAGAAGAATGGACAGTGAAATTGACGGAATATGCAGAACTGGACAAAATGACGGGAAGAATCCGGGAACAGCGGTGACCAGAATTCATCAAAGACTGGTTAAAGTTTACGAACTATTTAAAAGACAAATTACAATTGAATACGCTAATAGGATTTCAAGAAGTTTTGTCGTTAATGTGTAGAAATATTATTGTAAGTATGGTAGTTAAAGTAAGAAGGAATTTTACGATAATGTCAGCAATGGTTGATTAAAGAAGTATATCAAGATATAATCCGAAAGCCATGAGGAGGGATTGAGGGAAGTCATGGCTTTGTAAGCCAAAGTGGAAAATGTATGAAAATGTTTGATTTAATTTTATATTGTAGTAGTATAGTGTAAAAATAATAAAAATTATATTAAAAAAAAAAAGAATCACCGAAATTCAGACTCTGGGCTGGCTTGGCGGTTGGGTCTTCCTGGACAGGAAGGGATTAAAGTGTCAGGTGAGCCGGGAGAAGGTGGCAATAAATCACATGGCGTCCTGTGAAGTTAACTCTTCATTCAAGGAGATACAGTTGGCTGAGGAGGCCAGGCCTAGTGAGCGCAGCAACTCATGAGCGCAGTAGCTCTTGTCCTGTGAGACAGTTGCAGGGACTGAAGATCCCCTCTTTCTCATAGCTGTCCAACTCTCCCAGTCCCCAGGTCGTTCCCAAGCAATCAGAGACTCCATCATTGTGCCCCTCTTTGCTCCACCCTCTTCTACCTCTTTTGGTTCTGGGAGACCACAAGGAGAGGAGCTGGTTGCAGCAGGAAGAGATGCCCTGGCTTCTTCAACATCTCTGCCTCTTGGCCCCCTCCTCTCCTGCCTCTGCTTCTCTCTGCCTCAGCCTTTTCCTGCTCACTAAACCCTGTTGCCTCTTCAGCTTCTGACACCACCTCCTTCTCCCTCATTGTGATGGCCTGGGAGTCAGACTCAGGTGCTGAACCTGAGGGATCCCAGCCTGCACAGGATTCCCCACCTCCAGAACCAGCTGAGCCAGGGCTTGAGCCTGAAGGATCCCCACCTGTGCTGGATCCCCAGGTGCAGGCATCAGCGGAGTCTGCTCTGGCTCCTGATGGGAGGGAGGACCCATTGCCTGCAGGTGCTCCACTCCCAGCCTCTTCAGAGGAAGCTGAGGCGGCCCCTGGGTCCAGTAACCCACCAGCCTCTCCTGAGCTGCAGAGGCTCAGGGCAGAGAGGTGAAGGGAGTTAAGTGTCTGCAGGAGGAGTGCTCGCCTCCAGGCCCGGAGGAGAGGCAAGTCTCCAGAGATCGGGGCGGCCCTAAGCATAGGGCCAGATAAAAGCCAGCCAGACCCAGCCCAGTTGCGTGAGCAACTTAGTTGCAAGTGTGTGCTCAACCTGCAACCTTGTGCCTGAACCTGCCTTGGACCTTGAAATGCTCCCTGCCTCGCTCCCCGCCGGACTGACCTCCTTTGGACCCCTAGACCCAGGACTGGACTTGGACCTCGCTTCACGGACAAGCCTCCGGGGCCAGCACACTCATCTTCTGCCCACTGATCATTGTCCCACCGCGACAGCCCAGGCTCTAAGCCTTCTTCTCCAGCTTATGCCTCCCAGGCTCACCTCAACATTCTTCTTCTTCTTCTTTGGTGATCCCTCGTAGCCAAGTAAGATTGTCTTCCATGAACACTGTCTTAACAGTGAGCCTGTAAGTGACTGTGCAGGCCATTCTGGACCCACACGTCCTTCACAGAGGGGACATAGGTTTCCGGGCGGGAGTTGGTCATGGTGAGGGTTTGCCAAGCGTGCCTTCCTCTTAGCACGTTTCTCCCTTGCGTCCTGAGTTCGAGAGTCTTCAAAGTCCATGACGCCTTTGGTAAAGGCTGTTCTCCAGCTGGAGCGCTCGCAGGCCAGTGTTTCCCAATTGTTGGTGTTAATGCTACATCTTTTTAGATTTGCCTTGAGAGAGTCTTTAAACCTCTTTTGTCGGCCACCAGCATTACGCTTCCCATTTTTAAGTTCGGAATAGAGTAGTTGCTTTGGAAGACGATAATCAGACATCCAAACCACATGACCAGCCCAATGAAGTTGATGTTGAAGAGTCATTGCTTCCACACTGGTGATCTTTGCTTCTTCCAGTATACTGGCATTAGTTCATCTGTCTTCCCAAGTGATGTCTAAAGTTTTTTGGCATTCAACTGGTCCGTGACATGTGCCTTACCTACATGAAGTTGGCCAACACCTCCCCCCCCCATTTTCTCCCTCTGACCACTCATCCTTGCTGCTCCCTGGACTCTGAGCCTTCTTCCCCTGGGGGTTCCCTTGGGGGTTCCCCAACTGGTTCCTCCCACCACTCCTCAGCATCCAGCTGTCTCACGACATTCAAGAAGCTAGCCTTTTGACGTTGCCCTCTTGGCCAGGCTGTGTGCTTTGCAGATTCCCCGTGTTCTTGACCGGCGCTAGCACTTTCGGGATCCCAGCCGGTGGTTGACCTTGCGGGCTGGAACTGTCCCAACCCAACAGTGGTCAAGGGCTTAAGCCGGCTGGAGAAGGGCACAACGAGCTGCCCGAGACAAGGAGACACACACACACACACACACCCCTTGGCTCGCTTTGTCTCCTTCCATCCCAGTTCCTCTGTCACAAATCTCCGTCCCATAGCATGGCAGGATCCAAACCAAACCCATCCATGTTTCACTGTCTCTTCCCTTCCTTTGCAGAGAGGGTGCGGGTTTCTGCGTATGTACTATAGGCAGGCACAGCTGTTCTCATCCATGACCTCATATGCCATCAGAGTGTTCACAAGTTATCCAGAAGAGCTTCAAAAAGCCGTTACTAAGCAACAACCTCCCTGTAGACTGCAGACTTCCCCCTCCCCCTGCATTTCTCTCTTTCAAGAAGTGGGGGGGAAGAGGGAAGAGGAGGGGAGGGGGAAGTGGGAGGGTGGTGGTCCTGG
The DNA here is from genome assembly GCF_009819535.1 of Lacerta agilis. Classification (NCBI taxonomy): domain Eukaryota; kingdom Metazoa; phylum Chordata; class Lepidosauria; order Squamata; family Lacertidae; genus Lacerta; species Lacerta agilis. The sequence continues at coordinate 3,755,680 of NC_046329.1, read as the reverse complement.
CTCAGTGGGGAAAGGATTGTTTAGCCTGGAGAAGAGGAGACTGAGAAAGGATGGGATAGCCATCTTCAAATATCTAAAGGGCCATCACATGGACGATGGAGCAAGAAGAAGAGGAGTTTGGATTTGATATCCCGCTTTATCACTACCTGAAGGAGTCTCAAAGCGGCTCACATTCTCCTTTCCCTTCCTCTCCCATGACAAACTCTCTGTGAGGTGAGTGGGGCTGAGAGACTTCAGAGAAGTGTGACTAGCCCAAGGTGTAGGATGTAAACACAGAGCAGTCAAAACACAACATTGCTAGAGTGGACATGAAGGTGTCTCAGTCCTCCAGCCTTAACGTCCTGTTTACCTGGACTGAGACAACTTCCTCTATGTAACAGAAGTAGGTGTGGTCTCACCTGGGAACAAGATCCCTAGACCAGTCACCATTTTGCCTCGTCTCTTGAATGAGCAACAATCATGTTGTCCTGGCTCTCGCCAAGAGAACAAAGGAAACTACTTTTTCCCTATGGAAGTAGCAACCACATGTAAATACATTTATCTAAGCCTGCCTGCCTCTCTGAGCCTGTACTGTAACGCAGGATGCCTGTAAGTAACACTTTTATATCTTATAAACAGTACTGTGTTGTGTCTTTACTTTTAAGAGGGAAGAAGGGGGATATACCAGGAATATATACTTGTTCTAGAGGCTTTAGCAAGCCTATGCAACCGTTTTTGCTGTGTTTTAAAAGGGAATGTAACTCTGCTAGGTTTGGAGCTTGTTAACACAAGCTGGGATGAGATATATAAAGTAATATATCATCATCCACACTCCTAAGCATTCCCACACAAGGTCACCCAGCAGCTGCATGTGGAGGAGCGGAGACGCAAACCCAGTTCACCAGATTACAAGTCTACCACTCTTAACCACTACATCACGCTGGCTCTCGAATATGCTAGAACCCTGAGTCAGGAACTCTCAAGCTTGCTTTTCTCCTGCTCCGGAGGGTAGGACTTGAACCAAGGGCCTCAAGTAACATGAAAGGAGATTCCAATTCAACATCAGGAAGAACTTACAGAGTAAGAGTTGTTCGACAGTGGAATGGACTCCCTCGGGAGGTGGTGGACTTCATTGGAAGTTTTTAAGCAGAGGCTGGATGGCTACCTGCCATATATGATCGAGCTGAGATTCCTGCATTGGAGGAGGTTGGACTAGATGACCCTCAGGACCCCTTCCAACTCTACAATTCTGTGATTTATGCAGAAGGTCCCACCATCTCCAGGTTGGTGGTACTGAGCTAGGTGGACCAGTTGTCTGGCTTGGTGTAAGGTAGCTTTCCTGTTTAAAGCAGCCCTTTCTTCTGAAACATGAGGACTAGAATCTTAACTTGATTTGTTGGGAAAGTCTTTATCAATGACTTGGATGATGGCCTTGAGGGCATCCTGATCAAGTTTGCAGATGACACCAAATTGGGAGGGGTGGCTAATACCCCAGAGGACAGGATCACACTTCAAAATGACCTTAACAGATTAGAGAACTGGGCCAAAGCAAACAAGATGAATTTTAACAGGGAGAAATGTAAAGTACTACACTTGGGCAAAAAAAAAAATGAAAGGCACAAATACAGGATGGGTGACACCTGACTTGAGAGCAGTACATGTGAAAAGGATCTAGGAGTCTTGGTAGACCATAAACTTGATATGAGTCAACAGTGTGATGCGGCAGCTAAAAAAGCCAATGCAATTCTGGGCTGCATCAATAGGAGTATAGCATCTAGATCAAGGGAAGTAATAGTACCACTATATTCTGCTCTGGTCAGACCTCACCTGGAATACTGTGTCCAGTTCTGGGCACCACAGTTCAAGAAGGATACTGACAAGCTGGAACGTGTCCAGAGGGGCAACCAAAATGGTCAAAGGCCTGGAAACGATGCCTTATGAGGAACGGCTTAGGGAGCCGAGTATGTTTAGCCTGGAGAAGAGAAGGTTAAGGGTGATATGATAGCCATGTTCAAATATATCAAAGGATGTCATGTAGAGGAGGGAGAAAGGTTGTTTTCTGCTGCTCCAGAGAAGCGGAGGTCTGCACTCAGCTCTCACCTGTGGCTCCTAGAAGGCGACAGTACTTCCAACCTGAGGTCTAGGGGCTTGGGGTTTTGTTTTGCTTTGCTTTTAATGCAACGGAAGCCCTGCGGAAGAATCCCACCACCAGCTTCTGCTAGAATAAGATGCCCTGCCAACATGTGTGGGTGCCTCCATTTCTAATCACAGCCGGAGGACTTTCCAGATTTTCCTTCCCCGCCCCCTCCATCCTCACCCCACTCCATCTGCGGAGAAGTCAGCTTTTTTTTCTGGCAGCACAGTCCCCTCGGCTGACACCACTCACGAAAACCCCCGTTGCAAAGAATTTGGCCTTGCGGCACCCACGGTTGGCAGTAGATTCCACTTCCAAGGAAATTTCATTAACCTTTGGAAACCCCCCTGCTAGAAATCAAAGCTGGTGGCAGGTTCCGTTTTGTGATTAACAGCAGGCCCCCCACACACCCTGCCCCCCCCCCACACACAAAATGTGCAGCGGGAGAGATTATGCTTGTTAAGTCTGAAAGGTTTGCCCACATTTAAAAAGCAAACCCCACGAAATAATTCTGGGGAGGTGTGGCTGCTTCAGATCATTCTGTTTCTGGAGCAACAGGCTAGGGCCTGTTTCGGGGATGACACGACTTTCACATTCCACGTACGGGTGATTCATTTTGCTACCCTCGTAGCAACTGGTTAGGGCTCAAGAGAACAGCGCGTCTCTCGAGTCGCTGCGTGACTCAACAGCCTCCTGTCCTCCAAGCACCTGGAGTTTCATAGAATCATGGAATCCTAGAGTTGGAAGAGTCCCCAAGGGCCATCCAGTCCATCCCCCTGCCAAGCAAGAAACACCATCAAAGCATTCCTGACAGGTGGCTGTCAAGCCTCCGCTTCAAGACCTCCAAAGAAGGAGACTCCACCACACTCCTTGGCAGCAAATTCCACTGTCGGACAGCTCTTACTGTCAGGAAGTTCTTCCTAATGTTTAGGTGGAATCTTCTTTCTTGTAGTTTGAATCCATTGCCCCGTGTCCGCTTCTCTGGAGCAGAAAACAACCTTTCTCCCTCCTCTATATGACATCCTTTGATATATTTGAACATGGCTATCATATCACCCCTTAACCTTCTCTTCTCCGGGCTAAACATACCCAGCTCCCTAAGCCGTTCCTCATAAGGCATCGTTTCCAGGCCTTGGACCATTTTGGTTGCCCTCTTCTGGACACGTTCCAGCTTGTCAGTATCAAGTAGTTGGGAGAGCGCACCCCAACCATTGACTGCAGTCTCTTTATTTCTTATTTTTATTTGGCCGCTTTCCTACTTTTGGCTGCACCTTTTGCTATTCTTTTTGCTGCCTATCCTTTCCTCTTCAGAACCTTCAGAAACCTTCGTAAAAAAACATCTCACGACCTTCAGTAAAACCTCATAACCAGCGGACCATCATAACCAGTGGGAGCAGGCTCTCCAGGATTACTGGTTATCCCAGAAGTTGGTTATCCCCACAAGCAACAATAATTTTATTATTTGTACCCCGCCCATCCGACTGGGTTGCCCCAGCAACTCTGGGCAGCTCCCAGCCAGTGTTCGAAACTCTCATTGTTCTAGGCGCATTTTGGGACAGGGGATTCAGATTAGCCCAAGCAGTTTCTGAGCTCTGTGCACAGTACCGCGCCTAAGATTTCAGATTAGAACTGCAGAGTGGGAGGAAAGGGGGCCGGTGTTATGTATTGAAGTTCCCACCCTAGGCCGCTAGGGGTATGTGTATATAGTTCATCCTCCTGCAGTTTTCACTCAGGTCAGCATATGCAAATGAGGGATTGAAGACTGACATTCAGGGATTGGGTAACTACAGAAAGTTGTTACTGTTGCTTTGTAGCTGAGTTCTATATAAGCAGGCTGCTGAGGCCTTCAGCTCACTTCTGTTCCAGCCTGAGAATAAACAAGAGCTGCTTGGAAATCACTGTGTCGTCTGCTGTGTCCACCCACAACTTAACAGCCTTTTTCTGCCTCCCCACTTCCAGCTACTCTCTGAAGACTGGAGAAGAGACCCACTTAAGAATATTAGGGGGGTGGCGGCAGAGGAAGGACTAGAGCATGTGAAAAAGGAACGTAATATTTTAGCTGCAGTTCATTCATTTTCAGCTTTGTGTCCTTGTTATTTAAAAAGCGCACCTAGGCATCCCATAACCTAGGTTTAAGGTGCCATTTAGCTCCTAGCTTTCTTGTCTCAGTTTCTAACACTGTTTCCAACAAATACAAAAGCCTAATTATTTTCATGTATTTTAATCTCTGTTGGAAGCCGCCCAGAGTGGCTGGGGAAACCCAGCCAGATGGGTGGGGTACAAATAAATTATTATTATTATTATTATTATTATTATTATTATTATTATTATTATATACTTCAGATGTCTTCTAAAAGTCATATAGTTGTTTATTTCATTGACATCTGACAGGAGGGCATTTCACAGGGCGGGCACCACAACCTCTCTTGGTGAGGGAACTGCCAGAAGGCCCTCAGAGCTGGACCTCCGTGTTTGGGCTGGACGATGGGGGTGGAGACTCCCCGTCAGGTATATCTAGGTATACAAACTCATAGGTATATGAACTTCTACCCTCTCCCTCCATGGCAAAACGGTGCTCTGTATTGCCTACAGTACTAACTGGCAGGGTCTTTCTCAGCCCATTGGTCCACGTAGCTCAGTATTGCCTACACTGACTGGCAGCAGTTTTCCAGGGTTTCAGATGGGGTCTTTTCCAGTCCTACCTGGGAACTGAACCAGAGACCTTCTGTGGTTGAGCTTGAGCTCCTACCCTTGGCTCTTGGCTCTCCTTTGCAAAACCACTTCTGACACCCAGGCGCAGGTCTCAAATCCTTTCCACCAACTTCTTTCATTCAAGGGTGGACAATGTCTTGGGGCCAACTGCGGCCCTTCAGACTTCACTACCTGGCCCTAAGACCTCTCCCGAGGCCACACATCTACGCGGCCCTGCTTTGCACTGGCTGGAATATGTCCACGAACTCTGTTCATGCCTCTTGCTTGTCTGAATGGAGGAAAGAGAGCTGCACATTAGAGTGTATGTGTGTAACCCAGCCTACTGCACAAAGGAAAAGAATTGCATCTGTCGCTCCGCCCACTTTTGCCTCTGGCCCCACCTACCACTCGCACGTGGCCCCCAGAACCTCATCCATAGAATCATAGAATCATAGAGTTGGAAGAGACCCCAAGGGCCATCCAGTCCAACCCCCTGCCAAGCAGGAAACACCATCAAAGCATTCCTGACAGATGGCTGTCAAGCCTCCGCTTAAAGACCTCCAAAGAAGGAGACTCCACCACACTCCTTGGCAGCAAATTCCACTGCCGAACAGCTCTCACTGTCAGGAAGTTCTTCCTAATGTTCAGGTGGAATCTTCTTTCTTGTCCTTTGAATCCATTGCTCCGTGTCCGCTTCTCTGGAGCAGCAGAAAACAACCTTTCACCCTCCTCCTCTATATGACATCCTTTGATATATTTGAACATGGCTATCAGATCACCCCTTAACCTTCTCTTCTCCAGGCTAAATACCCAGCTCCCCAAGCCGTTCCTCATAAGGCATTGTTTCCAGGCCTTGGACCATTTTGGTTGCCCTCTTCTGGACACGTTCCAGCTTGTCAGTATCCTTCTTGAACTGTGGTGCCCAGAACTGGACACAGTATTCCAGGTGAGGTCTGACCAGAGCAGAATATAGTGGTACTATTACCTCCCTTATCTAGATGCTATACTCCTATTGATGCAGAAGGGAATGTGGCCCTCGGACCGAGGAAGGCTCCTGAAGCATTCGTTTGCCATCTCTCAGGCTTTCCAAGAAGCTCCCAGCAACAACTGCAAAATGTGTTTTGTGTTTATTTGCTTAAGTTGTTGACAGAAGAGCAGGAACATATCCCAGGCGAAGCGGTAGCGCTGGATGGGGAGGGTGAGATAATTTCGAATGAGGGCCTTTTAAAAATAAATAAATGTAGTGCTCCCATCCTGACAATATTTATTAAGATGGCGCCGCTGCCGCCACTCGGCAAACCTTTCCTATCTTATTTGGTTTGCCGTTCAAACAAAGGCTCCGGAAATTGGATGCTCTCGCTGCCTCTGATGATATCATCTAAACAGTCTCATCTGGGCCTCACTCTCTCCTGCACGAGCGAGGTAGAGCCATCATCACGGCTGCGGAGTCAACGGTGGTGACAGTGGCAAGCGATAGCCTCCCATCGCGACAGTGGCTGAACAGGAACAGAGGGCAGGTGTGGAAATCAATTGCCCTTCATTATACGCTGATGACACAACCTTGATGGCAGAAAGTGAGGAGGAATTAAAGAACCTTTTAATGAGGGTGAAAGAGGAGAGCGCAAAATATGGTCTGAAGCTCAACATCAAAAACAGCTAAGATCATGGCCACTGGTCCCATCACCTCCTGGCAAATAGAAGGGGAAGAAATGGAGGCAGTGAGAGATTTCACTTTCTTGGGTTCCATGATCACGGCAGATGGTGACAGCAGTCACGAAATTAGAAGACGCCTGCTTCTTGGGGGAAAAGCAATGACAAACCTAGACAGCATCTTATAAAGCAAAGACATCACCTTGCCGACAAAGGTCCGTATAGTTAAAGCTACGGTTTTCCCAGTAGTGATGTATGGAAGTGAGAGCTGGACTATAAAGAAGGCTGATCGCTGAAGAACTGATGCTTTTGAATTATGGTGCTGGAGGAGACTCTTGAGAGTCCCATGGACTGCCAGAAGATAAAACCTATCCATCCTTAAAGAAATCAGCCCTGAGTGCTCACTAGAAGGACAGATCCTGAAGTTGAGGCTCCAGTACTTTGGCCACCTCATGAGAAGAGAAGACTCCCTGGAAAAGACCCTGATGTTGGGAAAGACGGAGGGCACAAGGAGAAGGGGACGACCGAGGATGAGATGGTTGGACAGTGTCTTCGAAGCGACTGGCATGAGTTTGGCCAAACTGTGAGAGGCAGTGAAGGATAGGCATGCCTGGTGTGCTCTGGTCCATGGGGTCACAAAGAGTCGGACACGACTGAACGACTGAACAACAACATAGCCCCAGGATTCAGTGACAGCCACCAGCCTTTGAAAGAGGGTTGATGGAGGAGAGGGCTCCCGATGGCTTCTATCCACAATGGCTCAGCCTCCATGGTTGGAAGTCACGCGAGGGGAGAGTGGCTCTGGTGTTCAAATCCCTCAAAACAGACTGAGGTTGAATCCTGACAAGACAGAAGTACTGTTTTTGGGGGGACAGGGGGCGGGCGGGTGTGGGGGACTCCCTGGTGCTTAATGGGGGTAGCTGTACCCCTGAAGGACCAAGTGCACAGCCTGGGAGTCATTTTGGACTCACAGCTGTCCATGGAGGCGCAGGTCAATTCTGTGTCCAGGGCAGCTGTCTACCAGCTCCATCTGGTGCGCAGGCTGAGACCCTCCCTGCCTGCGGACTTTCTTGCCAGAGTGGTGCATGCTCTGGTTATCTCCTGCTTATCTCTGAAGAAGTGTGCATGCACACGAAAGCTCACACCAAGAACAAACTTAGTTGGTCTCTAAGGTGCTACTGGAAGGAATTTTTTATTTTTTTTGTTTTGACTATGGCAGACCAACACGGCTACCTACCTGTAACAGGATCAGGCAATTACCCCAGGTTTTCCAATTGTTCTCTCCTTGCCTCCCCTTGCAAATGCGCGGGGCGGGGGGGGGGGGACATCCCTTCTTCACTGGGAAAGGGGAAGGAACTAAGGAACGGGCAGGCTGGGCATAGAAATGAACACCTGAAGCCCAGGCTGGCAGGCTGGGAGCCTCCATGGCACCCCATGGAGGCTTCACCTGGGGGCAAAAGTCCCAGGCAAAAGCCCCCAGCTATGACACTGGGTTGGCTGCTGTAAGAGCAGGATGCAGGACTACATGGGTCTTCGGCCTCTCTTACTTTCTTATATTCCAGGCAAGTCCAACAGGTAGATCGTGATCACTGGTAGATCACTGGCTCCCCCAAAGAAGCTCAACAACTTCGGCTCCCCTAAAAAAGCTTTTTTTTGCCCTGCATCTCCCCCCAAAACAGGGCTTTCCTTCTACCTAAAAAAAACTCAACAACAACTTTGACCTGAATGCATAAAAAAGAGCTTTCCTCCTCCCCAAAAAAGCTCAACAACTTTGACCTGAACCCCAAAAAAGGTAGATCATTGCCGGTTTTTAATTCTGTAAGTAGATCACAGTCTCTTGGGAGTTGGCCACCCCTGTTATATTGTGGGAATATGTTTTGTAGGTGCCCTCGCACCTGTGGTTAGTTATGTTTATTTATGCTTGTTTATGTTTACTTGATGATATCCTTCCGCCTTGGAAGGATATGTAAAAAAGGGGATCCGACAGGCAGTTCACTGCCTGGATCCCTCCGCAGGCAAAAAAGGGCTCCAACTTTAAATAAGGTAACGGTCGTTAGTGTTCTTCCCGCCTAAACGTAGCCCGGTAACAGGACTGCAATTGGTTGTTATGCTTGTTATGACATTGGTTGATCTGCTAATAAATAGCGGCCGCTCCCTGTTTGTGGTGTGGAGAAAGCGCGAGGCAAGCCGAGTAAGAACATCGTTGCGTGGCAAGCACAGAGAGAAAGAGAAATTGAAACCAACCACGCACGGTAGCGGTAGGCTTCTTCACCAGACTGCAGTCTCCGTTGTATTTATTTCATTTTCGTTTTTACTTTAAAACCTTTCATTTGGCCGTCTAGTTTTTGGCCACCTTTTAGTTTAGTTCTTCTTATTTTCCGGAACATCTTCGAACTCACAGACGCTCGCAGAAGACTCACGAGGCATTCAACAATCCGAACTGACAAGCTCAACCTTCAGATTCCAGCCAGCGGACCCTTTTTTCACGGCGCGGTGGGCAGGGCTCCAGAATGATCGGCCGTCCCATCCGTAGGCTGGCCCCATAGCTGGTGCCCGCAAGGCATCAGCTACCCCCACATTATATATTCTAAAGCTGCTCCAGAGCCTTCTCTGCTCCGGAGAACCTCATTCAGAATTCCTGAATATGCTTAACAGGAAGTCTCGGCAATAGAGCACCAAGGTGGCCCAGTGGCCATCATCCAGCACGCTCTCCTTATGCTCTTACGTTCTTAACCAGGCCCAGTAGTGCATAAGCAGCCGGTTCAAGCTGCTTTCTGCACTGGCCTTATGTGCTGGAGGTAGCCAGCTGTTGCACCCTCTCGCTGCAGCCATGGCTCCCAGCCATTGTCGAAAAGGACAAGTCTGAAAACGAAAGATCATCAGAGGGCTGTGATGATCTTCTTCATCATGGACCAACAACCACGCTGCATCATGCAGACATCAGAGCAGTGCGCCGTACATGTGCGTTGTCGTGGCTGAGCTTGGGAGGAGGAGAAAGGCGGCCTGAGCATCGCCGCAGCGGCTCCGAGCGAGAAATCGTTGGCTTCGCACAGCCAGCAAGAGAATTTGCGGCTCAGCCGAGAGAGAGCACAAAGGATGAAACCAAAAGGCTTTTTTGAGCTCATTGGCCGTTCCGTCAAAGGAACAGCTGCCAATTAAGTATGGTAAACTGAGTCACTCCTTCCCATTGTTCCTGAGTGTCTGATCTGATCTTTCCTTTTTCTCCTTGCCCTGAATGGCAGTCCAGAGTTCACTTTTGATGAATTGCAGCCAAAAGGGAAGGCAGGGAGTTTCAGCGATGAAAGGAGAGCAACTCCACGGTTGACTTTTCTGGGGAGCAGGGGTGAAACTGGGGTGAGGGGGCAGGAACTCATCCGTTTAGTGTGATGCTCATAGAGGGTGCTTGGGGAACTGGTTCGCTTGCAAAGTCCAAGGCGAACTGACCTGATCTGTACTTCCTAGAATAGTGTACAGGTTGGAACTATAAACATCCTTTGAGCTTTTTTGGGTTTTTGAAAGCCCTTTGAACTTTGAGTGGTGCTTTCAAGGTCATTGCTCACTGGCAGGACAGCTGTTTTGCATGCAGAAGGTCAGATCTTCAACATTTGACTATGTCCTACCTGAAACCCCGGAGAGCCATTACCAGTCAACAAGCTTGATGAACCCAACAGGTATTATAAGCCACCACCACCCCATGAGAGGAAAGTTCTCCTGAGCCAGGATCAGAAATCGAAATGACATGGGGGGGGGGCAGTCAAGGAACCCATGTCTGATGAACTTTTGAAGGCCCTGAATTATTCTTGGGCTTAGATCAAATTATTCTTGGGTTTAGATCTCTGGCTTCCCCCGCCCAGAAAACACCCCAGTCTGGTGCTGGAGGAGACTCTTGAGAGTCCCATGGACTGCAAAAAGATCAAACTTATCCATCCTTAAAGAAATCAGCCCTGAGTGCTCACTGGAAGGACAGATCCTGAATCTGAGGCTCCAGTACTTTGGCCACCACATGAGAAGAGAACTCCCTAGAAAAGACCCTGATGTGTGATGTTGGCACGCCTATCCTTCACTGCCTCTCACAGTTTGGCCAAACTCATGCCAGTCGCTTCGAGATCACTGTCCAACCATCTCATCCTCTGTCGTCCCCTTCTCCTTGTGCCCTCCATCTTTCCCAACATCAGGGTCTTTTCCAGGGAGTCTTCTCTTCTCATGAGGTGGCCAAAGTACTGGAGCCTCAACTTCAGGATCTGCCCTTCCAGTGAGCACTCAGGGCTGATTTCCTTCAGAATGGATCGGCTTGATCTTCTTGCAGTCCATGGGACTCTCAAGGGTCCCCTCCAGCACCATAATTCAAAAGCATCAATTCTTCAGCGATCAGCCTTCTTTATGGTCTTAGGCCTCTGTATTGACCTTGCAACTGCCTGTCATGGGGTCGTCTGCTTTTGGGGCAGGGGCCCGGTAGGAATTTTTCCATTTGGCCGATTGGCTGTACCATCTGGTTTTCGCCTACTGCAGTAGCAACTAGTCACAACTTGTAAGGTTGGCGGTTAGGCATTGGTTCATTGTGTTTGTTACTGGAGGGGTGGTCGCCCCTCCAAATGATGATGGTGTGTAGGGGATTCCGTTAAAGGAATCCAGGGGCTCGACATGCTTTTGTCCGAACCCCCGGTAGGGGGACAGGGCCACGCAGGAGCCCCTGGGAACCTCTGGGGAGAGGGAGGGCTCTGCCCCCAGCCTCCATATCTCTCCCCGGATGGGATCTCCCGCCGCTGACCGGTGGCCAGCTCTGTCCCATCGGACAGCTAGTCAGAACCAATGCCTGCGCAACCACTCGCATAATTTGTGTTTTAATAAAGTTGTGGCCTAAATGATTGCCAAAAACCCAAACAAAAGTTAAGTCTGAAGTGTGAATTTTTTTGGGGGGGGGGTGGCTTGGGGACCTCGAGACGCAACTCTGTCCCTCCTGACAATTCCCCTGGGCTCCCACTTTCCCCCCCCCCCTCCTCCCTTTACTTGCAAGCAGACAGAAAAACCACGGACCCTCCCATCTCCTTTTCAATTTAAGGCAGATTAAGGATCCCCAATTCTAGAGGGACTAATAGCATGTAATCTCCTTTTCCCATTTCTCCTCTTCCCTTTATGAGCCGGAGTTTATTGAAATGCTGCCTTTTTCACACGACGGGTCTGATATTTCGATTTCCTGCCTAAGTGGTATAAATATATACATATGGGATATACCGTACCTGTGAACTGATGTGTTCCAGCAACTAATTATTCACGTTGATTGGCATTATTCTAATCGTTATTATTGTTTTTTTCCATTTCATTTCTATACCGCTTCTTTAATTCCACCTGAATGCTGTTATTGATTAAAAGGCAGCAGGGTTTTGTAGGGTTGTGTTGTTGTTATTGTTGTTGTTGTTTGTTATTAATACAGTCCTACTTGTGGCCTCCTCTAAGCACCTTTGCAGAGGATTTGAAGGGATCCTGCACCCAGGGAGGAGAGGGTGGAGACCTGCTGCTGTATTGCCACGCTACCTGCCCCAATCCACCAAGCCTTACCGCTCCCTCAAAAGAAAGAATAAACTCAGTCAGAGTTAAAACTCTTTCCGCAGCTGTTGAGAAGAAGAAGAAAAAGAGGAGGAGGAGGAGGAGGAGGAGGAGGAGGAGGAGAGGAGGAGGAGGAGTTTGGATTTGATATCCCGCTTTATCACTACCCTAAGGAGTCTCAAAGGGACGTGGGTGGCGCTGTGGGTTAAACCACAGAGTCTAGGGCTTGATGATCAGAAGGTCGACGGTTCAAATCCCTGCCACAGGGTGAGCTCCCGTTGCTCGGTCCCAGCTCCTGCCCACCTAGCAGTTCGAAAGCACGTCAAAGTGCAAGTAGATAAATAGGTACCGCTGCGGTGGGAAGGTAAACGGCGTTTCCGTGCGCTCTGGTTTCCATCACGGTGTCCTGTTGCGCCAGAAGCGGTTTAGTCCTGCTGGCCACATGACCCGGAAAGCTGCCTGCGGACAAATGCCATCTCCTTTGGCCAATAACGCGAGATGAGCGCCGCAACCCCATAGTCGCCTTTGACTGGACATAACCGTCCAGGGGTCCTTTACCTTTACCTCTCTAAGTAAAGGTAAAGGGACCCCTGACCGTTAGGTCCAGTCATGTCCTACTCTGGGGTTGTGGCGCTCATCTCACGTTACTGGCCAAGGGAGCCGCCGTACAGCTTCTGGGTCATGTGGCCAGCATGACAAAGCTGCTTCTGGTGAACCAGAGCAGTGCACGGAAACACCGTTTACCTTCCCACCAGAGCGGTACCTATTTATCTACTTGCACTTTTGATGTGCTTTTGAACTGCTAGGTGGGCAGGAGCTGGGACTGAGCAACGGGAGCTCACTCCGTCGTGGGGATTCGAACTGCCGACCTTCTGATCGGCAAGCCCTAGGCTCTGTGGTTTAACCCACAGCGCCACCCGCGTCCCATTTTACCTGTCTATCCCTCCTTAAAGCAAAGAAAATGTCATGCGCAGTGAACCCAAACCAGGCGGCGTCGGGTGGGGAGAAACCCATCTATTTTAAACAGGTTGTTTTCCTTTCGCCCGGCGCTGTGCTGCATAAACCTACTGGTTTAAACAGATGACACACGCTCTTTCCCTCTGGCGATTTGTGATGGAGACTAAAGAATGCCGGCAAGGTTGTGACTATATATAAAGAAGTCACAAGATGTTCCCCTTTTAGCTAATAGAGGTGGTTCAGGGGTTTGGGGCACTGAGCATCATTATCCCTGCTCCACAACAGCCCAGGATCCTGAAACTGGCTAAGGGTTTTTTAATGAGCAATTTAGCTGAGCTGCTGGCCAGGAGAGTCCTCTCGATCTCCCTCTCTGGCCTACAAAGGTCAAACCGGCAGTCTGCTTAATTGGGACAGTCGGAGGCAGGGTGAGGAACCCGTCCCTCCCGTTGGGGGCCGCATTCCATCTGCCCAGGGCCGCATGTCGACACTGGACAAGGCAGGCGGCCGTGCCGGGCAGCTCCAGAGAGGATGGGGCCAAAACCAGGAGTGTGGCCGTGGCCCGCTAGGTTTTAGAGAATTAAATCGGTTGGGTTTGTAGTTTTAAGCAGCATGGCCCATAGCATGGAAGCTGGGTCTACCCAGTCTTTCATTGCTTGTTTCCACCTGCACATCATTAGCATTGCTTAAAATAAGTTAAGAGCTTCCATTGGTAGATAAGAAAAGTTTCTTCATTTCCAGCTTCTTCAATTTTTTTTTACAAGGATGGCTTTGCATTCTAAACCTACCTAGTTGGAACACAATTTATGGCTGTCTTGCGCAGGAAAGGCAGAGAGGAAGAGGAAGAGGAAGAGGAAGAGGAACCGCAAAGTGTATCTTACCCCTGACTGCCTTTTAGCCTCGACACAGCCTTCTGCCTCTCCCCCATGCCTTTTAATATCTATATGCAGCCGCTGGGAGAGATCATCAGGGGGTTTGGGCTGGGTGTCCATCAGTATGCGGATGACACCCAGCTCCACCTCTCTTTCAAATCAAAACCAGTGAAGGCGGTGAAGGTCCTGTGTGAGTGCCTGGAGGTGGCTGGAGGATGGATGGCGGCTAACAGATTGAGGTTGAATCCTGACAAAACAGAAGTACTGTTTTGGGGGGACAGGAGGAGGGCAGGTGTGGAGGACTCTCTGGTCCTGAATGGGGTAACTGTGCCCCTAAAGGAGCAGGTGCGCAGCCTGGGAGTCATTTTGGACTCACAGCTGTCCATGGAGGCGCAGGTTAATTCTGGGTCCAGGGCAGCTGTCTACCAGCTCCATCTGTTACGCAGGCTGAGACCCTACCTGCCCGCAGACTGTCTCGCCAGAGTGGTGCATGCTCTGGTTATCTCTCGCTTGGATTACTGCAATGCGCTCTACGTGGGGCTACCTTTGAAGGTGACCCGGAAACTGCAACTAATCCAGAATGCGGCAGCTAGACTGGGGACGGCCGCCGAGACCACATAACACCGGTCTTGAAAGACCTACATTGGCTCCCAGTACATTTCCGAGCACAATTCAAAGTGTTGGTGCTGACCTTGAAAGCCCTAAACGGCCTCGGTCCAGTATACCTGAAGGAGCGTCTCCACCCCCATTGTCCAGCCCGGACACTGAGGTCCAGCTCCGAGGGCCTTCTGGCGGTTCCCTCACTGTGAGAAGCCAAGTTACAGGGAACCAGGCAGAGGGCCTTCTCAGTAGTGGCGCCCGCCCTGTGGAACACCCTCCCACCAGATGGCAAAGAGGAAACCAACTACAGTGGTGCCCTGCTAGACGAAAATAATTCGTCCTGCGAAAATTTTCGTCTAGCGGGTTTTTCGTCTAGTGAAGCGGCAATGCAAGCCGTGTTTTCGCTAGACGGAAAAAAAAGACGAAAAATTTCCGTCTTGCGAGGCAGCCCCATAGACTTTTTCGTCTTGCGGGCATGCCTTCCGCTAGACGAATGCCTTCGTCTAGCGAGTTTTTCGTCTAGCAAGGCATTCGTCTAGCGGGGCACCACTGTACCAGACTTTTAGGAGACATCTGAAAGCAGCCCTGTTTAGGGAAGCTTTTAATGTTTAATAGATTATTGTATTTTAACATTCTGTTGGAAGCCGCCCAGAGTGGCTGGGGAAACCCAGCCAGATGGGCGGGATATAAGTTATATTATTATTATTATTATTATTATTATTATTATTATTATTATTATTATCTGCTAACAGGAAGCATGCAAGGTTGGTAATACCTCGCAAGACCACCCCCTATTCTTCCCGCCCCCATGCAAGTACTGGACCCATTCCTCTTCCAAGAGATCTGAATTGATTGCTTGCTTTCTTCTTCCAGCCGGAAAACACTGGAACTCAGTTCCGGCACCTCTCAGGTGGGCTCCATTGCCATTAGAAGAGAAGAAGGGAGGCGTTCATTGTGAGTTCACAGCACCGCTTTTTCTAGAAAAATAGCTCTGTCTCCACCCATGGCTGTAGCCGTGATTTCTGTTGGGGGGGGGGAGGCAGCCAAATTGGTTGAGCTTATTTTGGGGCAGGCAACCCCAAACTCGGCCCTCCAGATGTTTTGGGGCTACAACTCCCATCATCCCTAGCTAACAGGATCAGTGTGGTGTAGTGGTTAAGAGTGATAGACTCATAATCTGGTGAACCGGGTTCGCTTCCCCGCTCCTCCACATGCAGCTGCTGGGTGACCTTGGGCTAGTCACGCTTCTCTGAAGTCTCTCAGCCCCACTCACCTCACAGCGTGTTTGTTATGGGGGAAGAAGGGGAAGGAGATTGTTAGCCGCTTTGAGACTCCTTCGGGTAGTGATAAAGCGGGATATCAAATCCAAACTCTTCTTCAGTGGTCAGGGATGATGGGAATTGTAGTCCCAAAACATCTGAAGGGCCGAGTTTGGAGATACCTGTTCTAGGGTATCCACCAAAGTTGTTGAGCTGCCCCCTGCGCTCCCCCCCCCCCATGTCTCCAGCTTGCCTAATTTTCCATGTATCGCTTGATCTTGGCTTCTTGCGTACCTTTGGGTTCCCCCCAACCTGCACAAAATCTGCCTTCCATCACCAGCAAACGCCCATCTTCCCATAATTAGCCGGTATGTATTATTCATGGAGGTCAATGCCTCCGTCAGCCCTGAAAAGCAGCAAAGCTTTCCGCCAGCAAAATAACCAGGGGGTTGTCTTATTTGTAAGAATGATTCAGACACTGTTGTTGTTGTTTTTTTAAAAAAAAATATTTAAAAGTGCAGCAACTCAGAGCAAATGAATGCATGCAGAGCCTCGGGAAAGAATGTTGCTATCAGCAGGTAGATGAAGGAATTTGTTTTTTTCTGATACGCACGTCCCCTTGATAGCTGTTTGGTTCGCACCCTGCGGAGTGTCGAGGCGACGGGCGTTTCGTTTGCACTCGGGAGAAGATAGCGCTTGCTTTGCGCCCTGGAGGCGACAGCAAGGGGGGCGGGCTAGGATGGGGCTGGAGAGTGTGCAGCTCCCCACACAGCTCCTCCCAAGGCTACCCAGCGAACATGCAGCGGAACTGACTTCTGACACGCAGCTAGCGATGCAGAAAATGAGGTTCTGTCGGGTGCCAAAAAAAAAGCTAAAACGCAGACGGCGCCGTTGCAATTGCCGGATAGGAAAGTTGTTGTTGGGTTTTTTGCCCCGTTTGGAATGTACACGGCGAGAATTTAACGTTTCCCCCTGCACAGTCCAAGCCAGCTTCATCTCTGACACTTGTCCGCGCAAATCCATGCAGGGATCGGTCTATCTTGCGAGGCCGTCTTGCCCCAATACACCCACTCAGCCCTTCCGATTGGCAGAACCGGCACTGTCACGAGTTGTTGTTGTTCAGTCGTTCAGTCGTGTCCGACTCTTCGTGACCCCATGGACCAGAGCACGCCAGGCACGCCTATCCTCCACTGCCTCCCGCAGTTTGGCCAGACTCATGTTAGTAGCTTTGAGAACACAGTCCAACCATCTCATCCTCTGTCGTCCCTTCTCCTTGTGCCCTCCATCTTTCCCAACATCAGGGTCTTTTCCAATGAGTCTTCTCTTCTCATGAGGTGGCCAAAGTACTGGAGCCTCAACTTCAGGATCTGTCCTTCCAGTGAGCACTCAGGGCTGATTTCTTTAAGGATGGATAAGTTTGATCTTTTTGCAGTCCATGGGACTCTCAAGAGTCTCCTCCAGCACCATAATTCAAAAGCACCAATTCTTCGGCGATCAGCCTTCTTGATGGTCCAGCTCTCACTTCCGTACATTACTACTGGGAAAACCATAGCTTTAACTATACGGACCTTTGTCGGCAGGGTGATGTCTCTCCTTTTTAAGATGCTGTCTAGGTTTGTCATTGCTTTTCTCCCAAGAAGCAGGCGTCTTCTAATTTCGTGACTGCTGTCACCATCTGCAGTGATCATGGAACCCAAGAAAGTGAAATCTCTCACTTGCCCCCAATACAACCACTCAACCCTTCCGATTGGCAGAACCGGCACTGCCACGAGTACCACATAATAATACCCGCTCCACATTTGTAAGACATTGATCTTTAGGTGTGGCAGCAGCACCTGAACTTTGGAACTCCCTGCCTATTGATAGAAGGCAGGCACCGTCACTGGGCTCTTTTCCGTGCCTGCTAAAAACCTTCTTGTTTGGACAAGCCTTCCCTGGGCGCTCAGAGAGTTGGTGCCAGTTTTAATTTTCTTTTTTTTTTTTTTTTTTTTTTTTTTTTTTTTTATTTTAACAATAGGTCAAAAAGACCTATTTCACCTAAGGGACCGCCTCTCCTGGTATGTCCCGTGTAGGACCTTAAGGTCCTCAAATAATAATCTTTTGGAGGTCCCGAGCAACAAAGATGCTAGGTTGGCCTCAACTAGGGCCAGGGCCTTCTCAGTATTGGCCCCGACTTGGTGGAACAGTCTATCACAAGAGACCAGGGCCCTGTGGGATTTGGCATCTTTCCGCAGGGCCTGCAAGACGGAGCTGTTCCACCTGGCCTTTGGGTTGGTTTCGGTTTGATACTTATGCTTCATTTTTTATTGGTGGGTTACTTGAAAATTGAGACTGCAGTTTTAATACTGAATTTTTAAATTTGTATTTTAATCTGTTATTTTAAATTGATTGTGTTTATGTTTTTGCTGTGGTTTTAATTAGTGTTAGCCGCCCTGAGCCCGGTTTTTGGCTGGGAAGGGTGGGGTATAAATAAAAATTTATTATAATTATTATTATATATTATTATTATTATATTATTATTAACTTTTTGGAAGTTCTGTTATGGTTGTTTATTTTTCTCACTGAAAATCTTGTGGTTTCATCTTTTTTTCGCAAACTGCTTTGAGGTGGTTGCTTTTTACTGTCCAGTGGTCTATAAACAGGGGCGGAGGAAGGGGGGATACGGTGGGTGTGGGCTGCCCCGGGAGTCACCACTGGGGGGGGGATGACAAAATGCCAGGCGGCACTCACTGTGGGGCCTGCAAGGAGGGCCTCCTGGGAGAGACACGGTGGCTTGGGCACACGCAGGCTCCGCGCTCTCCAAATTGTCTGCCCGCTGCCTCCCCCCCCAGCTGTAGGGCGGCTGAGTGGGAGGAGGCAGGCACACTCCGGAGGCCCCACGGTGCGTCCCGCCCCTATGGGTGGATCGCCCCACCCCTGGACGCGTCGCCCCAGGCACCCAAGCGGCTTCCTCCGCCACTGTCTATAAAGCTGTGTTCACTGTCGGAGGCAGTATGCCTCTGAACTGCAGCTGCCTGGAAACGCAGGTGGGGAGAGCTCCCGTCGCACTCGGGTCGGCTTGGGGCTTCCCAGAAGAGGCGTCTGGTTGGGTGCTGTGAAAAGAGGGTGATGGCCCAAATGGGGTGCCCTTTGTAAGCTCCTCTTACATTCTTAGAAAGTGTGCACAAGTTTTAATCTGCTTTAGTGCATTCCATTACGGTTTTAACTTTCTGCATTTTTTAAATTCCTTCCAGTAGCACCTTAGAGACCAACTAAGTTTGTTCTTGGTATGAGCTTTCGTGTGCATATCTGAAGAAGTGTGCATGCACACGAAAGCTCATACCAAGAACAAACTTAGTTGGTCTCTAAGGTGCTACTGGAAATAATTTTTTATTTTGTTTTTTTTGACTATGGCAGACCAACATGGCTACCTACCTGTAACTGCATTTTTAAAATTCAGGTTGTAATTTTGGAAGCAATCATTTTATAGTTTTATCTTTCTTGTAAACCGCTTTGAGGGTCCCCTCCCCAATAATCAAATGATATATAACTTTTAAGAAATAAAAATAGAGGGGGAAAATAGATTTGGGCTTGTACCCAATGTTGTTCCTACTCAAATTAGACCCACTGAGAGTAAGCCAGTGTGGTGTAGTGGTTAAGTGGTGGACTCGTAATCTGGTGAACCGGGTTCGCGTCCCCGCTCCTCCACATGCAGCTGCTGGGTGACCTTGGGCCAGTCACACTTCTTTGAAGTCTCTTAGCCCCACTCACCTCACAGAGTGTTTGTTGTGGTGGAGGAAGGGAAAAGGAGATTGTTAGCCACTTTGAGACTCCTTCAGGTAGTGATAAAGCGGGATATCAAATCCAAACTCCTCCTCTTCTTATTATTATCATTGTTTGTTTAGTGTCTGTAACGCACCATAATTCAAAAGCATCAATTCTTCGGCGATCAGCCTTCTTTATGGTCTAGCTCTCACTTCTGTACATTTTCCCAGTAGTAATGTATGGAAGTGAGAGCTGGACCATCAAGAAGGCTGATCGCCGAAGAATTGATGCTTTTGAATTCTGGTGCTGGAGGAGACTCTTGAGAGTCCCATGGACTGCAAGAAGATCAAACCTATCCATTCTTAAAGAAATCGGCCCTGAGTGCTCACTGGAAGGACAGATCCTGAAGTTGAGGCTCCAGTACTTTGGCCACCTCGTGAGAAGGGAAGACTCCCTGGAAAAGACCCTGATGTTGGGAAAGATGGAGGGTGCAAGGAGAAGGGGACGACAGAGGACGAGATGGTTGGACAGTGTTCTCGAAGCTACTAACATGAGTTTGGCCAAACTGCGGGAGGCAGTGAAGGATAGGCGTGCCTGGCGTGCTCTGGTCCATGGGGTCACAAAGAGTCGGACACGACTGAACGACTGAACAACAACAACGCAACGAAAAACAAGAAAATAAAGCAATCGAAATAAGAAATTCTACCCCAAAGGGTGCACATGACTAATGCAGTCTCTCTTCATTTCAGTGGTCCTGCTCTGTGTGAAACCAAACTGGTGACAATCCTTGGCGCTTTGAAAAGGGTCTTTTTTTGTTCCAGGGTAAAAGGAGCATTTGTGTGCAGAGAGGAAGGGGAAGGGTAGAGAATGGGGTCAGGGAGATCTTTGGCTGGAGAGCAGCAGCTGCAGCTGGGGGGGGGCGGGGAGCAAATGGCTATTCCTGAACGGCCAGGTTAATAAACAATGCATGGCGCTGGGGGCCGAGGGTGGCGTGTCCTGTCTATGCCGGCGCTTAAATGCCACCGCAATAACAAACAAGATACATTATTTAGCAGCCGCTGCGCCTGACCCAACAAGGGTGCTTTTCAACTGCCTGAATGTCAGGGAGAGAGATGTCGCGGGAGGGGCAACGCTGCCTCTGATTTGCAGCACGACCAAAGATTCGCCAGCCGGAGCAAAAGGCGGGGAACTCAAGCAAGCCAAGAACGGAGAAGGGTGCCTTGCCCGGAGCCAGGCCACTGCTCCCTCTCGCACAGCATCGCCCGCACGGACTGGCAGAGGCTCTCCTGGTTTCCGAGCAGAGTTCTCACCTGCCCCCTACCTGTGGATGCCGTGGGGGTAGGGCCTGGGACCTCGTGCTCTGCCCCTGAGCTTCTGCCCGTTCCCTAAATACAACCTGCAAGAAGCTGCTCCGTGCTGAGTCAGACCTTTGGTCTCTCCCAGCCCTTACTGGGGGTGCTGGGAATCGAAGCCGGGCTCTCCTGCAAGCAAGGCTGACCTACAGTCCTTACCCTGAAGTAAGGTTCTAGTCCTCAGGTTTCTGAACGATGCCCTGATTTAAACAAGTGTAATGAATCCAAATAAGAACTCTGGCCTAAAGTTTTAACCAAAAAGCATACGTTTACTCGTAAGTAATTCCAATTGTAATATCAATTCTGTAAAGAATTACAGTCTTAAACATAAATAGTTTCATATGGAAATTTTCCTTGAAGTCTTCTAGATAGATGTCAAGGCTTCTCAAATACGTGTCAAAAGTAAACCAGGGAGACCAGGACAGGGCCCCGTTTCGGCATGGATGCCTTCTTCAGCTTGTTTTTTATGATAGAAGTATATGAAAAATATGTATGGTGTCTGTTTCTTTGATTCCTAAAAGGATATAGTGTCTTAGAAGAAGTTTTGCTGTGTTTTTCTGGCGTTTCCTGAAATTACGATTACCTTTCTGATTTAAACAAGAACATGGGAAGCTGCCGGTCAATCTGCCTTAAGACCATCCATCTCAGGGGTCAGCAAACTTTTTCAGCTGTGGGCCAGTCCACCGTCCCTCAGACCATGTGGTGGGCCAGACTATACAGTCGTACCTCGGGTTACGTACGCTTCGGGTGGCGTACTTTTCGGGTTACGAACTCCCATAACCCGCCGCGTGCGCGATCCGCGCATGCGCAGAAGCATCCTGTGCACTTCGTGCATGCGCAAAGCGCATTTTTCGGATTACGTACGTTTCGGGTTATGTACAGCGACCCGGAACCAATTAAGTAACGTAATCCAAGGTACGACTGTATTTTGAGAAGAATAATAATGAACAAATTCCTATGCCCCCACAAATAACCCAGAGGTGCATTTTAAATAAAAGGACACATTCTACTCATGTAAAAACACTGATTCCCAGACCGTCCGCGGCCAGGATTGAGAAGGCGATTCGGCAGGATCCGGCCCCCAGGCCTTAGGTTGCCTAGCCCTGATCTAGCTAGCCATCTGCAAAACTCCCATCTTCCTCCTCTGCATCAGCTGGCAAGGTGGCTTAATTTGGCAGGGGGCAGCCCTCTGTCTGAAGTCCATGTCCGGTTTAAGCGGGGTGGGGGCAGTTGAGAGAAGAGGGCGTCTTGAAGCTGCCCATCCACCGTTCTCACCTGGGCAACGGACGGAAGAAGCGCACCTGGCCTCTGCCTTCCCCACTGTCAAGAGATGCCTTGCGTTTCTATTTAAAGCCTAGTAATTATACCTAAATCCGCAGCCATGCACAGACATCAGCATATGCATGCGTGCTTTATGCAAATCCGTGGCCTCTTCATTCAGCAGAAGAACATTAAGAAGAGGCCTGTAGCTGGAACAGGTAGCTCCTTGCAAGAACTGGTGCCGCGCCCCCAACCCCTGCTTAAATCGTAGCATTTCTCAGGAGCGGGTCTGCAATAAATCACACGGAGCAAGTGAAGTTGCCAGGAGTGCCAGGCCTAGTGAGAAACTCTTATGAGGCAGAGACTGAAGGTCCCCACTTTCCTACAGCTGCCTAAGTCTCCTCTCGCAAGTCGTTCCCAAGCAGTTTGAGACTACTTTGGCGTGGCTGTCTTTGCCCCCTCCCACTTCATACCTCTCCTGGTCCAGGCAGGTCTTGCCCCACAGATCACTTGCTGAAACTGAAAGTCCTCCCTCCCCATGGCCTCCTTTCTTATATCTTTAGGTGCCAGGCAAAAACATTCCTCTTCAACCAGGCCTGAAGACGACGACGAAGAAGACGACGAAGAAGACGAGGAGGACGCGGAGGAGGAGGAGGAGGCGGAGGCGGAGGAGGAGGAGTTTGGATTTGATATCCCGCTTTTCACTACCCGAAGGAGTCTCAAAGCTGCTAACATTCTCTTTTTTTTTCATAATCTTTTTATTAATTTTCACAAATGTACATTATATTTACAATTTGTTACATATAAGTCATCATGTATTTTGGCCTCTTCAGGCCTGGACTTCCAACAATCCTTCCGTCTGGTTTTAACAATACAAATCTTTGTTTTTATATTTATTCTGTAAATTATTGCTTTTATTTTCTTATCTTAAATAATTTATCTTTATTCATCATACAATAATATTCATTTTTGACTACAAAGCTTCCTGTAAACCTATCAACGTATTCATTTGTGTATATTTCTTTAAATAATTTGTAAATTTTTTCCAATCTTCAATAAATTTTTGGTCTCGCTGGTCTCTGATTCTCCCTGTCATTTTATCTAACTCCGCATAGGTCATCATTTTCAAAATCCATTCCTCTTTTGTTGGCGAAATTTCCTGTTTCCAATTTTGGGCCCATAAGATTCTGGCTGCTGTTGCCATATATTGAAACAATTTTATATCGTCTCTTTTAATTCCTATACCTGTTATACCCAATATAAAGACTCTGGTTTTTTGGCAAAATTATATCCTAATATTGCTTTCATCTCATTGTAAATTTCGTTCCAATAACTCTTAACTTTTTGGCATTCCCACCACATGTGATAGAGAGTTCCCACCTTTTCTTTACATTTCCAGCATTTGTTGTTACCTTTGTGCATTTTTGCCATTTTGCTGGCGTTATATACCATCTGTACCACATCTTGAACATATTTTCTTTTAATGTATTACAAGCCGTAAATTTTGGACCTTCTCTCCAGAGTCTTTCCCAATCTGTCATCATGATATTATGCCCAAAGTCCATTGCCCATTTAACCATAACCGATTTCACCTCCTCATCTTTCAATTCCCATTCCAGTAAATTTCTATACATTTTAGACAGTATTTTGTGGTTATTACTAAGTATTTCTATCTCAAATCTTGATTTAACATCACTAAAGCCATTTTTCTTCAAATCGTTTCTAAATATTTCATTTATTTGATGGTAGTGTAGCCAATCCTTTACATATTCTTTGACTTCTTCATATGGTCTTAGTTTCCAATTCGCTCCATCTTTTTTGAGTAGTGTTTCGTATGTTGGCCAATTCTCTCTCATATTTGTCTTTTTTAGGGACATCATCTCCAGTGGTGAGAGCCACTTTGGAGTCTTTCTTTCTAATAAATTTTTATATCTCTCCCATACCTCATATAAGGGTTTTCTGAAGACGTGGTTTCCAAATCCTTTATGTACCTTGATCTTATTTTGCCATAGGTAGGCGTGCCAGCCGTACCTATTGTCATGGCCCTCTAGATCTAATAAGTGTGTATTTTTTAATGTCATCCATTCTTTGATCCAGCATAGGCATGACGCTTCATAATATAATTTCAGGTCCGGGAGTGCAAACCCCCCTCTATCCTTGATATCGGTTAATAATTTGAATCTGATTCTAGGTTTTTTCCCTTGCCAAATGAATCTCGAAATTTTCCTTTGCCAATCTTTAAAAATTGCTACTCCTTTAATTATAGGTATCGTCTGAAATAAAAATAGCATTCTTGGTAATATATTCATTTTAATTGCCGCTATTCTTCCTAATAGCGATAGTTTTAGTTTCTCCCACGTTTCCAGATCTCCCTTTATTTTGTTCCAGGCCAAATCGTAATTATCTTGAAAAAGATTAATGTTTTTATTCGTCAACCAAATCCCTAAATATTTAACTTTTTTGGCTACTTCGATTTCTGTTAGATCTTCTAATTTTTGATTTTCTCGTTGTATTTTTAGTCAACATTTTTGTTTTTTTCTTATTTAGTTTAAATCCCGCGAGTTGGCCAAACTCTTCAATTTCCTGCAACGCGGCATTGGTACTTTCTTCTGGCTCCTCCAATGTCAAAACCAGATCGTCCGCAAAGGCTTTTACTTTATGTTGTTTTTTCCCAATTGTTATTCCTTTGATCTTCTCGGATTCTCTTATACTTTTTAATAGAATTTCCAATACTGATATAAATAATAATGGCGATAATGGGCAGCCTTGTCGTGTTCCTTTAGAAATTTCTATATTTCTGA
Source organism: Lacerta agilis (assembly GCF_009819535.1). Classification (NCBI taxonomy): domain Eukaryota; kingdom Metazoa; phylum Chordata; class Lepidosauria; order Squamata; family Lacertidae; genus Lacerta; species Lacerta agilis. The sequence goes on along the minus strand of NC_046329.1, from coordinate 3,730,840 downwards.
TACCACATTGTTTATTATTAATTTTGCTTTTTGTTCCTTATATATTGATTTGATACTTCTTAATATTTGTTCTCCAATATCCATTAACTCCAGATTCTTTATCATAAAGTCCCATTCAACGTTATCGAACGCTTTTTCTGCGTCTATAAATATCATCACAGCCTGCTTTTCATTCCTGACAGACAGGTATTCTATTATGTTTACTATATTTCTTACATTATCTTTTAGTTGTCTGCCAGGTAAGAAACCAGCCTGATCTTCATTTATAGTCTTATTTAATATTCTCTTCATGCGGTTTGCTATTATACTTGTAAAGATTTTGTAATCTGTGTTTAATAATGATATTGGTCTGTAATTCTTGATCTGTAATGTGTCTGAATCTGGTTTGGGAATCAAAGTTATGTAAGCTTCCTTCCATGTCTGTGGTATCTCTCCTCTTTCCCATATATTGTTCAATACTGCACTAAATGGTTCTATAAGGATACTGCTGATTTTCTTATAATATTTCGCTGTGAACCCGTCTGGCCCTGGTGATTTTCCACTTTTTAAGCCCTTTATCGCATTTAGTATTTCTTCTTTACTAATTTTCTCATTTAATTGGCTTTTCATTTCTGTTGGGATTTTCTGCACCCCTTTCCGATTTAAATATTCTTCGATTTTATCTATTTTTGTTTTCCCTTTATTCTTATATAGTTGTCTGTAAAATTTTTCGAATCCTTTTCTTATTTCCAATGGATTTTCAATTTCCTTTTCCTCAATTTTGATCTTGTTTATAACACTTTGTTCCTTCCTTTTCTTTATTTGCCAAGATAGCCATTTTCCCGGTTTATTCGCATGTTCGAAGCTCTTCTGCCTCATCCATTTTATTTTCCACTCCACTTCTTGATTTATAATCAATGCAAATTGACTTTGTAATATTTTTATGTTTTGATTTGCTTTCTGATCATTCGGTTTGGACGCCAATATTTTCTCATTTTCCATAATTTGTTTCAAGATGTTTTCCTTTTCCTTCTCTTTAACCTTTTTTTTGAAACTATTTTTCTGTATGAAGAATCCCCTCATTACTGCTTTGCTGGTATCCCATACAATGTGTTCTTTTGTTTCTTTGTTTCTATTTAATTCGAAGAATTCTCTTAATTTCTCTTTAGCTTCATCTTCTATTCTTTGGTCGTCCAGCAAATTTTCATTGAGCCTCCATCTAAATGATCTTTCTTCGAGTCCTTTTATTTCACAGTATATTGGATTATGATCCGATAGGGTCCTTGGTAAAATTTCAATTTTTTTTATTCTTGGCATTATTTCTTTTGAACTTATTACATAATCGATTCTTGCATTTGACTGTTTTGCCTCCGAATGATGTGTATATTCTTTTTCTAGTGGATGTTTTAATCTCCAGGTATCGACCAAATTGCATTCTCCATCATCGAGAAAAAGGTTTTAGGCAATTTTCCATCTTTCGTTTCTGTTTTTTTTCTACTTCTATCCATTTCTAAAGAGATTACTCCGTTCATATCTCCTAATATTATTATTTTTGGTCCATATATTCTAATAGTTTTTCTTCCAATCCTTCATAGAATTTTGATTTGTTTCCATTGGGTGCATAAATTCCAACAAGAATTATCTTTTCTCCTTGCGTTTTGATCTGTACTGCTATTATTCTGCCTTCATCGTCTTTAAATAATTGTTTGGCCTCAAGATGTTGTTTTATATATAGGACTACTCCCCTTTTCTTAGTCTTGTCCGATGTTATAAATTCATTTCCTAATTTCCTTTTAATCAATATTTTCCTGTGTTTTTTTGCAATATGTGTTTCTTGCAGACATATAATGTCGAGTTTTTTCTTCTGTAATATATGTTCAATCTTGTTACGTTTTGATTTTTGGTTTAATCCGTTTACATTCCAATTCCATATCCTTAGTGTCATCTTTCAAATATATATGTATATGTATATAAGTACTGATCTTCTTTCTTTATTTTACTGTTCCTCTTGTTCTTCTTCTTCCTCTTCCTCTTGTAGTTCCTCTTCTTCTTTGTTGCTGTCTCCTTCTTCTTCCTCTTCTTCTCCCGGTAGTGGTGCTGCTGTTGCTCCTTCTAATATTTCTTCCTTTTTTTCTAGTTCTTTATACCTCCTCAGAAATTTGGTCACTTCTGGTAATCCTTTTAGTTTATGCTTTTTCTCTTTGTAGTAAAATGAGATCCCTTCCGGGAATTCCCATTTGAAGTCAATTTTGTTCCTTCTGAGTATCTGTGTTAGTCGTTTATATTTCTCCCTTTTTTTCAACAAGTGCATGGGGATGTCTTTAAATACTATTGTCATTGTATTGTCCATGTAGATTTTCTTTTCTCTGTTTTTCATAAGTATTAGATCTCTCATTCCTCTATCTTTAAATATAATTAAACAATCTCCAGGGAATTTCTTTCCTTTTCTACTTTTTGTTTTTATTCTGAAGACGTTTGTAACATTTTCTGCAAATTCTTCCTTTTCCATCTCTAGCCATGCAGCTAGTTCAGTAATTATTTTTTCGGCGATATTTTCTCCCACTGTTTCTGGGATCGATCTCAGTCTTAGATTTTTTTCTCTCAATCTCATGTCCTGCATTGCAATCATATCCAGCATGTCTTCCTGTGTTCTGTTTACTTCTAGTATTGCATTACTTAGTTTGTCATCTTCTTTTCTTAACTCCTTTATATCTTTTTGCGTACGTTTCACCCCTTCTTCCACTTTTTGTGTTTTCTTTTCTACCTCTTGAACCTGTAATTTTAATTCTTTAACCGTCATATCCCACTTTTGTTCCATTTTTTCTAATTTGTCTTCCACACTTTGTTTTGTATCTTTAATATCTTTTTTTAGCTCTGCTAGCATTTTTATGATTTCCTTTGAGTCTTCTTGTTTTGAGCCACGTCTATCTCCTGGTGTTGCTGAGCCTTTTACTCCATTTCTTTTTTCAGCCATTTTCCTTCTTTTATTTATTTTGTATCTAACGCTGTTTTTCTTTTGTTGACTATCTGTTACAAATATATCACTTCACTGTTTAGAATATACCCCTAATTTGTTGAAGGCTCTCAAAATAACGACAATGTATCTATTCACCAATCCCACTCCTTCACTTATTCACCTACCAAGTCTAAGTGTATTAAATATTGCCAAGAATAATTTTAAATGTTTCTAAAACATTAACCTATTTCCTTCTATCACCAAATCCTTATTGGAAATATTTTAGAACAAAGTTAGGGATATATATTAATAAAGTTCACAATATAGTTCGTTAATAAAGTTCAAAAGGGGTCTCCTATTAAATCTTCTTTTTTCTTGCCACTTGGTTGGCTAAATCCACTTCGGGAGATGGGAACCACCAAAGGGAATTGCTGTAAAGGAAAAGGTTATCAGGGAAAAGCAAAACAGTAGTTAATTGAATTGTATATCTTTGTGTCTTTATCCCTTCCACTTGGTTCCCTATCTACCCGCTTATTTTACTTTAATCTTTTACTTTGATCCTCTTCTGCCACTTGCTTGGCTAGCTCCAAATGTGTATGGATAAATGTGTATATGATTGTCAATAGCAGTCAATAGCAGTTCTTTGTTCTAACTTAATGCCTTATTTGCTATTATACATATTACACATTCATAGTCCATATGTAATATACAATTGTCTCTTTTGTCTTTTCTGCTACTTGACGCTTCTGCCACTTGACTGGCTAAATCCACTTTCTCAGGTTAAATAGTCCCACCAAGGTGCTCTGACAGGTGTTGACATACCCTTCCACAAAAAAAAATAAAAAAAAAGGATTGAGAAACTTATGTCCAAGAGAAGGAAAAAAGATCAATGGGGAATAGCCCCCCTCTGTAGAGAGAAGGGCAAAGTTTTATTCTTACTGTTCCCAGTCCTTCTGCTTGATTCCCTCTTTAGTCTCTTGGTAAATTATAGTTTCTGCCACTTGTTTGGCTAAATCCACGGGTTTTTGCCATTAAATTCCCAATAGTCCAGGTACTCCAAGCGATACAGCCCTCCGCTTCTTCCTCTGCCCCCCCACTCCGTTATGGCGGAGCTCAGGGCAAAGCGACAAGCCAGCCGTCACGTAGGCACCTTCCCGTCCTCCGCGTTCCTAGATCATTTTAAAGTTTTTACCTTACGGCTAATTCGCGGTTCGTTGCTTCTAAATGGCTTATAAGATGTTAGACTTGTTACTGGTACGGAATATTTTGTAACAGTGTCCTCTTATTTGTTCAATTGTAGCTTTTTTCTTTGATACTTTTGACACTTTTATCTATTTTACTGTAGCGGAGCTCCACGAAAGTGAAAGTAGTTGGGGAACCTTCCCTCCAGCAAGCTCCGTTTCAGCCGAAGACTCTATTTCTAAAGTCCCCAGTTTCGCATTAAATAAGACAGTCTTTTAAATTTTCGAGTTGTTTTATACTGTTTTATCTTCGTTTTTAGGCTCACATGCAATATCTTCTTACCCTTTGCGCTATTTTAATATATATCTCCCCCCCCACCGTTGGGATTGTTCTCTTTTTTAAGTCCCGCTGTCCTCCGAATTTTTATAAACAGTTTCCAGTTCGGTCACCAACCTTTATGCGCTCTGATTCGGGTTTCTTATTTCATTGAGGGCCGGGTTGCGAAGCTGAGAAGACCTGAGGCTTCGTTTCAGACGTATCGGAAAAATGGCTACCCGTATCGGTGTCTCGATCTCGCCCACCGCACAGCCTCCGAAAAAAGAAAAATTGTCGGAGACCCTCCCGGTGGCGGAGAGACCCAACGATACTGCTGGGTTCCTGTCCTCAAAATACTCCTTTTGAGGCTTTATGGGGTGTCGCGGCGCCCTGCAAGCACCCCCTTTTTCCGTCTGAAACTGGACTTTGCCGCGAGAGCAAAGTCCCGTCTTCTTTCGCTTCTTCTCCCAACCGGAAGTCTCAATTTTTCAAAGCTGCTAACATTCTCCTTTCCCTTCCTCCCCCACAACAAACACTCTGTGAGGTGAGTGGGGCTGAGAGACTTCAGAGAAGTGTGACTACCCCAAGGTCACCCAGCAGCTGCATGTGGAGGAGTGGAGACACAAACCCGGTTCCCCAGAGTAAGAGTCTACCGCTCTTAACCACTACACCACACTGGCTCTCACTGAAGGAGCGTCTCCACCCCTATCATTCTGCCCGGACACTGAGGTCCAGCTCCAAGGGCCTTCTGGCGGTTCCCTCCCTGCGAGAAGTGAGGTTACAGGGAACCAGGCAGAGGGCCTTCTCGGTGGTGGCGCCCGCCCTGTGGAACGCCCTCCCATCAGATGTCAAGGAAATAAACAACTATCAGACTTTTAGAAGACATCTGAAGGCAGCCCTGTTTAGGGAAGTTTTTAATGTTTGGTGTTTTTTATATTCTGTTGGGAACCACCCAGAGTGTCTGGGGAAACCCAGCAGGATGGGCAGGGTATAATTGAATAAATTGTTGTTGTTGTTGATATTCTACAACTGTGTAAGTGTGTGTGTGTGTGTGTGTGTGTGTGTGTTTTGGGGGGTGTTTTGTTTTTGTTTTATCTTGTCAACTGCCCTGGGATCCTAGGATGAAGGGCGGTATATTATAAGTCGTATGAATGAATGAATGAATGAATGAATATAAATTATAAGCTCTACATTAGGAACGGGATGGGGGAATAAGGAAGGGAACAAGCTGAGGAATCAAATCAACCTTACCTGACGGGTGAAGTGGGAATCAAGATTGCTGCAGGGGAAAGGGACCCATTCTGACTCATGCTAGGCGGGTGCAGAGCCCAGCAAACCTCAGACGGCAGCCGCGGCCATTTCCTCCCTACGGGCGGTTGGAGACTGGCAGCGTCTTCTATTCAGTGGTGGCGGCGGCAGCTTACAATGCATTCCTTGGAGGCTGGATCTGCTGGATCTGCCGCCCGAGGCAGTCACCTGACCTTGCCTCATGGGTGGGCCAGCCCTGCCCAGCGCTGCCCTTGTAGAAGCCAGCAGCAATGAAGATGGAGAAGTGCTAGAGGTTGGAACGAGTTGGACCCGGAGCTCCCTCCCTTCTGCCTGCCCCCACCCCCAGCCTCAATGGGCACCAACCACCATCACCCCTGCCTTTTTTTTAAGCCAACTGTCATGGATGCTTTCGTTGAGATTCCTGCATTCCAGCGGGTTGGACTAGATGACCCGCGTAGGTCCCTTCCACGATTCTATGATTCTGTGCTTCTAAGCCCCGATTCTGGTGCCCAGAGTAGCTAGCACTGGCTCCCCGCACCACCTGGTGGTCAGCAGAGGGAACAGCCGGCTGTTCCAGCAAGGCGTTCGCCCCAGCAGGCCATGATCCGCCAAGTGCAGGAGCCGTCAGGTGATGCTTGAGGGCCAATCAGTTGTGACCGTCTGCAAGACAGGCTCGCAGAGAGACCAGCTGCTTTTTCTTTCGCCGAAGTCCTGCCTCTGTGTCTTCCAGAGACTGTCCCACATCCAGCTGATCTGGCATGTCCATTTCCCTCTGTCCAGGAAGGTTTTGCTAGAGAGCAGGAAGAGGGAGCTGTGTTCAATCCGAACACGCTTCCCGTGGGCAGGGCCACAAATGTAAATTGTATCTTTGAGTCAGTCGGCTAGTTTCTGCACACATGCACAAACCCCTCTCTATCTGTCAGGGACTAGTTGGATGCAGAGGGAGAAGACTGGGAGGAGGAGGAGGAGGAGGTGTTGGAAGCGGAAGAGGTAACAGGGCTTAGTGAGCTGGGAGATCCTGCGGCAGAGAGGAGTCCAGAATCAGAGGCAGAAGCTGAAGCTGGAGCAGAAGAGGCAGCGATGAGGAAGGCTGGTGAAGAAGTCAAGGAGCCTCCCCCTCCTGCTGCAATGAGCTCCCCTCCCTGCTGGTCACCAAGAACCAGGAGAGGCATGAAAAGAGAGGAGGAGAGGCTGGCTTCATGCAGGCGCAGTCTCAGATTGTTGGGGGGGAACCCTGGAGAGGAAGGGACTTATGTGGCTGTGCGGAGGCAGGGACTTTCAGTTCCAGCAACTCATCCACGGGCCTCACACTCTGCCCAGTCTGTGCAGATTGTGTTCCTGCTAATAAGGAATTAACTCCAACTTGCACAGTGTGATTTACTGCTGGCTCTCTCCTCTCACTATCCTACAGTCCCGCAAGCAAGAAGCTTGACCAGAGCCTACTGCACCAAGGTATAACATTTGCATTTGATGCTCCACCCACCCTTGCCTCTGGCCCCTCCCACCACTGGCATGCGGACCTCAGAAGGCTTCCTGGAAAGAAATGTGGCCCTCAGGCTAGGAAAGGTTCGCACCCTTCCTGTAAGAGACGCACACCCACCCAGAGAAACTCTAGGAAAGCCTTTGGTGCACAGCTGCTCCTATCTAATACAGCTGTAATTTCCATTGATGAGGGATAATCAAACCCATAATTGCCTGTTTAAATTTCCATTCAAGATTAATCTGTCCTTTCGCGGGGAGAGGATGGGAGCAGAGCGGGGGGCGGGGCGGCCTTGTAGAGACATTTGAAAGACTAGCTTTTTTCATTCAAGGTGAAGATGCCCCCCTCGCTCTGATCTGCCGGTGGTATTGTTACTGCCCACCTTGAAAAAGAGCCTGGCAGTAGGGCAGGAGTACCCTGAGGGCCACATTCCCCTTCTGGGCAACCTTCCAAGGGCCACATATGTGAATATCTCCACTGCCCGGGGTTCCATGGGGCGGATGCGAATTGCAATCCAGCAAAATCTAGAGCAGGGTTAGGCGACCCATTTTCAGACTGAGGGCCACGCGCCTTTCCAGGAAATGCTCCAAGGGCCAGGTGACAGCAGGTGGGCAGGGCCAGAGGCAAAACCAGGCAGGGCGATGAATGTAAATTTTGCTTTGGCTCCTCTAGTTCCTACGCCAGTGATGGCCAAACTTGGCCCTCCAGCTGTTTTTGGGACTACAATTCCCATCATCCCTGACCACTGGTCCTGCTAGCTAGGGATGATGGGAGTTGTAGTCCAAAAACAGCTGGAGGGCCAAGTTTGGCCATCACTGCCCTACGCAGACTCTCACAGACCTCTCTGTCTTCCAAGAAAGCAGCAAGCAGGAAACACCATCAAAGCATTCCTGACAGATGGCTGTCAAGCCTCCGCTTAAAGACCTCCAAAGAAGGAGACTCCACCACACTCCTTGGCAGCAAATTCCACTGTCAAACAGCTCTTACTGTCAGGAAGTTCTTCCTAATGTTTAGGTGGAATCTTCTTTCCTGTAGTTTGAATCCATTGCCCCGTGTCCGCTTCTCTGGAGCAGCAGAAAACAACCTTCTCCCTCCTCTATATGACATCCTTTGATATATTTGAACATGGCTATCATATCACCCCTTAACCTTCTCTTCTCCAGGCTAAACATACCCAGCTCCCTAAGCCGTTCCTCATAAGGCATCGTTTCCAGGCCTTGGACCATTTTGGTTGCCCTCCTCTGGACACGTTCCAGCTTGTCCGTATCCTTCTTGAACTGTGGTGCCCAGAACTGGACACAGTATTCCAGGTGAGGTCTGACCAGAGCGGAATACAGTGGTACTATTACTTCCCTTGATCTAGATGCTATACTCCTATTGATGCAGCCCAGAATTACATTGGCTTTTTTAGCTGCTGCATCACACTGTTGACTCATGTCAAGTTTATGGTCCACCAAGACTCCTAGATCCTTTTCACATGTACTGCTCTCAAGCCAGGTGTCATTTCCTTCTTTTACTGACCGCATTGACCCGCGGGGGACTTGGACCCCGACGAGCTGGGCTGTTGAGTAGTCTCTCAACCCAGAGTTTTCCTTAACACCGTGATAGTCAGTAGCAATGCTTTCTGCTCATGGTCAAGTGTTCCATCACTTGTTTGAGAACATGCTGGTTGGAAGCGCAGATTAAATTTTTGGGTTGGATAATCTGCAATAAGAGAATAACTGGGCTCTTTTTTTCTGAATCCATTGCAGTCTTTGCATTCTGGCACTTTGGGGGGGGGCGCACAGACACGTTTCCCCCCCCCCTTTCCTTTCCTTTCTTCCCTCCAGAAATGATGATTTCCATGGAAGCAGAGGAGGAGTGGGGAGGGGCATCAAAAATTTCTCAGAACAATGAGCTCATCCGCCTCCCTGCATCTTGTTGCCGTGTAACCTCGCTAATTGAAAAAGTAATTAAAAATCAACAGTTTGTTGGTTTACTGAAAGAGAAAGGGAACGGGATTATTTTCCCGTTGGAAAAAAAGAAATTAAAATAAAGCAAACCTCGGGCCAAAAATAAAAATTAAAAAAAATGTTTGGGGATGGAATTAAAGTGTGTGGTTTCCGCCCCCCCACCTTCCCTTTAAAGAAAGAGGCAACATGGAAATCACTGAGGGGTGTGAGCCTGTCAACAGTTTAAATATTCTTGTCTTCGCAGTCTTCAGCTCTTGCCCCTTTCTGGCAAAGAATAAGGGCATTTTTCGTAATTTGCATTCGCTTATATTTCTTTATTCGGCACTTCTACAAGCGTCCGAACACTTAACACGCAAAAATAAGCCGGAGATTAAGTCACCGGTGCCAAAACATTCTTTAAAGAGTGCCCGTATCAGGCAAGATGCAAGTAAGCCCTACTCAATGAGTAGCAAGATGCAAGTAAGCCCTACTCAATGAGTAGACCCATTGACGTTAATGGGACAAAGTTAGCCATGCTTATTGTTGAGATGTGAATAGATGCTAGGAGAGGATATATTTATTAGATATTATCCTTCCAGTGAGAGCCAGTGTGGTTTAGTGGTTAAGAGCGGTAGACTCGTAATCTGGTGAACCGGGTTCGCGTCTCTGCTCCTCCACATGCAGCTGCTGGGTGAACCTTGGGCTAGTCACACTTCTCTGAAGTCTCTCAGCCTCACTCACCTCACAGAGTGTTTGTTGTGGGGGAGGAAGGGAAAGGAGAATGTGAGCCGCTTTGAGACTCCTTCGGGTAGTGAAAAGCGAGATATCAAATCCAAACTCTTCTTCTTCTTCTTTTCTTCTTCTTCTTCTTCTCTTCTTCTTCTTCTTCTTCTTCTTCTTCTTCCTTCCTCACATTTGTGAGTTCAGCAGAGTGCGCCACCCCTTTGCAGCTTAAAAGGAATCTTAGATAGGCTGGTTTCAGCCTTTTCGTTTAAGTAATCCAGGATGCTTTAAGGCAAACTGGATTCTCCTGGTATTTTCCTCTTTTCTCCCCCTTAAAACTAACAATTACAGTGGTACTCCGGGTTACGTACGCGATCTGTTACGGGTCGCGGTACATACGCGGGGCATGCGTATCACGACGCACAGGAAAAAAACCAAAAAAACACCCGGAAGAAGCACGATTTGAGTGCTTCTGTGCATGCGCGAAGTGCACAGAACACTTCTTGCACATCCGGAAGTCACCCGCGCTCCAGAAACACTTCCGGGTTGCAGGGTGTTTGCAACTCGAATGTCTGCAACACGGGGTGTGTGTAACCCGGGGTATTAATGTACATACAACAGCCTTGTAAAAGGGTTTTAAAAAAACAAACCAACCAAAAACCAGCACTGACAACGGCTCCCACAGAAATGCATTGTGAGAGGCTGGGCATTTGGCAGCTCCGCTGGGGCAGGATTTCCAGAAACGACACCGTTTCCAGCCACTTCTGTAGAAACCCATGATGCAGCGCAACACGGGCCATAGGCCCCAAACATTGCACTGCATCATGGGCACGGCAGTACCCTAATGCCAAAGGAGGTGGTATGCATTTCCTACTCGTTTAACCTTGTCCGGTTTCACCTCCGACATGCGGCCTTCGGAAGCTTGCCCAGACGGGGATGCGGCCCTCGGGATGGGAAATATTCCTCAACCCTGAATAAACAAAAATCAGTGGGGGCTCAGGTGTGTTGCCAAGGAACCTCCAGCCTTACAATGCGAAGGAAGAGAAGGTAGCTTCCAGGGGGTTCTTAATGCAAAGGTCCACCCCCCAATTACAGAATTAATATTTGATTCAGCAAATTCCTGGATGGTCATGATGATGAAGAAGAAGAGTTTGGATTTGATATCCCGCTTTTCACTACCCAAAGGAGTCTCAAAGCGGCTAACAATCTCCTTTCCCTTCCTTCCCCCCCCCCCCACACAAACACTCTGTGAGGTGAGTGGGGCTGAGAGACTTCAGAGAAGTGTGACTAGCCCAAGGTCACCCAGCAGCTGCATGTGGAGGAGCGGGGAAGCGAACCCGGTTCCCCAGATTACGAGTCTACCACTCTTAACCCACTACACCACACTGGCTCCCATGATTTAACAACACAACAACAACAACAACAACTTTTCATTCATTGGGTGGCCACCTGCCATGGATGCTTTAGTTGAGATTCCTGCATTGCAGGGGGTTGGACTAGATGAGCCTTGAGGGTCCCTTCCAACTCTGCAATCCTATAAATCTATGATAATCCCTCCCACCATAACACTTTCCCTGTGGGTGCTTGCTGGAAGCAGGGATGTGGAAGATTTGGTACTGTCATCGCAGCTCTAATCCACACCCCACACCCCTCCGAATGCCTGGGTTTTTTGCAAATCCATTGAGATCTTTCCTCCACACTGTTTGCCTCTCAGATCTCCAAACTTCCCAGCTGCTACTTACATTTAGCATGGCTGGAAGGCACCGAATTGTATGCACACAGCTTGCGACATATTTGTTCCTGCTGCTTGTGTGCTTTTTGGAAGCGTTCCAGGTGGAAAGAAAGCCAATTTTCTACCGCTGTTGCATCTTTGGGAATGTTCATATCCATGCCCTCCCCCAAACTCGCACACATACACACATCAATGTCAGACCATTAGGGGATTCGGTCTTTAAGAGATACACAAAACCTACAGCACTTGTTCTTTTAATTTCTCTCCGTGAAATATATTTATTTGCTACGGCCTGCCGCCCCTGATTGCATTGCTTGCCAACTTGCCCCCCACCAGACCCTCACCCCTCCCTTTAAACTTCCCCCAAACCCTCGTCTCTTTCAAGTTCCTTCAAGGATTGTGGTGCAGCGCTGCAAATCATACAATGGGGGCTGTGCGACGACAGCCTTGCATTTTTATGCATATAGGCAGATAGCCCACCTTTGTACACATAGCGATGATGAGGTGTGTCTGATGCCGCAGGCTCACAAGATTCTGGAATCAGTGGGCGATATGAAGATGGGTGGTTTGACTCTGTATAAGGCAGCCTCCCTGTTTTGGAAATAAAATGGTAAAGGGGGTGGGTCTTTGGTCTGATCCAGAGGGCTCTTCTTATTGATACATGTTGCCCCCTATACGGACCTTTGTCGGCAAGGTGATGTCTCTGCTTTTTAAGATGCTGTCTAGGTTTGTCATATCACCTTGCCGACAAAGGTCTGATAGTTTAAAGCTTATGTTTTCCCAGTAGTAATGTATGAAGTGGAGCTGGACCTAAAGGAAGGCTGATCGCAAAGAATTGATGCTTTTGAATTATGGTGCTGGGGGAGACTCTTGAGAGTCCCATGGACTGCAAGATGATCAAACTTTCCATCTTAAAGAAATCAGCCCCGAGTGCTCACTGGAAGGGCAGACCCTGAAATTGAGACTCCAGTACTTTGGCCACCTCATGAGAACGAGAAGACTCCCTAGAAAATACCCGGATGTTGGGAAAGATGGAGGGCACAAGGAGAAGGGGACGACAGAGGATGAGATGGTTGGGCAGTGTTCTCGAGCGACTGGCATGAGTTTGGCCAAACTGCGGGAGGCAGTGGAGGATAGGCGGCCTGGTGTGCTCTGGTCCATGGGGTCACGAAGAGTCGGACACGAACTGAACGACCTGAACAACAACAACAACAAACACAACAACAACAACAAAACAACAACAACAGGCAGATAGCCCACCTTTGTACACATAGCAAGATGAGGTGTGTCTGATGCCGCAGGCTCACAAGATTTTAGTTCTGGAATCAGTGGGCGATACGAAAATGGGTGGTTTTGACTCTGTATAAGGCAGCCTCCCTGTTTGGAAACAAAATGCTAAGGGGGTGGGTCTTCCGTCTGATCCAGAGGGCTCTTCTGATTGATACATGTTGCCCCAATCTCCATGGGGGGAGAGATTCTGGGGGTTCCAGGCATTTAAGGAGCAGTCTCCTGCTGTCAGTGATGTTGACTCTTTATTTGAGGAATACAACATACAACTCAGCTGAAGGCCCCTGCCTCAGCGGTACTGCCTCTGTGGGGCCCTGGGTGCCCGCCGTCGTCGTCGTTCAGTCATTCAGTCGTTCTGACTCTTCGTGACCCCATGGACCAGAGCACGCCAGGCACACCTATCCTTCACTGCCTCTCGCGGTTTGGCCAAACTCACGCTAGTCGCTTCGAGTACACTGTCCAACCATCTCATCCTCTGTCGTCCCCTTCTCCTTGTGCCCTCCATCTTTCCCAACATCAGGGTCTTTTCTAGGGAGTCTTCTCTTCTCATGAGGTGGCCAAAGTACTGGAGCCTCAACTTCAGGATCTGTCCTTCCAGTGAGCACTCAGGGCTGATTTCTTTCAGAATGGATAGGTTTGATCTTCTTGCAGTCCACGGGACTCTCAAGAGTCTCCTCCAGCACCATCATTCAAAAGCATCAATTTTTCGCCAATCAGCCTTCTTATGGTCCAGCTCTCACTTCCGTACATCACTACTGGGAAAACCATAGCTTTAACTATACGGACCTTTGTCAGCAAGGTGATGTCTCTGCTTTTTAAGATGCTGTCTAGGTTTGTCATTGCTTTTCTCCCAAGAAGCAGGCGTCCTTCTAATTTCGTGACTGCCTGTCACCATCTACAGTGATCATGGATCCTTGCCTGGCTAAGTCAGCAACCTCCTCCATATGATTCTAACCATCACTGGATACAGGAAGGGATGTGGGTAGCACTGTGGTCTTAACCACTGACCTCATGGGGCTGGCCATCAGAAGGTCGGCGGTTCGAATTCCCAAACAGGGTTAGCTCCCGTTGCTCGGGAAAAATCCCAGCTCCTGCCAACCTGCAGTTCGAAAGCACACTGGTGGCAAGTAGATAAATAGGTACCAGGCTGGTGGCGGGAAGGTAAACGCATTTACGTGCGCTCCCTGGTTTCCATCACGGTGTCCCGTTGCACCAGAAGCGGTTTAGGTCATGCTGGCCATGCAACCTGGAAAAGCTGTCCTGCAGACAATGCTGTCTCCCCCCTCCTCGCCTGAAGCGAGACGAGCGCCGCAAACCCATATTCGCCTTTGACTGGACTTAACCTCCAGGGGGTCCTTTACCTTTTTACCTTACTGGGTACAGGATCCCAAGCATTGAAAGGGACTCGGACATCGCCCGCCCCCCCCAAAAAACTCTCACAACATCATGTTCTTATGAGCCACAGTTTCAAAAAATATATATATCCTTACTGGCCCTACAAACTTCCGCATAAGGGACCAGAAATTCCTCCTAGACTTTTTGTTTTGTTTGTTTGTTCAGTCGTCAGTCATGTCCGACTCTTCGTGACCCCATGGACCAGAGCACGCCAGGCACGCCCTATCCTTCACTACCTCTCGCAGTTTGGCCAAACTCATGTTGGTAGCTTTGAGAACACTGTCCAACCATCTCATCCTCTGTCGTCCCCTTCTCCTTGTGCCCTCCATCTTTCCCACATCAGGTCTTTTCCAGGGAGTCTTCTCTTCTCATGAGGTGGCCAAAGTCTTGGAGCCTCAGCTTCAGGATCTGTCCTTCCAGTGAGCGCTCAGGGCTGATTTCCTTCAGAATGGATCGGTTTGATCTTCTTGCGGTCCATGGGACTCTCAAGAGTCTCCTCCAGCACCATAATTCAAAAGCATCAATTCCTCCTAGACTAGCTGAGCAAACAAAAGCTAGACCATCCTCTCTTTCCTGCAACTCAGCTCCTGGGGAGGCGATGTCTGAACTTTTGACATCGCGAGCTGCTAATGAGTGACGCGCCAGCCTCTCACCTGAGCTGCTCATCTGTCAATCCGCGGCGCTGTCCGAACGCATCAAGCGGACGGGGATGACAGCCCGAGCAGGCAGCAGCGTCTCCCGCACAGCGGGACCCGTCTCCGAGCATTTCAAAGATCATGCCACGGAAGACTGGATAAAACGGTCAGAGAGAGGGGAAGGCAGGTGTCGGCAAAGCATTTCCTCGCTTATACAGAGAACGCAACTGTGGAGATGGGGAGACTTCTCTTCAAAGCCTGGTGAGCAAGAAGAAGGAGACAGGGAGCAGGGGCGATGGGGAACAGATGTGGATGGATGGTACCACCAATAGCAGGGGTAGGCAACCTAAGGCCCATGTGCCGGATGCAGCCCAATCGCCTTCTAAATCAAATTTCAAATTCAAATTTATTGCGGCTATAAGCCCATAAAAAACATAAAATATGGAATATATGGAATATATGACATAAAATTACAGCAAACCATAGACCCTGGAGTCATAGGGAAACAATTTGTTGTTGTTGTTGTTCAGTCGTTCAGTCGTGTCCGACTCTTCGTGACTCCATGGACCAGAGCACGCCAGGCACGCCTATCCTTCACTGCCTCTCGCAGTTTGGCCAAACTCAGGTTAGTAGCTTCGAGAACACTGTCCAACCATCTCATCCTCTGTCGCCCCCTTCTCCTTGTGCCCTCCATCTTTCCCAACATCAGGGTCTTTTCTAGGGAGTCTTCTCTTCTCATGAGGTGGCCAAAGTACTGGAGCCTCAACTTCAGGATCTGTCCTTCTAGTGAGCACTCAGGGCTGATTTCTTTGAGAATGGATAGGTTTGATCTTCTTGCAGTCCATGGGACTCTCAAGAGTCTCCTCCAGCACCAGAATTCAAAAGCATCAATTCTTCGGCGATCAGCCTTCTTGATGGTCCAGCTCTCACTTCCATACATTACTACTGGGAAAACCATAGCTTTAACTATACGGACCTTTGTCGGCAAGGTGATGTCTTTGCTTTTTAAGATGCTGTCAGGGAAACAAACCACAGCACAAATGCAAGTTTTAAAATTGCAACCAGGGAGTAGAAAACAAAAGTATTAGTGGTCGTGTAGTTGGCCACAGCGCCTTTTTTGAGATATGACAGAGTTTAGAAACCTTGCCACCTTCTAAATCTGGCCCGCGGGCGGTCTGGGAATCAGCATGTTTTTACATGAGTAGAATGTTTGCTTTTATTTAAAATGCATCTCTGGGTTATTTGTGGGGCATAGGATTCTGTTCATTCCCCCCCCAAAAAAAAATATAGTCTGGCCCACCACATGGTCTGAGGGATGGTGGACCAGCCCACGGCTGAAAAAGGTTGCTGACCCCTGACCAATGGGGTCTGACACCCAAATTCTCCAGGTGAGCCTGGCATGTGAAGGGCTTGAATCTCTAGGTGGGGCTGGTTGGATGTAGAGCAGGGGTCAGCAGACTTTTTCAGCAGGGGGCCGGTCCACTGTCCCTCAGACCTTGTGAGGGGCCAGACTAGATTTTGGAGGCGGGGATGAACAAATTCCTATGCCCCACAGAGATGCATTTTAAATAAAAGGACACATTCTACTCATGTAAAAACACCAAACAGGCCCCACAAATAACCCAGAGATGCATATTAAATAAAAGGACACATTCTACTCATGTAAAAACACCAAACAGGCCCCACAAATAACCCAGAGATGCATATTAAATAAAAGCACACATTCTACTCATGTAAAAACACCAGGCAGGCCCCACAAATAACCCAGAGATGCATATTAAATAAAAGGACACATTCTTCTCATGTAAAAACACCAGGCAGGCCCCACAAATAACCCAGAGATGCATATTAAATAAAAGTACACATTCTACTCATGTAAAAACACCAGGCAGGCCCCACAAATAACCCAGAGATGCATTTTAAATGAAAGCACACATTCTACTCATGTAAAAACACCAAGCAGGCCCCACAAATAACCCAGAGATGCATTTTAAATAAAAGGACACATTCTACTCATGTAAAAACACCAGGCGGGCCCCACAAATAACCCAGAGATGCATTTTAAATAAAAAGGACACATTCTACTCATGTAAAAACACCAGGCAGGCCCCACAAATAACCCAGAGATGCATATTAAACAAAAGGACACATTCTACTCATGTAAAAACACGGTGATTCCTAGACCGTCTGCAGGCCACACTTAGAAGGTGATTGGGCCGGATCCAGCACCCGGGCCTTAGGTTGCCTACCCATGATGTAGAGCAGGCACATCCAACAGGTAGGTCGTGATCTACCAGTAGATCACTGGATGTCTGCGGTAGATCACTGGCTCCCCCCAAAGAAGCTCAACAACTTTGGCTCCCCTAAAAAAAGCTCAACATTTTTGCCTTGCACCCCCAAAAAGTGGGGCTTTCCTCCTCCGTCAAACAAGCTCAACACCTTTGACCTGAACGCCCAAAGAAGCTCAACAACTTTGACCTGAGCACCCAAAATCAGGGCTTTCCTCCCTAAAAAAAAGCTCAACAACTTTGACCTGAATCCCCAAAAATGGGGTAGATCACTGCCAGTTTTTAACTGTGAGTAGATTGCAGTCTCTTGGGAGTTGGCCACCCCTGATGTAGAGGAATGGTGGAAGGAACCACCAAGGGAAGAAGGTTCAGAGCCCAGGGCACGGTGGTAGGACAATGATAAGTAGAGGGAGAAGACCAAATGGGAAGAGGAGGTATTGGAAGTTGAATAGGTAACACGGTTTAGTGAGAAGGGAGAGTTTGTGGCAGAGAAAAAGAAGAAGAAGAGGAGGAGGAGGAGGAGTTTGGATTTGATACCCCGCTTTATCACTACCAGAAGGAGTCTCAAACCGGCTCACATTCTCCTTTCCCTTCCTCCCCCACAACAAACACTCTATAGGGTGTGTGGGGCTGAGAGACTTCAGAGAAGTGCGACTAGCCCAAGGTCACCCAGCAGCTGCATGTGGAGGAGCGGAGACGCGAACCCGGTTCCCCAGATTACGAGTCTACCACTCTTAACCACTACACCACACTGGCTCTCTAGAGTTCTCTAGAGGGAACTCTAGAGGCAGAAGTGGAAGCAGGAGAGGAGGGGGGCCAAGAGACATAAATGAGTCTGACTGGTGAAGAGTCACTGCTTCAACCAGCTCCACCCACCTCCTGGTCTCCCGGAACCAGAAGAGGTATGAAGAGGGCAGATTAAAGTCAGGCAAGACGAATAAGTCTCAGGTTGCTTGGGAAGGACCCGGGTGAAGAGGAGACTTAGGGAACTGCTGGAACGTGAAGACCTTCAGTCCCTGCTACTGCCTCATTTGGGCAAAATCTGTCAGGAAGAGTCGGCTTCCGGCGGCTGACGCCATTGCGGGTGGTCGTGGCTGCTTCGGCTGCGAAGCACCCAGTCCATCCCGGGGGTTAGGAGCCCCGCTACCGCAAAGCGGGGCTCCGGTTGGGGTGCGGGAAGAGCGTCCCGATCCCTGGGCTCCCCGGCTGTGCCCGTTGTGGCTCCGAACCCTTCCCCCGCCCCCCCTGTAAAGGGGGAGTGGGGGTGAAGGGACGACGGAGCCGGGCTATAGGGGACATGCCCCAACCGGGATGTAAATGCGGCGACAAAGCCTGTGATGAGCGTCTAAGTTCTACCTGTCTTTAGTGAGTGTAAAGAACCCAGAGGCGGTGAGTAATTGATTGACTCTTTGTATCTTTGGAACGATCTGGGGGAAAGAAGAAAGGCAGCCCGCCTCCCTCCCTTCGGCGGATGAAAGGAATTAACCCTTTAAGTGACTGCTGCTACAATAATTGACAGAAAGTATCTGGAAATTGAAAACTGAGACTGTTGAGATTTCCCTTCGGGGGTTAACTGGGGAAAAAATATCTCCATTTGAAGTTTTGATCTTTATACTCCGGCATCGGAGAAATGGCGGCGACTTGGACTTTCGTGGGAAAAAATTGAAACAAAGGAAGGAAGAGACAGGAACTGAAACTTGATACCCATCCTCCCCTCCAAGATGCTGGACTTTGCGCTCGCGCTGGCATTGAATTCTGATTTGGAGGATGAGGAAAAGCTCACTGTCTTTCAACTGGAACTGCTTAATCGAAAACTACAAGCCTTGAGTGGAATTATAAATGGAAAGAACTTGTTTTCCACAGAAGAGGCTTTTCAAAAGTTCTACACAATGGAAACAAACTTTTGCAAAGAGCTGGGAGAGGTGTTGGAAGGATGGTCTGAGATGGCTGGGCAACTCCGAATGGAAGGGGGGTCGGTTTCTGGGGGTGGCAGCCCTGGAACGGGAAGATTTACAATATCCAGACTCCGAGGTGGCAGCTCGGGGGCAAGGGACATAGAACTAAGATTTCTACAAGAAGAAGTAGTATGGCACAAAGAAACGGAGAAACCCAGAATGGAGGGGATGAATATCCTGAAGCTCGATGCAAGGTTTGTTGGGAATGCAGCCTGGATCCGTGGACATCCAGAAGAAGATAATTGGAGATCCGGTTCTGGTGAAAGACAGAAAAAGACAATGGACAGAGGGGGAGTGGGTTAAGCATTAAATGTATAATCTGAATGGT
Organism: Lacerta agilis; assembly: GCF_009819535.1. Taxonomy (NCBI): domain Eukaryota; kingdom Metazoa; phylum Chordata; class Lepidosauria; order Squamata; family Lacertidae; genus Lacerta; species Lacerta agilis. The sequence continues at coordinate 3,711,385 of NC_046329.1, read as the reverse complement.
CTGCCACGGTATCCGAAATCGGAGTGTGAAGTCTGTTAATTACAAGTTTATTTTAAATAAGTAAGGAGATATTGAATTTTAAGTTAAAAGCAGCATGATAAAGGATAGAAGAAATAAGTTTAGCTATAAGAATACTTGGTTAAGATTTAGGTTATAATGCAAAGACTAAGACAATTGTGTTTTTTCTTTTTAAGTAAAGTTAAATTTTTTATAGAGAAAAGTTGTTAAGGAAATAGTATATTGATTTAAAACCGAAGGTGTATAGGCGGGGGAAGTCAAACGTCAAGATTCAGAACTAGAATTTTTTTTTTGTAAGGTATATAGATAAGAAGAAGAATCCTGATATTATGTGTATTTGTATTTGTGTTGGTATTTGTAGGTGTGGGGTTGGGTTTGTGTTATTTTACGAAAATGTCAATAAATTCTGTTAAAAAAAAAAAATCTGTCAGGAAGAGTCGCTTTGCTTGATAGGCCTGGCCTCCTGAGCTGTTGGTTTCTTTGAACGAAGAGTTAACTTCGCAGGAACCATGTGAGTTATTGCTCACCTACAGGCACTGTCTCCAGTTGCTTGGGGGGGGGGGGAACCTGGAGAGGAGGAGTCATGGGCGACTGTGGGGAGACTGGGACCTTCAGTCTTGGCATTATTGGGGGCAAGACCTGAGTTTCTATGCTCATTAGGCCTGACACTCCTGTGCAGATCCTGATTTGCTAATAAAGAGTTTTCTCTGGCTTGCTTGGTGATTTCCTGCTGGCTCACTACAGTTAATAATAATAATAATAATAATAATAATAATAATAATAATAATAATAATATATGAAAAAAGACTGTGCCTACAGCTTGCAAGGGACGCGGGTGGCGCTGTGGTCTAAACCACTGAGCCTAGGGCTTGCCGATCGGAAGGTCGGCGGTTCGAATCCCCGCAATGACGGGTTGAGCTCCCGTTGCTTGGTCCCAGCTCCTGCCAACCTAGCAGTTCGAAAGCACGTCAAAAGTGCAAGTAGATAAATAGGTACCGCTCCGGCGGGAAGGTAAACGGCGTTTCCGTGCGCTGCTCTGGTTCGCCAGAAGCGGCTTAGTCATGCTGGCCACATGACCCGGAAGCTGTACGCTGGCTCCCTCGGCCAGTAAAGCGAGATGAGAGCCGCAACCTCAGAATTGTCCGCAATTGGACCTAATGGTCAGGGGTCCCTTTACCCCTTCACGGGGATTCGAACCGCCGACCTTCTGATCAGCAAGCCCTAGGCGCTGTGGTTTAACACACAGCGCCACCCGCGACCAACTAATTTTGTTCTTGGTATAAGCTTTCGTGTGCATGCAGACTTCTTCGTAAGTCCTTTTTAAGGACTTTCTTTTCTTGTCAATCAGGAGGCAGGGGCGGCCGAAGGATTTAAAAGAGGATTGGGCAAATTATTGGAGGAGAAAGCAATCAATGGGCAACTATCGACGACGGCGATGCTTTGACTCCACGCTCCAAAGAAGGAAATGCTTTTGAATCCCAGTTGCTGGAAACCGCAGGAGGGGAGAGCTGCTCTTGTGTTCGAATCCTGCTTGCCGGTTTCCCATTTGGGCATCTGGTTGGCCACTGTGAGAACAGGATACTGGACCAGATTCCCTTTATGCTAAAGAAGCTCCCCACCCGGCGTGGGTGGAAATGCCTGGTTTTTCAAAGCTTAAAATAAAATAAAATATTTACATTCTTTTTCAAAAGTCAATTGAAAGAAGAACTGTAGCTCCATTTATCATTTCGTCTGTCACCCGAAGAAACCTTAGTGACAGATCTATGCTGTTGTTATAGGAACTGTAAAGTCTTAGATATAAGGTCCGTATAGTTAAAGCTATGGTTTTCCCAGTAGTGATGTATGGAAGTGAGAGCTGGACCATAAAGAAGGCTGATCGCTGAAGAATTCATGTTTTTGAATTATGGTGCTGGAGGAGACTCTTGAGAGTCCCATGGACTGCAAGAAGATCAAACCAATCCATTCTGAAGGAAATCAGCCCTGAGTGCTCACTGGAAGGACTGATCCTGAAGCTGAGGCTCCAGTAGTTTGGCCACCTCATGAAAAGAGAAGACTCCCTGGAAAGGACCCTGATGTTGGGAAAGATGGAGGGCACAAGGAGAAGGGGACGACAGAGGACGAGATGGTTGGACAGTGTTCTCGAAGCTACCAACATGAGTCTGACCAAACTGCGGGAGGCAGTGGAAGACAGGAGTGCCTGGTGTGCTCTGGTCCATGGGGTCACGAAGAGTCGGACACGATTAAATGACAAAACAACAACAATCACATCACCTCTCAGTCCTTTAGCTGCCTGGTTTAAATGTTCGTGTTTGTTGCGGGTGGGGCGGGGGACGGAAAATTTTAAGAAAGAACATTAAGGGTTCTGTTATGTACTGAGTTGAATAGGATCCAAAATGCACCAGTCTGATTGGTCCTAGAACAATAGGATTGAGATTGCAGCAGTCTGATTGGTCCCAGAACAATAGGATTGAGATTGCAGCAGTTTGATTGGTCCGCAGGAGCCACCCAATCCAGCTCCAGGTGGAAGTGAATCCGCAACCCGATTGGCACACAGGAGTATCCCGGAATTAGCCAATCACGTGGGGCCCATTGTGTAAATAGAGTATATAAAGCAAATGTTTTGGGGAAACTGCATTCCTCACTACTATGAGCTGAATAAAGAGCATGAAAGTCACACTGGACTCCAAGTATATTTCACGTTCTGTTTTATTTTATTTCATTGAAGCTTTGGGGCCAAACTCCTGCCTGCACCTGCTAGGCTGTGCCGCAATCTGGGTGTGAACGCACAGGACCCAATCCAGGGATCCTGACAGGACTGCGCCGTATTTCGTCCCTCTAATAAGGCAGGGGGAGGAAAAAAGCGGCTGTTTGCTTATTTCCCCAAAGGCTTTTGTTCCTGCCTTAGGATTTACAGCTTTCTAGGCCTGAGTGGAGAATTACAGTTCAAAAGGATTGCACCGCCGGCAGTTTCCCCCGTGCGTGTGTCTCTGAAAGGAAGAAAACAGGCGGGATATACGACCTTCATTGTGGAAGGTGGACGAAGCACACTCAGTCAGCCTTGGGCAGTGGCAACCTCAGTCAGTTCCTACAGGCAGCCAGGAGACACCTAGCGGCAGACCTGCGATCTGGGGGCCTTGAAACTTGAACTGTGTTGGGAGGTGTATTAGAAAAAAAATGGGGCTGGATTTTGCAGTCCTGTTCCCCAAAGGACTCCGAGTCGTCTAGAATCATAGAATCAAAGAGTTGGAAGAGACCCCAAGGGCCATCCAGCCCAACCCCCTGCCAAGCAGGAAACACCATCAAAGCATTCCTGACAGATGGCTTAAAGACCTCCAAAGAAGGAGACTCCACCACACTCCTTGGCAGCAAATCCCACTGTCCAACAGCTCTCACTGTCAGGAAGTTCTTCCAAATGTTTAGGTGGAATCTTCTTTCTTGTAGTTTGAATCCATTGCCCCGTGTCCGCTTCTCTGGAGCAGCAGAAAACAACCTTTCTCCCTCCTCTATAGGACATCCTTTGATATATTTGAACATGGCTATCATATCACCCCTTAACCTTCTCTTCTCCAGGCTAAACATGCCCAGCTCCCTAAGCCGTTCCTCATAAGCCGTTCCTCATATTATTTGTTTATTTGCCCCCAACTTTGCCTGTTCCAACCATTCCCAGTCAAGCTGGGATCTTTAAGAACAGAGATTGCCTTTCAGTCAGATAATTATTAAATTTTGCTGCGGAATCAACAGGGGGACAAAAGAAAGCCCTCCATCAATTTTTGCCAAAGTACATCGAGACAGTGCGGAGTGAATACCGACTCCAAACAATCTCTCTCTCTCTCACACACACACACACACAAACACACAAGGCAAAGGCATAACCAGTCAGGAGAAATCACTAAATTCATGGACATGCAGTTATTACTTAGCAGACAAATTACTTTTCTCCCGAAATGTTCCAAAATGCATTCATTTTCAGAGTACATTACTTTCATAATACCGCCGAGGTGCATTCAGTGAGAATTCCCCGCCCCCCCCCCCTCAGCCGGCTGGGTGCTTGCAACCGCTGCTGGTTCTCCGACTCCAAACTCTCTCTCTCTCTCTCTCTCTTTTCATATTTCACCGCCTGACACGGAGACCAGGGTAAGTAATGAAATCCTTTTCGGAAACTGACAATCTCTTCGAACGGCCGGGCCCCGTTGAGGAGATTGCAACATAAAACAGATGAGTGCCCTCCCTGACAGCTAATTGTGTCTGCCTTAATTACAACAAGAGGAATTTAATCGGCTGTGCAGAGCCGAGTTTTAGGTTGGAGGGGGGATGCATGCCATCTGGATGCTACCTTGTCTTCTTACCTTGGATGATGAGGGAGGAAGATTCGGGAGGGCAGGCAGGGAGGGAGGGAGAGGGCTGGCTTCACCTGACGGATATAGGAATGAGCTGATTCCAGTCTCCCCAAACTCTCCTTTTTAATGACAGCAGCAGCAGCTGTTTGTTTGTTTGTTTTTTGAACCCCACCCTTTTGACCGGGTTGCCCCAACCACTCTTGGCGGCTTCCAACACACATATAAAAACGTAACATCAAACATTAAAAGCTTCCCTAAACAGGCCTGCCTTCTGGTGTCTTCTAAAAGTCAGATAGTTGTTTATTTCCTTGACATCTGATGGGAGGGCGCCACCACCGACAAGGCCCTCTGCCTGGTTCCATGTAACCTCACTTCTCGCAGGGAGGGAACCGCCAGAAGGCCCTCGGAGCTGGACCTTAGTGTCCAGACATTTGCTGTCTTCATTGGTGTGCCCAATGATAGTAGTAGTAGTAAGTTGTTTTAATTTACAGTGATGGAGAACAGTTTATTTTCTTCATTGGGGAGTCTAATTGGCAACTATCCTGTTAATTTATAATGATCACAGTTTATTTTCTTCATTGGTTAGTCCAATGAATACTACTACTACTGCTACTAATAAATTACTATTGTAGTAATTTATAGTGACGGATAACAGTTGTTTTTTTTAATTACCGGGTCTAATTGGCAATTATTAATTATTAATAATGATAGCAATTTCCCCCCTCCATTGGTGACTCTAATGAATAATAACAACACATAATAATAATTATTATATTAATTTACAGTAAGGGATAACAGTTCATTTTCTTCATCGATGAGTCTAATGGACAATTCTTAATCTGCACAGGCAAGGTGATGAGTGAGAGATGAGAACATCTCTTTTTATTAAATTGTCCGGGTTTTCCTAAGAAAGAGGTTGGGGGGAAGCCGGTTGCTGTCTTCTTCTTCTTTGGTGATCCCTTGTAGCCGAGTAAGGTTGTCTTCCACGAACACAGTTTTAACAGTGAATCCAGGGCCATCTTCAGCTTATCTGGCGCCGTGGTGCAAGGATCCAACCGGCGCCCCCCCACCCCACCCCTGGGCACGGCACTAATTTGTTGACCAGCCTTCCCCAAGCTGGTGCCCTCCAGATGTTTTGGATTACAACCACCACCTGCCCTTTACCATCTCTAAAGAATGGCCCAGACTGGCCAGGTAATGCAATCAGTGACCATTATCAGGTATCCTGTCAGACAGGCACATAAGCCTACCAATTTCTTTTGTAGGCGGCCTCTTTCTGTGACAAGCGTATGATGCTTTTGGGTGGTCCTTTGGTAAGGGCTAAGAGAGCCAGTGTGGTGTAGTGGTTAAGAGAGGTAGACTCATAATCTGGTGAACCAGGTTCGCGTCTCCGCTCCTCCACATGCAGCTGCTGGGTGACCTTGGGCTAGTCACACTTCTTTGAAGTCTCTCAGCCCCACTCACCTCACAGAGTGTTTGTTGTCGGGGAGGAAGGGAAAGGAGAATGTTGGCCGCTTTGAGACTCCTTCGGGTAGTGATAAAGCGGGATATCAAATCCAAACTCCTCCTCCTCCTCCTCTTCTTCTTCTTCTTCTTCTTCTTCTTCTTCTTCTTCTTTGGGGCTGAGCAATTTCTAAAGTCTTTAAAAGTTATTGCACACCTTTGCTCTGGGTCCTCGCCTCCTACCAAAGGCAAAAGGAGAATAAAAATCTTATTTGCTTCTCTTTTTACTGGTTCCTGCCTCCATCCATTCGCCTCTGTCCAATCATGGACTTAGAAGGATGTCATGTAGAGGAGGGAGAAAGGTTGTATATTCAGTGAACATTTTCCAATCTTCTCTAAACATATGTTCTTCTTGTTATACAAATTCTATATGTTAAATCTGCAAGGTGCGCATGTTCCATCTGCTTAAGTCACCATTCTTCTTTAATTGGGCCTTCGCTTGTTTTCCATTTGGGGGCTAACAAAACACTGACCGCAGTAGTGGCATACATAAATAACCTTTTTTGACACCTGGGAATTTCCATCTGAATTATCCCCAACAAAAAGGACTCTGGTTGTTGTTTTTTTAAGTACTTTTAAACATTTTTTTCAATTCATTATGAATTATTTCCCAATATTCTTTTACCCTTTTACAAGTCCACCACATATGAAAGAACGTTCCATCTGCCTCTTTGCATCTCCAGCACTTATCTGATTCAGCCTTATACATTTTAGCAAGCCTAGGTAAAAGTAAAGGGACCCCTGACCATTAGGTCCAGTCGTGTCCGACTCTGGGGTTGCGGCGCTCATCTCGCGTTACTGGCCGAGGGAGCCGGCGTCCAGCTTCCGGGTCACGTGGCCAGCATGACTAAGCTGCTTCTGGCGAACCAGAGCAGCGCACGGAAACACCGTTTACCTTCCCGCCGGAGCGGTACCTATTTATCTACTTGCACTTTGACGTGCTTTCGAACTGCTAGGTGGGCAGGAGCAGGGACCGAGCAACAGGAGCTCACCCCGTGGCAGGGATTCAAACCACCGACCTTCTGATCGGCAAGCCCTAGGCTCTGTGGTTTAACCCACAGTGCCACCCACGTCCCTTAGCAAGCCTACTCGGAGTTAAATATGGCCGCCACATTCTTCACCAGCCGGCGCTTCCGTACCAGCTCAAGGTGTCTCGGGGCTTTTAAGAACGTTTCCAAGTGGAAACTCTTCCCACCGATTATCTCTGCGATGGATGAGTCGAGCAGGGCAGGGAGCGTTTTCCGCCAACCCACCAGAACTGACAGAGACAGGGGTCAAGCCAGGCCATCAGGAGGGGGGGGGGAGGCTGTAAGCGAAAGCAGAAATGGAAAATGTTACACACACACACACACTAGATCTATGCCACTGCAAATGGCAACTGGAGAAGGCAAGGGAGAGGGATTTTCTTTGCAATCTGCACGTGACAAAACTGCAATCCGAAGCAGCAGCTCTCCTTCGAGATTTGTGCGCCGCTGAATTTTTGCAAACACAGTTTTCCAACAACGAAAGACATCTGTTAGGCGGAATATATGTGCATATATTCCGTGGCTTAGCAAAAAACAACAACCCCACTAATAATAATAATAATAATAATAATAATAATAATAATAATAATAATAATTTATTTGTACCCCGCCCATCTGGCTAGGTCCCCCAAGCCACTCTGGGCGGATTCCAACAAATATCAAAATACATTAAAATATCACAGATTAAAAACTTCCCTAAACAGGGCTGCCTTCAGGTATTTTCTGAATGTCAGGTAGTTGTTTATCCTTTTTTTTCAAATTCTCTCTTTATTGTTTAAAAGCACACAAAAGCACACAAAATAAACATATACATCACATATATCAACTTCTTCAGATTTAAATATTTGCATACATAACTACCATCCACATTTACACCCACACCTTCTCGTACCTCCAATTATCCTCATTGTATTTTGTAGAATTGTATTTATATAGCGTACAGTTATAATTTCTATTTATATTTCATTTTTTCATCTTTAAATTTCTAATTTCTTATTTAAGGGTTCAGTCTACATCACAGATTAAAAGCTTCCCTAAACAGGGCTGCCTTCAGGTATTTTCTGAATGTCAGGTAGTTGTTTATCTAACAAAAACACACACAACATAAAAAAAACATTTAAAAATGCATTATATTAAGGAGAATTGTTTGCAAAAAAAAAAAAAAAAGTGTAACTTAGGGGAAATGTGTGTTTTAAGAGAAATTGCAGTGAAATCCAGACCGCTTTTTGATGATGACTTTGAAAAAGAAAAAGAAGAATTTGCAGTCCGATGAGGAAATGTGGCCAGATAAACTTAAGTTTGCGGGGAAATAGAAAGCAGGAGAAACCCAGATTAATGGATTCAGCCAGCCTTAGTCGTGACATCTTGCACATGAGGAAGGGCATTCAGGTGAGGAGGATGCTATTTGCTTCATGAGAAAGATGCTCCGCCCACTAGGCTTCCCTCGGATCTGTCCAAGGTCCTTGTTTCTTGTTGGCTCCTGAAATTTTAGCTCGGGCGCTAACTGGGTCCCCGACCCCCCCCCCCCCGAACCGGGAAGTGGGTCATTATGGGCAGTCAGAGGAGATGGTTTTCATCAGGCAGGGCTCTCCTTGTGTTTTGCACAATAGCTAAATAGAACCTCCAGGACTAGGGGCAGTTTACCCCCGAATACTAGCAGTGAGGGGAGAAGGCTGCTTTTTCCCTGCTTGTGGGTTTTCCAGAGGCAGGAGGCCGGAGCTCTTCCTATTTTTTAGAGTAAAGGTAAAGGAATCCCGACCGTTAGGTCCAGTCGCGGATGACTCTGGGGTTGCGGCACTCATCTTGCTTTACTGGCCGAGGGAGCCGGCGTACAGCTTCCGGGTCATGTGGCCAGCATGACAAATCTGCTTCTGGCGAACCAGAGCAGCGCACAGAAACGCCGTTTACCTTCCCGCCGGAGCGGTACCTATTTATCTACTTGCACTTTGACGTGCTTTCGAACTGCTAGGTGGGCAGGATGTTCTAGAGTAGGTATGCCCTATAGCAGGTATCAGGATAGCTAAAGCAATCCTCCAGGAACAGGGGCTGCCTACCCTCAATTATTATGTGCTACAGACAAGCAGCATCGCCTTCCAGGCAACACTTCCGGGTTCCCACGGGACATCTGCTTGGCCGCAGCCCAGAAGCAGAAGACGGGCCCTTGGTACGATCCAGACCAAGCTCTTAATGCGCTGAGACCTGCTGATTCAGGTCCTGTACAACTAAGTATGTAATGCGGCTTATGTTGTGTCATGTTTAAGTAAAGGGAAAGGGACCCCTGACCGTTAGGTCCAGTCACGGACGACTCTGGGGTTGCGGCGCTCATCTCGCTTTGCAGGCCGAGGGAGCCGGCGTTTCTCTGCTGACAGTTTTTCTGGGTCATGTGGCCAGCATGACTAAGCCACTTCTGGCGAACCAGAGCAGCGCACGGAAACACCGTTTACCTTCCTGCCAGAGCGGTACCTATTTATCTACTTGCACTTTGACGTGCTTTCGAACTGCTAGGTGGGCAGGAGCTGGGACCGAGCAACGGGAGCTCACCCCGTCATTGCGGGGATTCGAACCGCCCACCTTCTGATCAGCAAGCCCTAGGCGCTGTGGTTTAACCCACAGCGCCACCCGCGTCATGTTTGCGATCCCTTTATAAAGGCTTCCGGATCAGGGAATACATGAATCAAGCTTATAAACCCACCATGGGTTGTTGATTTATTTTTTGGGGGAAATACTTCCAAATTCTTTCCCATTATTTCTTTACAAGCATGCTGGACTTGCAAAACGGTGAACTGTTTGCTTCTGCCCATGTTAATTCCTCCTCCTCCTCCTCTCTCTCTCTCTCTCTCTCTTTGAAAAAAAAATACCAATCACCGCCCTCCCTCAATCCAGTAAAAATGTTTTATTTCGGCACTCCGGGTGCAGCGAGCAGTTTGGACAGTCCGGGATCAAGAAAAACTATAAAAGCTTTTATGAAAATCATCAAAAGAGAAGGATTTTTTTTATATAGAGAAGCGGGGTCGATTTGTCACTCTGCCCCTCCTTCGCCTTCCATAAAGATATCAAGATGAGCAGGCCTTAAAAAATAATAATAAAAGGATTCGTAATGCTCCCGGAACAGAAGCAGTGGAGGGCAGCCCTTTGGGGCAAGTGGGTGACTGGCCCATCTACCTCAAATTTGTGGGATGTGAAACACGGGAGCAGTCAAACACAACATTGCTAGAGTGGACATGGAAGGGGAACTCTAGGCCAGCCAGTCGGAACATGATGTTTCTCCTGGGCTGGGATAGAATTCCTCTGTGTAACTGGAGATTTGTGTGGCCTCACCTGGGCAGGTAAAAAAAAAAAAACACAGGCTGGTCACCATCTTTCTCTCTTTTTTGGACGACGCTCTCAAAGAAGCGACATGGCTAGGATGCTGCCTTGGCTTCCAACCAAGAGAGGACAAAGGAACTGTTTTTTTCCCCTTATGGGACAGTCTCCTGAGTACATGTAACGTTGTAACTTTTATATGTTGATATTATTTTATATTACTCTAATAATTGTTGAATGCTACGTTTTGATGTAGGTTCCCTATTTTAAAGTTTACCCCTCCAAGTAAAGCGAGATGAGCAGCGCAACCCCAGAGTTATCCGCGACTGGACCTAGCGGTCAGGGGTCCCTTTGTTATTGTTGTTGTTCAGTCATTCAGTCGCGCCCGACTCTTCGTGACCCCATGGACCAGAGCACGCCAGGCACGCCTGTCCTTCACTGCCTCTCACAGTTTGGCCAAACTCATGTTAGTAGCTTCGAGAACACTGTCCAACCATCTCATCCTCTGTCGTCCCCTTCTCCTTGTGCCCTCCATCTTTCCCAACATCAGGGTCTTTTCCAGGGAGTCTTCACTTCTCATGAGGTAGCCAAAGTACTGGAGCCTCAACTTCAGGATCTGTCCTTCCAGTGAGCACTCAGGGCTGATTTCTTTGAGAATGGATCAGTTTGATCATCTTGCAGTCCATGGGACTCTCAAGAGTCTCCTCCAGCACCAGAATTCAGAAGCATCAATTCTTCGGCGATCAGCCTTCTTGATGGTCCAGCTCTCACTTCCGTACATTACTACTGGGAAAACCATAGCTTTAACTATACGGACCTTTGTTGGCAAGGTGGTGTCTTTGCTTTTTAAGATGCTGTCTAGGTTTGTCATTGCTTTTCTCCCAAGAAGCAGGCGTCTTCTAATTTCGTGACTGCTGTCACCATCTGCAGTGATCATGGAACCCAAGAAAGCGAAATCTCTCACTGCCTCCATTTCTTCCCCTTCTATTTGCCAGGAGGTGATGGGACCAGTGGCCATGATCTTAGTTTTTTTGATGTTGAGCTTCAGACCATATTTTGCGCTTTCCTCTTTCACCCTCATTAAAAGGTTCTTTAATTCCTCCTCACTTTCTGCCATCAAGGTAGTAAAGGGTCCCTTTACCTTTTACCTATGGTTCTATGACTTCCATCCCCAAACACAGACAGCTGCCTCATGTTGAAAAGTCAGGCCCGCCAAGGATTGGTTCAGAATTCCTCTTTCACTTCCTCCTCCTTTCCTTCCCCTACTTCGTCTGTTTGGCTATAGGCAGCCGTTTGGCTTTGATAATTTACTTTTAATAAGCCAGAGTCAAATGAGACGTGGATGGAGAACCGTCTCCTCAAGAACAGCGAGGAACAACAAAGCATCCCATAATCGCATCGCCTTTCTCTCTCTCTCCACCCGCCACTCTGCCTCGGAGGCATCTCGTAAACCGTAAAGGAACGTTGAGGAAAAAACACTAAAAACTCTTTATCTGTCAAGATTCAAGGATCAGCGCCGCGAGCGAGTCAATAATTAATGGGGCATGTTTACAATACATCATTACAGCTGGGAGTGTGAAATTCTCACTGGAAGAATTTCCAGGTTTTTCATGGAAGGGGACGGCGGAGAGGCAAACAGATTGTTCTGTCCGTCCTTCGGGAGAGCCCAGAAAAGAGACCAAGCCTGGTCTTGTCGACAGGCTGCAGAGAGCTGGGTTCAAATCTCCATTCAGCCACGCCACTCACTTGACATCAGGTTCTCCGTTCCAAAACACAGTAACTCTGAGGCCACCTCTACACATTCAACACTTACGATACAGCTTTATATATGGTCCTGGCTTCCTGCAAATAATTCTGGGAGCTGTAGTTTGTTGCGGGTGCAGAGAAGGGGCTGGCCTGTGTGGCTAAAGTGTCATTTATAAGGAGACAGATTCGGAAGGGGTCCACCGAGGGTCATCTAGCCCAACCCCCGGCAATGCAGGAATCTTTTGCCCAACACAGGGCTCGAACCCACAAACCATGAGATGAAAGAGTCCCATACTCTGCTGACTGAGCTACCCCGGAGCTATCAGACCACATTAAACAGTTGAAGTTGAATCAATTAATAAAGTTACAGGTGGGTAGCCGTGTTGGTCTGCCATAGTCAAAACAAAATCAAAAATTCTTTCCAGTAGCACCTTAGAGACCAACTGAGTAATACCCCTCCCCACTCCCTCACTATATTTAAGGATCTGGTGACTTCTGTTTCAGTGTATCTGAAGAAGTGTGCATGCACACGAAAGCTCATACCAAGAACAAACTCAGTTGGTCTCTAAGGTGCTACTGGAAAGAATTTTCAATTAATCAATCAATAACAATTTATTCGACCGTCAGTCAGAACACAATCATCCATACAAATTTTAAAACCTGAGACAACTCAGAGGGATTTACACTAGAACATACACTAAAAGTAAATTATACATAAAAACCCATATCGATATAATAAAGTTTGTTTATGGGGCAGGGGGCGGGGGGGAGACTCTGGCCTGCCATGTGATGTCCCAAATCTTCCAGACACAACGCATAGAGAAGGCATTGAGGCATCACACCTGACAGATGTAACTTGCCCACAACTCACTTTCACAAAGCAGCGTGCACAACAATGCACAAGCCTGGCACACCTTCATCTTGATATCGGTCATTAGCGTCACATTCTCCCATACCTTTCGGGGAGATTGCAATCCTCCTTTATTCCTGCTGCTGCTGCTGCTGAAACTAGCAGCATTTACCTGGCCAAGAACAAGGCATGTGAGGCAATGCGTTTAATTCATTAAACAAAAATAACAAAAACAGAGGCCGAGCGATTACTTAGCGTTCCTCAGAGCACAGTTTCCTTTTCTTAAAAAGGTAAAGGGACCCCTGACCGTTAGGTCCAGTCGCAGAAGACTCTGGGGTTGCGGCGCTCATCTCGCGTTACTAGCCGAGGGAGCCAGTGTACAGCTTCCGGGTCAAGTGGCCAGCATGGCTAAGCCGCTTCTGGTGAACCAGAGAAGCGCAAGGAAATGCCGTTTACCTTCCTGCCGGAGTGGTACCTATTTATCTACTTGCACTTTGACGTGCTTACGAACTGCTAGGTGGGCAGGAGCTGGGACCGAGCAATGGGAGCATGGGCGTACCCAGGGGGGCAGGGGGGGCAGTTGCCCCACCTAGAAGCAAAAAAAAAATTAAATGGTTATTGGCAGCCTAAAAGGGAAAAAAAGCTCAAGACTGGTCTTTCTCCCCCTCCCAAAATCTCAATAACAATTGAGCTCTTGCCCTCTTGCCGAGGCACAGTTGGCCACTCTGTGTGTGTGTGTGTGTGTGTGTGTGTGTGTGTTGTGCCGGCTGTTTCCCCCTCCCTCATGCCGACAAAGAGCTGGCGTGCCTATCAGAGATCGGATCCTAGCCTGCACCCTGCTTGTTCAAATGGGAATGCAGGCTGAGACTTGGGGCAGTGTCAGGGGGCGAATTCATCGTTGCCGGGATTCATCATCATTGCAAGGGAGCTTGGCAAACTGAGTTCCCTTGCATGGTGAGTAGTTCCTTTGCGAGGACTGAGGATCCTGGGGAACTGAGTTTTTCAGCCATTTGGGGCTTTTTGTTTGGGTTGGGGAAGGTTTTTTCTGTTTTTTGAAGCTGTATTTGTTTTTGAACCTGAACGACCATGGCTTGCACACACACACACCCCTTAGTTTTGATCCTGGGTACGCCCCTGAACGGGAGCTCACCCCATCGCGGGGATTCGAACCGCCGACCTTCTGATCGGCAAGCCCTAGGCTCTGTGGTTTAGACCACAGCGCCACCCAGGTTCTTTTCTTATCCCTGGCTTTATCACAGTTACAACAACGGCAAGTTGCTCAGGCAGGCCTTTGGAAACGGAGGCACAGGCTTCTCTCGGCGCAAGATGGTATTTGACTGCTGGTTCTAAATGTGTTTCGAGGCACATTTAACTCTTATTTCCCACCCCCCACCCCTTCCTCCTCCCCCACCTGGGTTGCTGCTGGCTGCGGAGAGGGGCAAATGAGGTCAGCACAAGAGGTGAAGGTTCGGAGGGGGGGGGAGAGGAGAAGGCGGAGAGTTACAGATTGAAGAAAGCTGCTCACAGACTGCTATTACCACCAAATTAGAGGCCAAGGCTTTCGCTTCGGAGGAACGCAGGGAACATTTCCCGGGGGGCTTCTATGGAGAGAGACGGAGAGACCCTCCAATTTCCCTCTTTGCCAAGCCAAGCAGCTCCAGAAACTGTTCCTGAGATGCTGAAAGCAAAAGGCGAAAAGGGGGGGAGAAGGATCACCCGAATCAGGTGTAACGTAGCCAAAAATACATAAATAAATTTGGGGGGGGGGTGGCGGCAGCGACGGGAAGAGACGTAATCTCTCCTCTTTGAAAGCAAGCTGGTGCTGAAATATCTGAGGAGCGAAAGGAATAATAAGGAGGAATAAGGAATAATTTATTGGCCAAGTATCAATCATACTTGGAATTTTGCTTCGACTGCATTGCAACGTAAAGAAAACGTACCTCATACACACACTGTTCCCCTTCACGCTACAACAGCACAACAAAGGAACCCCATAACGCCAACTGACCTCCCTTCCGCACACAACTACAAATTCAACAGTTTGATGGCACAAGGGGGGGGGAACTATTCCTGTGCCTAGACGTTTTTGTGTATAGAGTCCTGTAATGGCGTCCGGATGGAAGTAAACAGGTAATGACCAGGATGCAAAGGGTCTGCGACGATTCTCTCTGCTCTCTTCCTGGCTCGAGGAGCATAAAGTGTGTCTGTTGGAGGCAAACTAACACCAATTACCCTCTCTGCCATTCTTACTGCTCGTTGCAGCCTCTTCTTTTCCAGCTTAGAGGCTGTGCCATACCAGACAGTAATAGAATTACAGAGAACAGTTTCAGTGGTACCTCTGTAAAAAAAAGGGGGAGACTCCTGTTGGGAATTTACTTCTGCAAAACCTACTCTGTTGCATTTCCAAAACTGGAGAGCCAGTGTGGTTAAGAGCGGTAGACTTGTAATCTGGGGAACCGGGTTCGCTTCCCCGCTCCTCCACATGCAGCTGCTGGGTGACCTTGGGCCAGTCACACTTCTCTGAAGTCTCTCAGCGCCACTCACCTCACAAAGTGTTTGTTGTGGGGGAGGAAGGGAAAGGAGAATGTTAGCCGCTTTGAGACTCCTTCGGGTAGTGAAAAGCGGGATATCAAATCCAAACTTTTCTTCTTCTTCTTCTTCTTCTTCTTCTTCTTCTTCATCTCTCTGCCTCCGGATGTTTGCATAATTTCCTGGGTATTGGCAGTTTTTGGGTGAATGAGCTTCTGTCCACCAAGGGCCATATTCTCTCTGGTAGAACCTGCCGGGGGCCACATCCTGGGATTGGGAGGGGCCCAAGCTGGCAGTGGGTCCTAAACTGCATGGGACCACCCTGTCTCACCTAAGCCAGAGAAGTTCTCATCAGAGGATGGTGTTACTTGGCAAAGCCCCAAACCCAACTACCGGTAGATTTGAGGACAGCAGAGAGTCAGGAATCTGAGACCAGATATATAAATACACGTGTCATTGTTACTAATATATGTGGTTATATGCATATTAGTACACATTATTTAGGGACACGCGTGGCGCTGTGGTCTAAACCACAGAGCCTAGGGCTTGCCGATCAGAAGGTCGGCGGTTTGAATCCCCGCAATGACGGGGTGAGCTCCGGTTGTTCAGTCCCTGCTCCTGCCCACCTAGCAGTTCGAAAGCACATCAAAGTGCAAGTAGATAAATAGGTACCACTCCGGCGGGAAGGTAAACGGCGTTTCTGTGCGCTGCTCTTGTTCGCCAGAAGCGGCTTAGTCATGCTGGCCACATGACCCGGAAGCTGTACGCCGGCTCCCTCGGCCACTAAAGCAAGATGAGCGCCGCAACCCCAGAGTCATCCGCAACTGGACCTAATGGTCAGGGGTCCCTTTACCTTTTACACATTATTTGGGTGGAGGTCTGCACTGAAAAAATTCAGAGCAGTGCAGATTTTTCGGGGTGACAGCGTTTCAGTTCAGTTCAGTTCCAGAAAGTGTGAACCGGGTCAGTGTTGCCTTTAAATGTGAACTGAATCAAATTCGGGTCCCTCGGTTTCTGAACGTCCTACAAGCCAGCCTGATGAGTCTCTGCAGGGTCTGTTGGCAATGCTGATCGCCATTTTGCTATTAGTAGTTCTGCCGCTCCTGCTACTATTTCTGATCATGGCATTCCGAGCAAAACGCTTCAGATCACGAGGGGGAAAGTCCATCTAGAAAAAGGCATCTCAACCTAGTTAGCAGCTTTTTAAAAAGGAGGTTCCAAAAACACCAGCTGTTTATATCGCAAATGAATGGGGGTGGTGTTTAGATTAATCCATGTGTGAGCAAACCACTTGCTGTTCGAAACCTCCGCACCCTTGAGTCACAGAATTTTTTTATATATATGACTGTGTTTTTACATACACACCCACAGTTCTGTTTGCTTTCAGTGTGGGATCAATTGACTGAGATGCGTTGATGTGTCATGGGACTGGAGATTACCAAACTGACAGCTCTACAGCTTCGCCGTCAGAAGCGGGAGCGATGAACTGCATTGTGCGCGGGCACGCGCACACACACCCCAATTTGGTTCCAGGCCCGGTTCCAGATCCGTGGGAGCCCCCTCATCAACCCTTTGAAGGGCTGCCCCACAAATGACAGAGCGAGCTTGTTTTCAGATGCTCCAGAGGCCAGGACTGCATCAATAGGAGTATAGCATCTAGATCAAGGGAAGTAATAGTACCACTGTATTCCGCTCTGGTCAGACCTCACCTGGAATACTGTGTCCAGTTCTGGGCACCACAGTTCAAGAAGGATACGGACAAGCTGGAACGTGTCCAGAGGAGGGCAACCAAAATGGTCAAAGGCCTGGAAACGAAGCCTTAGGAGGAACGGCTTAGGGAGCTGGGTATGTTTAGCCTGGAGAAGAGAAGGTTAAGGGGTGATATGATAGCCATGTTCAAATATATCAAAGGGTGTCATATAGAGGAGGGAGAAAGGTTGTTTACCGCTGCTCCAGAGAAGCGGACACGGAGCAATGGATTCAAACTACAAGAAAGTAGATTCCACCTAAACATTGCAAAGAACTTCCTGACAGTGAGAGCTGTTGGACAGTGGGATTTGCTGCCAAGGAGTGTGGTGGAGTCTCCTTCTTTGGAGGTCTTTAAGCGGAGGCTTGACAGCCATCTGTCAGGAATGCTTTGATGGTGTTTCCTGCTTGGCAGGGGGTTGGACTGGATGGTCCTTGTGGTCTCTTCAAACTCTATGATTCTATGATTCTAGGTGGGACACAGCAAACACACTTTCGTTCATGTCAGTGGGTCTGCGATGAGAAGGGTGGAGCTGGTGCAAAGAGGCCCGGGAATGGTAGTTTGCTAAAGGGGCTGTTCACTGTCCAACAGCTCTTACTGTCAGGAAGTTCTTCCTAATGTTTAGGTGGAATCTTCTTTCTTGTAGTTTGAATCCATTGCCCCGTGTCCGCTTCTCTGGAGCAGCAGAAAACAACCTTTCTCCCTCCTCTATATGACATCCTTTTATATATTTGAACATGGCTATCATATCACCCCTTAACCTTCTCCTCTCCAGGCTAAACATACCCAGCTCCCTAAGCCGTTCCTCATAAGGCAATGTTTCCAGGCCTTGGGCCATTTTCATTGCCCTCCTCTGGACACCTTCCAGCTTGTCAGTATCCTGTTTCGGTGGGCCTCCTTTGAGGAGAGCTGGCATTGGATGCCGCCCGTAATTCTCGACCCCAGAAACGAAGCGCGTGGCGAATCCTCCCTTCCTGCGACGGAGCCAGCCTTTGCTCGCATGTTCACCTTCAAGTGTCCCCTCCTGCTATTATTATTCTTCCCAGCCCTGCTAATTATCTCCTCTCTTTGTGTTTAAGAAAGTGCGCCCGCGTCCTCCCACAATCCCCTCCTCCTCCCCGGGTTCCATCTTGTTTGCTCTGCCCCTGCCTCCTTAAAATAAAAACAGTCTTTTGCTAATTATCGGCAGAGCAACGGTGGCAGCGGGTGGGAGAACATCTCGAATTTGGCTGAAGAAACAAACGCATCTCCTCGCTAGGATGCACCGACTTCTGCTGAGGATCGTGTCTATGCCCCAAGTCCTTGGGGAGGGTGGGGTGGCCAGGGGTGGCCCAAGATGCCCCCATTGCCATCCCCACAACTGGGGAGGGGGGGCTGAGGTTCTGCAAGGGCACCCTCCTCTTGCCCAAACTTGGTGCCCGAGTTGCGCTTTTCCAGAGGTGTCAGAAGCGGTCGGCAGGCGGGAAGGCATCTCTTGAGTTTCTGCCGCCCGAAGCAGCTGCTTCACCCTGCCTCATCTGTGGGTCGGTTCTGGGTGCAAGGTTTCAGGCAGGGGGTGTTCCAAGACCTGCCTGGCGATGCCGCGAATGAGCCTGGGACTCTGCAAGCAAAGCAGGTGCTGCACCATTCAGTGGCGTAGCGAGGGCGGGGCGAAGGGGACGGGGTGACCCGGGTTCCAGGGGAGGGGGGTGACACTTGGGATGGCGGATTTGGCGCATGCTCACTCTGTCCTGACGTTGCGTTGTGACATCACGACACAACGTCAGGACGCCCCGCCCCCAGGGGGTGCCTCCGTTCGCCGCCCCGGGTAGCAAGGAGGCTTCCTCCACGCCTGGCACCACTCCAGCCCACCAATAAAGCAAGCTTCTAGTCCTCATCGTCCTGACTAAATAATAAATAATAATAATTTTTTATTTATACCCCATCCTCAGGGCGGCTAACACCAAATATTAATTACAATAAAACGTAATAGGAAAACAAACAAACAAACAAATAAACAGTTAATTAAAATGCGGTTTTAAATGCAGCTTTAAATGCAGCCTCATTTTAGTAGTATCCCATAAATCAAGACCATAAAGGAAGGAAACATCAGATATTCACCCGAGCCAGCGATCGATGATGGTCTTACATAGGCCAGCAAAATAGCCAAGGGATAATTTATATACCAAATCCCATATAAGGGGTCAGAGTGAGTCCAAGCCGAAGGCCAGGCGGAACAGCTCCGTCTTGCAGGCCCTGCAGAAAGATGTCAAATCCCACAAGGTCCTAGTCTCTTGTGACAGAGCGTTCCACCACGTCGGGGCCAGTGCTGAAAAGGCCCTGGCCCTAGTTGAAACCAATCTAACCTCCTTGAGGCTCGGGACCTCCAAAGTGTTGTTATTTGTGGACCTTAAGGTCCTCTGCGGGGCATACCAGGAGAGGCTGTCCCGTAGGTACGAGGGTCCTGGCTGCATAGGGCTTTAAAGGTCAAAACCAGGACCTTAAACCTGACCCAACCGGGAGCCAGGGCTGGTTGAAACAGAGGTGCAGGGCCAGTGGTGCATCCAGCTCAGTGCTGTCGGGATTGGCTGGGTCCTTCTCAGTCCTACCTGGAGTTCCCCAGGAATTGAACCCGGGCCTTCTGCTTGCCAAGCAGGGGCTCTAGCACCGAGATGAGTCACTCTCCCTTCTAATGTTGCCCCTGGGCACTAGACCAAAGGAATAACTCGGTCAGCAGAGGACGGGGCTCTCGGGGTCATGCGTTCGAGCCCCACGTTGGGCAAAAGATTTCTGCATCACAGGGGGTTGGTCTAGATGACCCCTGGGGTTCCTTCCAACTCTACAATTCTGTGATATACGTGCTGAGTGGCATGTATTTACTTTTTTTTATTAAAAATATGAAAAAAAAAAGATCAAGCTGCTTTTTTCTAATTTATCTTCAGCCGGGATTATTGCAGTCTTTTGCGATGCAATTTGAAAACATATTACACCTTGTTGGTATCTGCGTCTCAGGGAGCGAGAGAGAGGAGGAGGGACGGAGACAAATGAAAGATCTTTAAAGCTAGGAGAACAAGGAGGAGAGTCGGTAGGTGAAGCCTTCCTTGTGTGTGTTTTCTCCCCAGCTGGGATGCAGGATTGCCAGGTCAGGAGCACCCCAGACCCAGAGTTTTCAGAGCCCAAACCTGGGACCAGCCCCCGGTGACGTCTCAGGCCCTGGAGATAGACTCATAGAACTTTAGAGTTGGAAGGGGCCCTGAGGGTCATCCAGTCCAACCCCCTGCAATGCAGGAATCTCTTGCTCAACGTGGGGCTCGAACCCATGACCCATGCTCTACTGACTGAGCTATCCAAGCTCATGAAGGATAACTGGGAGAGGGGAGGGGAGCGTGCAGGTACGTCCCCCAAGTTATCCTGCATTTGTGACAGCACAGCGCTGGTCCCCTGGAGATGTTGGCTGTCCAAAACCACAGCACCCAATTATTTAGTTAATTACTGAGAACACTGGCAGTTGAAAACTGGGAGACCTTTTAAGCTGAAGAGCAATGTGGCTGATGTGCAGTCACAATTATGTAGCCTGATGATGATGATGAAGATGATAAAATTTATTATTTATACCCTGCCCATATGGCTGCGTTTTCCCAGCCACTCTGGGCAGCTCCCAACAGAATATTAAAAACAGAACAAAACATCCAACATTTAAAACTTCCCTAAACAGGGCTGCCTTCAGATGTCTTCTAAAAGTCAGATAGTTGCTTATTTCCTTGACATCTGACGGGAGGGTGTTCCACAGGGCGGGCGCCACCACCGAGAAGGCCCTCTGCCTGGTTCCCTGTAACCTCACTCCTCGCAGGGAGGGAACCGCCAGAAGGCCCTCGTAGCAGGACCTCAGTGTTTGGGCTGAGCGATGGGGGTGGAGACGCTCCTTCAGGTATACAGGACCGAGGCCGTTTAGGGCTTTCAAGGTCAGCAGCAACACTTTGAATTGTGCTTGGAAATGTCCTGGGAGCCAATGTAGGTCTTTTAGGGCTGGTGTTATATGGTCTCGGTGGCCACTCCCAGTCACCAGTCTAGAAGCCACATTCTGGATTAATTGCAGTTTCTGGGTCACCTTCAAAGGTAGCCCCACGTAGAGCGCATTGCAGTAATCCAAGCGAGAGATAACCAGAGCATGCACCACTCTGGCGAGACAGTCTGCGGGCAGGTAGGGTCTCAGCCTGCGTACCAGATGGAGCTGGTAGACAGCTGCCCTGGACACAGAATTAACCTGCGCCTCCATGGACAGCTGTGAGTCCAAAATGACCCACTGGCTGCGCACCTGGTCCATCGGGGGCACAGTTACCCCATCCAGGACCAGGGAGTCCCCCACACCTGCTCGCCCCCTCGTCTCCCAAAAACAGTACTTCTGTCTTGTCAGGATTCAACCTGTTAGCCGCCATCCATCCTCCAACCGCCTCCAGGCACTCCCACAGGACCTTCACCACCTTCACTGGTTCTGATTTAAAAAGAGAGGTAGAGCTGGGTATCATCCGCATACTGATGAACACCCAGCCCAAATGAAATCGTCTCCCCCCTCAGCCATGCTCATTGGGTCAGGAATCATGGGAGCTGTAGTCCAACAATATCAGGTGGTCAAAGTTTATCCTCCTCTGTTAGGCACTGAATGCAGTGAGATTTACTTCTGTGTAGAGACAGGCGCGGGATGATATAGTCACACGATAAAATAAACCCAATTGCATTCAAGTAAATACCTCCGATATATTTCCAGGGCTCAATTCATTTTTGAGATATTGAAGGAAATGTAACGCAAAAATAAACAACGCAGAAAAACCACCCCGTTTAATTTAACAAACCGTTAATATTCGCCGCTAGAAGGAAGGATAGATACCATCTCTCATATATATACACAGTGACAGACCAACAACAAAACAGGAAAGCCACATTGTTCTCAGCTTGGACACTTGCATTCTGTATTTGTGTGTGTGTGTTTAATATATATACGAAGGCCACTGGGCTAGAAAAAAGGGCCCAGGAAACATATAGCATAAATAAATACAATAAATACATTAATACGTTTAAAAGTGGGCTTCAAAACAATTGGGAACAGCCAGCTTCACCCCAAACACATCTTATTACAAAATTTCAGTTTGGGAACAATTTTAATACTGCTCTGGATATTCCTGAGATGATAGACATGAGGGGCTTAAAACAGTCCATATTAATAATAACAACAACAATAAACACCATATAAAAGCTAATAAACGATTGCACAAACGGGATCTGCAACGAAACGTTGCAGCGTGTGGAGCGCTACCCGGTTCCGGATTTGCACCCACTTTCTTCCCTTCCCCTTCTCCCCTTGTCCCAAGCAGCACAACACGGTTGCATCTCGTACGGAAATTGTGCGTGCCCAATGCCTGCCACCCCCACCCCCACCCCGCCATGCCAGGCAGGTGTGGGTGGGAGGGAGAAACAGACACACACACACACACAACCCACCCTTCCAGAGAAGACTCGGTCTGCCCCAAGCAAGCCAGAGAGCTTATAAAGCTCTTTTTGCATCTAGTCTGCTTGGGTTACCCTTTTAAAGCGGAGAAGCCAGGGACTGAACCTGGGGCCTCCTCTTTCTCTGAGCGAACGCTCCCCCTTTGAGACACAGGAACATAAAGGTAAAGGGACCCCTGACCATCAGGTCCAGTTGTGTCCGACTCTGGGGTTGCGCACTCATCTCGCTCTATAGGCCTAGGGAGCCGGCGTTTGTCCGCAGACAGCTTCCGGGTCATGTGGCCAGCATGACAAAGCCGCTTCTGGCGAACCACAGCAGCGCACGGAAACGGCGTTTACCTTCCCGCCGGAGCGGTACCTATTTATCTACTTGCACTGGTGTGCTTTCAAACTGCTAGGTGGGCAAGAGCTGGGACCAAGCAACGGGAGCTCACCCCGTCATTGCAGGGATTCGAACCGCCGACCTTCTGATCGGCAAGCCCTAGGCTCTGTGGTTTAACCCACAGCGCCACCCGCGTCCCGCAGGAACATAGGAAGGTGCTTTATGCAGAGTGAGGTCACTGGTCCAGGCAGGGCTGTGTCATACACCAGCTGGCCCAGAGACTGACTGTTTTAGCGCTAGCAGCGCTTGTGGTCTGGATCCTAAACAATGGCAACCCACAGAGCAAGGCGCCCAATGCCATCTCAGCGTTGCTGCGAAACAGAAACCGGCGCTGCAGTGCGGCAGGAGTAAAGTCACAAACCTGTGACTGGCCACAAATATGTGTCTTATTATTTTATTATTATTATTATTATTAAACGAAATGGCTCGTGCCGTTACCCTGCCGCGGTGAAGCGCTTCCGGAAACCGATAAAACGAGCCTCTCGTCAGAGGAACGCAGCCAAGTCCAGACAAGTCCTTCTGTCTGGCCAGCCCTAAGATGGAATTCAAGATGGCAGCAACAGCTTGGCTGCCCCTCCCCTCCCCGCCCAGGGTGGCCTGGCGACCTGCCTGTGTCTGAAGACCTCTGCTAGGAATGCCCCCTCGAAGGATCAAGTTGCCCCCCCCCCCAGTTTTGATAGACCCGGTGGGACCGACCCACTTCCCCCCCCCCCAAGGGCAGAGTGTTCATTCATCGGCATGGACCTCGTAAGACTTTGCCGAATTCCCTGCCAGCGCATTGGCCAACTTTGCTCAGTATTGCCTACTGAGGGGAGAAAAAATGTGGCCCTCCGGGCTCCTCCGTGCGGCCCTTGCACATCTCCTCAGCCTTCACCAGTCCTAACTGTGGGAGGATGGCCACAGTCAAGAGAGCTCCTTGCTCTGTATCCCTGGGTGGTATGGAAAATTTAATAAATGATAATAATACATGTGGACCTCTGGACCTCCCCGCCTGGCCCTCAGAACATTCCCCAGGCCATACTCCTTGCTCCACACACCCTCCTTGCGTGTTTTTGCCTGGCCAGGCAGGGTGCGTACCTGAAATCTGACCATGCCTCTCACTCACCTGGTCGGAGTGTGGGCGTAGAAACTAACCTTACTATGCAATGGAAGCGTTGCTCCGCCCCCCTTTTCCATCTGACCCCGCCCACCACTGGGCTCCAGGACCGACTGGCAACAAGCAGAAAGGTTTCCCCAGCCGGGTATCAAATCGTAGAGTTGGGAGGGACCCTGAGGGTCATCTGGGTCCAACACCCCCCCCCTGCAATGCAGGAATCTAGACTCTGTGTGTGTGCTATAACCACTGAGCAGCACAGCCTCCCCGCAAGGAAGTTGACCTCTGCTCTCCCGGCGTGGGTGACTGAAACCCTCTGCCGCCTCCGCCGCTGCCACCCCGCCCCTCTCGCCTCTTGAAATCCCGATTTTCCGGCAGACAGCTGGGCTGGGCTGCCGTGCCTCAACCTGCCTCAAGTATCGCCCAGCACCATGTGGAAGCTGAGAGGCAGAAACTCTCTCTCTCTCTCTCTCTTTCTCAGGTCACCAACTCGAACGTCACGGATCCGAAGCGCCGCTTTCTGGTTCTGCCGACGCCTCCGACGTCGTGTTTCTCCGGATCCGTCTTTCTTCCCCTCCTCCTCCTCGCTTGGAGACCTGCAATTTAGCAAGGAGCGACAGGGAACACAGAGGGGAAGATTTAGGGCTGATAAAAACACAGGGCGTCTTCAAAACAGCACCTAGTCCAGGGGTGCCCAAACTTTTTTTCAAAGAGGGCCAGATTTGATGAAGTGAACATGCGTGGGGGCCGACCAGAGTTGTTGAGCTTTTTTCAGGATTTGACCCCAATAAATAAACACAGGGACCGGATAAAACCTGCCAGATATTAGGCCCCCAAAACAGACTTTGGACAAGCCTGGCCTGGTCAAAACTGCAGGATTCCCTCTCCTCTTTTTTTTTTATCAAAAAAAAACTAAATGTTTATGCCTATCAAGTTTAGACGTTTCGCTAATTTTGCAACCATTTTAACATTTCAAAACTTGACTTCCTTTCCCCCTTTCTTTCTACGGTCCCTTAAATTTATTTTTAATATCTTCCGCATATCCAAATTAACTTAATTTGCTCGTTTATTCCTCTACTTTAAATATATACTCTTATCAAACTGCGGGTTATTACAATAACCCTGCCGGTGTTCTTATCCGTTTACAATTTCTTTGCAAATATTCAATAAACCATTTCCATTCTTTTACAAAAAAAGTTTGTTATACTGATTTCTTATTCTTCTGGTTAAGTTTCGCCATTTCTGCATATTCCATAAGTTTTTGTATCTATTCTTCCTTTGCTGGGTCTTCTGCTTCTTTGCATTTCGGGGCGAGTAACATTCTTTCCGCTGTACTCGCACACAGCCGTACCTTGTTTTGCGGCCGGGATCCGTCCCGGAGCCCCGGCCGCTAACCGAAAAGGACGCAGTGCAAAGCACCGCTTCTGTGCGTGCACGCAGAGCGGTTTGCACTTCTGCACATGCGCGAAGTGCAATTTAGCATTTCTGCGCATGCGCGAGCGGCAAACCCGGAAGTGACCCATTCCGGTACTTCCGGGTTTGCCGCGGACGTTCGCCGGATTGGACGCTAGACAAGGTTCACGGAGGTATTACTGTACATCAGGGGTGGCCAACTCCCAAGAGACTGCGATCTACTCACAGAGTTAAAAACTGGCAGTGATCTACCCCCTTTTTTTGGGGGGGGGTTAGGTCAAAGTTGTTGAGCTTTTTTTGGAAGGAAGAAGGTCCATTTTGTGGGGGGTTGGGTCAAAGTTGTTGAGTTTTTTCAGGGAGGAGGTAAAATGTTGAGCTTTTTTAAAGGGAGCCACAGTTGTTCAGCTTCTTTGGGGGGGAGCCAATGATCTACCAGTGATCTACTGCAGACATCCAGTGATCTGCTGGTAGATCACGATCTACCTGTTGGACATGCCTGCTGTACATGAATAAGTTTCTATACATTTTAGGTAGTTCTGTCCCTGTAATTCCCAAAAGAAAACCTTCTGGGTTTTGTTTTGTTTTGTTTTACAAACGTTATTTTAAACATCCTTTTCAATTCGTTATATATCATCTCCCAGTAAGCTTTAACCTTTACTACAAGACCACCCCTCCCAGAACTCCCTCCCGCAGGAGGCAAGGACGGCGGCCAACTTAAGTGGCTCCCAAAGAGAATTGGACCAATTCGAGGAAGGAGGAAGAGAGGTTTGTCGCAGAATCATAGAACTGCAGATCTGGAAGGGACCACAGAGGTCATCTGGCCCAATCCCCGGCCCCTGCCAATGGCTACTAGCCATTGCTTACATTATTATGGAACCTCCAGTCCAGAGGCAGTCTATCAGGATCCCTAAGCCAGGGGTCAGCAAACTTTTTCAGCAGGGGGTCGGTCCACTGTCCCTCAGACCTTGTGGGGGGGCGGACTATATTTTGGGAAAAAATAATGAACGAATTCCTATGCCCCACAAATAACCCAGAGATGCATTTTAAATAAAAGCACACATTCTACTCATGTAAAAACACCAGGCAGGCCCCACAAATAACCCAGAGATGCATTTTAAATAAAAGGACACATTCCACTCGTGTAAAAACACCAGGCAGGCCCCACAAATAACCCAGAGATTCCTGGACTGTCCGCAGGCCGGACTGAGAAGGCCATTGGGCCAGATTTGGCCCCTGGGCCTCAGTTTGCATACCCATGCCCTAAGCTCTATCTGTCCACTGTGAGAAAGGAATGCCGAACTAGCTGGGCCATTGGTTTGATCCAGCATGTCCGATTCGAACTAGTTACAGGTGGGTAGCCGTGTTGGTCTGCCATAGTCGAAACAAAATAAAAAATTCTTTCCAGTAGCACCTTAGAGACCAACTGAGTTTGTTCTTGGTATGAGCTTGTATCTGAAGAAGTGTGCATGCACACGAAAGCTCATACCAAGAACAAACTCAGTTGGTCTCTAAGGTGCTACTGGAAAGAATTTTTTATTTTGTTTCGATTCGAACTAGTTAGCCATACGGGGTTAAAAATGTGTGAGGCAACCAGCCCGGCATCCTGACTTCCCCGGCGTGGCCAAGCAGGTGTGTAGATGTCCATCATTTAGAAAGAAGAGCTCGAGGAGTTAAAATAACAATAACATCCTGTCTTGGGTCAGCATCCGCATCCCTAGCTATGTTGCCAACTATGGTGTCACAGAATGTTTACGGACACTCAAATAGCTCTGGAAGAAACATCTGTTGGTCCGGAGGGATGCTTAAGAGCATTCCAACAGCTCAGGAGGAAGGTGTTGCTCACAGGATGCTGGTGATTAGCAAAATTGCAGGGATGAAATGGGAAAACATCAGGAATGCCAGCAGGAGGGAGGGTGGAAGTGCCACTTCCGAGGCCTATCAGGAGCTCGGGAAAGCTTTCTGTCTGGGTTTGGGAAGGTGTACCTGCTTGTGGTCTCTTCCCACGGCTTACCTTTGGATATCTGCTAGCTGCTGTTATTTGCTCACGTGAGAGATTTCAAAAACAACAACACTGTCCTTCCGAATGATGGCGCCATGCCCGGCAGTTCCTCAGGCTCCCAAAGCAAACATCACCTGTGTTGTTGTTTTTTTAAAGAAAGGGAGAGATTGTCAGGCTGCATGCAAACGTCAATCAAAAAAAAAAAAACTTCCAAGAGGGGAGGGGGATCAGATCAGGCCCGTCCCAATAGAGAGAAATTGCCACCGCCTCATATTTATCTCCCCAGTGAAGAAAATAACAAGAATAACGGAATTTAAAAATTTAAGTAAATCGGCACAGGTATGATTCCCCAGCTGTGAAGAACCTCCATACTATTGCTTTGGATGAAAGATTATAAATAAATAAATACCTAGCAGCTGCCCCGTGGGTGAATCCCTCTCCGCCCCAGCTATTGACTGACATGCTGTGATGTCACAGAATGTTCACAAACATTCTAACGACAGGGAGCGAGGGAGGGAAGGAAGGGCGAGGTGTGGAATGTAGTCCACTGGGCCACGTGAGGCATGGCAAGACCTGCGTGAGTTTCTACACCACGTTATCAGGGCCAGCCCAAGACATTTTGGCGCCTGAGCCGAACCACAAAATGCTGCCCCCCCTCCACCCGCCACCATCGAAGAAGGGGTGAGTGAAAATCTACATCGGGAACAATGTTCTATTGGCCTAGAAGGAGCATGGCAGGGGGCGTTGCCGAGGAGGTGGCAAATCTGCTGCCCCTGTGGATCCCGCCACAGAAGGTGGTCACCTCACCTTGCCTCATGGGTGGGCCGGCTCTGCATATTATTTAGCTATAGTTCTTTCAAAAAATGTAGTGCCGGGCCCTTCCACGACTAAACAGCATTCCCAGGGTGGCTTGCAAAACCGTAAACTCTACGTGGATTATCAGGCCTCCAGATCTGAACTGAATTCTCCAGGTTTGCCTGAATACCTACAGATGGCAGCTTGAATCTCAAGGTAGATGAGAGAGACCCAATTAACCTCCGTCTCCTAGGGCTGCCACGGTCATATCACCAGGGGCAAGCTGAGACTCTCCAAATGTCCTACTTTCCAGCGACAGTCCGGGAATAACAGAAGCCATCTAGGTTTCTGGTTTGATCCCAGACTGCCCTGCATCTCCTCAATTGTTGTTGTTGTTGTTCAGTCGTTCAGTCGTGTCCGACTCTTCGTGACCCCATGGACCAGAGCACGCCAGGCACCCCTATCCTCCACTGCCTCCTGCAGTTTGGTCAAACTCATGCTAGTTGCTTTGAGAACACTGTCCAACCATCTCGTCCTCTGTCGTCCCCTTCTCCTTGTGCCCTCCATCTTTCCCAACATCAGGCTCTTTTCCAGGGAGTCTTCTCTTCTCATGAGGTGGCCAAAGTATTGGAGCCTCAACTTCAGGATCTGTCCTTCCAGTGAGCACTCAGGGCTGATTTCTTTAAGGATGGATAGGTTTGATCTTTCTGCAGTCCATGGGACTCTCAAGAGTCTCCTCCAGCTTCTCCTCAATAGGACATCCCTATTTTCATTGGAGAAATGTCAGAGGGGATGGAACAGGATGTCCCTATTTTCATCAGCGAAATGTTGGAGGGCATGCAAGCTCACGGGCCATCTCTGCCATGGGATGGCATAGAGGCAAGCCCTGGAGATGGAGATCAATTAGGAGAGGGGAGCAGGAGAAGGAAGAAGCCCCCCCCCCTCGAGTGTCTACGTGAGAATTTGCAGACCGCTTCTCCCAGGCTGAAGCTTGCAAGCTGCATCAACAGTCATTGTTGCTTATTATTATTATTATTATTATTATTATTATTATTATTATTATTATTATTATTTTATTTGTACCCCGCCCATCTGGCTAGGTCCCCCAAGCCACTCTGGGCGGCTTCCAACAAATATTAAAATACATTAAAATGTCACAGATTTAAAACTTCCCTAAACAGGGCTGCCTTCAGGTATTTACTATTACCACGGGAAGCTCCTTCACCCACCTGAAAAGTCAGGCCCTCTGACCTGCGTCCTGGAGGGGGCCAAGAAAACCTGGAGGCTTCAGGGCAGACCTGGAGGTCTAGCCCAGGCATAGGCAAACTCGGCCCTCCAGATGTTTTGGGACTACAACTCCCATCATCCCAGTGGTCAGGGATGATGGGAGTTGCAGTCCCAAAACATCTGGAGGGCCGAGTTTGCCTATGCCTGGGCTAGCCATGGCCGGCGGTAGTCCTTGCGGAGCTGGCCATCCCACCCTGCCGGTTGGCCAAGTTGGTTGCTCAACCCTTCAGTCATGGCGGGGTGAGGCTTACTGTCAGGGGATTGCTAGCTGCACAATACAGACATGCATCGCCCTTCCAAAGTGGTGCACATTTGCAACTGACAGTCATCTTCTCCTTGAAAGGCCGTCTGATCTGGTTCCCATTTGAAGGTAGAAGAAGAAGAAGAAGAAGAAGAAGAAGAAGAAGAAGAAGAAGAAGAAGAAGAGGAGGAGGAGGAGGAGGAGTTTGGATTTGATATCCCGCTTTTCACTACCCGAAGGAGTCTCAAAGCGGCTCACATTCTCCTTTCCCTTCCTCCCCCACAACAAACCCTCTGTGAGGCGAGTGGGGCTGAGAGACTTCAGAGAAGTGTGACTAGCCCAAGGTCACCCAGCAGCTGCATGTGGAGGAGCAGAGGCACGAACCCGGTTCCCCAGATTACGAGTCTACCGCTCTTAACCACTACACCACACTGGCTCACATGGATAGCCCAGGAGAGGCTGAGAGGTTGCCGGAGGCCAGGGAAAACCTAGGCACCCCATCAACATCTTCCCAGCTAGGGAAAGACGTCTTCCATTTCCATTTGAATTAGTGTGTGTGTTTCCAAAGTTGCTGCCAAGGAGTGTGGTGGAGTCTCCTTCTTTGGAGGTCTTTAAGCGGAGGCTTGACATCCATCTGTCAGGAATGCTTTGATGGTGTTTCCTGCTTGGCAGGGGGTTGGACTGGATGGCCCTGGTGGTTTCTTCCAACTCTATGATTCTATGATCTGGAAGTATCAAATCACCGTTTGTACATTTCATGCAAGTCATGTGTGGCCCTACGTCCTCTTTTTTTTGGGGGGGGAATACACAACATTCCACCCCAAATGATGCGCTTCTTAACTTTGCCATTATCAAAGAGTCGGATCCTGGGCAGAGAGGATGGCCTTTGGCAGTTGCACTTGGGCGGAACGTCCAAAGTCAGCCCCCTCTCCAGCAGCTTCAAAGCCAGTCCCGTGGTTCTGTGGTACCCATGATGCAGTGCAATGCAAGGGAAGGCCCACTGCATCATGGGCACTGTAGTATGCTAATGCCAAAGGAGACTGGATGTGTTTTGTATTCGTTGATGTACCCTCACATGCAACAATTATTTTCTAATTTTTCATCTGGTTGCATTAAAAAAAAAAAAAAGCTAGAGAATTTCGCCAACTCGGGGGGACAACTGGCAACACTCGTATGGGTGATCTCAGCGATCAAGCTGGGATATAAAGTGCCTCCTAAGGTAGCCCTGGACCTAAGTGGCACTGACCACACGGCACCTCAGTGAAACATCCGTTATGCAAAATGTTATCGGGGTCACGGGAGCCATGGAAAGATGTACAGGCAAGTTCATCGTTTGGCAGGTTCCATTCAATTTCTTGGGTAATTGTGAAAGCTCTGCAGACAGTTGTACATTTTAAATGCACATGGTGTCTTGTGTTGCAAACCCCTAAATTTGTTTCCCGGGAGCTGCGGGGGTTGCAGTGACCCCCCAACAGGTACCGCAAGCAGATAACAATCGCAACTGACCCACCCCGCAGGGTCGTCGCAAGGATCACAACCGACAACCTCTCCAGCAAAGGTCTTGTGCAAACGCTAGTTATAATCCTGACATTTTCTTGCAGGGGGGGGAAGTCAACCCTCCTGATTAAAAAGCAGAGTTTGCTCCGCTGCCCCTTCTGGGATCGCAACGAGGTGACCTCTTTCTGCTAGCAAAACACACACACACACACACACACACACACACACACACACACCAAGCTGTTTGCTCAGAAAGCACACAGATAAATAAATTTCGCATATTGGCCAGGGCAATAAGCATCCCTACCACCCCCAAATCTGCGAGGCCGTGTCTTAAGTGAATTTTTATGGCCAACATTATCAACCACCAGGATACCTACATGGAGAAGAGTCTGGCTCCTTCTCCCAAACACTGCCAATTATCTGCCGGCGCATTAGAAAAAGGGGGGCAGGAAGATAAACGGGGCCTTTACGCTGTTTTCTCTTGTGTTGGGTGGAAAACCACCAGGACAGAGTCCCGTGCCCCGGTTGTTGCCATCAATATGCATGGCCGTGACATACAGGTCACCGACTCTGCAAAGGGAAGCATCACGGCATCTGGAATTAACACGCCTCTTTTGTGTGTGTAGGGGGTCTTTCTCAAATGTGGGGCATGCAGGACTGCCGCCTCAACAAGGTCAAACCAGGAGGTGCCACTGGTGCCAAATGCAGCAGCTCAACTGACTGCTCGCCAGGGGCCACCGGCAGCTGGTTAGCTGGCGGCGTCCGGTCAAGTTGGTGGTACCAGACAGGGCCGGCCCGCTCACGGGGCACAGTGTGGCAGTTGCCTCGGGCGGCAGGCTGGGGGCAACCAGGAGGAGTGGCAGATACGGGACCCCAAGGAGAGGACCACTAAGCGCAGGAGACAAGGGACGCTTGCCACTGCCTGCTCCTCTCCAGCCTCCTTCTTTCCCCAACACCTTCAGTGCTTCTCTGGGCTGCATCCAGTCAACTTGGACAGAGGCGGTGGTTAGGATCAGAAGGTTGGAGGTTCGAACCCACCCCGGAGCAGCTGTGGGCAGGATTCCTGCACATAGCTGTCAACCCTCCCTGCTGTTCCCCACTGCTATAATAAGGTAATTTCCCGCAAAAAAACAGGAAAGGTTGACAGCTATGTTCCTGCATTGCAGGGGGTTGGACTAGATGACCCCTGGGGTCCCTTCCAACTCAACAATTATATGATTCTGTGAAATGAGGAGAGGGAGAACAGTGCTTCTTTTTCCTCTTCTTTGGCAATCCCTTGTAGCCGAGTGAGATTGTCTTCCATGAACACGGTCTTAACAGTGAGTCCGTAAGTGACCGTGAAGGCCAATTCTGGATCCATACATCCTTCCACAGTGGAGACATAGGTTTCCGGGCGGGAGTTGGTCATGGTGAGGGTTTGCCAAGCATGCCTTCCTCCTAGCACGTTTCTCCCTTGCGTCCTGAGTTCGAGTGTCTTCAAAGCCCATGACACCTTTGGTCAAGGCTGTTCTCCAACAGGAGCGTTCACAGGCCAGCGTTTCCCAGTTGTCAGTGTTTATACTGCATTTTTAAAGATCTGCCTTGAGAGAGTCTTTAAACCTCTTTTGTCGGCCGCCAGCATTACGCTTCCCATTTTTAAGTTCGGAATAGAGTAGTTGCTTTGGCAGACGATAATCAGGAATCCGCACAACATGACCAGTCCAACGAAGTTGATGTTGAAGAATCATTGCTTCAACGCTGGTGATCTTTGCTTCTTCCAGGACACTGGCATTAGTTTGTCTGTCTTCCCAAGTGATGTGTAAATTTTTTGGGAGACACCAGTGATGGAATCTTCCAAGGAGTTTGAGATGGCGTTTATAAGTGGTCCATGTTTCACAAGCATACAGCAAGGTTGGTAGTACAACAGAGAACAGTGCAGGCCACTTTGAGCCAGTTGGAGGAAAAGGAGGACATGGATATATTTGCAGCAAAAGCAAATAAGCTGTCGCCAAAGCGGATCCTGTTGGTCTTGCTCTTGGTCTTGTTGTTGTTGTTGATCAGTCGTTCAGTCGTGTCTGACTCTTCGTGACCCCATGGACCAGGGCACGCCAGGCACGCCTATCCTCCACTGCCTCTCACAGTTTGG
Source organism: Lacerta agilis (assembly GCF_009819535.1). Lineage (NCBI taxonomy): Eukaryota > Metazoa > Chordata > Lepidosauria > Squamata > Lacertidae > Lacerta > Lacerta agilis. The sequence continues at coordinate 3,678,011 of NC_046329.1, read as the reverse complement.
CCAAACTCATGTTAGTAGCTTCGAGAACACTGTCCAACCATCTCATCCTCTGTCGTCCCCTTCTCCTTGTGCCCTCCATCTTTCCCAACATCAGGGTTTTTTCCAGGGAGTCTTCTCTTCTCATGAGGTGGCCAAAGTACTGGAGCCTCAACTTCAGGATCTGTCCTTCCAGTGAGCACTCAGGGCTGATTTCTTTAAGGATGGATAGGTTTGATCTTCTTGCAGTCCATGGGACTCTCAAGAGTCTCCTCCAGCACCATAATTCAAAAGCATCAATTCTTTGGCGATCAGCCTTCTTGATGGTCCAGCTCTCACTTCCGTACATCACTACTGGTCTTGCTCTTAGTCTTGCTCTTTCTCAAAAAAGGAAGATTAGCAGTGACAAGATCCACCAAAGGCACAAAGGGGAAACAGGTCACCCTGGAAAAACTGGCTTTGCTTCTCTACACAACGTTTCTGAGTCCTGACTCAGGAGAGGTGTAGCACACGACCAGCAACCATAATTACTGTTTATCCAGACACCTGCCCAGTGATCACACTCAAAGATCCACGGAGGGGACTGAGCAAAGATTATTATTATGATATATTATGTATTATATTAATATATCGTTCTAAGTAGTAGTAGTAGTAGCAGTGGGGATGCGGGTGGCGCTGTGGGTTAAAACACAGAGCCTAGGGGTTGCTGATCAGAAGGTCGGCGGTTCGAATCCCCGCAACGGGGGTCCCTGCTCCTGGCAACCTGGCAGTTCAAAAGCAGAGCATGCCAGTGCAAGTAGATAAATAGGTACCACTCCGGCGGGAAGGTAAACGGCATTTCCGTGTGCTGCTCTGGTTCGCCAGAAGCAGCTTAGTCATGCTGGCCACGTGACCCGGAAGCTGTACGCCAGCTCCCTCGGCCAATAAAGCAAGATGAGCGCCGCAACCCCAGAGTCGTCCGCAACTGGACCTAATGGTCAGGGGTCCCTTTACCTTTACCTAGTAGTAGTGGTAGTAGATAGGACTATTTATACCCTGTCTTTTTCCCTGATGGGACACAGTGGAACTTCCAGATAGGCAGAGCACAAGACTCTTAATCTCAGGGTCGTGGGTTCGAGACCCACATCGGGCAAAAGGTTCCTTCCGACGCTACAATTCTGTGATTTTATGAAAACATAGGAAAACCAACCCTTGCAATACCGTGAAACATTGATAGGATTAAAACTATGCACACAAATAACTTTGCTGGCAGTGTTTGCCGATGGATCTGGTTGGCCGCTGTAGAAACGAGGAGGCGGATTGGAACGGGCCTTTGGTCTGATCCAACGGAATTCCTTCTTACGCTGCTCTTAGAAGAGCCCAAAGGGGTTGGACTACATGGGATGGGGGAACCACGTGTTGAGATTCCTGCATTGCAGGGGGTTGGACTAGATGACCCATGGGGTCCCTTCCAACTCTAGAATTCTATGATTCCAGTCCTCCTCCCATAGTGGCCAGCCAAATGCAGGCAAGAATGCTCTCCCTTCCTGTGGTTTCCAGCAACGGGTATTCCATAGAACCGTAGAATTGTTGAGTTGGAAAGGGACCCCCGCGGGTCATCTAGTCCAACCCCCTGCAATGCTGGAATCTCAACACGCAGTCCTCCCCTTCCACGACCACCCCCATTTCAATCCATGCTGGGCCCTGCTTAGCTTTGCAAATGCGCTTGGCGGTTTTCCTTCTGTGTGCCACTCATGCACACCTATGAACCGGCATGCACACGAGAGGCAGAATCCGCCCACCAGGTTAGACATGTAACTTCTCAAGACCTGGAAGGAGCTAAACTCTGAAGGACAACAAGGGTAAGGCCCGTAAATGGGTGGGAATATAAGAAGCTGCCTTATACCCTTAGCCAAACCACTGGTCCCTCTCACCCAGGAATCACAGAATCTTAGAATTGTAGAGCTGGAAGGATCATCTAGCCCAGGCATGACCAAACTTGGCCCTCCAGCTGTTTTGGGACTACAATTCCCATCATCCCTGACCACTGGTCCTGTTAGCTAGGGATGATGGGAGTTGTAGTCCCAAAACAGCTGGAGGGCCAAGTGTGGCCACGCCTGATAGCCCAAACCCGCTGCAATGCAGGAATACGCAGCTGTCCCAAGCGGGTATCGAACCTGCAACCTTGGCATTAATCTGCAGCACACTCTAACCAACTGGCTTACCTGGAGATGCCAGGGGTTGAACCTGGGGCCTTCTGAGTACAAGGCAGATGTTCTACCATTCATCTACGGCCTTTCCCCTGAAAATATAAAGAGAGATTCTAGTCCTCTGGGTTCTGGATCAGGGGCCAATTTAAACAGAAACACAGGAAGCTGCCTTACAACACGGCAAACCGTGGTCCGGCTACCTCTGTAGTACCGCCTGGCCCAAGAATGGGGCACCAGTTGCCCTCCAGATGCTGCCAGCTTCCAAATCCTACCAGGCTCGGGCAACATGGCCAGTGGCAGCGGACAATAGCTTAAGAGTACATACACAACACATGGCACAATTCCCCCTGTCAAGTCACAGTTTACACTGCAATCCTAACCGCATCTACTCAGAAATAAGACCTGGTGACAATTTTCGGTGGAGCTTACTCCGAAGGTAAGCAGAGTTAGGTTTACAATGTGGGTGCGCATCCTTTTTATTCGAAACAAAATAGAAAATTCTTTTCAGTAGCACCTTAGAGACCAACTGTGTTTGTTCTTGGTATGAGCTTTTGTGTGCATGCACACTTCTTCAGATACACTGAAACAGAAGTCACCAGATCCTTAAATATAGTGAGGGAGTGGGGAGGGGTATTGCTCAGAAGGGTGGTGGGAATGGGTGATCAGCTGATAGGTGTGGAAAACCTGTTGACGACTCTTAATGGCTGCAATTAGTCTTGCAGGGAAAGGCAAGGGGTGAGATGGCTAAAGATAGCTTTGTTATGTATAATGAGATAAGAATCCAATGTCTTTGTTCAGACCAGGTTTCTCCATGGTTTTAAGTTTGGTGATTAGTTGCAATTCAGCCACTTCTCTTTCCAGACTATTTCTGAAATTTCTTTGTATTAAGACAGCTACTTTGAGATCTTTTATAGAATGTTCTGGGAGATTGAAGTGTTCTCCTACTGGTTTCTCTGTCTTGTGATTCCTGATATCAGATTTATGTCCATTTATCCTTTGGCATAGGGTTTGGCCTGTTTGTCCTTTTTATTATCATTATTGTTTATTAAATTTGTATACCGCCCTATACCCGTAGATCTCTGGGTGGTTCGCGTCATAAAAATTGCAGTTTTCCTGATTATAACGTTGGCCCTTCGCGTTGTGCTGCTGTGGCTTTTGGGGCCGATATGCCAGCATGCCGAGCTAAATTTCATCTACGCGGCATGACACAACAGGAATGCCATCGGACTGTGTGGCCACTCTCCCAACCTCTTCGCCCTTGCGTGCTTCCTTCCCCCCACGATTCTCCCACAGAAACAGCGGGAAAGAACCACAGGCCAGTATATCGCCCCACATTTCACCGCTTCGCCCCTGAAATTTTCCAGGTTGAAGGTGCTGCACGCAGTTGTGGTTTAATTTTTTCTGGGATCAAGTAACACGGAAATGAGTGCGAATCGTGGGCTATATTCCATTCGTTTCCCCAGAAGTGAGTCCTACATTGTACGAAAGTTCGACTGTAAGGCAGGAATCAAGAGTTAGGAAAACGCTGGGGAAATGGAATAAACTGCCACATGAAGGCAGCCCAAATCCCAGGGGCGTAGCAAGGGGGGGGGCGTCGGGGGCGGGCCGCCCCATGTTCCATAATGGAGGGGGTCACAAATTATCAAGGAACAATTACTGCCCTACTAGGGCGGTTCATTAAAAAAACTTATTTTTTTAATCCCTGCTCCAAAGGTCTTATCTTACTATACTAGGGATTATATAGCTATATGTGAAATTTCATGCATAACGGTTAATATCTTGACCCTCCTCCACCAAAATAGCTGTTTCCCTATGTCGTGAAGGCTGAAATTTCAGTTCAGTGGAGCACTTACTGTTCCCAACCCTAACCCTGTGGAAAGCCATCTAATCAGACTTTAATCTGATTTTGAGATGTTTTTAGGAGGCCATTTAATTATTGTTTGATTTTATACCAATGTTATGTACCTGATGTTAGCCACCCTGAGCCTGACTTCGGCCGGGGAGGGCGGGATATAAATAAAAGTTTTTTTATTACTATTACTTGTTATTATTTCTTTGTAAGAAAATATGAAATAACGTAAAACCATTTTTGCAGGGGGGGGGATTCAATGGGGGGGTGACAAGAAATTTTCCACACCGGGTACCACCTGACCTTCCTACGCCTCTGCCGAATCCCATTTACCTGGGAGCAAAGTCCATTGAACTCAACAGGATCTACTCCTGAGAAGACGTGGTTAGGACTGCGCAGGTAAATGTGGATTTATCCAACCAGTTTCTACCCAGGCAAGGTCTACCCATTGAAAGGAATGGATCTAAACCAGCGGTGCCCAGTCATCCCGATGGGTCTACTCCAAGCAGGGCTCTCTGTTAGCCACTGTTAGTGTGGCTATTCTAAGATTTTGAGCAGAGAGCTGGAAGTTTTTTGTCCAGATCTAAGCATAGTGATCCGTTCTGGTTTCCAAGGATACCTCCAGGACTCCAGGTTTAGTGGCACTGGCACATTCAAAGGCACCCTTCATTTATTAACTAGAGAGAAGCTATCATCATCCTCGCATCATGTGGTGCGATTGCGTTATTGGGAGGTATTATATGTGCATTACGAAGACAATAAACGGAGCCTGCTCCTGGTTAAGCTCACAGCAATTTCGCATCCTCAAGGACATGGTGCGAGACAAGGTTCTCTATGTGCCCAAGACTTGCAACTGCGGCTGCATCCACAAGGCAGAATATTCCTTTTCCTCCTACATTTCCCCAATGCTCCCAGAAAACTAATGCATCGTTGCGCATGCTTAGCGCTCTCTCTCTCTCTCTCTCTCTCTCTCTCTCTCTCTCTCTCTCTCTGTCTCTCTCTCTCTCCCCCCCCCCCTGTTATTCGGTTCCCTGTTATACTTGAGCCACTTCTGGAAATCTAGCAAAATATAATGGAAGTTTAGCGTGCTCCTGCAAAGTCTGTTGCAGCCGGCTTTAAGCGGGAGCAAAGAGTATATCGGCCAAAATTCCGCAGCAACTGCAGCGTGAAATGAACATTAGAAAACAAGACGGATGGGGAAAGTCGTACAATATCCCCCCCCCCACATCCGAATGCAACACACGGCCAGTGTACACAGCAGGGATGGAGAACCTACGGGCCTCCAGATTCTTGTTGAATGTCAATTCCCATCATCCCTGACAGCTGGGGTTGATGGGAGCTGTAGTCCTCCAACATGTGGAAAGTCGCAGGCGTCCTGCAGCCCCGTGATCATAGAACCCTAAGAGTTGGAAGGGACCACAAGGGTCATCTAGCCCAACCCCCTGCAAGGCCAGAATCTTTTGCCCAACATGGGACTCGAACCCACGACGGTAAGGGTCTCATGCACTACCGACTGAGTGATGTGGAATATCACTGGGGTAGTGGCGCCCGCCCCGTGGAACGCCCTCCCATCAGATGTCAAGGAAATAAACAACTATCTGACTTTTAGAAGACATCTGAAGGCAGCCCTGTTTAGGGAAGGTTTCCATGTTTGAAGTTTTATTCTGTTTTTAGTTACAGGTGGGTAGCCGTGTTGGTCTGCCATAGTCGAAACAAAACAGAAAATTCTTTCCAGTAGCATCTTAGAGACCAACTGAGTTTGTTCTTGGTATGAGCTTTCGTGTGCATGCACACTTCTTCAGATACCACATCAGATTCAGATTCAGATTCGTCAGATTCTGTTTTTAGTGTTCTGTTGGCTGGGGAAACCCAGCCAGATGGGTGGGGTATGAATGTTGTTGTTGTTGTTGTTGTTGTTGTTGTTGTTGTTGTTGTTGTTGTTATCATTATTATTTTCTAGATAAAACAAAATAAAAAATATAAAAAATTCCTTCCAGGAGCACCTTAGAGACCAACTAAGTTTGTTCTTGGTATGAGCTTTCGTGTGCATGCACACTTCTTCTTTCAGTGTGCATGCACACGAAAGCTCATACCAAGAACAAACTTAGTTGGTCTCTAAGGTGCTCCTGGAAGGATTTTTTTATTTCATTTTGTTTTGACTATGGCAGACCAACATGGCTACCTACCTGTAACATTTTCTAGATAGTCTTTGCATATCCGGAACAATGACAGGCACATGCAAAAATAGCACAGCTTGAATTTTGAATTCCACCACCTCCAACAACCCTCCATTCACTGGGTCAGATCCTGTTCTGCCTTTGCCCTCTGTCCCCAGCCTGCTTTGACCCTCAAAAGTGGCTTTGTACAAACTTGAGCAAAGAGGGCTTCTGCTCCTTATTTATTTAGCCACAGAGGAGACAACACCAAGGGGATGGCTCTGCATAAAGGCATATACGGGGTAGACTCTCCTCCACTGGGGGTTTGGAAGCAGAGGTTGGGGATTCTTTCGCTGCGATTCCAGCCTTGCAGGGGGTTGGACTAGAAGACCCTTGGGGGGCCCTGGATTCTATGGTAAGTCTGTAAATAATGCTCTTTGCTCTCCCCCAAAACCAGACAATGAGGCGGCATGCGAAAACGGCTGGCTAAAGAGCAGGCTTTTTGCTGTGTTTTTGAAACGACTTCGATCAACATTTCTGCAGTTTTCCCAGAGTTGTAGGAACGTAGGAAGCTGCCTTACGCAGGGCTCAGCAATGCCTGCACTGACTGGCAGAGGCTTGAAGCTGGGGCTAGAAGCTGGGATTTCCTGCATGCAAATGAGGCGCTCCATGGCTGAACTGGGCTCCTTCCTCTCCATGCAAAGCAAGATTCTAGTCCTCATCGATTTGAACCAAAGGGCCAATTGAAACGAGCGCATAGGAAACTGCCTTATACAAAGGTTTGCTCCACTTAGCTACACTGACTGGCAGCAGCTCTCCAGCATTTTGGGCAGGGATCCCTTTGTTTCTTTTTAAAAATGAAATCATTTTTATTGGTTTTACAAATACTAAGGACAAATAAACACAGAATTTTTATTTTTTAAAAAAAACTATATAAAGAGATTCTCCAAATCTCGGGACTTCCCCTATCCCCTCCATGGAGTCCCGTTTTAAACATCTACTACTGCATATTCGGGACACGGGTGGCACTGTGGGTTAAACCACAGAGCCTAGGGCTTGCCGATCGGAAGGTCGGCGGTTCGAATCCCCGCAATGACGGGGTGAGCTCCCGTTGCTCGGTCCCTGCTCCTGCCCACCTAGCAGTTCGAAAGCCCATCAAAGTGCAAGTAGATAAATAGGTACCGCTCCGGTGGGAAGGTAAACGGCGTTTCCGTGCGCTGCTCTGGTTCGCCAGAAGCGGCTTAGTCCTGCTGGCCACATGACCCGGAAGCTGTACGCCGGCTCCCTCGGCCAGTAAAGCGAGATGAGCGCCGCAACCCCAGAGTGGTGTTTCCTGCTTGGCAGGGCGTTGGACTGGATGGCCCTTGTGGTCTTTTCCAACTCTGTGATTCTATGATTCTATGACTGGACCTAATGGTCAGGGGTCCCTTTCCCTTTACTGTATATTCACCCATTCTCCAATTTTTATATCAAACCATATTATCCATGTTAATTTTTACACTGCAAGTGAAATCAAAACCCTGCTTTTGTTTCCATCCGCTTACAGCGGCCTCCTAAATAACTTATAAATTATTCCCCTTCTTTTATAAAGTTCTTGTCCTCTTGGTTTCTGAGTTTCCCAGTCGGCTTCGCCATGTAGGCATAGTCCATCAGCTCGGTTTGCCATGGGCAGGGATCCCTCTGTCTTACTCGGGGGCTGAGACCGGGAAGAACCTCCATCTCCCTAAAAGCAGGTGCTCCCCCACTGAACTCGGCTGCTCTCGCCGCCCAAGAGACAGCAGCTGCGATTTCCTTGCATTGCCGGGGGTCAGCCTGGATGACCTTCGGGGGTACCTTCCAACTCTACGGCTCCCCAAACAAATCAAAACTGCTGCTAGGATTTTAATGGCTAAGAAATGGAAAACTGAAGAGCTACCAACAGTCGAAGAATGGCAAATGAAGTTGATTGATTATATGGAACTCGCAGAACTGACCGCGAAACTCCGAGACCAGAGGGGAGGAGAAGGTGGAAGAAGACTGGAAGAAATTTAAAGACTATTTGAAAAGACGTGAAAAGTTAGAAATTTGAAATTGAAATCAGTGGATATAATAGGCGATAGCATTAAAATGTTAGTTTAAAATAGAATATAAGAAGACAGAATTGTGATTTTTCTATTTTTTGTATTTCTGTTAAGAATAAGATTATAGTAATAAGATAATAGATGAGGATTAAGATTAATTGTAAAAGAAGAGTTAAAGGGGTTACAAAGTTACTACAGCATATTTGAAATGAACGCGGAAGAGAGGGCGTGAGGAAGTCCCCCAAGTAAGATTATAAATAAGATTAAAATAGTTAAATAGGTGTTTGAATGTAAGGTATGTTTTGTTGCTGTTGTTGTTTTAGGTGTGTTTTTATGTACTGTATTAGTCTTTTGTTTTCTATTTTGTAGCTTGTATTTTGTATGCGTTCTTTTCTTTGTATGTTGCTTAAATACCAATAAATTCCTTTTAAAAAAAAAAAAAAAACAAATCAGAACTTGCACGGACTTCCTAAGCATCTGGCTAAGCTTGCCTGGAGAGCGATGCCCAGGGCAACTCACCTCTTGCCGCTGATGAGCAGGAGGACGGAGCCGTTCTGGATCTTGGCCTCCTTGACCGTCTCGTGCTCCTCGATCACCCGGGCGTTGTAGAAGAAGGTCTTCTTCCAAGAGGTCACCCCTTCCCTCACCAGGTGCGCCCTCAGGTCCATCATGGTGTCGGTGGGCCTCACCGTCAGAGGCAGCAGGAGGTCCTCGTCGGCGAGGTGCACCTTGATGTGGTACTTCTTCCACCGCGAGAGGCTCCTCCGTAGGGTCTCCATCCCCTCCGGCTCCGCGAGCGAGCGAGAGAGAGGCCAGCAAAAGCATGAAGCCGAGAGCAAGGGAGGCCAGGAACTCTCGGGGAGGGTTTCGGAAAAGGGAACGCAAAAGCCTGCCAGGCTTGACAAACCGGTCCCGGCCCCGAGCCGTCAAGTGGCATGTTTCGCATTCCAGGGAAGATCTCGCCCTGTCTCCCTCTCCGAGGAGGGCAGAGGCAGCAGAGCTCAGGGGCTTGGCGTGCGTCACGATATGGGAAGGCCATATTGATTTATATGCTGTTGGTAGATTTTTGTCATTGTCTTGTTGGGCTGTGTGTGTGTGATGAAGGGGGGCCATACCTGGGTGAAAGTGTCTTCTTCCGTTTGTCCCCTTGTCAGTTTTAGCTTACTGGTTACGTAGTTTTTCTAAAAGGGCTGTTTCCCATACTACTTGGTACCATTTTTGTTGTTGTTGTTGTTCAGTCGTTCAGTCGTGTCCGACTCTTCGTGACCCCATGGACCAGAGCACGCCAGGCACGCCTATCCTTCACTGCCTCCCGCAGTTTGGCCAAACTCATGTTAGTAGCTTCGAGAATACTGTCCCAACCATCTCATCCTTTGTCGTCCCCTTCTCCTTGTGCCCTCCATCTTTCCCAACATCAGGGTCTTTTCCAGGGAGTCTTCTCTTCTCATGAGGTGGCCAAAGTACTGGAGCCTCAACTTCCAGGATCTGTCCTTCCAGTGAGCACTCAGGGCCGATTTCCTTGAGAATGGATAGGTTTGATCTTCTTGCAGTCCATGGGACTCTCAAGAGTCTCCTCCAGCACCATAATTCAAAAGCATCAATTCTTCGGCGATCGGCCTTCTTGATGGTCCAGCTCTCACTTCCGTACATTACTACTTGGTACCATTGGTCCATGCTTATTCCCGACAGGTCTTTCCAGTGTCTGGTTAAGCCTCTCCTCCTCAGCGAGGGGAGGGGTTGTGAACGGGAGCCGGCTCCTGCATCTGCGCGGGGGCGTTTAGCCCCCAGCCTTACCTGCCCCGCCGCCGCGCCCCGCCCCTAGCAGTCAGCCAATAGGGCTGGCTTGGGGGCGGGGTTTTGGCTGTACCTTAGCAGCCGCGGCGGCCCCCATCCGCCATTCCGCTTCGTTCCTGCGCCGGATCACCCGCCCACCCTCCCTTAGGTTGTTTATGGTTAGGACATTGCTATGGACTTCGGTTGGTCGCCTTGTATTCTCAAGGGGCCTGGTAGGAGTTTTTGTCCAATGTGGCAAATTAGCACGGCCTCATTGGTTTTTCGCCTACCTCGTAGCAAACCGTCACAACTTTGTTAGATTGGCGGTTAGGCATTGGGTTTAGTGTGGTGTCGGAGGGCAAGGTTCGGGCCATCGCCTAACCCTCCTAAAATTTGGGTATTCCGTAAAGGAATCCGGAGGTCGTGGATCCTGTCCAATGCCCTGTTGGTGGCTAGGGGCCATGGCACGACCTTCGGTGACTTCAGGGGGTGGAGCTTCCAGTTGTATCTTGCATCAACGGGCTCCGCCTTATGGGCGGTTAACCCTTGAGTGACTCCATGCTCTGCGGGGGGAGTCAACTATAGTCTGTTCAACCCAATGCCTAAGCCAATACCACTCACATGCTGTAACCAATAAAGTTGTGGCCTTTTAATCTCCATTTAACCTAAAATCTATGTGTCGTTGTGTTTTATTCCTGACATGCGGGAGGAGGGTCCTCGAATCACAATGATGTTTCTGGCTGCTGAGAGTAGGTGGGTTATGACCAAAAATACCCACCCACCCCACTCACACAGCAGACCAAAGAACACCACAGCCAACCGCAAAAGAACAATCACGCCTCACGACAACCCCGACCTCTCTCACCACTAAAGGAGCACAAGCGAGCAACAGAGAACCTGCGCAGACAACGCTGACACCAAACCCCACACATATTAAGTAAAACAGAAACATCGTCACCCTACCCCACCCCATCCCACCCACCTCTTTCCCCCTTCTCTCCCTAATAATGTCTCAACAACAACAACCAATTTGTAAAAATGTTATATGGAAAAATACAAGAGAGACATTGCATTACTGCTGTAAATCAAGAAAATCCTTAATAAACAACAAAAAATATATTTAAAAAAATAAAAAAAAACAATATGGGAAGGCCTGTCATCGCCACTTATTTCGTAGAATCGCAGCCTTGTAGAACGGGAAGGGACCACAAGGGCTATCCAGTCCACTCCCCCTGAAAAGCAAAGATTTTTCACCCAACTCGGGGGTTGAACCCACGACCCGGAGATTAAGAGTCTCTGCTCTACCGCAGAGCTTTCCAAACTCTTTTCATGCTTTATTTTATATAATTTTTATTTAAAAATTTTCTGTTTTACATTTCAGAATATTCATTTAAACAACCGTAAAATATCGATGACTTCCCTCCTTCTCTTTCCATGGTTCGTTCCGCGTAACATAAAGCCCTGCATATTTTACAGAAACTATACCGTTCAGTATTCCATTATTGCATCCATCATAACTTATTTACACTGCTGAATTTATTTTAACACTGCCAGCGTTTTCAGCTGTACACAGTTATTTCCCATGTATTCGATAAACGTTTTCCAATCTTCTCTAAACATATGTTCTTCTTGTTCTCTTATTCTATATGTTAAGTCAGCAAGCCGCCATTCTTCTTTGATTGGGACCTCGCTCATTTTCCATTTTGGGGGGCTAGCAAAACACGGCCCCCAGTTGCTGCATACATACCGGTAAATAACCTTTTCTGACACCTGGGAATTTCAACCTGAATTATCCCCAACAGAAAGGACTCTGGGGTTTTTTTGGGAGGGGTGGTTGGGGGAGTTAAAAGTACTTTTCAACATTTTTTCCAATTCATTATGACTTACTTCCCAATCCTCTTTTACCCTTTTACAAGTCCACCAAAAGCAAAGATATTTCCCCCAACCTTGGGGCTTGAACCCACAACCCTGAGATTAAGAGTCTCTCCTCTGCTGCAGAGCTTTCCCAACTTATCATGTTGGTGATGCACTTCTTTTTTAGACATGCATCATTTTGCGACAAGGTAACTCGGTCTAGACCACTGAGCCTAGGGCTTGCCGATCGGAAGGTCGGCGGTTCGAATCCCCGCGACGGGGTGAGCTCCTGTTGCTCGGTCCCAGCTCCTGCCAACCTAGCAGTATGAAAGCACATCAAAGTGCAAGTAGACAAATAGGTACCACTCTGGCGGGAAGGTAAACGGGGTTTCCGTGCGCTGCTTTGATTCCGCCAGAAGCAGCTTAGTCATGCTGGCCACATGACCCAGAAGCTGTACACCAGCTCCCTTGGCCAATAAAGTGAGATGAGCGCCGCAACCCCAGAGTCGTCCATGACTGGACTTAACGGTCAGGGGTACTTTTACCTTTACCTAACTCAGTTTTACTAGCACATTGGAGGTTAAACTAACCTCCAATGTGCTAGTAAGAGATAAGGACACATATCGCGTGACACACCTGCCACACTGCAGCCGACACACTAAGGTGTCGCGACGCACAGCTTGGAAAACTCTGCTCTGCTGACTGAGCTACCAGGCAGAGCTCAGGGGCTTGGCGTGCATCAGGAATGCAGAGCCTGTCACCATAATCATTTATTTCATACAATCATAGAACAGTAGAGCTGGAAGGGTTCCAGGGGTCATCTAGTCCAACCCCCTGCAACGCAGGAGTCGAAGAATCATAGAATCCTAGAGTTGGAAGAGACCACAAGGGCCATCCAGTCCAACCCCCTGCCAAGCAGGAAACACCATCAAAGCATTCCTGACAGATGGCTGTCAAGCCTCCGCTTAAAGACCTCCAAAGAAGGAGACTCCACCACACTCCTTGGCAGCAAATCCCACTGTCCAACAGCTCTTACTGTCAGGAAGTTCTTCCTAATGTTTAGGTGGAATCTTCTTTCTTGTAGTTTGAATCCATTGCCCCGTGTCCGCTTCTCTGGAGCAGCAGAAAACAACCTTTCACCCTCCTCAAGAAGAAGGAGGAGGAGGAGGAGGAGGAGGAGGAGGAGGAGGAGGAGTTTGGATTTGATATCCCGCTTTATCACTACCCGAAGGAGTCTCAAAGCGGCTAACATTCTCCTTTCCCTTCCTCCCCAACAATAAACACTCTGTGAGGTGAGTGGGGCTGAGAGACTTCAGAGAAGTGTGACTAGCCCAAGGTCATCCAGCAGCTGCATGTGGAGGAGCAGGGAAGCGAACCCGGTTCACCAGATTACGAGTCTACCGCTCTTAACCACTACACCACACTGGCTCTAAAATATCGCTGACAGATGGCTGTCCAACCAGTGAAGGAGGGTTCGCCACCTTCCAATGGAGTCCGTTCAACTGTCGAACAGCTCTTGCCCTCAGAAAGTTCTTCCTGATGTTGAATCAGAATCTCCTTTCATCTACAGTGGTACCCCGCAAGACGAATGCCTCGCACAACGAAAAACTCGCAAACCGAAAGGGTTTTGCGAGTTTTTAGTTGACTCGCGAGACGAATTCGTCTATGGCTGTTTTTCGCAAGACGAATTCGTCTGGCGAGGTACCACTGTGAGCCGCCGGAGCCGCGTTTTAAGGCTGCAGCGAGCGCTGCAGCTTTAAAACGCGGCATCGCGCCATAGCTAAAAAGGCTTACCTTTTGGCTCCGGTGTGTGGGGGGGGGGTGTTTTCCGCGCCGCGTCCGCCATTTTGGATCGACTCAGACATGCGCAGTCGATCCAAAATGGCGGGCGCGACACGGAAAACACCCCCACACACACCGGAGCCAAAAGGTAAGCCCTCCCGACCGGCACGGCACTGCGTTTTAAGGCTCCAGCGAGCGCTGCAGCTTTAAAACGCGGCGTCGCGCCGCAGCTAAAAAGGCTTACCTTTTGGCTCCGGTGTGTGGGGGGGGGGTGTTTTCCGCGTCGCGCCCGCCATTTTGGATCGACTGCGCATGTCTGAGTCGATCCAAAATGGCGGACGCGACTCGGAAACCCCCCCCCACCGGAGCCAAAAGGTAAGCCTTTTTAGCTACGGCGCATTTTAAAGCTGCAGCGGGCGAACAGTTCGCTCGCTGCAGCCTTAAAATGCGGCGCCGCGCGGCTCCGGTGCCGGCCGGCGCCCCTTCCGACCGGCGCTCCCTGACTTTTTTCCCATAGGAACGCATTAATTAAATTTTAATGCGTTCCTATGGGAAACGGTGCCTCGCAAGACGAAATTTCCGCAAGACGAAAAGTCTTGCGGAACGAATTAATTTCGTCTTGCGAGGTACCACTGTATTTTGAATTTAATGAGTTTGGGATGTTGCAGGACTCCGGCTCCCATCATCCCCAACTGATGAGAGTCACAGGGTTTTTTCTCCCCATCCTGAAGTCCCATGGTTCTCCCGTTATTCTCACAACAACCCCGTGAGGCGGGCTAAGCTGAGAGTCAATGACTGACTCCAAGGTCACCCACTGAGCTTCATGACCAAAAGGAGATTTGAACCCAAGTCCCTCTCAAGTTCCTAGACTGACACTCTAACCACTGCATCACACTGTATTTAGAGCTGACCTCGTTGAAATGAATTGGACTAGCTTACTCTATGGGTTTTACTCTGAGGAAAACTTAGCTGGATAACAACGCAGAGGATCTGTAGTCGAAAGTGGCAAAAATTGGGAGGCAAACGCAATCCCCGTAATATTTCACAAACACCAAACACAGTAGGCGAAATAATCTGTTCTCCTCATCAAGGGTGAAACCTTTGGGATAAACAGACTTCCTGCAAAAACTACAACAATACAAAGATAGATTTCTGAACATTCTCAGCTGTTCTTCAGCGGCAAGGCTGTGAAAGAAAGGGCGCCCTTGTTTTACGCTGCGAGGGCTTGTTTTGGTTTGGCTGCGCTTCCGAAATACGCAACAAACACGGAGGAACTGTTAAAAGACGTTGCCGTTTTCCCTTCAGGTAAGAAACCCCGGTTTCCAAAAGCATCTCCGAAGGGCATCTCCACAGTGGCGCATATTTTTGTCACCGATTTGTTTTACATTGTGCCGCCAACGTAGACGGGAAATGTAGGCAGGGCTCTGCACCCAAGGAGCTTACAAATTGAGACAGACAACAGGGAAACAGAAGGAGAGAGGCGAAATGCGAAGCTGGCTGCAGGTTTGTGAGTGTTCTGGGCAAAGTGCCTTCAGGTAGCTCTTTGTAGGCCTGGTGGAGACTAAGAACATAAGGCCAGCCTGCAGGATCAGGCCAACGGCTAGGGATGGGCCCACCCATGAGGCAAGTTGAGACGACCGCCTCAGGCAGCGCCTTGGAAGAAAAGCAAGAGATAAAGCCAGTGGTGGTCAGAGTGTCAGACTAGGACCTCGAGAGCTGGGTTCAAATCCTCCACTCAGGCATGAAGCTCACTAGGGGCCAGTCACTCACTCTCAGCTTAAACTACTCTGCAGCATTGTTCTGGGTACTGAATGCTACCATTCAGTTTGTTGGCACAAAAATGGAAGCAAGAAGAAATACCGACAAAGGAAGAATGGACAGTGAAATTAATGGAATATGCAGAACTGGACAAAATGACGGGAAGAATCCGAGAACAGCGGGACCAGAAATTCATGAAAGACAGGTTTAAATTTACGAGCTATTTGAGAGACAATAATTCTCAATTGAATACGTTTATAGGACTTCAAGAAGCTTTGCAGATAATGGTAGAAATATTATTGCAATTACAATTTTTTATAGTGATTAATTTGCATATGATATTGTAAGCAATGATAGACTAAGAAGTATATAATTAAGATAGAGATCTGAAAGCCATTTGAAAGGTATGAGGGAAGTCACGGCAATATATGCCAAACAAAACAATGTATGTGAATTTATTTTTTATATTCTTTGTAGTAGTTATAGTTAATAAAAAAATAAAAATTACTTTGAAAAAAAGAATGCTACCATTCAGTGGATTTGTAACTGGCTGACTGACCGAACCCAAAGGGTGCTCATTAATGGCTCCTCTTCATCCTGGAGAGAAGTGACTAGTGGGGTGCCACAGGGTTCTGTCTTGGGCCCAGTCTTATTCAAAATCTTTATCAATGACTTGGATGATGGGCTTGAGGGCATCCTGATCAGGTTTGCAGATGACACCAAATTGGGAGGGGTGGCTAATACCCCAGAGGACAGGATCACACTTCAAAATCACCATAGCAGATAAGAGAACTGGGCCAGAGCAAACAAGATGAATTTTAACAGGGAGAAATGTAAAGTACTACACTTGGGCAAAAAAATGAAAGGCACAAATACAGGATGGGTGACACCTGGCTTGAGAGCAGTACATGTGAAAAGGATCTAGGAGTCTTGGTAGACCATAAACTTGACATGAGTCAACAGTGTGATGCAGCAGCTAAAAAAGCCAATGCAATTCTGGGCTGCATCAATAGGAGTATAGCGTCTAGATCAAGGGAAGTAATGGTACCACTGTATTCCACTCTGGTCAGACCTCACCTGGAATACTGTGTCCAGTTCTGGGCACCACAGTTCAAGAAGGATACTGACAAGCTGGAACGTGTCCAGAGGAGGGCAACCAAAATGGTCCAAGGCCTGGAAACGATGCCTTAGGAGGAACGGCTTAGGGAGCTGGGTATGTTTAGCCTGGAGAAGAGAAGGTTAAGGGGTGATATGATAGCCATGTTCAAATATATCAAAGGATGTCATATAGAGGAGGGTGAAAGGTTGTTTTCTGCTGCTCCAGAGAAGCGGACACGGAGCAATGGATTCAAAGGACAAGAAAGAAGATTCCACCTAAACATTAGGAAGAACTTCCTGACAGTAAGAGCTGTTGGACAGTGGGATTTGCTGCCAAGGAGTGTGGTGGAGTCTCCTTCTTTGGAGGTCTTGAAGCGGAGGCTTGACAGCCATCTGTCAGGAATGCTTTGATGGTGTTTCCTGCTTGGCAGGGGGTTGGACTGGATGGCCCTTGGGGTCTCTTCCAACTCTTTGATTCTATGATTCTATGAATGAGGAGAAAAAGAACAACTTACCGCCTTGAGCTCCTCGGAGAAAAGGAGGGAGGCATTAATGCAATAAATGAATAACTAAAGCATGGCAAATGAACGCATGCTGGAGGAAACAGCACCTGTTGGATTTCTGCCACGAAGCTGTTTCAATGCACTCAGAACGCTTAACAGGTCCTCCGAACTCCTAAACGCTCCGCCACCTTACTTGTCTTCCAGGCGGCACAGCAATAAGACCGCTGGCGCATTTGCAAAGCTAAGCAGGGTCCAGTGCTGTTTCAAATTGGATGGGAGACCGCGTGCTGAGATTTCCTGCATGGGAGGGGGTTGGACTAGATGACCCTCGGGGTTCCCTTCCAATTCTGCGACCCTGTGATTCACCATAGCCAAGCGCAGGCTTGAAATATTAAGGCTCCCCCAGCCCCGTGCGATCTCCGAACGCCAGTTCCAATTAATTTTGAATTTTTCATTAAACCATTATTAAAAAGCAAGAGGGTAGGCGAAGGAGGGGGGGGCTCAACTCGGTCGGTATATTAACTGCCTTCGTTTTGCCTAAGGACTTTTTATTACCTGTCCAAAGCAATTATGTCAGGAAGTTCTGATGCCTCTTTGCAGGTTAACTGGGAGGACATGGCAGGGGCCTCCTGGATCTTAAAAAAAACGGTGTTCGGGGGAAATCCCCAGGAATCCCTCAATTACTCACTGGGGGGGGGGCAGGGTTGCCAACAGCTATTTCTCAATGGGAAAATGGAGGGAAGGCTGGGGCCGCAAAGGGAGAGGGCTCCTTCCTACAGTTCAAGAAGGATACTCACAAGCTGGAAGGTGTCCAGAGGAGGGCAACCAAAATGGTCCAAGGCCTGGAAACGATGCCTATGAGGAACGGCTTAGGGAGCTGGGTATGTTTAGCCTGGAGAAGAGAAGGTTAAGGGGTGACATGATAGCCATGTTCAAATATATCAATGGATGTCATATAGAGGAGGGAGAAAGGTTGTTTTCTGCTGCTTCAGAGAAGCGGACACGGGGCAATGGATTCAAACTACAAGAAAGAAGATTCCACCTAAACATTAGGAAGAACCTCCTGACAGTGAGAGCTGTTCGACAGTGAGATTTGCTGCCAAGGAGCGTGGTGGAGTCTCCTTCTTTGGAGGTCTTTAAGCGGAGGCTTGACAGCCATCTGTCAGGAATGCTTTGATGGTGTTTCCTGCTTGGCAGGGGGTTGGACTGGATGGCCCTTGGGGTCTCTTCCAACTCTAGGATTCTATGATTCTATGATTCTATGATAGGGTCATTTTTCTGGTGGAGAAATCCGGAGCCCCAACAGCGAGATCTCAAATATGGGGGCAGCAAAAACTGATAACGGAATTTTATTTCTCCCTATCTCATAACTTGTGGGCATTCAATGATGCTGAGCGGTGGGTGGCGATGGGAATTAACGGAGGTAACTGCGCTCATTAATAATAATAAACAAAATTGGGATTCCCTCTTGGACTTTTCATGGGAGGAAGAAGCGAATGAGACAGCAATACTAAAAAGAAATATGGTTTAACAGAAAGTGAAGAAGGTGGATATTAACATGAGCTGGACGCCTTAAATAGTCGTTTTCTTTCATATTTGGTGGACGTGTAAAAGGGTAAAAGAGTATTGGGGAATGATTTATAATGAATTGAGGGGGGGGGAAAACTGTTTATAATTACTTTCCACAATAAACCAGAGTCCTTTCTGTTGGGGATAATTCAGACTGAAATTCCCAGGTGTCAGAAAAGGTTATTTAACTGATGCCCATGTTTTGTTGGCCAAAAATGGAAAACGAGCGATGCATATTCCGTCAACTTAATTTGCCGTTCCTCTTTTGTTGGGACTTTGCTCATTTTCCATTTTGAGGGGGTAACAAAACACGAGCAGCAGTAGTGGCATACATGAATAACCTTTTTTTGACACCTGGGAATGTCAGTCTGGTTTGTTTGTTTGTTTTGGGGAAAAAAGTACTTTTAAACATTTTTTTCAATTCATTATATATCATTTCCCAATACTCTTTCCCCCTTTTACATGTTCCGCCACACGTTGAAAGAACGTTCCCACCGCCTCCAGCACTTATCTGATTCAGTCTTATACATCTTAGCGAGCCTGCTAGGGAGTTGAATACCACCTGTAAATCATTTTCAAGTAGTTCCCCTTCAAAGGATAACATGCTGTAAATTTCAGGTTGCTTTTCCAAAGTTTTCCCCAGCATCCTTTCATAGGTTGTTGGTCTCTGGCTCCCATCAGCCCCAGCCAGGAGGACCAATGGCCAGGGATACAGGCCAGTTCTTTGCCAATGCATGTAGCACTTGTGAGATGTAAACACAGAGCAGCCAAACCCAACACTGCTAGAGTGGACATGAAGGTAACTCAGTCCTCCAGGCTTAACTTCCTGTTTACCTGGACTGAGTTACAGGAACCAGAAGTAGGTGTGGTCTTACCTGGGAACAAGATCCCAAAGAAGACCCCCATTTTTTTGCCTCATCTTTTGAACTAGCAGGATGCTCTCTCTCAGCTTGCAGCTGAGAGAAGCAGAGGTGAAGCCTGTTCCCCTATGATATCAGCTTCACCACATGTAAATAGATTTATCTAAGCTTATCTGCCTCTTTGAGCCTGTACTGTATCTCATGGATGACTGTAAGTAAACTCTTTTATATCTTATAATCAGTACTGTATTGTGTCTTTACTTTTAAGAGGGAAGAAGGGGAATATACCAGGAATATATATTTCTTATAGAAGCTTTAGCAAGCCTATGCAACCGTTTTCTGCTGTGTTTTTAAAAGGGAATGAAACAGTGGGAGCTTGCTCACACAAGCTGGGATGATATATATATAATAATATATACTCATCCACACTCCTAAACATTCCCACAGCACTCTGAGATAGACTGTCCCTAGACGTGGGTGTTCCATTTCTTTCTTTCTCTCTCTCTCTCTCTCTCTCTCTCTCTCTCACACACACACACACACACACACACACACACACACTGTGAGCCCCCAGCCTGCTTCGGAATTGGAAGGACGAGCCTAACATTAGTGCAGCTGAACCTCTCTCTCTCCCCACCTGCTTGCACACACACCTCGCCTGGGCATTATTTACAAATCAAATCCAACCATATTGACTTAATGCTTTTTCCCCATCAGGAAGACAAACAAGAGACGGGTCTGAGCATCGCAGGGGGAGCATACATTAGGAAAACAAGGAAAGCAATTTAAAAAGGAGGCAGCCGGCAAGAGATAACACACCAATATCTCCGGGGGGGACGGGGGGACGGGACACACCGCATCAATATTCATAAAGGTGCCGTCTCGATACCCCGACATTTTTTCTCGTTCTTCATCTCCAAGTCCTGGAAAGGGCAAGGAGGGGGAGGTGGAGCGGGCGGGAGCCCTCCCTGAACCACACGTCAGCCAGCAGGGCGGAAGCAACGCTAAAGTGGAATCCTAGACTTGTGGAGTTGGGAGGGACCCCGGGGGGTCATCTAGCCCAACCCTCGGCAATTGGAGGGATCGCAGAGCTCAAGAATCCCTGACCAGCCGGACTCCGGCGAAGGAGAGGACCGCCACCTTCTGAAGTCGCCTGTTCCGCTTGCCAAATGGCTCTTAGACCGTCAGGAAGTTCTTCCCAAGGTTCAGTGGGAATCTCATTTCTTGTCATTTGGATCTGTTGACTCAGGGCCTACCCGTTGGAGCAGCAGGAAACAAGCTTGCTCCAGCTTCCGTGGAGAGCCGCTGACAGTCGGAGTAGTCTTATAAGAATTTTAAGGTCTCAAATATAGAATGAATATTCATAAATGCACACATATCTAAATATATGAACCATGTGTCTGAATTGAACTCAAATATTCCTCTGGAGCAAGGGAGAAAAATGGGGAAAGCCTCCCCATTGTCTTTTTGCTTGCAAATCCTGTCTTAAGGGTGTATTTGTGTATGAACAGGGTGAGCCTGTGACCCAGACTCAGAAACTAAAAGTATTAACCATCACAAAAGAATGGCCACGCTGCCCAGGTAATGCAATCAGTGACCATTATCAGGTATCCTAGCAGACAGGATTTCTGCCTCCTTCTTCTGTGATGTATGTATGATGGTTTTGGGGGGTGGTCTTGGGCTACAGGGTGGGCAATTTCAAAAGTCTATATAAGGGCTTGTGCACCATTGTTCAGGGTTCTCCTCCCTCCTGTGTGGGGTGAGTGGGGGACCCTGTTGCAGCAGTTTAATAAAGATCAGGCTTACGAGCTGCTTTGTTTTCTGCTACCTATAGGGAACCCACTTAAGCAGGGGTGTAGCAAGGGGGGCCGTAGGGGGCGGTCCGCCCCAGGTTCCATAATGGAGGGGGTGACAAATTATCAAGGAACAATTACTGCCCTACTAGGGTGCTTCATAATTTACTTTTTTTAAAATGCCTGCTCCAAAGGTCTTATCTTACTATACTAGGGATTATATAGCTATATATGAAATTTCATGCATATCGGTTAATATCTTGACCCTCCTCCACCAAAATAGCTGTTCACTCGGCTGTTTTCCTACGTCGCGAAGGCTGAAATTTCAGTTCCGTGGAGCACTTACTGTTCCCAACCCTAACCCTGTGGAAAGCCTTCTAATTAGACTTTAATTCGATTTTGAGATGTTTTCAGGAGGTAACTTAATGATTGTTTGATTTTGTTACCAATGTTATGTACCTGATGTTAGCCACCCTGAGCCCGACTTCGGCCAGGGAGGGCGGGATATAAATAAAAGTTTTTTTATTATTATTACTTGTTATTATTCCTTTGTAAGAAAATATGAAATAACGTAAAACCATTTTTGCAAGGGGGGGGGTGACAAGAAATTTTCCGCACCGGGTACCACCTGACCTTCCTACGCCTCTGCACTTAAGGAATCTATACGGGCTCTGGAATACCCCATATGGGAAAGCGAGCCGTTTTTCTTTTAACAGTAGGAAGGTAATTAAGCTATGCAAGCAGGTGGTTTCTTGCATTCCTATTTAAATCAAACCATTATTCTCAGGGTTAGAGCATCTGCTTTGCACCCACGAAACCCCCAGTTTGATCCCAGACATCCCAAGGTAGGACTGGGAGAGAGAGAGAGTGCCGTCTAAAATGCTGGAGAGTTGCTGCCGTTCAGAGTAGACAACACTGAGCTAGATAGGCTGACCCAGCATAAAGGCAGTTTCCTGTCCTGAGATGAGCCGCAGCAATGGGTGCAAAAACAGCAACGACAGCATTGCAGATCATGAAATTTAAAGATGATCTAGGGTCTGGAAACCAAGCTTTAGGAGGGAGTTGTGTGTGTTTAGCCTGGAGAAGAGAAGACTGGGGGGGGGGAGATACAATGGCCATCTTCAAATATTCAAAGGGCTGTCACAAGGGAGATGGAGATTGCTTGTTCTTCTCCTGCTCTGGAGGGTAGGACTCGAACCCATGGCTTCCAGTTAGAAGAAAGAAGATTCTGGCTAAACGTCAGGGGTAATTTCCTGACGGTAAGAGCTGCTCACAGTGGAACGGTCTCCCTCGGGAGATGGTGGCCTCTCCTTCCTTGGAGGTTTTTAAGCAGAGGTTTGGGTGGCCATCTGTCTTGGACGCTTGAGCAGAGATTCCTGCATTGCAGGGGGGCTGGGCTAGATGACCCCCTGGGGTCCCTTTTCCAACTCTACGATCCCACGATTCTATGGGGTTTTTTTTTGTTCTCTTGCTGCTATGGCTCCACCATCGCTCCCTGATGTTTCTCAAAACGAAACAGCCGCCAGAGGTCCGCGAATGTGCAAAGACGGCCCTTCTGTCACGCTTGGTAGCAGCTGCGGGGTTTGCGAAAGAGCCAAGGATTGTGGGGTGGTTTTTTTTGGGGGGGGGAGCGAGGAAAGAGATGGGGTTGCACGCCAGATTGCTTTAAAGAAAGAAGCACTAACAATGGGGGTTGAGTGGGGGGAGGAAGGAAAAAGGAGAGAGAGAGAGAGAGGGAAAAATGAAAGTCTTAATCATTGAGCACAGCTTAGATAACAAACAACATATGTCTGATAATGAACTCTGGACCTGATCAGGGTTTGGAGAGAAGAACCTGCTGTTTTCACATCGCTTAAGCTTTAGCCCTGGAATGAGGAAAATGAGAGTAAGTCAGTGGGCCCAGGGACAGTGGCGTGTCTGCGTTTCAGACCTCATGCTGTTGGAGTGGGTGGGTTTAGGGGGTGTGGGGGGGGGCATGGTCCGCTTTGCCTTGGGAGGGGGGCACATCCCAGGGGGAAAGGGGTTTGCGGGGAAAGGGATCGTGGGCCGGATGTGGCCCCTGGGACGCAGGTTGCCAACCTGGGAATTAGAGCACCGTGTGAAAACTCGAACCACACGCCTTCTGAATAGTTTCTATCCAAGAGCTTTGATTGCACTTAATAATGATCTCAGGGTCAGTAGTAAGAAATAGTAAGCAGTGAGTAGTAAGGAATGAGATAGGCTTTTAGGTTATGCTATGCTTTTAATAGGTTATGTTATACTCTGGATTATGTTATGTTTTAATAGATTCTGTTTTAATAAGGATGAGAGTGTTGGAGATATGTGCAAATGTGTATGGTAAATCCGGTCTTTGGGTGTTTGATTTTCGTTGTTGTGTATACTGTGTATACAATGACAATAAATAAATCTATCTATCTATATATCTATCTAGCACCGTTTCCCCCCCCCAACGGGTGGCGCTGTGGTCTAAACCACAGAGCCTAGGGCTTGCCAATGGGAAGGTCGGCGGTTCGAATCCCCGCAGTGACGGGGTGAGCTCCCGTTGCTCGGTCCCTGCTCCTGCCAACCTAGCATAGAATCATAGAGTTGGAAGAGACCCCAAGGGCCATCCAGTCCAACCCCCTGCCAAGCAGGAAACACCATCAAAGCATTCCTGACAGGTGGCTGTCAAGCCTCCGCTTCAAGACCTCCAAAGAAGGAGACTCCACCACACTCCTTGGCAGCAAATCCCACTGCAGTTCGAAAGCATGTCAAAGTGCAAGTACAGTCATAGCCCGGGTTGCACACACCCCGGGTTCCGGACGTTCGAGTTAAGAACGCCCGCAACCCAGAAGCGTTTCCGGAACGTGCGCGAACCCCGGATGCGCAGAACGCTTCTGCGCATCCGAAGAAGCGCTCAAATCACGCTACTTTCAGGGTTTTGGGGGGGGCGTTCGTGTTAAGCATGCCCGTGTTACGTAGCGCGATCCGGATCTACCACTGTAGATAAATAGGTACCGCATTGGCGGGAAGGTAAACGGCATTTCCGTGCGCTGCTCTGGTTCGCCAGAAGCGGCTTAGTCATGCTGGCCACATGACCCGGAAGCTGTACGCCGGCTCCCTCGGCCAGTAAAGCGAGATGAGCGCCGCAACCCCAGAGTCAGACACAACTGGACCCAAAAAACAGGTTTCTGTCTTCGAGAGGGAACCCTCCCCGGTCAAATCATCCGCGATGGAAACTGATCCAAAGGGCCCCACCTCACAGTAAGGGGCACCTCTGCCCTGTGGGTCTGATTAGGATCACTAGCGGGCCTGATTTGGATGGGGAGGCCATTTCCACACATACACACACCCAAGCGACACACACACACACACACACACACACACACACACCAAAAGCCAAGTTTGCAAGGCTCTGTAGCTTTTCCCCATGTGGGATGATTTCCAACTGCACTGGCAAAAGCAACTGGCAGGTGACTGGCAATGATTGGCAGGTGTGAGGCTCCACCCCTTGCCTCCCAGGCCCCACCCCCTTAATTCAGGAAGCCCTAAAACCCAGGCAGACTGAGCCAGGAATAAAAACCCGGCAATCTCCCACCCCCTTAGGATGGGGCCTTGTCAAGCAGAGCCTGCTTTCGTTTAAATTCATTTACCGCATCTATCAACAACCTTTCCAAACAGGTTCACGAGGCAAATGTAAAAATAATGATAATAATGCCCAAAAAAAAAATCCAATTAAAACAGTTGTCAGCGAGTGCAAAACTGAGTTTAAAGCTGCTGTTTAAAAATAGTCAACAGTTGTCAACACCGACAGAGTGTTGTTGGGGCCTGTTTTTATTTTTCCCTAGATCTGCCTCCCACATTTCTTAGCCCCAGAAGGCCCTCCAAGGTAGCTGACGGTAAGAAACCCATGGTATCAAATACAGCACATATATCACTAAAAACTGGAGCCACCTAAAATAGCAGGGCCTCCTCCTCCGGGGTCAGGACTGTCGACACGGGCTGGCAGCAGCTCCTTCGGACAGGGGTATTTTACAGAAGGCAGATGTCGGAAGGGAAACTGAGGCGAAGGGAAGGAAAAGAAAGCTAAGGGCTCATCCATATCTCATCTTAATTTAATTTAATTTAATTTAATTGCTCATCTTCTAACATTGTGTATGCCATCAAATGCCAACAGTGCCCTTCAGCTCTCCTATATCGGACAAACAGGCCAAACCCTACACCAAAGGATAAATGGACATAAATCTGACATCAGGAATCACAAGACAGAGAAACCAGTAGGAGAACACTTCAATCTCCTCGGACATTCTATACAAGATCTCAAAGTAGCTGTCTTACTACAAATGAATTTCAGAAATAGACTGGAAAGAGAAGTTGCTGAATTGCAACTCGTTACCAAACTTAAAACCATGGAGAGACCTGGTCTGAACAAAGACATTGGATTCTTATCTCATTATACATGACAAAGCTATCTTTAGCCATCTCACCCCTTGCCTTTTCCTGTAAGACCAATTGCAGTCGTTAACAGATGTCAACATGTTTTTCCACACCTATCAGCCAATCGCCCATTCCCACCCCCCTTCTGAGTAATAACCCTCCTCACTCTCTCACTATATATAAGGGTCTGCAACGTGTGCAAGAACTTTTAAAGACTTTAGAAATTGCCCAGCCCCAAAGAAGAAGAAGAAGAAGAAGAAGAAGAAGAAGAAGAAGAAGAAGAAGAAGAAGAAGAAGAAGAAGAAGAAGAGAAGAGTTTGGATTTGATATCCCGCCTTTCACTCCCCTTAAGGAGTCTCAAAGAGGCTCACATTCTCCTTTCCCTTCCTCCCCCACAACAAACACTCTGTGGGGTGAGTGGGGCTGAGAGACTTCAGAGAAGTGTGACTAGCCCAAGGTCACCCAGCAGCTGCATGCGGAGGAGTGGGGACGCGAACCCGGTTCACCAGATTACGGAGTCTACCGCTCTTAACCACTACACCACAGTCTTTAAACCTCTTTTGTTGGCCACCGGCATTACGCTTTCCATTTTTAAGTTCGGAATAGAGTAGCTGCTTTGGAAAACGATAATCAGGCATCCGCACAACATGACCAGTCCAACGAAGTTGATGTTGGAGAATCATTGCTTCAACACTGGTGAACTTTGCTTCTTCCAGGACACTGGCATTAGTTTGCCTGTCTTCCCAAGTAATGTGTAAAAAATTTCAGAGACACCCTTGATGGAATCTGTTGAGGAGTTGGAGATGGCGTTTATAAGTGGTCCACGTTTCACAAGCATACAGTAAGGTTGGTAGTACAATAGCTTTGTGAACAAGCATTTTGGTTTCCCTGCAAATGTACCCATCCTCAAACACTCTGCACTTCAGTGTACTTTCCTAACCAAACCATTGTTGTTGTTGTTCAGTCGTTCAGTCGTGTCCGACTCTTCGTGACCCCATGGACCAGAGCACGCCAGGGACCCCTATCCTCCACTGCCTCCCGCTGTTTGGCCAAACTCATGCCAGTCGCTTTGAGAACACTGTCAAACCATCTCGTCCTCTGTCGTCCCCTTCTCCTTGTGCCCTCCATCTTTCCCAACATCAGGGTCTTTTCCAGGGAGTCTTCTCTTCTCATGAGGTGGCCAAAGTACTGGAGCCTCAACTTCAGGATCTGTCCTTCCAGTGAGCACTCAGGGCCGATTTCCTTCAGAATGGATAGGTTTGATCTTCTTGCAGTCCATGGGACTCTCAAGAGTCTCCTCCAGTACCAGAATTCAAAAGCATCCATTCTTCGGCGATCAGCCTTCTTGATGGTCCAGCTCTCACTTCCGTACGTTACTACTGGGAAAACCATAGCTTTAACTATACGGACCTTTGTTGGCAAGGTGATGTCTCTGCTTTTTAAGATGCTGTCTAGGTTTGTCATTGCTTTTCTCCCAAGAAACAGGCGTCTTCTAATTTCATGACTGCTGTCACCATCTGCAGTGATCATGGAACCCAAGAAAGTAAAATCTCTCACTGCCTCCATTTCTTCCCCTTCTATTTGCCAGGAGGTGATGGGACCAGTGGCCATGATCTTAGTTTTTTTGATATTGAGCTTCAGACCATATTTTGCACTCTCCTCTTTCACCCTCATTAAAAGGTTCTTTAATTCCTCCTCACTTTCTGCCATCAAGGTTGTATCATCAGCGTATCTGAGGTTGTTGATATTTCTTCCGGCAATCTTAATTCCGGTTTGGGATTCATCCAGCCCAGCCTTTTGCATGATGAATTCTGCGTATAAGTTAAATACGGTACATTGGTCTAACTCCGCAGCGTAAGATGGCCAAGCTAATATGATCAAGGTGCTTTAAGTGAAGTGCTATAAAATAAAAAAAGAAAGGGGGGGGGAGTAAGTAGAAGATTAGGACGGCGTATTTTACCTTGACTGCAACAGAGAATGAATTAAGAAGCTTACATCGCTCGTTCTGACCGCTTTGGGGAGCTTCCTTGAATGACTGCTATTCTTGCAGTTAGATGGAGCAGCTTAGCCGCTTAATTCATTTGTGCAAAGGGTGGGTGTGGGGGGGGGGAGGGATAGGAAAAATTAGATTGCAATACTCCTTGCAATAAAAGATAAGATATATGCAAGTCCAGAAGCAATTTGTTAATCCACACTGACATCTGCCGGTGGGTCTGGAAATAGTCGGAGAGGGTGGGGGGGAATCTCAGGAGACGATGAGATCACCCGATCTCAAGCTTCCCTCACCCCACTAATTATTTTGCAAATGGAAACAGGGTGGCTGTTGCAAGGGATGCAGCAGGGGGGGGGACGTAAGTTGGGGGCAGAGCAAATGCAAGATTAAAGGAACCCTCGAAGCCTAGTTCAGATCATTCTGTGGGAGTGGACCCTTCTGGCTGGTGAAGAATGTGGTGGCCATATTTAACTCTGAGTAGACTTGCTAAGGGACGTGGGTGGCGCTGTGGGTTAAACCACAGAGCCTAGGGCTGGCCGATCGGAAGGTCGGCGGTTCGAATCCCCGCGACGGAGTGAGCTCCCGTTGCTCTGTCCCAGCTCCTGCCAACCTAGCAGTTCGAAAGCACGCCAGTGCAAGTAGATAAATAGGTACCGCTGCGACGGGAAGGTAAACAGCGTTTCCATGCGTTCTGGTTTCCATCACGGTGTTGGTGCCACATCCCCATAGTTGCCTTTGACTGGACCTAAACCACAGAGCCTAGGGCTTGCCGATCAGAAGGTCGGCGGTTCGAATCCCCGCAATGACGGGGTGAGCTCCCATTGCTTGGTCCCAGCTCCTGCCCACCTAGCAGTTCGAAAGCACGTCAAAGTGCAAGTAGATAAATAGGGACCGCTCCGGCGGGAAGGTAAATGGCGTTTCTGTGCGCTGCTCTGGTTCGCCAGAAGCGGCTTTGTCATGCTGGCCACATGACCCGGAAGCTGTCTGCGGACAAACGCCGGCTCCCTTTGCCTATAGAGCGAGATGAGCGCCGCAACCCCAGAGTCGGACATGACTGGACCTAATGGTCAGGGGCCCCTTTACCTTTAACTGTCTAGGGGTCCTTTGTTGTTGTTCAGTCGTTCAGTCGTGTCCGACTCTTCGTGACCCCATGGACCAGAGCACGCCAGGCACGCCTATCTTTCACTGCCTCCCTTTCCTTCATGGATCACTGCCTTGTCGTGGCGAAGGGGCTTGAGTGACTCAGGGAAGCTATGAGCTATGCCATGCAGGGCCACCCAAGATGGACAGGTCATAGCGGAGAGTTTAGACTAAATGTGATCCACCTGGAGAAGGAACTGGCAAGCCACTCCAGTATCCCTGCCAAGAAAACTCCATGGACAAAGACAACAGGGGTCCTTTACTTTTCTGCATTAGGCAACTTCCTCTGTCTAGATGAGCAGCATCCACAACTCTGTGGCAGGGCAACTGTTTTGCGTTTTGTGCATGGGCCCAGGTGACCCGAGAGATCCCATCTCCTTCAACGAATCTGGAAGAGGATAAAGCTACGGATGGCTGCTAGTCATTATGTTCATAAACAGAATACTTATGAAGACCGGTAGTTGGGAGTCACAGCAGGGAGGTCGCTGGCGTGCTCAGCTCCTGCTTGGACGCTTTCCACAGGGAAAATACAATACTGGACTAGGTGGGCTCTTGCCAAGATCCTAATGGTTGCAGATGACTGCCCTCCCCACCATCGCTGACCAAAGTCTTCCACCAAGGACCCCTGCCCATCCCAATGGCTTGCCCTTCTCCGCTTCCTCTTGCTTCATCAACTCGTTCTAGTAACAAAGGGGGCTTTTGGGATGGCTATTCACAGCACGCTATTCCCAACGCACCTCTGCCACCTTCCCGAACCTGGCACTCTCTCCATGATGTTCAGGACTACTGTCAATCCCACCAGCAGCAGGAGTCGGGGGTGAAGTCAGACACAGGTCAGCACGAAGAAGCAGAGCCGGTTGTCGGTGAAGCTAACTCTTTATTCAAGGAAACAGGCATACGACTCAACAATGCTTCCCAGTAGGTCATGTCCCTATGGGGCAGCTGCCAGGACTCAAGGTCCCTGCCTTTCACCTTTTCTAAGGCTCCTCCTCTCCCAGATGTTTCCCAAGCGGCCTCAAACTGTGTATGAGCACCTCTGGTCTCCGCTCTTCTCATTCTTGGAGACTGGGGGGGCGGGGAGAGTTTGTCACCGCAGGAGAGGGAGACTCCCTGGATTCTTCTGCAGCCTCTGCTAAACTGCTCCCTGTCATCGGCTCTTCCTGCTCACTAAACCCTGCTGCTCCTTCAGCATCCAGCACCCCCACTCCCCCATCTGTGCCCCACCACCCTGGGCTCCAAACCTTCTCCCTCTGGGGGTTCCATTGGGGGTTCCCTGGCTGCTGCCTCCCACCACTCCTCTTGATGCAGCCAATCCACTAAAGAACCCAGAAATGGGCCTTCCTTCTGTGATCAAGTCTTTCCAATTAAGCTGCCCTTAGTTGCAAGGCTAAGGAAACGTCACCCTATGAATGGCAGCTGGCCCACAAAGTGTGAGTCTATCAGGAGCCCCAGGTAATGATGGGTGGTCTGCAGCCACCTCTGTCTCTCCCCCCACCCCCACCCCGCGCCACCCCATCTCTCTTTGTGCCACCCCTCTGCCTCGCTCTCACCCTCTCTGCTGCTGCGTCTCCACTTGAGGAATGAGCCCCACAGGTTCTCCGCCCACAAGCTGCCCTCAGCAGTTCAAAAATAAACATCACACTAGCTGCATCCCAAGTAGCAAGCTGTGCATGGCCGGCAGGCCCGAGCATCCATGCGCATGAATTGGCACAGGCATGCACAATGTGCAGCATCAGAAGCGGGCAGCGGGGGGGTTAGCACCCTGCAAATGAGAAGCTCAACCTTGTGGCGCTTTCAACCGTCAAAAACAGAACCGAACAATTGCAACAATCAACACATACCCCCAAAAAAGCCCTTCTTTTGCACATTTCACACACCTCTGCAGAGATGACACAAGGCGGTTTTTCGCAAGAGCGGCCGCTGTGCATTTTTGACCGCCTGTTTCCTCCAAGCGGATCCACCTTTCGCTTCTGCTTAACGTGGAGAATTGGAGCATAAAGAGGTTTAGGATTTGGGGGGGTTTGTTTTTAATCTCGTACAGGTTAAGTCGTAACCAAGTTAAGAAGTAATCCGACAGCACAGACAATTCTACTTTTCTATGTGTGTTATTAAGCGCTTAGTGGAGACAAGGAGTCTTACCGAGATTTTGTAAAGCAGGTGAATCCCTACTGGCAGGTTTGCAAATGGGGCCGGGGTGGGGGGGGGGGGGAGAGGACAAGCCAAGATACCAGAGTGGAAAAGGCCCGGAGGGTATGGCTTGCTAGCTGCCCAGGGGACGTGCTGTCAATACCCTCGCCCTTGTGATGGCTTCACTAAGCTGGGGATTGGTTCCCTTGACCAAGCTAGATCAGACTCAACGGAAGGGAACTCAGAAAGCCATTGTGTACACTCGAACAAGTGAGTGGGACAAAATCCACAAAGCCCTGCTCCTCAACCTCCTGCAGAACGGTGGATGGAAGCAGGGAGCCTCCCCTAATTCAGGGTGGCACAAATAATCCAGGGTTCCAAACAATGCATTGAGGCTCTACCGGGCAGTTCCATACGTCAGACTTTCACCCTCTGACCAGGCAACCAGGGTGGCAGCAATGGGGCACGCAGTGGGGAGCTCTGTGCATTCTTCCCCACTCACGTAGGCTTTACTGGCAAGCAGAGCACCCAAAGAGGCACTTGTGCAACCAAAATTGCCAACAAACTACCAGCAAATACACCCTAAATTAGTCAAACCACAGTTCTGTCTTGCGCAGCACTAGGCAAACCCTTTTGCAAAGAACAGAATATTTGGGATGCGTCTTTCGTTCCTTTTCCAGAAAAGGACCACCTGCTAAACTTTCTTTAAAGAGAGACTTCAACTTTAGAGCACTGCTTAAACCTCTTCCACATTCCCTGAGGATTAAGATTTCTGTTGTTGCTGGCTTCATTTTTTTTCTTCCTCCCCAGAGAATTTTAGATTTTGCTTTAGCAGCTTCCAAAGCTAGCGTACAGGCAGGGCAAGCAGGACACAGGCTTGCAAAACAAATCCAAACAGTGGTCTGGGCTGGCTTGGTGTTTTCCCCACCCGGGTTCCACAAGCAGATATAAATAAAATTAGCACCATCTCACAGATAGAGATGCGAAGGCCCAGAAAAAACCCCGGAAAAATTGAAAAGATTGTTTCAATCCGAGCAAACCTTCATAATAACCTGTGATGATGACAGACACAACAGAGTAGATGCAGAAGCAGAGACTTAAACTGATACTGATCATTACAGCTCAGAAAATGTTTCTGATTAAATTTCATGCCCATCCATTGAAATTTAGTCCCACTTCCTTCTTCAGTTCTTTTTATAAGAATGTTTTTTTTAAATACTGTGGGAAGGAAATATGAATAATTGTTACTTCTGGATTTTAAAAAAATTGTTTTGTAGAGGTTTGTTGTTGTTGTTGTTGTTGTTGTTCCACATAAACAAGTAAACTGTTCAGGAGATTGTTGCTCCATTTGTTACAAATACAAATAAGTATTATTTTAAAAGTAAATTCTGTTTGTAATAATTGTTTGGCTACACTATATTTTTGATATGCTACCGTGTTTCTCCTAAAATAAGACACCGTCTTATATATTTTTTCACTCAACAAAACACAGTATGGCTTATTTTCAGGGGATGTCTTATTTTAACCGTGTTGCATTGGTACGCTGCATAGCCACGCCTCTCCAGGCTGTTTTAATGGGAGGTACCACGTCACTATGGCTTATTTTCGGGGTATGGCTTATTTTTGGGGAACGGCTTATATTTCTCAAATGCATAGAAATCCTGCTATGGCTTATTTTATGGCTATGCCTTATTTTAGGAGAAACAGGGTAGTTGTGATAATTTTATGCCCATTAAAATTGTCCATAGTTATATTTTATGTTTCTAAAGTAACAGAATGACTTTCAATCTGGAAAAGAAAAAAGCAGTGCTAATGTAGCATATATTTTTTATATTTTTTAAATTTTTCCAAAAATTTCCGTTTCACCCCGGAAAAAACCCGGGTTTTTTCCCAAGCTTCAAAATTTCCGGAAATTTTACATCTCTACTCACAGAAGAGGCTTCAGAGGCCTGGAGCTTTCACAGATAGGACGTTACATCTGGTATCCGAAAGGGAAAAGGTGATGTTAAAACCAAGAATATTCTCACAAGTTCATTTTCCCCATCCTCTCTTCCTCACATAGGCATCATACCACACCAAGACTTGACATTCTGCAAGGCTAGCAACCACCACCCTGTGTTTCCTGCAATTCCTACAGGGGATATAACTTCTCCTGATCTTAATGGCTGTAAAGTTTCTTCAGGGTCCTGCGTTCAACACTCCAATTCTCAAGCTTCCTTCTGCCTTTGATATCTCCTTCACTCTTCCCAGACTTCTCCCTAGTCCCCACAGCCATGCCATGCAAGGTTTGAATCCCAACCATACTGACTACTTTCCCTGCCCTCACAGAAGCTGGACTGGGAAGAAACTCCCAAAGCTCTCTGAACCTTCTGAGCTATCGCAGCGACTCAGCCAATCCGAGTTAGAGACTTCACCAACACAAGTGCAATACAGATTTATTGTTCATGGAAAATGGAATGTTTCCTCCGAAACAACTGAGTGGTTGGGGGGGTGGGTGGGAGGCAACAACACACACTTGAGTTCACGTCAGACGCAAGCTTTATGAGAGGGTGCTGTGGTTTCGTTTCAGTTGGCAAAAGTTCAAGGCGATGACCAGGAAACAAAATTCAATGCAGTTGCCGCATCGTGGCAAAGAAGCAAAAAGTCCTCAATAGCGCCGGGTGAATCGAGGGTCGCTGGGGCGGGTTGTTCTATCCGGGCTGGCAAAACTGCTTGGCAGACTGGTTCCCTGTGCCACTGGAGCTGGGGCTCCACCCTGCACGAACCCTCCACGCCTGAGGACAAGAAGCAGAAAGTTGACTTCCTGCTCGGGGGCTCAATACAACACCCTGCACCCTCCTTAAGTAATTTTATTTCTTCATTAAATTTGTATACCGCCCAATACCCGCAGATCTCAGGTCGGTTCACAACATAAAATTCCAATATAAAAAAACACAGACTAGATAATGAAAATAAAAACAACCCAAGAATTCCCCTTCCACTGCTTAAAGGACAGTCTTTAAAATCATGGATGGGACGCGGGTGGAGCTGTGGTCTAAACCACTGAGCCTATTGGGCTTGCCGATCGGAAGGTCGGCGGTTCGAAACCCCATGACGGGGTGAGCTCCTGTTGCTCGGTCCCAGCTCCTGCCAACCTAGCAGTTCAAAAGCACATCAAAGTGCAAGTAGATAAATAGGTACCACTCCAGCGGGAAGCTAAACGGCATTTCCGTGCGCTGCTCTGGTTTGCCAGAAGCGGCTTAGTCATGCTGGCCACATGACCCGGAAAAACTGTCTGTGGACAAACGCCGGCTCCCTCGGCCTGTAAAGCGAGATGAGCGCCGCAACCCCAGAGTCGTTCGTGATGGGACTTAACTGTCTGGGGTTCTTTACCTTTTAAAATCATGGCATCCAAATTTCCTAATCCATACATTATTTCTGCTAAGAGGCCACTGGGTCATTGTCACGCACCCCAAAGCCTTTTGCGTGTGCACACAAACCTATTACCTAACAAAGAGAACAACTGTCACTTAAAATATTTCTACCACAATCCAAAGCCCCTTCAAACTTTCTTGACGGAAGTAATGTGGGGTTTTTGCAGGGCGGGGAGCAGCAAAACCCTTTTTAATTAACTCTTACCCCGACATTCCTCCTCTGTTTATCACATGGCCAGGCGCTGACTGAGCAGGGGCACTCCTCTCACCAGCTAAGAAATGAAAAGAATGGGGCAGGGAGGCGGGAGTGAACAAGTCACTAAGGAATTGTTGTATTGCTTAATTTTTTAAACAAATGCTTGCAATCCCAACCACCCTTACCTAGCAGAGAGCCCCCCTGAATTCAGTAGGACTTGCTTCTGGGTAGGCATGGTTAGGATTGTTTTGCCATGTTTCGTTTATTTGTGCTTTTGTATACCCCCAAGGAGCTCAAGGTGGCATTCGTGGTTCTCATGCTTAGGTTATGCTATGAAACTGTGTGACAGGCCCAAGATCACTCAGTCTGCTTTATGGCTGAGGAAGGATTCAAAGCCTAATCTTCCCTAGTCTAACCAGGATGATGCTCTGGTATTCCAAGCTCTGCACACCGGCTCTCCAGCCGACTTCTGCACAGAGTTCAAGGTGCTTGGCTTGGCTCACAAAGGCCTCTTATGGCACCCGTGGTCAGTCTCTTCTCATCTCCAAGAGAATGTAGGAAGCTGCCCTATGTTGATTACTGTATTTTTCGCTCCATAAGACGTACTTTTTTCCTCCTAAAAAGTAAAGGGAAATGTCTGTGCGTCTTATGGAGGGAATGCATGGTCCCTGGAGCCAAATTGCCTAGGGGCCAAAAGCAGATCGTGCTCTTTTTTTTTTTTTTTTAGAAAGAGAGAAGGGGGTGTTGAAAGGAAGCCGCTGAACAGCTGTTCAGCAAGTGATCGGGGAGAGAGATAAGGCTCCCTTTCCAGCCCCACTCCCTTGCCCAGGCCTCCATTGTTGAATGCAGAAGGAGGCTGTTTGTTTACCCAGCAACATGTGTCTGGCTGATTAGATTATCTGTCTGGAAACTGTAGAAATGGCTATAGGACTAGAAGCTGCAGAACTGTGAGTTGGACCCCATAAAAACGGGGCTTTTCCTCTTTGCAAAAAAAGCGGCACCACTTTCAGCTGATCCTCAAAAAAACAGGGCTTTTCCCCTTTCCTCCTCTAAAAACTAGGTGCATCTTATGTTCAGGTGCATCTTATTTGTCCATTTAGCCTAGCATGGCCTGACTCTGATGGCCAGCAGCTCTCCCTCCAGGGTCTCTCTCAGGGAGTCTGTCATCGCCAGCTGTCTGACCTTTAAACCTGGGGCCTCCTCCATGCATTCAGAAAGGAGGTCATCCAACTGTCAGTTTGCATTTCTTAGTACAGAAAGTACTGATCTGATGTGTAGAGATATTTCCTATTCTGCTTATTTCAGGAGTGTTCTAGGTGGTTTCTTTCTATGCGAAAGAAACAGGCAGGAAGTTCTTGTCTGGGTTATTCCTTCTGGGAAGCAGAGTACAGCTGGTTTAAACTGGCTCTGTCATCCTTTCTGTCAAGGTCATGCTGACTATAATAGTCAGGGCATGAGGAGCCTGGGTTTCTCATTTCCTCTTTCTGTCTCTTTGTTCTGGTGCGGTGTTCTGTTCTGTATATAGTGTTAAGGTTTAGTCTTATTATAAGCTGTAAGTTAAGTTTAAGATAAGTCTGCTGCAACTGAGTTTCTTATGGACTGTGCCAATCCTGAATGTATTGGATTTGTGAGCATTATGCTCATTTGCCTTCAGTAGTAGTAAAACTCTGCTGGATGAAGTACAACTGCCTCTGGTCTATTTTTTGGGAACTCTGCAGCGTGTTTTAAGTTTTTGCTCCACACACGTCACCACCCAACTCCAGCCCTAGGCTCTTGGGAGCCATTAGCGGCGCGCCTACAAATGGGGCTTGTTACAATTAACTTTTTTTCAATTACAGGCCTGAATCGGACATGCTGAACCTCAGCAAGTGGGGAACACTTCGCTCCCCCGACTGTGCCACCCTTGCCCCTTGCTTCTGAAATGCACCACTGAACTGTGCTTACTGGAAACAAAACATTTCGAAGGTAGAGAGGGGAGCGCCCTGCAAAGTTTGTTTTCATCTTTTTTTTACCTTGCCACCTTTCATGCTCCTGGCCGATGGTCCCTTCCTGCACGCTGCCCTGCCAGGAACGCTCTTGGTGCCCTTCAAGTTTGCGGCTGTGGTCTCCCCAGTCGCGCCCATCTCTGGATGAGGGAGCCGCCCACCCAAGAGAGAGAAGAATGCCATTAGCAAGCATGGAAGGAAGCTAGTGACGTTTCCTCGTAAATATGACTTGTCTCGACAGTGTACTTAGGTCACCTCGGGGGGGGGGGGTGACCTCACAGAGGAAGTCCAGCTCCCTTACGACAGAACGTAAGAAGACCTCCACTAGTGATCTTAGGGAGTGGGCAGAGGCCAGTCTTAAGATTTAATACGGTTTAGTGAAATCCAATTTTAAACAAGGTGGCAAAATATGGCCTCCACATTCAGAGGTCTACCTCTGGGTAGCAGGCACTGGGGATAAAATAAAAGGGGAGCCAGTGTGCCTTCCTCCAATGACTTGTCAAAACTGCTGCTGGCTAGGAATAGAACTCCTGTGCCATTAGACCCCAGCTCTCTACCATCCAAACACTGCTTGGATTTTCTGGCTTACTGAGGGCTAGAAAACCAAGACTGCATGTTCTGTGCTGCCCAAGCACACGGGAATTCACACACCACTTCCCAGCACACTAGCAGAGTGTTCAAAATCCCCCAGGTGCCAAGCGCATTTTACTACTAGTGCGGGCGTCCAACTGCAGCCCCAACTACGTGGAGATTTCTGGGCAGCGGGTTGGCGACTGACAGCTCCGTCAAGCCTGGCTGACTCACACACAGACCTCCATCATTGCATCAAGAAAAATTAAGTGAAAGGGAGAGTAAAGATAAGATATATTAGACTGTGCTGCAGCCTTTCCACGGGCACCCAAAACAGAACTCACAAAGCACTGTTTAGTCCACAGTTAATATCATTTCCATTGTGTGCGTTTCTCCTCCTGGGACCAGTGAATTGTTGTAACAGCAAGCAACGCAGCTGAGGCAATAGAATCGCAGAAGTGTAGCATTGGAAGGGACCCCC
The DNA here is from genome assembly GCF_009819535.1 of Lacerta agilis. NCBI lineage: Eukaryota > Metazoa > Chordata > Lepidosauria > Squamata > Lacertidae > Lacerta > Lacerta agilis. Next base: position 3,640,470 of record NC_046329.1, on the reverse strand, counting down.
AGTCCAATCCCCTGGCGAACAGACGTTCTGTTGTGGTGACTGCAACCTAGGCTTAAGGCGCCAACTGGCACCCGGCTTCTACATCCGAGTTTCTAACACGGCACCGGAGTGCGACAGCTCTGCTTTACGGACACTCACCGGGATGATGGCGGAGGCAGCCCTCGCCCTTTGCTGAGCCTCCTCTCCGACCCGTAACTTCCCCAGCTGTCCCGCGAGTGGCGGTCAGGACCTCCATGCCGCACGTCATAGTGCTGAAAAGGCAAGCCCACACAGTTGGAGTAAAGGTTCCCAGCGCAAGGCATTACACCTGACTACAAGGACAGAGATGCACCAGAAGGGTTTTCTTGTACGTATTGGGAAGGCTGCAGTGGACCTTCCTACAGCACCCAGGAGCTTTCCCTATTGGCCTTTCAGCTTTAATCCTCCTTTCTCTGCCTTGCCCGTGACGGCTCTTCCGCAAACCCGAGATGGCGCTACAGTAATCAAGCAACGGAGGAGGACATGAAAAGGGAGTCCGTGGTGCTGAAGCAGCCAACGAGAATTTTGTGGCAGCGATCTGGATAAAGGGATCTTAGACCCTGGCTCATGCAAGGTGTGAGCAATAGTCAACCTGGCTATGCTTCTCATGTGCAAATTGAGACAAACCATCTGCCACTCTTGTCTGGCCTGCTACACTTCCAGCTTATTTGTAATGTCGTGTTCTTACTGCTTTTAATTATTGCTGCTTTTTCATATTGTGGCTGCAAACTGGCCTCAGCAATTTTTTTAGCTGGAAAAACAGAGGGGAAAGTTACTGTATATTCTGGCGTATAAGACTACTTTTTAATCCAGGAAAATCTTCTCAAAAGTCGTGAGTCGTCTTTTACGCCGGGTGGAGAATCTGTGGTCGAGTATATCTCAAACTCTATATTTTAACTGGAAAAGTTGGGAGTCGTCTTATACGCCCAGTCGTCTTATACGCCGGAAAATACGATATTTAAAATAAATGTTGTTCTTCAAGAACACATGAAGCCAGAGGTTTGCGCTCTCTCTCTCTCTCTCTCTCTGCTACGAACAGTTCACTCTACTGCCAAGAGAACAGACCATTACATTATTCAGGTGTGGGCCGTTTTTGGTTCTTGTTTAAAAAGGCTTGCCTCTTCAGCAGTGGGAATTGCTGAAGAGACACAAGTAAAATGTTAGTGCCTTCTCTTATGGATATCGGGCTGATGTTTTGAGTCTGATTTTCCAGGTATTTTGCATGTGTTGCAGCCAACAGGAAGCGACCGTGCCTGGACAAAATGACTCGAGAACAGTTCTTCTTAATCTGTCCCTACGCAGCAAGACACGCAAAAGCTCTCACATAGCAGCAGGTAGTCCCTTCGTTTTACTTGTAATCTGTTTTTCTTTCCAAGAATCCAAATCGCCTTTCTTGACCAGGATCCCCAAATCTCCGACAGCCGAGGCTGTCAACAAGAATGTGGAGGCTGGAGTTACGCTTCACGTGAATTCCTGACGGGATTCATTCTCAGACTCTGTAAGGGTTATCTGCTTTCCAAGGATCCCACCCCAGAAACGATGCTCAAATGTGTGAGAATTACACACACCCCTGTTGCATGGAGTGAGGCAGTGCCAGAGCAGGAATCATGCAGAGATGCGGCAGTTAGCTCTTTCTGTGGCTATGTGTCTCCCGCTTGCTGCAGCCTTTGCCTGAATTAAATTGCTTGGTGGCACTGCCTCAGCCTACTGCTCACAGCCTGCGAATTCCCAACCCATACCGTAAGACCATAAACCATTGTGCGAGCTTTTCGGACGTCAAAGCATTTTTGACAACAATACTGCTTCGCATGGGCATACCTGTCCATCCCGATCTGGCACAGTTCTTGAACTTTCTCTCCTGGTCGGGGGGGGGGGGGAGAGAGAGAGAGAGAGAGAGAGAGAGAGAGAGAGAGAGAGAGAGAGAGAGAGAGAAAAAATCTGTGTTAACACACATAGGTGGGTAAGCTTTGGAAACAAGCAGGGGACAGGCTGCAGTCCAGTGGTAGAGCCACTGCTTTGCATGCAGTTGCCCTGGTTCGATTCCCAAGGTGGGCTGGGAAACTCTGGAGAGCTGCTGCCACTCAGTGCAGACAGTACTGAGCTGCATAGACCATGGTCTGACTCAGTCTAGGACAGTTCCCTATACAGTGGTACCCCGCAAGACAAATGCCTTGCGAGACAAATTCGTCTATGGCTGTTTTTCGCAAGACGAATTCGTCTGGCGAGGTACCACTGTAAGCTGGCACCGGAGCCGTGCTGTTCGCTCGCTGCAGCCTTAAAACACGGCGCCGCGCGGCTCCGGTGCTGGTCGGGAGGGGCCCCCGGAGTTTTCCCCCCATAGGAACGCATTAATTAAATTTTAATGCGTTCCTATGGGAAACGGTGCCTCGCAAGACGAAATTTCCGCAAGACGAAAAGTCTTGCGGAACAAATTAATTTCGTCTTGCGAGGCACCACTGTATTACTAAATTCTGCTGCTGTGCATCTTGTTACTTGGGGATTAATCAATAGGAAATTACAATAACCACCGGCATCTTCTCAACTTCTGACAGGTCATGGCCAGGAGAGACCAACTTGGCAACTCTTAACTGGTCTGCTATCTGCTATGTGCATGGTGACGAAGCAAGGCGCTGAACCGTTTTGGGTTCCGAGGTCAGTATACCAGTACGGTACATTTGTCTTCAAACGCCAAAACGTCACCTTCGCCCTTTACGTTTTTGGGTGAAACAGCTAAAACTGTGAAACGGCCAAAACCCAAAGTGGCCTAGGAGGAGAGGAAGCCTCTTTATCCAAGTCAGACACTTCATCCGCCTGGCTCAGTACTGCTTGCTCTGACTGGCAACAGCTCTCCAGGATTTTGAGCCGAGAGTGGACTTTCCCATCACCTGCTGATGCTAGGGATTGGGCCTAGGACTCTAGTTCTGAATGAAGGGTTGGCTTAAATGGGAAGACAGGAAAGGGCCTTAAACAGAGAGACCTTTAGCCCATCCAGTTCAGCACTGTCTTCCCTGACTGGCACTGCCTCTCCAGGGTTTCAGACAAGGGTCTCTCTCCCACTCCTACATGCAGTTGCCGGGGCTGGAACTGGGGAGTTCCTGCTCTGTCAACTAAACTATGCTCACTTCCTTAAAGAGCTGCCTATGAGCGTGGAATAAGAGCGCAAAAAGTTTCCATTCCCCATTTGAACCACGCTGAACAGTGCAATTATTCCCATGGCCAGAGGCAGTAAACGCTTCTGAATACGCTGGAAGCCACAGGAGGAGAGGGCGCTCTTGTGCCCAGGCCTTGCTTGCAGGTTCCCACAAGCTTCCTTGCCTGCAAGAAGCGAGGTTACAGGGAACCAGGCAGAGGGCCTTCTCGGTGGTGGCGCCTGCCCTGTGGAACGCCCTCCCACCAGATGTCAAGGAAATGAACCACTATCTGACTTTTAGAAACAGGCAGGTAGCCGTGTTGGTCTGCCATAGTCGAAACAAAATAAAATAAAAAAATTCCTTCCAGTAGCACCTTAGAGACCAACTAAGTTTGTTCTTGCTTTTGCGTGTATCTGAAGAAGTATGCATGCACACGAAAGCTCATACCAAGAACAAACTTAGTTGGTCTCTAAGGTGCTACTGGAAGGAATTTTTAATTTTATTTTGTTTTGACTTTTAGAAGACACCTGAAGGCAGTCCTGTTTAGGGAAGTTTTTAATGTTTGATGTTTTATCGTGTTTTCAATATCCTGTTGGGAACCGCCCAGAGTGGCTGGGGAAACCCAGCCAGATGGGCAGGGTATAAATTATTATTATTATTATCATTATCATTATTATTATTACATAGGCATCTGGTCGGCCACTGTGAGAACAGGGAGCTGGTCTGGATGAGCCACCAGCCCGACCTGACAGGTCCCTCAGGGGCGTGGCCTTGGGTTTCTGACAATGCAAGACAGGGGAGGGAAGACTTCGCTACCTGTCCACCGAATGGTCCTGGTAGCGGCTGCGGTCTCGGTGGTCAAAGCCATGGAAGCGATCTGGTCGGCTGAAGTCAGAGTGGTACCCGTCATCCAGGGCCACCCGCTTTGCTTCAGGCCAATAAGAGTCGTCCCGCCTGCAAAGGGAAACAGATTCAGCAACTCTTTGGCTCCGTCACCCCCATCCAGAAAAGCTGGCCTGCCCATGGTCGTTACCATTCCAGCACCAGGAAAAGACTTTCTGCTTCTCCCATAGTTCTTGAAATGGCAGCTCTGGGTTGTTGTTGTTTTTTTTTTAGGCTGCTTTTACTGGTGCTCTTTTTCCCCCTGGTATTTTTTTAAAATTACTTTTATTTTATTTTATTTTCTACTCAGCAATCCTGCAAACCTGAAATTAAAGGGTGGCGTAGAATTTAAGAATATTTAGATATTTTTTTAAAAAAAAATCCATATGAAACAGAACCCTATTAAGAGACACAAAGCGGCAGAAAACAAGAAAAGCAAATAAAAAAAATATTATCATCACACTGTTTCTAATACAACATGTGGATGAATTGCATCCTGCACCTTATCATTCCAAAACTGGATAAAAAAATACCCCACTTTTCAAGACATAATCCATCACACAAGATACCTCTGCTAACATAAGATTTTTTTTATTTTTTATTTTTTAAAGTAAAAATCCAGTAAAATGCAAGTCCTGGAGCGTTTTTTAATCTTCTCCTCCTAAAACAGAGGATGGGTGCATAGGTGTCTGTAAGCAACTGGGCACATCTCCAGCACAAACTGATAATAGTTTTATACTAGCAATGGCTTTCCCAGCACTTTCTTTCTGCTGCCAATCTCCCTGGGAGGAACGTGGCAGGGGTCAGGTACGATAAAAATCAGCCTGGCAAAGAGTTCTCTGAGCTTTACTTAAGTCAGGCTGACTCCCTTGGAGAGCAGCAAGACTAGCACCAGCCGTGAGGCTTGGCTTCAGTCTTACGTCTTTATTTTTATTTTTTAAAATATAATTTATATTAAATTTTCTGTTTTGCAATTTAGAATATTCATTTGGACATCCTTAAAATATCAATGACTTCCCTTATCTTTCCATGGTTCATTTTGCATAGCATAAATTTCCCTGCATATTTTATATAAACTAAACCATTCAGTATTCCATTGTTACTTCCATCGAAACTTATTTACACTGTTGAATTTATCTTAATGCTGCCCACGTTTTCAAGTGTGCACAATTATTCCCCATATATTCAATAAACATTTTCCAATCTTCTTTAAACAAATGTTCTTCTTGTTCTCTTATTCTATATGTTAGGTTCGCCAGCTGCACATATTCCAACAGTTTAAGTTGCCAATCTTCTTTGGTTGGGACTTTGCTCGTTTTCCTTTTTTTGGCTAACAGAACATGGGCCGCAGTTGTTGCATACAGAAATAACCTTTTTTGACACCTGGGCAATTCCATCTGAATTATCCCCAACGAAAAGGACTCTGGGTGTTGTTGTTTTTTGTGTTTTTGTTTTTTTTGGAAAGTGCTTTTAAACATTTTTTTCAATTCATTATAAATTATTTCCCAATTCCCTTTTACCGGTCCACCACATACCCTCATTGCATCTCCAGTACTTACCTGATTCAGTCTTATACATCTTAGCAAGTCTGCTTGGAGTTCAGCCTTACATCTTTATTTATTGGGTCATTGATTTCTATTCTGGCTCCGTACTTGCAGGGCTTCCCAACCACAAACAGCCCCCCTCCCTGCCCCCCATATGACCAGGAGGGAACCCCAAGCCTCAATTTAAGGGGACAACTCAAATGATTGACACGTTTTGCTGCATTTGGGTAAAAAGCGGGGCATTCGCCATTTGCTGCAGGGAAGCGGCCTTTCAAGCTTGAAAGGAGCACGAACTCTACATTTCCCCGAGGCGCAGCTCGGCCGCCTCACCTCCCGTCCGCGTCGTACGGCCGCCTCAAAGCCGAGCGGCGCTCCTGCTCGTAGCGCAGCTGCTCATGCTGGCGGCGCAGCTCCTCCCTCTCGCGCTGGATGCGCTCCTGCTCCCGCCTCCTCTCGTGCTCGATGTGCATCCGCTCCCGCTCCAGCCTCTCCCGCTCCATCCGCTCCCGCTCCAGACGGTGCCGCTGGAACTGCAGCCGCTCCCGCTCCCATTGCAGCTTCTGCCTCTCGTCTCGCTCCCGGACGGCGTGGATGTGCTGCTCCCGCTCCCGGCGTTCCCGCTCCCTGTTCGGTTGTTAGAATACAGGTTGCGCTCAAGCAGAAACATGAACTGTACGGTCGTACCTCCATTTACGTATCCCTCTGGTGCAAACGCAGCAAAACTGCAAGTATTTTTCTGGGTTCCGTCATGCACGCATGCGCAGAAGCGCTCTACGCTCTGTGCGCATGCGTAGAAGCGCTAAATTGTGCCGCGCTCATGTGCAGAAGCGGTCTTCCAGTTGCGAATTCCTCAGAATGCGGCTGGACCTCCGGAACAGATTCCGTTCGCAACCGGAGGTACCACTGTACACCCAAGAATCAGACGCAAAGTTAAAGACCTGGACCTCTACAATGAATAAATCATAGGTAAAAAAACAACAGAATCTTCGATCTCGAGGGAGGCTACATGGCTTTAGGCAAGTTGCGCAGCAGTCTTCATTGAGAATTAATTAATGAAGAAGAAGAAGAAGAAGAAGAAGGAGTTTGGATTTGATATCCCACTTTATCACTACCCAAAGGAGTCTCAAAGCGGCTAACAATCTCCTTCCCCGTCCTCCCCCACAACAACACTCTGTGAGGTGAGTGGGGCTGAGAGACTTCAAAGAAGCGTGACTAGCCCAAGGTCACCCAGCAGATGCATGTGGAGGAGCGGGGAAGCAAACCCGGTTCCCCAGATTACAAATCCACTGTTGTTATTGTTATTGTTGTTAATTAAATTCATATACAGTGGTACCTCAGGTTACAGATGCTTCAGGTTACAGACGCTTCAGGTTACAGATTCCGCTAACCCAGAAATAGTACCTCGGGTTAAGAACTTTGCTTCAGGATGAGAACAGAAATCGGGTGGCGGCGGGAGGCCCCGTTAGATAAAGTGGTGCTTCAGGTTAAGAACAGTTGCAGGTTAAGAACGGACCTCCAGAACGAATTAAGTTCTTAACCCGAGGTACCACTTTACCTCCCAATACGCGGGGGTCTCAGGGTGGTTCACAGAATAAAATCAAGATATAAAATCACAAAATACATAATAAAAATAAAAACAACAACCCAATAGCCTCCTCCCACAAAAAACCACATTTTTAAAGGGCATAGGGTGTAAATCAGATCAACCAAAGGCCAGGTTAAAAAGGAACGTTTTTGCCTGGCGACTAAAATGTATTAATGAAGGCACCAAGCGAACTTCCCTGGGGAGAGAATTCCGCAGACGGGGAGCCACTACAGAGAAGGCCAGATCTCGTGCTGCCACCCTCTTGACCTTAGCTGCATTATATGTCGCAGACCTGCCCAAACTAGACAAGGTATTTAATCTTATCCATATTCTTAGGGTAGCAACCACTACTATGGATTTCCCTAAATATTTATGCCTAAGTGTTTCCGACAGTTTATAGAACAGCATATAATGTATGGTGTCCTCTCAACCATACTGCATAAGCCCCCAGCCACCGCCGCCCAGCTTTTTTAAGGGTAAGAACTGCCTGTTATAGGGTAACCCCCAGGGATCCTTGCAGAGGCGGACCAGTTTCCTCAGCAAGAGGATCGGTAAGGGCAGTGTGCTTGGCTGCTACTGAACTCTGCATCCCCAGCCCCAGCAGCATGAAGTCACCTGAGTGTGCTGGCTGTGTCCTAGGACATGGAGGCTGCGTAGATGGCTAGGATGTTTGCAGTAGATTAGGAAGGGTTTTCGACTAGTTTAAGCAACAGAAAGTTCCTCACACGTGCAAAGCATGAGTACTGCCCCTGGATAGATCTTTGAACAGTTCTGTCGGCTAGTGATGAAAGCTTTGGGTTAAAATGCTCAGCCTGTGGAGTTGTGCTTTCCCCTCCATCCCAGCACATGGGGTGCAGTTAGTAATACAGACACCTCTCTTTAAAGCAGTTCGAAAGCATGTCAAAGTGCAAGTAGATAAATAGGTACCACTCTGGCGGGAAGGAAAACGGCGTTTCCATGCGCTGCTCTGGTTCTCCAGAAGCGGCTTAGTCATGCTGGCCACATGACCCAGAAGCTGTATGCTGGCTCCCTCAGCCAATAAAGCGAGATGACCGCCGCAACCCCAGAGTCGTCTGCGACTGGACCTAATGGTCAGGGCTCCCTTTACCTTTACACAAACACACAGACAGAGCTACTCTTCTATTCCTGGCTTGGGGTTGTCACAAAAGCATCAAGTAGGTTCTGAAACAGCCCCATTCCTGTTTTAAGGCACAAACGGGGGTCCAGCGGCTGAGTGGGAAGCCTCAAAAGGTTTGGCTGCCTCCCCTTCCCTGTACTGTTGAACTGGTTGCCCACCAAAAAGGGCTACTGGCACATTGGAGATTCGAGGCAGACCCTTCGGCATATGAGCTGCCACAGTGAGGATTCCTCGAATGTGGAAAGCAGGAAAAGCCCTTGCCCCTGAAGAAGCAAAAGGGGAAACCTAGGATCCTCCACACCTCTAGAAACTTGCAAGACTGATTGAGGAAAAAATAAAATGGAGGGAGCAGGGAAGGGAAGGGAAGTGACAGAGACCTATAGAGAAGTGAATATATGAGCGTTGGGGTGGGGGGAGAAAAGTGGCTCCTAGAGAGGAGAAATATAATAATTACGTGTCAGAAAAGACAAAAAGGTACTCGGGCAACGTTTAATCAGTGGAACGGGAAAGGAAGAAAGAGTTTCACCAGCCAGCCTATGAGCACCCGTCTAAGAGGGAAAATGTGTCAGGTTCTTACATAATAAAGAGCCCTTTAAAATATCCACTTGGAACAATGGGAGAGGTGGGGGGGGGGGAATATGCAGGAGGCTTCACTTGGAAGCTGAACAATCCCCATTAAACTGAAGCAGATAGCACAGATGCCGAGGCAAGTGACAACTGCATAATAGATAATGTCAACGGAGCACAAAGTCATCACTGGATAATGATCTCTGGCTGCTGCGCCAAGGCAGAAATATTTCAAAGCTGGGAGGGAGGGAGAGAGGGGGGGGAGAGAGAAAACGAACCCTCTGGGGTGCTCGTGCCATGCATAGAAACAAGGGTGAAACAAATGAGAGTTAGCCCGTATTGGATTCCACTCCATTAGTGTAGAAAGCCTATCAGTTCCTTTCTTCCTCCAGCCAGAGACTTGAATCAAGCATCAGCACACAGCTATCAAGCGATAGCTGCCTTTATCACTGCCTTTAAAAGGTCCGGAAGGTGGCAACACGAGAACGGGGCATTCTCTGCAGTGGCTCCCCATCTGTGGAATGCTCTCCTCGGGGAAGTTATCTTGTTCATTATACACCTTTAGGCACCAGGCAAAAACGTTCCTTTTTAACCAGGCCTTTGGTTGATCTGAGTGACATCCTATGCTCTTTTAGTGGCGGGTGTTATTGGGCTATTATTTTGATTTTATATATTGTGATATTTTCTGTGAACCACCCTGAGACCTGCGGGTATATGGCGGTACGGTATATTATTATTATTATTATTATTATTATTATTATTACTACTACTACTACTACTACTACTACACCCTGTTAAAGGTGTGTCACCATTCCAAGGCTTACCACCCAGAAGACTTTGCTGGTGGACAGCATGTAAATAAAAGGTCTGGAGATGCAAGCACACTTGCACTTAAAACAAATGAAGATGAGAGGTCCCTGTTTTAAGGCTGAAGATGGCTGGAAATGCCTGCTGGTGTTTATCTCAGAAGCAGGGACACCCTTTTCAGGCCGAAAGCTACCCTCCCTCTTGGGAAAGCTTCTGGGGGGGGGGCACAGGCTGATGTTGTGGGCGTGGCCTGGGCGCCAGAAGTGGGTGTGGCAACAACTAGGACTGTAAGACACATTCCACCCACCCACAAAACCCAGAGGTTTCCACGCCGCCAAAACCTCAGCACCTCTCCGTCCCGGCAAGGAAGAGGAATAAGAATTTCAGGATGCATTTCAGTCAGGTAAAAGCGCTCAGGGGTGGCGCAGGGTGCAGCCAATGAAAAGAGAAGGGGGGTGAACCAAAGAGAGAAGCAGGGAGGGTCGCCTTAGGTCCACGGGTCAGAAACTGTGTCGATGCCAACCTACCTCCGCCTCTCGGACTCTCGGATTTCTCTCTCCCGTTGCCTCTGCCGCTCTCGTTCGCGCTGCTCTTTGATTTTGTCAAAAGACAGAATGTCCTGCTTCTCTTTGCTCTCCGACTTGCGGTCGTGGCTTTTTGTGCTCTGGAGTCGGGAAGTGGGGTGGGGCGAAAGGCAAGGATTAGAAAGACTGACACAAAAGAACGGGGAGATGTCCATTTTCCTGCCGGGAGGACAAGGAGAGAGATTACCGCCACCACCCCCTTCGCCTCCACCTCCCAACACAGCGCTGGGGTAATCTTGTTAGGAAGGGCCCACATCCCTGGCTCAAGGGGCACTTCTAGACAGATCACATTTGAGAACATAAGCCCAGCCCTATTGGATAGCACACCATAGATGTGAAAAACAGGGGTGCTCAAGTAAGTCGAGGATCTTTAGAGCACAGGCCAGGTACTGTTTTGTATGTCAATGACCACATTTCCTCGGGGCAACGTGTCAGGGCTGTACACTGGCAGGAGGGCAGCAGCACAGCCAAAAGTGGGAAGACAGAATTTTATTTCTGGCACCACCTTTTCCTCTTTCCGACACCCGTGTGAAATTAGGCCGAGGGCCACAGGCTGCACACACTCTTGCTTTAGAAGCAGAATGATGCCTCCTGAAACTTTTAAATCTCTGGGTCCTCCTCTCGCTGCCCGCACAGGCTCAGTTGAAACCGTTCCGACTCCCATGACACTATTCCAATTACACAAAGGGCGACAGGACTTCTCTGCACATCCAGGAATGGCTGGGCGTGACGATTTATTAGAACTACAAAAGAGAAGGGTGTGGCCCCCCTCCCCTGGCCTTCCTTCCTTTGCACCGTCTTACTTTCAAGACACCAAAGGCTAAAACCAAAGGCTTACTCTCTCTTTTGATGTGGTTGCGGTTTTCACACTAATAACTGGCTCTCCTTTGGACTTGTCCATGACTACTGTTCGCTCTCTTCCTCGGCTTTCTGCAAGGCAACAATGGGGTTAGGCACTTCAGATCTCTGGAACAAGTGCAAAAATCAGACTAGACATCGCTCTTTATAGGCAGGCAACTCCCCATTTACAAAGGGGCTGCGTTCTAAGGCAGCGTGAACTTCAGGACATGCGTAAGCCAGCCCTGCCCCGTCCCACCCCCTTCTGGTGCTGAAAACGGCACACGTCAAGAGTCACGCTTGTAATATACTGAGTCAGACTATTGAGCCATCTAGCTCAATACTGCCTACACTGACTTTCAGCAGCTCTCCAGGGTTTCAGGCGTGGGGGGGGGGAGAGTGTCTTTCAAAGCCTTACTTGGAGAATCAGGGAACTGAAACTGAGAAGTTCTTTATGCAAAGCAGATGCTCTGCCACTCAGCTGCAGCCCTTCCCCTAGCACAGGGGTCAGCAACTTTTTTCAGCCGTGGGCTGGTCCACCATCCCTCAGACCATTTGGTGGGCCGGACTATATTTTGAAGAAAAAAATGAATGAATTCCTATGCCCCACAAGTAACCCAGAGATGCATTTTTTTTTTAAAGGACACATTCTACTCATGTAAAAACATACAGATTCCCAGACCATCCGCGGGACGGATTGAGAAGGTGATTGGGCCGGATCCGGCCCACGGGCCTTAGGTTGCCTATCCCTGCCCTAGCACATAGAGCATGGGTAGGCTAACTAAGGCCCGGGGCCAGATCCAGCCCAATCGCCTTCTAAATCTGGCCCACTGACGATCCAGGAATCAGCATGTTTTTACATGAGTAGAATGTGTCCTTTTTTTAAAATGCATATCTGGGTTATTTGTGGGGCATAGGAGTTCTTCCCCCCCCCCTTCAAAATATAGTCTGGCCCCCCCACACGGTGTGAGGGACAGTGGACCAGTCCCCTGCTGAAAAAGTTTGCTGAACCCTGACATAGAGGGCCACTGGTCCCCATCCCTTGCTTTAACTATTTGACACTTAACAAGACAAAAGACTACCAATGCTCCTGTTTGCCGAAGAATGGGGCTGGGGGGGATGGAGAGAGAACTCAAACAAGGTAAAATTAGAGGCTAAGAGATGCCTTCGTGTTCTTATCCTTGATAGATCAGACAGGTTTATTTGTGTCTAGTGAGGAAGCCATCACAAAAGCAAATTGAACAAAGGGAACGACATATCCATATGAAACAGGATACATCATAGAGGCTGGAAACAAAAGCAATTGCTCTGAATAGGTCAAAATGTACTTCCAAGGTACCCCCCTGAGACACACAAATGAACACAAGCCTAGCGTTTTCCAAAGCAAAGGTGCATTTCCCCCTCTGAATGAAGACTGAAGGCATGCTTCAATGCTTTTCTTGAAAAGTGTGTCTTCATCAAATGAGTCTATGTTCTGTATATTTATCTGAGTCACTGCTGTGTCCCGAGTAACCCATCATGGTAGAGGAACGAAAGGCAGCCTCCTCCAGAGGCAGGTCGTTCTGCTGCACCAGGAGCAACTGAATGATCCCACCACACCAAGTGCAGTCACATGAGTTATCAGCACCCACTACCCCAACTTAGGCCATATGGAAGCAGGCAAGACCAGAGTTGCAGATCACGCAGAGAAGCAGCCAGCAGCCTTGCCTGGGGTCGTTTTGGGCTCGAGGGAGCTTTTAAATTCTTTTAATTTATTCCCCACAGCACAGCAGCAGCTCTCACTGCGCACAGCAATTTGGGAATGACTGGTTTTAAGCAAGCCTTTTCCGAGAGTTTTTGTTCAGTTGCCAGGATTGAGCCTCCTACAACAGCTTCCCCTTGACGAAAAGATTCAGACTGGTTAGTGGGAGCCTCTCTGCCAACACAATCCCACCCACGCCTTTCCTAAGGGTAGCGTGACATTATTCAGAGGCCTTCTATATCGGATACAAATGTCCAACCCACTCACACGCCCCTCACATGTATGAATCAAGCTCTCAGCAGGGCCATAAATCACACTAAAAAAGCCACCCCACCCCACACAGCTTTTGTTACCTGATTTAATCGATCGAGAACGGTCAGAGGATCCCTTTTTTTGCTCCTCCGTTTCGGTCCCCTCTTTCCCGTCTCCCACCCCTTTCTCGTCTGACTTTTTGGCGTCATCCTTTTTCTCCAGTTTTTCTTCTTTCTTAAGGCTAGGAGACCTACAAGTAGATTATAGTAAACACACAAAAATTTAAAATACACACACACACCTTTGCTGTAAAGCTATGGGATTCTAAAGGCGCAGCTAAGATGTCCTCGCAGATCAGAACATCCCATCAATGTTAACAAATTGTGGTCTGCAAAAAGCTTTTTTTAAAAAAAAAAAAAAAAAACAAGAATTGAGCACCTTTAAAATAAAATTTAAAAAGCTTCCTTTATTTGCTGGTTTTATTGTATTTTCTGTTTCCTTTCCTTTTTCATTTTATTTATAAGCAGACCTAGAAACTGATTCTGAAGGACAGCAGAGAATTTCCTTCGTAAGAAGTCAAAGCTACAGAAGCCAGTTTGAGGATTCTAGCGCGATGAGATTCCCATTCTTGACCATTGCATGCACACATCCAGAACCCTGGGCTGGAAAAGGAGGAGGCAATGTGCTTCTCTGTGTGCACAAAACACAGCTGCATCGACCAAGAGCCCTGACCTCTTTTCCTTCAACTCCTCCCAGAACAGCTCCACTGCCCCCAAAACTGGAGGGCAGCAGAGAGAGAGAGAGAGAACACACACACAGGCGGTCCACATTTCTGGCTTAAGAGTGGCAGTAACCTTCATTCTCTCAGTACTAGAGCTGAGCTTGGCCCAATGCTTCCAGCAGTAGCAGCCAGATCAAGCAAGTTTGCAGTCCAGAGATGAAGAATCTCTGGACCGCAAACCAATCATGGCCATTTCCCCAAAGCCACAAGTGACATCACCAGATGGGCAGGAAGACCCTGTTTTAATTCTGCACTGGCTGCTTGCCCTAGTCTCGGTAGGGAACAGGATCGTGCAGCCTAGGCAGCAGGATCTGATCCCTGCTCATCACCTAAAGAAGCCTTGTGCAGAAGCACCCTTGGAAGCAGCAGTCACGTCTCCATGGCTATTAATTTCATGGGGTTCTACTCCGAACATGACTGAAGTCCCAGTGTCCCAAGCAGGCCGCGGAATGCCAAACTGCTTTCCCCAGTGGATGGGCTGGGCCAGCAGCAGCCCTTTGCAAGGAGGTAGGAAAAACATAATGCAGAGTGTGAGAACACACAGGTGAAACTCGAAAAATTAGAATATCGTGGGAAAGTCCATTTATGTAAGCAATTGTTTTCATTAGCTACTGGAGTTTAATATATGAGATGGACTCATGACATGCAATGCGAGATATGTCAAGCCTTTGTTTGTTATAATTGTGATGATTACGGCATACAGCTGATGAAAACCCCAAAGTTGAAATTGTTAATTTGGGGTTCTCATCAGCTGTACGCCATAATCATCACAATTATAGCAAATAAAGGCTTGACATATCTCGCCTTGCATGTCATGAGTCCATCTCATATATTAGTTTCACCTTTTAAGTTGAATTACTGGAGAAATTAACCTTTCCACGATATTCTAATTTTTTGAGTTTCATCTGTAAGGACAGCCTGCCGGATCAGGCCACTGGCCCATCTAGTCCAGTCGCATATTCTCAGAGTGGCCAAACGAAATGCCTGTGGGAAGTCTGCTAGCCAGACCCAAACAAAAGAACCCTCTCCCCTCCTGCGGTTTCCAGCAACTGGCATTCAGAAGCGTTTCTGCCTCCATTTGCTCTGCTCATCCATGCTTTTGTCACGAAACCGCTTCAAAGCCCGACACACAGGGGATTATTAAAACTCCCGTTTTACTTTTCCGATTTGGAGTCTGTTGAGTGACGCCTGTCCTTCTCCTTCTTGGCTTCTGTTTCTTTCTTGTCTGATGATGCTTTTTTCCCGGCAGGTTCATTTTTGGCCTGGAAATGACATTGAGGATTTTGCTTAGGGCCGGGGGCATGCGTGTACACGAGTCAGTAGGATCACACAATAAGATGCTGTTCCTGGGATGAACCACTTGCAAAATAGGGGAGGGAGACGTTTTCAAATGCTTGTCCCCACCCACACCTGAAGCCGAAGGTGGTTCCCGCTTTCCCAGAAAATCATTCACAAGGTAAGCATTCGCATAATGAGCTGGTGATTTCCATTATTCTCTATGGGAACATTTCTAATCTGTGATTTGCAAAATTTCTTTCCCCTCCCTCCATGGTTCCTTCCTGAAATGGCTGCAGCAAACAGACGAGAAACAAAGGAAAAATGATCTGCCTGATCTCTCTTGCTCCCTGATTTGTCCAGTCTCCGTCTCTCCCTAAATGATTTCTGCCCCAAAATAGCTGCCAGTGACTAACAAAGCACAAACAAGTAAGGAAGTGGGGAAACCCTGGCTGTTCTGATATCGGAATTGTGAGGTTTGGGCATAATTCTTTATGTTCAGATAACTGAATTTGTGAATAACAAGCATTCTGCATATGTTTCAGGGTAAAGTTTACCACGAAGGAGTGGACTGCTTCGGTCACATTTCTCGTGGGTAGCAAAAAAACTCACTTTTTCAACGGAAATCATTTTCCCATGCAGTTCTGTTCGATGCAGATGGTTGATGCATTTAGTCGCTTCCTCGGATGAAGACATGGTGACAAAGCCATAACAGCGAGCACCGGGACTGCGGGCATTCGTTACCACTTTTGCCCCCACCACCTGCCAGGGAGACAGGGAGCAAAGGAACCTTGGGAACTCTGGGGCACAGCAATGTCATAGAATCATAGAATCATAGGAGTTGGAAGAGACCACAAGGGCCATCCAGTCCAACCCCCTGCCAAGCAGGAAACAGAGGAAGCGAAATTACCAAGAAAAGGGGGGGACCCCGTTCCAGAAGTCCATTCTACCTCCCGAAACGGTTCGAAAACCAAGTCGCGGCTTCCGATTGGCTGTAGGAGCTTCCCGCACTCGAAGGGAAGCCGCGTCGGACATTCAGCTTCCGAAAAATGTTCACAAACCCGGAACACTCACTTCCAGGTTTGCGGTGTTCGGGAGCCAAGCCGTTCGAGTACCACTGGTACCTCTGGTTACGAACTTAATTCGTTCAGGAGGTCCGTTCTTAACCTGAAATCGTTCTTAACCTGAGGTACCACTTTAGCTAATGGGGCCTCCGGCTGCCGCCACCGCACGCTTTCTGTTCTCATCCTGAGGTAAAGTTCTTAACCCGAGGTACTACCTCCGGGTTAGCAGAGTTTGTAACCCGAAGTGTTTGTAACCCAAGGTGTTTGTAACCTGAGGTACCACTATACTGCAATAGTAGAAGCAAGTTTCTGCCGGCTGTCAGCAACTGGATTAACTCCTCTTAAACTTACCATAGGGCTGGGGCCTGGAATAAACCATAATTTCAAGCACCTGGAGTTTCCCAATTTCCCCCCCCCCCTCCTTTTTTGCCTGTCAACAGTGCTCCCTGTTTTGGGGGTTGGTTCCTACATGTCTCATACAGTGGAACCTTGTTTTTCGAACGTAATTCATTCCAGAAGACCATTCGACTACTGAAACGTTCAAAAACCGAAGATCAAAGGGCGGCCGGCAAAATCCATTGAAAAAATGGAGAAACGTGCCTCAGAAGCAGTTTGACTTCTGAGGCACGTTCAAAAACAGAAGGAATTACTTCTGGGTTTTCGGCATTCGGGTTCTGAATTGTCCATTCAAGAACTGAGGTTCCACTGTATGATTACTGGATTGAACACTGAAGACAATGTACTGCAGAAATAGTTTGGGGTGCCATTCGGCACCAAATATTTCTGGCAAAAAGTTTCATGATTAAGTCAGATGTCATTAAGAGACAAATTACAATTTTCTTCACATTTACATTTGAATGAATGAGTGCAGGTGTGCTGGAGGGGTGTAGTGCAAGTCTCGCCCCACCCCTTTGCAGGAAATCAATGTAATGTAGCCAATGTGATCATCAATATAATTGATGCACGAATAATACACTGATAGGCCTGTGCCGTTTTGGTTTCTTGGAATAAGGAGTTAACTTCACTGGCGCCAGTGTTTGTTTCCTGCTGACGTACACTTGACAGATAGATCATTTGCAGAGGCAAGGTGAATGAAAACGCATTACAAAGCAAATGAGTGTTTTCAGCTTAAAATGGTTTCTTCAAAACTAGTTGCAGCTTCCAGCCTAAAGGAAACCCAGCCTGTTCATGTTCCAGAGCTATTTATTTGGGTTGGTTTTTAGTGATATGGGTTAAATCAGGGGTTAGCAAACTTTTTCAGCAAGGGGCCGGTCCACTGGCCCTCATAGCTTGTGGGGGGGCCGGACTGTATTTTTTTTTGGGGGGGGGGGGAGAATGAATTCCTATGCCCCACAAATAACCCAGAGATGCATTTTAAATAAAAGCACACATTCTACTCATGTAAAAACACCAAGCAGGCCCCACAAATAACCCAGAGATGCATTTTAAATAAAAGGACACATTCTACTCATGGAAAAACATGCTGATTCCCGGACCATCTGCAGGCCGGATTTAGAAGGTGATTGGGCTGGATCTGGCCCCCGGGCCTTAGTTTGCCTACCCATGGGTTAAATCCAAGAAGGGTAGCGGCAGTGGAAGGGAGGGAGGACAAAAGACACTCACCCTGGCATGTATAAAAGGACAACTTGAATAAAAGACTGACAAGCTTAATACTTTCCGCCTTGTTTGTTTCTGGAAAACGCTTACCTTTCCATATTTGCTAAATAGGTTCTTCAGATCTGTAGCTCTGGTGGAAGAGGAAAGACCACTAACCCACAGATTTCTGCCAGAACTACCACCAGCCCGACCTAAGTTGGAAGGGGGGAGAGGAGAAGGTAAATGTCTTCATCCAAAAAGAAAGGAAGACAGCATCGCAAAAGCAGACAGACTTGGAAGGTTTCTTTGGTTCTGGCCCATTTGAGAGCTCATGAGGGATTCTGATCTAACTTCAGCAATGCTATATCAAGCAGGAAGAGAAGGGGAAATCACCCCACAGCAGCCTTCCCAGATGTGCTTGAACTATGACTTCCATCAGCCCCAATATATGGCCATGCAGCTGATGGGAGTTGTAGTCCAAAACCTATTTTTTTTCAAACCCGTGTGGTGTTTTTAATGTGTTTCTCTCCACAGAGGCTGAAAATGTTAAAAGTGCTTGTTTGGGCAGAAGCAACTATAGTTAAGAATATTGGACAAGCATCACCTGAAGATTTATGGAGTAGACAAGAAGGGCTAGAAAGATGCAGAGCATAATGAAGCATCACAGGAATGACTAAGGACAATGCCAAAGATGCCTTATCTTTGGGCGGGGGGGGGGGATGCCATTGTTTTTCATCAAGTTCACAGAGGTCACTTTTCTCAAAATCTCTTTTTTTTTCTTGGGGCCCAAATCAAGCTCATATCAGGGCCTTAAATCACACTGCTGGTTTGGGCAAATATGACACCCAGCCAGCCACCCACACCCCTTAATTTCAGTTACAGGTAGGTAGCCGTGTTGGTCTGCCATAGTCAAAACAAAACAAAATAAAAAATTCCTTCCAGTAGCACCTTAGAGACCAACTAAGTTTGTTCTTGGTATTGGAGCCTTATTTGCCCCTACGGGTTCCCATGGTTGCGCCCGGTGAGAAAACATGGGAGCAGAAAAGACACCTGAGGCTGCTGGCTTCAGAGAGAGAAAGATTTATTTTCTACATGCAGAGGTACTGCGGTGTTCAGACATCCAAGCAAGTACAAAACTAGTCAATTTTCAGACAGTTCTTATAGACAGTTCTTTGGCTCTCTTCCCACCCCAGAAATCTTCCTCTTGTCCATATAAGGAACATTTCCTGTTGTACATTTCCTGTTGTACATATAAGGCAAAAGGACATTTAGCCCTGAGTTGGTTCATGCACACTCTAGCGAGGCCATCCTATCTCTGAATCAGTTCCTCTCTGTGCAAGGACAGTTACTCTCTGTGTTATCTCCAGACTCTTAGTCATAGCTTGCCAGAAAGAAGTACAATGCAGATCAAAGTTCACAGCTTTACAGAGGGGTTTCATAAGGCAAAGCTTAAAAAGTTCTTTTATACTTAAATATGTACAGGTTAGCTAATTAACCCCTTCCAGTATGAGCTTTCGTGTGCATGCACGAAATGTATCTGAAGAAGTGTGCATGCACACGAAAGCTCATACCAAGAACAAACCTAGCTGGTCTCCAAGGTGCTACTGGAAGGAATCTCTTAATTTCATGTCATATGCGTAGAACAGTGTTTTTCAACCACTGTTCCGCGGCACACTAGTGTGCCGCGAGATGTTGCCTGGTGTGCCGTGGGAAAAATGTCCCGGCCGTTGTTGTTGCCTTCCTTCAAGTGACTGGGAAATGGACCAACGCGCGCGAAGGCGTGTCTGGTGATGGCGCTTGGTGGCGTGCGCGTGCGTGAGGAGGGCGGGTTGGTCACGCTGCAGCCGCTGCCTCCCCCCCCAACCGCCTCGCTCGGCTGCGCTGCTCGGCTGGCGCCCTGAGGGGACGTGGCGGGTAAGTAGCGGGCACGAGGCAGCTCTGGTGATCAAAAGAGGGAAGAGCTTTGAAGGCGGCAAGAGGGAGGCTGGAGCGGCGGCGGCGGTTTTCTGAAGGGAGCCCCGTCGTCCCCAAGTCTGCAGGAGGAAGGAGCAGGCTCGCTTTCTGAGGCCGCCTTAGCGGGGCTTCCCTTCGGGAAGGGCTTGGCCTGGGGCGGAATGAGGGGCGCTTCTCGCCGGCTGGTTTGCGTTTCTGACCCGCCCTGAAAAGGCAGCCCAGCGCCAAAGCGAGGCCCCATTGCTTCCCTAACAGCACTTCCCTGTTTCCCACTTGGCGTGCCCCCCCGCCACTCCCAGGACAGAGAGTGTCAGAGGGACACCAGGCTCCAAGGCCTGGAGCCGCAGCTCGAATGGTAGAGTTCACTGGGAATTCGCCCACCTCCAGCGGAGGTGGCGCTGGGTCCTGTGGGTGCGGATATCTTTGGCTGCTATTGTATTTTTGCTCGGTTTTTGTTTTTGTGTCGATTTTTCTTAGTCTTTATTGAACTGTTAACATTGGCACATAGGTGCATGTGTAAGAGAAGTAATAAACTGATTCAGCGTGTTCACCTACTGCTGGATAAATAACGCCCATTCACAAGGCAAGCAGATGGTGTACAGGTGGCAGTTTAGGAATTGCGAGATTGACATGGGTGTGAATTGTGAATATACGATATTGCACAGGTATGTGGACAACCACTGCCGTGAATTGTACACAAGATCATCACAAAAAAGGGAAACACCACATTGGCTGGGCTCTCAAGTGTGGCATGGCAGTTAATTATATCATGTCAGGATGTCTCAGGAGCTTCTCCACTCATGTCTTTGTCACAAAAAAGTCAGTCAGGTACAAGACTAGAGTCCCTCAGACCTTACTTGGGGCTGGACTATATTTTGAAAAAAATATGAACAAATTCCTATGCCCCACAAATAACCCAGAGATGCATTTTAAATAAAAGGACAGGTTCCAATTCTGTAAAAACACGCTGATTCCTGGACCATCCGCGGGCAGCATTTAGAAGGTGATTGGGCCACATCCGGCCCCCGGGTCTTAGTTTGGGGACCCCTGCTCTTAAGTCCAAGAATTATAAAATACTTTCTTTGTGTTTATTTGATTCCTATTCAAGAGAATTACGTTATATATAGTCAATATAGGCACAGAGTTAAATTTTTTAACATTTTCTAATGGTGGTGTGCCTCATGATTTTTTTCATGAAACAAGTGTGCCTTTGCCCAAAAAGGTTGAAAAACACTGGCGTAGAAGACCCATGGATATGGCTAACTTTCAATGTATAGCTTAGTGATACTACCCACTACATGCAAAAAGGATTGGAGACCTTTGCAGGCATTTATATTTTAGAAACAATCTTCTTCTCTCTTTTGTTTTACTGTATATATGTGAGCTTTATATAGCAGGGGAATGTCCCATTATCTTCCACCCATTTGGTAGAAGCGCCTGTTCAAGTTAGAAATTACATTCAAGACCATTTAATAGTAACCAAATTACTCTTTCAGAGAAACTTGGTATGCCACTTGGTCACACTTGGAAGCAGACCTGCTGAAATTAATGGGCATTACTCATTTAGATCCGTTCATTTCAACAAGTCTATTCAGAGCTTAGTTGGATTCTGGTCGCTACCTGCAAGTAGGATTTGAGGATAACTATGAACGACGACAGCAAAGAATCATTGTTACAGCTTACCTTTCTCATCCTTTGAAATGCTTTTAGCCTCTGCATCCTTATTAGAGCTAAAGACAGGGGGGGAAACAAAGAACTTTACTCAACAAGAATGAGGCCGTGAGAAAAAAGAGCACGCAAGGCTGTGTCTGCTAGGATCAGATACCTACCAGAAAAATAATGTGAAAGGAATTAACCCCTTTTAAGGGGTATCTTTAAGAACTCAACAAGGAGGGTCAGAGGCGATGAAACAGAGCTACCGCTTAAATAGTGGACAAAGGTCAAGAGCACAACTTGCAAAACTCAGAAATAAAATAAATGCTTAATGAGAAATGGGCTGGGGAGGGGGGGACGTAGCGAACCACATTCTACTAAAGAGGTACGCAAGGACAACTTAAAAAAAAAAAAGGAAAAGATTTTTATTTGGAACAAGCTATCATCTGGTTAAGGCCCTTGCAACAGGGTCCCTTTGGAGGAATTCACAGCGCATTTGCATTCATAAACGACCAACGGGGAAGAAAAAAAGAGAGCATCTGGTCTAAAACGGAGAAAAAACAAACCTCGTGTTCTGATCACCACCCTCTTGGGCAGAGGACTCTTCCTCACAATTAGCCTTGTCTTCCATCTTCTCGGCATCTTGGCTAACCACCTGGAAACCTGCGTCCTTCTCCGCAGTTTCCTCACTACTGGCTTCCAGAGTTTGGGCTGCATTGCTACTCTCACCACTTCCTTCTCCTCCTTCTCCTCCACCACCACACCTGCTCTCTACTGCTAAAGAGTCAGAGTCCAGGTTAGCTTCCTCTACTGTCTCTTCACTCGGCTCCCCTTTCGCTACCACTAAGTGCTTCGCTTCATCCTCCTCGCTCTTGGCTGCAGCCTGGCCGTCCGTATCTAAAAGCTCTTCGTCCGACTGAGCGACGGCAGTGGCAAGTGCGTCTTCCTCTTCCTGGGCTTCCTGTTTGACCGGCAACGAGATATTCTCTTCCTGTGCCTGCTCTGCTTCAGAAGCTTCTTCTTTAAGGGGCTCAGATTTACAAGTGTCACCCAAAATGTCGAGCATTTTCTCATTTTCTATGGATTTAACAGGAATAGAATGGCACAAGGTTTAATCACCAGGGAAACACAGCAAAGACAAATGCGGAACGGGCATGGCTGCCAGACTTAACACTGAGAGAACGGCTAAGGCTACACAGAGATTGGAAAACCCCTTGGGTATACCACATTCAAATGCCTAACGCTAACTTTAGTCTTACATGGCTATCAGAGCAACGCCTGAAAAGAGAGAAGGAAGAAAAACCTTTATGTGCAGCGTTCCCAGCTTGCTCCTCACTTGTCTTCACGCAGTTGTGCTGCTTTCCCTTTTTCCACATTTTTTTTCTCTCCCCGGAAATGAGCTTCGAAAGTCCATGATGCTTATACAGACTGCACAGATTCTCTTTCAGACAGTTCAGCTTCCGGATTTTATTTATTTATTCTACTGAAATTCTTTCAAGGAGACCAGTCCATACGTGAACACCAAGAACAACTTCAGGTGGGA
Organism: Lacerta agilis; assembly: GCF_009819535.1. Classification (NCBI taxonomy): domain Eukaryota; kingdom Metazoa; phylum Chordata; class Lepidosauria; order Squamata; family Lacertidae; genus Lacerta; species Lacerta agilis. The sequence goes on along the minus strand of NC_046329.1, from coordinate 3,617,519 downwards.
ATGAGAAGACATTCATAGTCCAGAAAAGCAAGAGTGATGGGAATTTCCATGAACGACCCATCTTTCGTCCTTCCAAGTATCCACTTTGCGATTTGGGTCCCTACCTTTACTGTATACTTCTCTAGCCAAAGTTACAGAACCAAGGCACTGGGTAATATCACAAGATCTGCTCTGCACACAGGAATTGCTCATTAGGCTCAGTGTGCTCCCCAATTAAGGGATTTAAAATCAAACCGCTCTCTTGAAAGACTGGTCTTGGGCCATATTAATAATAGGATGCTGTTGCAGATCTGGTGATATGACCAGATTTCCAATCTCTGTGGCTTTTTCTCCCTCTTTTTGTGTGTGTGTGTGATCTGGATTGTGCACCAGTTACAAATAAGTGAACCACAGATACTAGTGGAATAAAACCTAAAAAGAGTAACTAAAGGAATTTGTGTGCAAAACTTATGTGGAAGGTTAAGGGCCAGGGAGAGCAAGGTGTTTTTGTTTTGTTTTGTTTTGTTTTGTTTTGAAGTATCAGTACCTGATTCCAAGGGAAATTCTTCAAGCTCCTATTAAAATAATAAACAGGGGAAGGGTGGAAACAAGCAAAAGTTACAAAACTCCATTGTACGGCAAGATGAAAAGTCAACGCGACGCAAAAGCTGCCACAACAGCATAACACCTTCCCCAACGGTGACTCGGCAGCTAGCGCGAACCATTTGTATGCTTTGTCCCATCTCTGGGTTGTCTGAAACTATGTAGATTCATCTAAGTTAATGTAACCCAAGTTAGTCCTGCCCATCAGCTTCAAGGAGCCTACTCTGAGTCGTGCAATCTTTGGGTACAGCCCATAATCTCAACGCCACAGTGATAGCTGAGGAGCAAAGGCAAAGAGCTACCGCTATTGTTTTTAGCCCAATGAACCACGGTTCTTTAGCTGAATGAATCCCACCCTATTTGCCGCCACCAGAAAGTATGGCTCTTTCTTTCCACATATCTATTCTACATCTATCGATCTAGTCACACAGAGAGAGGAAAGAAAAAAGTTACCTTCTCATCTGTAAAATCAGAGGAAACCAGATCGAGGGTGTTTCTGGACTCTTCTCCTTCCACCTATAAGTAGTGAAGAACAGCGTCAAATTTCCTGAAACACCACAGTTTCTTCAATGAAAACCAAGAATGAATTGGAGACCCCCTCCAGCTGCCCTTTAGTTGCCACCTCATCCCCCCAAAAACCAGCTGGTAGTTAAATAATATTTTCTACCTCTTTAAAAACAGTGGTAAACGAAACTGGGGGAATTAAAAAAAAAACGATGAAAAATGGCAGCAAATTCTTTGAGAGTGATGTTGCTGCAATGGTTAATGGTTTTAATGGGGTTAATGGGGAAGGGCCATAGCTGAGCAGTAGAGCGTTCCAGGTTCAATCCCAGGCATCTCCAAGTCGAGCAAGGAAACACTAGGGAGCAGCTGCCAGTTAGTACAGGCAATACTGAGCTAGATGGGTCAAAGGACTGACTCAGTATGAGGCAGCTTACTCGGTTCCCATATTCCAGGGCACACCATGCCTTCAGATTCCTCCCTCTCACCTCCTCTCTAAGTCACCTGTTATGTACACAGAGGATGTTGCTTAGCACGAAAGCAAACCACTGGTCTCTCCACCCACAAAAAAACCATTAAAACTATACGGTGTTGCATTAAAGAAGCAGGACGTAAATGTACCCCAGGTAGGTTTTGTCTAAACCACTAGCAATGCTAACCCAAACAGCAAGGGACACGAGACAATGCTATTCTACCCAGGGTGAGGCTGGTGAGGGAAGAGAAGCTCAGCTTGGCCTCCAGGCGGTCATGCTGGACTCTGAAGTGCAAGAGTAAGCCCTAATAAGCCTTTTCGTTTTAAAACCAGTGCTCCAGAGTGTGGGCAGGTGCACACATTTTGCCACAACTTAACTGTGGATCACATATTTCATGCACACACATACACCCTAAAGTAATGATTCTCTAGCACGTTTACTTTGCACAGGTAAGCACTTGCAGAGGTAGCATTCAAGTCCACGTCTCCCAAATCCATTTACACATGAAATCATCCCTGGCACCCCAATTCTAAACACCTGGCTTTGGAATCAGCTCACAAATTCCTTTTGAAGTTGGCGGGCCTGGCACTAGATCCAGTGTTTGAAAATCTCATTTTTCTAGGCGCATTTTGCAACAGGGAATTTCATTAGCGTGAGCAGTTTCTGAGCTCTGGGTGCAGTACTGCACCTAAGATTTCAGATTAAAACTGCAGAGTAGAAGAAGGATAGGAGGACCTTTTTCTGCCTCCCCACTTCCAGCTACTCTCTGAAGACTGGAGAAGAGACCCTCTTAAGAATATTAGGGGGGTGGGCAGGGGAAGCACTAGACCATGTGAAAAATGAATGTAATATTTTAGCTGCAGTTCATTCATTGTCAGCTTTCTATTCTTGTTATTAAAAAGTGTGCCTAGACATTCCATTGTTGCGCCCATAACCTAGGTTTAAGGTGCCATTTAGCTCCTAGCTTTCATATCTCAGTTTCTAACAATGGTTAGATCCCAAGCTAGCTTAAACAGAATGACAGGTTGGGCTTCTGGGGTTGCATCCAATTAAGTTCAGCAAACAGGAGACCCCAAAAAAACGAACAAGATTTAAGCTGGCCATGTGCATTCATTTCACCGGATCTACTCTGGAGTAGAACAGACATAGGATACAACCCCTGATTCCTTTTGTTAACGACAAGTATAGAGGAGCTAAGCTGGCTATCAATTCTTCATAGATTCAAGTGTCCTGATTCTAAAGACAACAAGCGGCTTGCTCAGAACCATTATGCTTCGAGCAAAACTTGAGCTGGGCTGCATTCGGCAAAGGCCACCAGACACACAGGAAGATGAGCAAATGGAAATGCATGTGAAAAGAAAAAGGGGGGGGGGAATTAACCATTTTTAAAAAATAATAAAAACTATTTCTGGAATCTTTCTACTGCAACGTTTATGATGCATGCATTTAAAGCTTACAGGTTTCAGTAAAAATTGCAATGGCTTTGGACAAACACAAGGGGGGGGGCAAGAATCAAATGGAATTTTTTTATTTTAAAAAAAACCAACCAAATTATTTCCACTTTAATAAAATAAATGGAAATTGTGGCGATTATTCAGACGGCATGTATGTTTTTTTAAAAGAGATGCATACCATGGCTACTGGTATTTCTCTTGATTCTTCTTTAATGTCTGACATGTGTGGAAGGGCCTCCGTGTTACCTACAGGACATCCTGAAAGCTGCTCTGGAAGTTCTCTCCTTTCTGCACCAGCATTTTCTTTACTATCAGACTGAGAGGAGGAGCCAAGTCTACTGTCAGCACAGTCATCTACACCACTGCCGTTATCTATTTCAGCTTCATCTAACAAATTAATATCCATCATGTCAATATCCTGCAAGTTATCCAAACTTGCTTCAATATCCTCCTGCGAAAAGAGAAAAAGGCCATATATATAATTGCCATCAGGACTCCAAAGCAGAACTGTTACTGTGCAGCTGCAAGGCTAGTTGTACCTGCCCGTCTCCAGAATCATCCTCAAGCCCATTGTCTTCAGCGCCCTCTTCCTCTGGTCTACGCCCTAATAAGATAAGGGTTATTAAAACACATACATACATATGTACATACATACATACATACATAATCTTTATTCAGGGCCCATTCTGCAATGCGAATGAAAAAAGTAAATAGAATCAGGGACAACTAAGGCCTGTTGTTGTTGTTGTTGTTGTTCTTCTTCAGTCGTTCAGTCATGTCCGCCTCTTCGTGACCCCATGGACCAGAGCACGCCAGGCACACCTATCTTTCACTGCCTCTCGCAGTTTGGCCAAACTCATGCTAGTCGCTTCGAGAACACTGTCCAACCATCTCATCCTCTGTCGTCCCCTTCTCCTTGTGCCCTCCATCTTTCCCAACATCAGGGTCTTTTCCAGGGAGTCTTCTCTTCTCATGAGGTGGCCAAAGTACTGGAGCCTCAACTTCAGGATCTGTCCTTCCAGTGAGCACTCGGGGCAGATTTCTTTAAGGAAGGAGAAGTTTTTTTGCAGTCCATGGGACTCTCAAGAGTCTCCTCCAGCACCATAATTCAAAAACTAAGGCCTAGTCCTCACTAAAAACTCTGGATCTAAGCAGAAAACCAGTGCAGTGTAATGATTAAAGAACGCTGGACTAGGTAAAGGTAAATGCTGGAATAGGGACCTTGGAGACCAGGGGTTAAATTCCCAATCAGCAACGAAGCAAACCGGGTAGCCTTCAGCCAATCACTCACTCTCAGCCAGGCTTGTTTTGATTATAAAAATTTAGGAAAGTATGTATGCCATCTCGAGCTCCTTGGAGGAAAGGTGGGGTATAAATTTCACAAATAAATAAGGCCCACAATGTTGTCAAGATGGGTCAATGCAATGTCTACCAGAGTACCCTTTGCCATTTTTCACTACAACCCAGACATCCATTTGGAGATCCGTTGCTAAAATGCTTTGCCGTATGTATGGAAAAGTGTGCTACTGCTGCCACCCAACCTAGATCAGGCCGCAACACAGCAGCGGGTCCTGACCCACTGGTGGATGATGAACAGTCTGCTTCAAATCAGCAGCCTTTTGGGCTAAAGGGCGATATCTAAATGGCATTTTTATTTGTTTTGGTGTAAGTTGCCTAGAAGGTATAGATTAAGCAGGTCATAAATTGAATACATACAGCAAATGAAGCAGTAAACATATTTCAATACTGCTTCAGACTAAAGGGGAAGGGGAGGGTGACAGAGTGCTTGATAAAGGAATTCTTGAGCACAACTCTGTGATTTGCCCAGACACACTGTCTTAAGCAAATGCTGTTTCTCAGCATTTTGGGGGAGGCACAGCTATAGGCAAGTTAACCATTCACATGCAAGCAGGATTCCTTCCCTATTCCCCGGCATACCTTTGCTGCTCCTCTTGGGCACCTTCTTTGTGGTTATTTCTGTCACCACTGCAATCTCTTCAGGGTCTCCCCCCTCCTCCTCAACAGCCTGTTAAAAGAACATAGGGTTAAACATTTACAACTCAACTCTTCAGGACAATCCCACGGCCCTTCTCAGGACAAAATAACTATGCTGCAAGATTTTGAAACGGGAATGATCGGATGGCAGCAGGTTCGCTCAGAATGTCACAGCTCTCCTCCCAGCTCCAGGAGATCCAGTTCCCTTTCCAGCATCAGGGTTCCGGGACAGGATCTTCTATGAAGCCTGCCAGCCTTGATGATTCTTTGAACATGGCTTTGTAACTACACCTCTACCAGCTCAAGATTTCTTAATTGCTGCAGAACATATTCCGCTTCCCTTACAGAGAAGGGTTTTTCATCACTGCTTCCTGTTAAACGTCATGGCCCTTAGAAGAGAGAGGAATATACTGGAAATAAACCACTGACTGCGCAGGTTCATGGACCATGGTCTCTGCTTCCTTGGAGGAATTGATGGAATGCTTACCAAATCTGCAGAAGACACCAAACTGGGAGGGGTAGCTAATGGCACTGAAGATAGAGATTCAAGATTACCTTAATAGATTGGGGTACTGGGCCCAAACTAACAAAATGAATTTCAATAGGGACAAACACACTTAGGCAGGAAAAACCAAGTGCACAAATATAAGGTGGGGGACACTTGGTTTGCCAATAGTACATGTGAAAAGGATCTAGGGGTCTTCTATCCCAGGGAGAGAAACCGAAGCACACCAACAAACAACCCTTGGCAGCACCTTAACTTTAACCACAGCTTTTGTTGACTAGAGTCCGTGAGTGACATCAGATGCATTATTCTCAGTTGACAAACTATGTTCTCATTGATTTTAATTTATTTATTGCACTCATGTTCCATCTTCCCTCCAGTGAGCTCAAAGTGGCACACATAGTTCTCCCCTTAATTTAATCCCCACAACAGACCTGTAAGGCAGGTTAGGCTAAGAGGCAGTGACTCGCCCAAAATCACCCAGTGAGCTTCATGGCTGAGCGGGGATTTTGACCCTGGCCTCCCAGGTCCTAGTCCAACACTCTAACCGCTACACACACTGGCTCTCCTTATGGATGGAAATCATCAGATTTGAGTCTACTGTCTAACCCAGTGGTGATGAACCTATGGCATGTGTGCAAGTACCCAGGCTGAGACCCTACCTGCCTGTGAACTGTCTCGCCAGAGTGGTGCATGCTCTAGTTATCTCCTGCTTAGTTTACCGCAATGCGCTCTACATGGGGCTACCTTTGAAGGTGACCCGGAAACTGCAACTAATCCAGAATGTGGCAACCAGACTGGTGACTGGGAGTGGCCACTGAGTCCATATAACACCGTTCCTGAAAAACTACATTGGCTCCCAGCACATTTCCGAGCACAATTCAAAGTGCTGACCTTTAAAACCCTAAATGGCCTCGGCCCAGTACAGACGTACCTCGTGTTACATCACGCACATGCGTGCCAAATCGTGACCCGTGCATGCGCAGAAGCGGCGCTGCGGGTTGCGGACAGCTCAGGATGCAAACGGGGCTCCGGAACGGATCCCGTTCGCATCTAGAGGTACGACTGTATACCTGAAGGAGCCTCTCCACCCCCATCGCTCAGCCCAGACATTGAGGTCCAGCTCCAATGGCCTTCTGGCAGATCCCTCCCTGCGAGAAGTGAGATTACAGGGAACTAGCAGAGGGCCTTCTCGGTAGTGGCGCCTGCCCTGTGGAACGCCCTCCTGTCAGATGTCAAGAAAATAAACAACTATCCAACTTTTAGAAGACATCTGAAGGCAGCCTTGTTTGGGGAAGTATTTAATGTTTGAAGTTTTATTCTGTTTTTAGTCCTCTGTTGGGAGCCACCCAGAGTAGCTGGGGAAACCCAGCCAGATGGGCGGAGTATAAATAAAAAAATTACTAATATTATCATCATCATTATTAGCTGTCACAAATTACTGCTGTTGTGTGAACTGTCACTTATCAGGCAGTACCTCTGCATTATACACACACATAAATGTACAGAAAATATGCACTAAGCTCTACATACTACACTTTCTGCATTTCATTGCCCGTTGACTCCTGTTTTTATCACTTTTCCTTCTATATATGTATAAATACACACAAATATGTATGTATATATACGTTGCTACAACACACACACTATTAAATATAACATTTCATGAGCTTTAGTGAAACCATGCAGGGAGGGATTTGTCTTTTTTTACCATAGGTTCGCATCACAATACTGCTGCCGTTGTGACCCATAACTATGTCCTGTTTCAAAACCTACATAGACCACAAAGGCTGCAGAAATAAAGCTTGAAACATGGGCAGAGCTGGCAGGTGCAATCAAGGATACGGTATGGATACGATGTGGAGAGCACAGCCCACAGTTCTTACAATGACAAGCCAAAACGGAAAAAGGCCCTGCTTTTGTTGCCACCACGTAGGATTTTTCTGGGCCTCAATTGTCCAACTGTGGATTTGTGAACTTCTTTTCTGGTCTCTGTTTTAACTAGACCAAAGTGCATGTAGCTAGAATCATGTCTCCACCCCCCTCACCCACAAACACACACCCCCAAACACACTCTCTTTTAGATTTTAGCTTTAGATTCATAGACTCAAGAGTTGGAAAGGGCCCCAAAGACTCATCTAGTGCAGTGTTTTTCAACCTTTTTTGGGCAAAGGCACACTTGTTTCATGAAAAAAATCAGGAGGCACACCACCATTAGAAAATGTTAAAAAAAATTAACTCTGTGCCTATAAAGTAATTTTTCAATTTTTCCGGAACAGTGGTTGAAAAACACTGATCTAGTGCAACACCCCTGGAAGGCAGGAAGCACAGCTCAAGAACCCCTGACAAAAACCTCCAAGAAAGCCCACCATCTTTCAAGGTCCCCTTGTCCCACTGTCAAACTGCTCTTATCGCCAGGAAGTTCCTCCTAAACGTTTAGTTTAGTTGAGGTCATTTTGATATGACTCAGTATTTTCACTTTTTGTACACTTGTGTAAGCATGGCTGTGAATTTTTCCCGTTTTTTATGCTTCTACCTCTTTGGAAGCAGCTTTGAAGTTGTTGTTTTGTTTGTTTGCGACCAAGCAGCATGTGAGATTTTATTAAATTAATAGAGAACCTCCTTTCTTTTCGTTTGAACCCATCTGTCCGGGTCCTCCCACTTTGAAGAAGGAACAGCAGCAGCAGGATAGTAATCATAGCTATTATAAAGCTTGCTAATATTTTACAACTTTTTATGTGTTGTAAGCCGCCCAGAGTGGCTGGGGAAACCCAGCCAGATGGCCGGGGTATAAATAATAAAATTACTATAATTATTAATTGTGGTTGTCGTCGTCATCTTCCACTTGACAGCGCTTCGGATACCAGGAGACTGCAGCCTCTTCGGGGCAGGGGCACCTAGTGCCAACACTCGATTTTTTACAGACAACAAGCGATCGATACCTAAGCGGACTCGGAATACCGCATTCCCAAAGAACGTCTAACTACTCTGAGTCTACAAATCCGCAAGAGGGAGGGGGAGGGGCAAAGGCCACCGAAAGCGCACGCGCAGTAAGCATTTAACCTCTTGCACGCCGGCCCGTTTTTAATCCCCCCCCCCCGACGCTTCTTCACCTTCCTGAGCCGCTCGAGGAGGACGCTCTTGATGCCGCTGCTGTCCAAGCTGCGCCGCTTCAGCTCGGCCCGCAAGTCGATCACCCGCAGGTCGCTCAGCCGACGCGTCGCCCCGAAGGAGCCATCCGACTCGCCGCCGCCGCCGCCGCTGAGGGGAACCGCCGCTTCGCCGGCCAGGTTCTCCGCCGCCATCGAAAGGAAATTGCCTCCTCGGCTCTTTTTTTTTTTTTACAAAAGCTGCTTTTCTTTTAAAAAAAATATATTTAATATACAGGAACAAAATAAAAATTTTAAAGTGGCAGTTTGCGCGGCGCGCGCCTCCTCTCGCTACGCACAAAATGGCGGCCGCAGATCTACGCGCAGGCGCAGAGCAGGCGGGGCCCGCTGAGACGCATGCTCAGAGTGCACGATCCGCTCTGGCGCATGCGCCATTTCTTGAGCGACCCCTAGGCAGGAAGGAAACTTGCTGCTTTGCGCGCATGCGTAATAAGAAAAGTGAAGGGTGTGAATTATTAAGGGACAGAATTCTCAGTAGCATTTTGTCCTGGAAAAGCCCCATGTTGGGCAAATCACTTTTCTCTCAGCCTCAGTTCAACAACCACAACCAAATATGCTATATATATATATATAAAACATTATGGGATTATAATGTTAATAGCACATGTCAATCTCCTGAAAGGGCGTTTCCCCAGCAGATAAACCAGTGGTTTATTTTGCACATTACAAGACTTATGCAAGGAAAACTACATTCGTAATATGGCTTGGCTATCACAAAAAATGGGGAATTAAATGCGGTCCTTAGGGTCTATGTGGCCCTCGGGGCTCTTCCCCAGGCCAAATCCCTCACTGGCCCTGGTTCACAACATAAAAAATACAAAATGAAAACGCAAAATAAATAAAGTGCCCTCTCTTCAGTGTTGGGTTTTTGTATTTTGCTTAGCTGCAATCATTTAACCTTATTTTAAATATTAAATGCACATACCACTCTTCAAAAGATTTCAGGTTGCTTCGCAATAAAATTTTAAAAAGCTCTTAAACTCCGAAAATCATTCTTGAGTTGCTTACCTGGATGGAGGATATAGAGGGAAGGTGTGGAAACGAGCCTATTGTAGGAAAGTTAAATTAACACCTGTTGCTCCGCCTACTGTCGCCTCCAGCCCCGCCCAACATGGGCATGTGGCCCCCTCAGGAGGGAATGCTGTCCTCATGCTGAAAATGGCTCCCCACCCCTGGGTTAGTTTAGGATCTGGCAAACCAAGGTTCAAATCCCATGAAGCTCCATGAATGACCTTGACTTGGGCACAGTCCCTCAACCAAACCTACCCTTACATTACTGTGGTGGTAATAAATTAAAGGAGGGAGAGAGGACCTCCCCGACCTTGATAGGAAAAGTGAGATACTGTATTAATGTCATAACCAGATGTAATAATACAATAAGTAATATAATAAATGTAATTAGCCTGAACTCTTCTGATAAATACTTGTGGTGGGGTTAGACCAGTGATGGCGAACCTTTTAGAGATTGAGTGCCCAAACTGCAACCCCAAACCCACTTACTTATCACATAGTGCCAACACAGCAATTTAACCTGTATATCTCATTTTTTCTGTGTGTTTCATGTTTCTTCTTTATGACTGCTGCTGTAATAAATAATCCTTCATAAAAGTTACAGTATTACATTCTTCATTAAATTATCTTTCCATTGATATATAATTTTATGACAAAATAAAAAATAAACCAAATTCCTTCCAGTAGCACCTTAGAGACGAACAAAGTTTGTTCTTGGTATGAGCTTTCGTGTGCATGCACACTTCTTCAGATACCAAGAACAAACTTAGTTGGTCTCTAAGGTAATTGCTTGGAAGTAACATGCACATTATTTTGTATATTTGTTAAGTCTTTTATTGCCACTAATTTTATTGTCGCCGATTCCCTTTTAAATTTAATTGTGTGAGTGTAATTGCTGTTCCTGCATTTTTTGTCTTGTCTTGCTATGAGCTTAAAGGTGAAATAAACTGATTGAAGGTCTCTAAGGTGCTACTGGAAGGATTTTTTATTTATTTTGTATTTTGTTTTGACTATGGCACACCAACACGGCTACCTACCTATAATAAATGTAATCAGCTATTTGTTTGGAGGTGTTTTACTCCTGCCAAAAGAGATGCTGCAAGGAGTTTACAATGAACATTTGCAATACAATTCCTGCTCTGAGGTGTACACTCTAGAAGACATGACTAGGGCCGGCCCACCCATGAGGCAAGGTGAGGTGGCTGCCTTAGGCAACACGATATAGAAGGGCAGCTGATTCTGGCCTATAAAGAATGCATATTATGTGCTACTGCTGCAATGGCTGCACCAGTTGTGCTCCTTGGAGGCAACTTTTTCTACTGCGGCCTTTGGACAAATAGCATGTGCTGCTGATCTCCTCCCACCCTCCACTCACCCATTCTTCCCTGATGCAGTGGGTGGGAGATGGCACCATTTTGTGGCTCACCTCGGGTGCCAAAATGTCTTGGGGCCACCCTAGACAATGCTCAAAACGAAAAGGAGACTGGGGAAAAACGAAAAGGAGACTGTGTCCCAGACCAACCCTATGTCTACACAGAAGTAAGGCTGTAATCCTAGCCCCATTTACTAAGGAGTAAGCCCCACTGAGTTCAAAAGGACTGACTTCTGAGTAGACATTGCTAGGATTGTGAAGTTAGCCAAGTCCAATGGAATCAGTAGGTCTGTTATTAAATTTATTAGTCGCATACAAGCCAAAATTAAAAATATCAGTACATAAATAATAAATACTATGTAACATTCTACTGAATCCAGAAATAAAAAATCATAAAGATTGTATGCAACTGTTATTATGGGCAGACCCAATGAATCTGATGGATCTAAGCTAAGGTAACCTTATCCATTTATTTGATTATTAATTTACAGAGTTGTATCCAACTGCACTCAGAGCACTGAATTCAAAGGACCTATGTTAAAGGACCTACATATGTTAGTTCTGTCCATTCATTTCTGAGGCTCTGCTTGGTTGCAATGCCATTAAATGTATAATAAATATATTGTGGAAAGTTCTGTTGACACAGTGGTTCATCCTAGCAAGCAATTTTTAGTTAAGAGAGCAATTTATGTCGCAAAATTAATTGTTTATAAGCCATTTACAAGAAATGCTCAAAGTGGTTAGAACCCTTTGCAAATAATTAGCAATAAAAGATCAATGCGCCTTAACACCTACGTGTATTTTTTATCTATTTAACAAAAACAACAAAAATCACCCCACCTAAGTTTAAGGAAAGTTGAGAACCACCACGTGACCTTAGGGGCCAGTCACTGCCTCTCAGCCCTGCATACTGTTATGGAGAATCCAGGTGCGAGCCACCTGGCTCGTCAGGCAGAGCCTGCGGGTTCCTGCGGACTAATAAAGGAAGGCAAATAGAATTCACCTCCTGGGAAACAGAAGGGGAAGAAATGGAGGCAGTGAGAGATTTCACTTTCTTGGGTTCCATGATCACTGCAGATGGTGACAGCAGTCACGAAATTAGAAGACGCCTGCTTCTTGGGAGAAAAGCAATGACAAACCTAGACAGCATCTTAAAAAGCAAAGACATCACCTTGCCGACAAAGGTCCGTATAGTTAAAGCTATGGTTTTCCCAGTAGTAATGTACGGAAGTGAGAGCTGGACCATCAAGAAGGCTGATCGCCGAAGAATTGATGCTTTTGAATTATGGCACTGGAGGAGACTCTTGAGAGTCCCATGGACTGCAAGAAGATCAAACCTATCCATTCTCAAAGAAATCAGCCCTGAGTGCTCACTAGAGGGACAGATCCTGAAGTTGAGGCTCCAGTACTTTGGCCACCTCATGAGAAGAGAAGACTCCCTGGAAAAGACCCTGATGTTGGGAAAGATGGAGGGCACAAGGAGAAGGGGACGACAGAGGATGAGATGGTTGGACAGTGTTCTTGAAGCTACTAACATGAGTTTGGCCAAACTGTGGGAGGCAGTGAAGGATAGGCGTGCCTGGCGTGCTCTGGTCCATGGGGTCATGAAGAGTCGGACACGACTGAACGACTGAACAACAATAAAGGAAGGAGACCAGCCACCATCTGGATTCCGGAGCAAAATGGCTTTGATTGAACCCCGAAGAAGGGGTGACAAGGACTTTTTAGACTTCCCACCCTTCACTGCATCATTGCTACATCATCAAAACGACAGAAAAGGGGAGGGTTGTATAAGATTAGCATAGAACAGTGTTTTTCAACCACTGTTCCGCGGCACACTAGTGTGCCGCGAGATGTTGCCTGGTGTGCCGTGGGAAAAATTGAAAAATTCAAGAGAATTACTTTATATATAGTCAATATAGGCACAGAGTTAATTTTTTTAACATTTTCTAATGGTGGTGTGCCTCGTGATTTTTTTCATGAAACAAGTGTGCCTTTGCCCAAAAAAGGTTGAAAAACACTGGCATAGAAGTCATGCCTCGTGGTGAGATGCAAATGTAAGATAAGCATCGAGTGGGACTTCCTGAGTGTTCATCGGGAGAGAACAATAGAGCCCTGTTTGCATAGTCTTATCACCTGGGTGGCTCGGGAGGGAAGCAGTTTGGCCAGCGATTGTCCCCTGGGGTCTCTTCCTGTGTGTACGTGACCTTCCGCTTGGGGGATTATGGCCGGGACCAAGTAGCTTCCAAATCCTTGGCCAGTTAAGTAAAATGGCGGTGGATTGAAGAGAATCTGTGAAAGCATTGAATTTCTATGAATTTTTAAACATTACAGGGTTGTTGTTTTTTTCGTTAGACAGCTCTATTCGGAAATGACCTGGGCCAAAATAGATACAATGTATCTAGTCCTGATTGAGTTAACAAGGTTTCGATAGACCCAGTCCATTTTTCTCGCAGTGGGGAGCTGAGTTTGCCTGCAGAGGAATTGCATTGCGTTGATTGCCCAGGACGCGCCTCCATGCAAATATAACTGTTCATTCAGAGAATACTACCAGTGACGGTGCCGTGTATGTAATATAGAGAAAAATAGAGTCTTTATTCGTGGGGTTTGGGGGGGGGTTTCCTTCGGGGTCGTGTGTGGTGCTTATGTGACATTGTGACGGGGGGAAGGGGTTCCCTGTCCAGAAGGGTTCCCTCGAGGGCATTGCTCCGCTCCTCGTGGGTTTCCTCGGGAGGAGACTTCGTTTAGGTACCCACCCCCCCGTCCCGTTCCGAGCAGGCGCTGTAACTCTCCAACGGTTTGACTTCACCCCCCCCCCCCAAAGATGGATGCCAAGAATGCAACTGATAAACCCATTGAAGGGCCAGCTCAGAGCCGTGCACCTTGTTGAGCACGGGAAGGTAGGACCAGGTGCTCCACCTTGACCTCCTTGGAAGAAAAAAAAAAGTGGGATATAAACGGAATCCATCAATTAAGTTGTACAAACCACGCATTAGTGCCCTCGCCGCCTTAGTTTTCTTCTGGACTACAACTCCCATCAGCCCCAAAGCCAATGGCCGCAGGGGGGGCTGATGGGAGTTGCAGTCCAGAACCTCCCCGAGACTACCAGATTACGGCGGCATACAAACCGGAAGCAGCCGCTCTAGCAGATTCCCTTCCGCCGGAATCTATGGTGTGTTTCCCCCCGCCCACCTCCTTACCCCACGCTGCTCTATAGCGAGCGCAGGCGTCTGCTCCCCCCCCCACCGACGTCCGTGCGCGTCCTCCGCGCGTGCGCACTCGCCCTCCCCTGTTACGGTGTCGTCGTCGGGCCTTCCCGCCATTTTGTCTGACGGGACGCGGCGGCGGCGGCAGCATCTCCCACCCCGCGGCGCTCGCTTTTTTTCAGGAGGGGAAAAGCGGCGGCGGCGGCAAAAACAGCTTCAAGGCTCCATGGCAGCTGCAGCCGCTGAGGGGAGCGACACCTCGGCCGCGGGGGAAGACGACGCGGCGGCGGCGGCGCTCCTCCTTCCTTCGTGCCCCCTCAGCGGGGCCAAAGCGGCGGGGGCAGCATCGCCCGGGTCGACGCGTCGTGTGAGCGACCTGCGGGTGATCGACCTGCGGGCCGAGCTGAAGCGCCGCAATTTGGACACCGGCGGCAATAAGAGCGTCCTCCTCGAGCGCCTCCGCAGCGTGAGTTGTGAGGCGGGGGGGGGGGGGCTTTTTTTCTCTCCTTATAAACACCTCGTTTGAAAGGGTGGTTTGAAGGCCGGGTTGGGGGGGGGGACGAAAAAACATTGAGGGGAAAGGGGGGGACACAAACCACCACCACCCCCGCGGTTTCCCGGCGTGTCCACCCGCCCCCCCCATTTGCTTCTGAAAAACGGGGAGGGAGGGAGGAAGCCCCCGACGAGACCTTCAGGAATATAGGGCGGTATATAAATTCAGTAAATAAATAAAATATAAACGGAAACATGGGAGGGGGGGGAAATCCAGTTTCTTGCTGCTCCCCCTCCCCCCATTTTCCTGTGTGTCTCCCACCACCACCACCCGCATATAAATTCAATGAATACAAAAAAAATTAAATAATTTAATTAAATAAACGGATCCATTGTCTTTCTCCCCCATTTTACAGTGTCTCCCCACCACCACCACCCACATTTGCTTCTGGGGAAAATGGTGTGTGTGGGGGGGGGGGTTCATTTTATTTTTCCCTTTTTCTTTCCCCGCCCTGTGATTCTTCTTGTTTTTCTAATGGCGCAGCTGTTGTTTTTTTCCGCCTTGGGGGAAAGGCTACAGATGTGAACTTGTTTTCCTTGACCCTGAAGTAAATAAGGTGATTGGGGTTGGGAGAGCAACCCCCCCCCCATTTTTTTTTGTTTTTACACCCACACATCATCATCATTGCTTCGGGTCCGTAGAGACGTTTTTTTGTGGGGGTGGGGTTAATTATGTTTTTTGTTTTTAAGTTTAAAAAACCGTATATCTTTTGATGCCTTGGGCTCCATAAATCATAATATTAATATTATATGCCGCCCATCTGATATGGGTTGCCCCAGCCACTCCAGGCCACTTCCAACGAAATACCAAAACACAGAAAAAACCCCAGACATTAAAAAAACCTCCCTGTAAATGTTAAATATATACACTAACACTGTATTATTGGTTTTTCCAGGTGCCAAAATCACTAGTTCCCCTTAAACAAATGAGAGGTTGTGGGTGTCCCCCTCTCCGATATTTGCTTTGTTTTTATTTTTCAGTTACGTACCTTATGTGCCGCTCTGGGCTCCCTGGCGGGGTGTAAATATTAATTGTAAACACTTAATATTATTGTTTTTCCAGGTGCTCACATCACCAGGGCCCCTTAAGCAAATGATATGGGGGGGGACTGTTTATCCCCCTCCCCCACCTATTTGCTTATGTTTTTTAATGATATATTTTGCTTGCCACCCTGAGCTCCTTGGGGAGGAGTAAAAATTTAATGATATTCATACTGTGTTGTTGTTATTCTGGACCTTCACATCCATAGTGACCCCTGAAGTAAATAAGATGATGGATTGAGGGTCATTGAGAGGGGGGTTGAGGGTGGAATTAAGTGGGGGAAATTATGAGATTTACTAGCCGGGTGTGGGGAGAAGGAGGTTTCTAAACCTGATGCAGCATTAAATGATGGTTACGTAAATGAGATGGAGTTGCTGGGAAGGGGGCGATGATAATAATGATGACAGGTTTTGGATTTTGGTGAGGAAGGAGGAGACGACGATGTTGGGATTTTTTGGGGGGTGCAGGAGGGAGTCTACTTTTTATAGAAAACCAGATGACCCTAAAGTAAATAAGGCAGGTTTGGGGTTGCTGCAGGGGGCAGGATAGGATTCAGGAATGGAATCTTAAAGTAGAATGAAGGTGATGATGGACTTTTGAGGGGGGTCCTAAATGTGGGATTGGATTATGGCAAATGAGATGAGGAAGTATTTGGGGTTTTGGGTGGGATGGTGGGAACAAGAGGTGGAATAAAAAGAGGGAGAGTTATGGGGTTGGTTTGGGAAGGAAAGTTATGTTGGGCTTTGGTTTCCTGCAAGCGGGGGCGGGGCGGGAAGTAGACTCCTAAATATGTGATTGGATGATTCAGAAGTAAATACTTGATTGGGGTTCTTTCAGGGCAGCAGGGATTGAGTGGAATAAAAGGAAAGGAGGTGGGGTTAAGGATTGAGTAACAGTGAAATAAATTGAATAAGAAAGAATTTTGGTTTCTGCAGGGGGAGAAGATGGGATTGAGGGGTGGAATTAAAAGGAGGGAGAAAGAGGTGGTGTTGGGGTTTGTCAGTTGTTGGGCGGGGGCTCCTACAGATGGGAACAGGTGATGCTGATCCTATGCTGAGGATTACAAGGCAGCTTACAGTATAAAAACACAAAAGTTCACACCACAGTAACAAACAAAAACAATACCCCCAATACAGTCATGAGAAGGATGGGAGAGAACTGGGGAGGGGATTGATGGTCGAATGAAAAGATAGAAAGGGGAAATGGGGGGGGGTTCAGGGAGAGAAGTAGGTTGGGTGATGGTGAAATCAATGAGATGATAAGGAATTGGGATGGAACTGGGTAGAATTAAAGGGAGCAAGGTGCTGGTGATGGGACTGACTGGGGTGGAGAAGGCTCCTTTTAAAAGACATATTAGATGACCCAGAGGTAAATGGGGTTGCTGTGGGGGTGGATGATGAGAGAATGAGATCATAAAGTTTGTGGAATTACAAGGAAAGAGAAAGTAATGAAGAGGGGATTTGCTATGGGAAGAAGGCGCCTGAAGTTGGGATTGGATGATACTGAAATAACTGAAATGAAAGGGGGATTAGGGTTGCTCCAGGGGGGAGAGGGAGAGAGGGAGGAAGAAAAAAGATTTTTTTGGGGGGGAGGAGGGGATTAAGGGGTGGTTTCAAAGGGAAGAAGACAGGGGGGGATGTGTTTGTGGCAGGGGCAAGAAGAGAGAAATAGGGAGTGGGAGAAGTGGGGTGGCAAGTAGGAATGGTCTGTGAGGAAGGAAGGCCAGATGATGGGAGGAGGAAGAAAAAATGCATGTTAAAATGGAAAATACAGAAGGTGCTGTGGGAGTAGGAAGTGGTTAATTGTCCTGGGTAAGAGTGGTGAAATTTAGGGATGCAGTGAAAGGTGTACATCATGAAGACAGAATGAATACTACCATTCTTGAATGCAGGGCAGACTTGGCGTTGCAAAGCAAAGCTTCCTTGCAGTGAATCCTGCAAAATGTGCAAGTAATATAAAATAAGACATTTGCTGTTTCTGAAATGCACACAATCTTTTCTTCCTAACAGGCCATTGAGGAAGAAGGGGGAAATCCTGATGAAATTGCTGTGGTGGCAGAGAGCCCTGGCAAGAGAACTCCTAAAAGAACAGTGAAAGGTATGGAATGGCATGGATGTGCTTGCACTCTTGGCCATCTTGCAGATTGAGTTTGCTTCTTTATCTTGTGAACAGCTGTTCTCTTTCTAGATCAGCTCGTTAGCGTGTGCAGATTTCATGCTAGTTTGGATTTTCTGGGTCAGTTATACAAATATTTTATTTAGTTAGTTATTTGCGTATAAGTTTGGGCACCTAGATTTAAATGTCTTCCACTTCCCTCACCTCATATCCTTCTCCGTTTATGCGCTGTCTATTAGATTGTAAGACTTGAGGGCAGGGCCTTTCATGTGTGTGTATGTATGTGTGTATGTATATATAAAATATATAAATAAAAATATGTATACAGTGGTACCTCTGGTTACGTACTTAATTCGTTCCTAACCTGAAACTGTTCTTAACCTGAAGCACCACTTTAGCTAATGGGACCACCCGCTGCCGCTGCGTCACTAGAGCACGATTTCTGTTCTTATCCTGAAGCAAAGTTCTTAACCTGAAGCATTGTTTCTGGGTTAGCGGAGTCTGTAACTTGAAGCGTATGTAACCTGAAGCGTATGTAACCTGAGGTACCACTGTGTGTGTGTGTGTGTGTGTATATATATATATATATATATATATATATATATATATATATATATATATATAACTTTGCACAGTGCCTGGAAAACATTAGACAATTTGTAATGATAAGCAGAGCATGTGTCTTCACTCCAGTGGGAATTCTGCTCACGGTGTAATTCATGCCTTCCAAAATATGATGGAGCTCAAGCAGTGCATTCCCTGCACCCCACACTATAGTTTTCCTCTCCAAATGACAGTGGCTATTGAGCATGCGCAAAACTCAGTGGGCTAGGATGGGGATTTTCTCAATCCCTTTTGGTTCTTAAAAAACAAAACAACCCCCCCCCCCCCCGTTTTTCATTTCTTGCAGTTAACCTGATCATGCTGATTCCTTCCCCCTTGTTCTTTAGCAGCTCCATTTTCTTTCCAGTCCTGACAGCACTTGTTGCCTGCAATGGGTTTTAAAATATGTGATGCTACTTTTAGGGAGGGGGGGAGGCTTTTGATCTGTAGCTAAAGCAGGGAGGCATGACCTGTGGTCCTCCAGATGTAACTGGTGCCCCAACTCCCATCAGCCCCATTAAGTCTGCATGGTCAATGGCCAGGGAAGCTGGCTGTTGTGAATCCCATGAAGGTGTCATGGAGGGGGATGGTTGGCTCCTGAGGAGGAGCAGGAGGAGCCCAGGGAGTTGGAGCTAGACAACCCTGGCACCATCATTATGTATATATTTATTCATTATATATTTAGGCACCACGCAAAATTTTTACTTTGTAAGCAGGCCTTTGGCCTTTACATACAGTGGTGCCCCGCTAGACGAAAATAATTCGTTCTACGAATTTTTTCGTCTAGCGGTTTTTTCGTCTAGCGAAGCGGCAATGACAGCCGCGCTCCGCTAAACGGAAAAAAAAGACGAAAATTTTTCGTCTTGCGAAGCAGCCCCATTGACTTTTTCGTCTTGCGGGGCAGGTTCCGCTAGACAAATGCCGTTCGTCGAGCGAGTTTTTCGTCTAGCGAGGCATTCGTCTAGCGGGGCACCACTGTATCTGTGACCTTTTAGAAGTGGATGTGATGTTTTTAATGTATTTCTTTTTCCTATTGCTTTTAATGTATCTGTGTGAGTTATTGTTACTTTGGTTGTAAGTCGCTTTGGGTTGCCCTGTGTAAGATACAGTGACTGGCAAGCGTAAGGAATAAAATGCTATATCGTTAGTCTAACAAAGGTTTTGTCCTAATGTGGGTTTTGGAATTTTTCTTATGGGCCAGCATGTCTTCTTTTACACAATCATTTTGCCTGAGAATTTCAAAGCCTTTGTTCTGTGATTTAAACCATGGGTGCTACTCCCAAATATATATTCTTGGGGGCTACTCCGTTCTCTAGGCAATGTCCTGGGAACCAGAAATCTATTTCATCGCACAAACTGACTCTCCTTACAAGCAAGTGACAGAGTTGGTACCAATTTCATGTAAGTTGTTTTGTAAAGTCTGCTCGAACAGTGCTATAAATAGTTAAATAAAAATTATGTACGATAGATACCTGACATATGAAACAAAGAAAACATAACTTGGGTGAAATTTTCTTTCTTTCTTTTTGGTATCACTTGCAGACTTCCCCCCTCCCAGAACTGAAACTGTAGGCAAGCTTCTCACCTCATTGCAGTTTGAAATTTGGTAGGATCATAAAGGCAAAATTGAGCTGCATTGGGTTTCATATCCAATCTCTAAAGGGCCCACCCCTGCTTTTAAACCTTCCAACTTTGCTTTCATGTACAGTTGTTGTTTTTTCAAGTGGGGCCTAAAAGGAGTTGGAAGTAAAGCATGCCACCTGATGAGCCTCCAATCTGTTTGCTGGTTTTTAGGGCGTAAGCCAGAGGAAGAAGGTGGAGATGATAACGGGTTGGAGGAAAACTCGAGAGATGGACAGGTAAGGGGAAGGAGAAAAGTGACTTAGCCTTCCTTACAAGCTCTGTTTTCAAGCTACAGGCATTGCAGTTTCCTTTTTTATTTACCCCCCACCCCCTTTACAGGAGGATATTGAAGCAAGTTCAGATAACATCCAGGACATGGATGTGATGGATATTAGCATTTTAGACGAAGCCGAAATAGATAACACCAGTGCTGTTGATGGTGGAGATGATTATAGCTCTGAGAACCTTCTCGACTCTGACAAAGATAACATTGATGCGGAAATGAAAGAACTTCCTGAACAGCTAATGGAAAGTGAGGTCAGTAATTGGTTGGTGTCATCTCCTCTTGTGGTGCAAACCCAAGATTTGTGCTGGTGAAGTGTGTGGAAAATTCAGCCCTGCACACGCAAGTCTAATCACTATTCTTACCTTGGAGTGTTTTGTGTTTTTGTTTGTTTGTTTGTTCAAACAGCACCTACAGCCCTCTTAACCATCACAGGTAGTCTCTCTTCCTCACTTTGTGTCCTTATGTAGCAGCATTGTGTTACCCACACATTCACTTCAGAAATTGGAATGTTTGCAAACATTTTGTGGTTTGGTACAGTAGGGAAGGCTGGCTGGTAACAGTTAACTCTTTTTGTGACTTCTTATACCATCGCTTCAAGGGCTGGTGGTTCTAAGCATTTTTAGCCTGTAAGGAGTACCTTTTTTTCTTCTCTTAGGAGAATGGTGAAGAACTTGATGATCTGCTTGACGCTACTTCACCTGGCTTAACTGCAGTGAAGGTAACGTACCTGTCTCTTGATCAATACCTGTCGGCTTGATCGTATTCTGGAGCCCTGAGCTAGCAACTTGCTTTGCTGTAGTTGTTGTAATAGAGGCTGTGTTTTGATGTCGGCTTCACCTAATATTTAGCTTCCATGCAAGCCAAATCAAAAGGTTTCTGAGCTCCTCATTTCCTAGTGTGAATGGTAACCTCAGTGCATAAACAGCTGGGGCTGATTTAAATCATGGCAATGTGTTGTATCCAACATTTGTCAATTCAGAATAGACCTGTTGAAATTAAGGCACATGACTAGCAGCTGTGACCATTTGTGATAATAGCTATGAGGGTATAGGAACTTTCAAACTTGGCAAGTTGGTCTTTGCTTCTTTCTTCATTGTTGCTTTCTGCTTCCCTATCTTCACCCAACAAACAATAATGAAATGTTTGTGACTGATAGTGACTAGATAAACTAGAGCAGACTATTTTCACAAGGTGAAAATTGCTTGTGCCTAACAGGTAAAATTGTAAACATTCATATTTTAAAAGCTATCAGATTGGCTTTTTCTTGATATAGAAAAGTATCTTATCCCCATTAATCTGGCAGAGGTACCAATTCAGGTTAGAGATTATCTGCAGAGCTAAAATATACAAGCCATCCTCATTTTACGTGGGGGTTACATTCTGAACCCCCACGCACTGGCGAGGCCCACATAAAGCATTTCGGCACTGCACAATTGTGCATCAGACATGCATAAAGCGGTCATTGCCTATATTCAACATTATTTACTATTAGCCAAATTATTATTTGAGAGAAACTTGTTATCTCGTGTAAGCCATGTTGGAGTTGGCCAAATAATATTAATGGATGTGACTTAACTTGAATCTAGGGACACAGGTGGCGCTGTGGGTTAAACCACAGAGCCTATGGCTTGCCGATCAGAAGGTCGGCGGTTCGAATCCGCGCGACGGGGTGAGCTCCCATTGCTCGGTCCCTGCTCCTGCCCACCTAGCAGTTCGAAAGCACGCAGTGCAAGTAGATAAATAGGTACTGCTCCGGCGGGAAGGTAAACGGCATTTCCGTGCGCTGCTCTGGGTTGACAGAAGCGGCTTAGTCATACTGGCCACATGACCCGGAAGCTGTATGCCGGCTCCCTCAGCCATTAATGTGAGATGAGCGCTGCAACCCCAGAGTCAGACACGACTGGACCTAATGATCAGGGGTCCCTTTACCTTAACTTGAATCTATGCTGAATAGAACCTAGTTGGATTGAGCCCTCTATATTTTTTATTGAGTTTTTATTTTCTATCCTGTTTAAAGCTGGAAGCTGATGGCCAAGAAGGATAATTTTACTTGCCACGGCAAAGATCACATACTTTTATTTTTTCCTGTCTATGATAATTGTAGAGAGGAGCAAAAATGTAGTAGGAACTCAGAGCCATTGCTGCTTAACTACTGGAAATCTTATTCAGAGATTTTTAACAGAAGTTTCCCCACACAGTTCGTGTAAGTTATAGTATATTCATATCCATAAGGCCTAGAAACATCCACACAGCTTTTAAGTACAGTGGACGCTTGGGTTGCGAACGCGATCTGTGCGGGAGGCACGTTCGCAACCCGCACCGCTTCTGCACATGCGTGAGCACTGAAACCCGGAAGTAACCCGTTCCAGTACTTCCGGGTTTGGCGCGAGTGCAACCCAAGGTATGACTGTAATAGTCCTGCTTCATTCTACTTTCGTCAGCCCACACCTAGAATCCTGTGTCCAGTTCTGGGCACCACAATTTAAGGATATCGACAAGCTAGAACGTGTGCAGAGGAGGGTGACCAAGATGAGGAACAGAACAGTTCAGGGAGTTGGGTATATTTAGCCTTAAGAGGAGACTGAGATATGATAGCCATTTTCAAATATCTAAAGGGTTGTTCCGACTAAATATCAGAACTTTGTGACAGTAAGAGCTGTTAGACAGTGGAACGGACTCCCAGAAGAGATGGGGGCTTCTCCTTCCTTGGAGGTTTTTAAGCAGAGCTTGGGTGGCCATCTGCCACGGATCCTTTAGTTGGGATTCCTGCGTTGCAGGGGGTTGGACTAAATGACCCTCGGGTCCCTTCCAACTCTATGCTGTAATTCTATGATTCTGAGCAATTATAAGCAGCTTTGCAGAGATCTTAGGCTCTTTGGAAATTATAAATTTATTTCACGGCTGAAATACATTACTGTATTGAATTTGCTTCCTGTATGGGGACAATAGTTATGGGTCTAAATCCTATCCACAATCTTTGACACACACTCTAGTTTCCAACTCCTAGTGTGACTAAGCCTGAAATAATTACACATTCTACCTTTATTTGCCTCTCCCTCTCCTCCCTCTGTTATTTTTCTAGAGCTAAAATTTAGGTTGGAAGCTTCTTGGGCCTGGGGCCAGTCCTGTTTATACTCTGTAAAGTGAGGTGTCTAACTTTGTGGCTGTTTTTATGACACTGAAAAAATTAATGCGGGAAACTGGGGAAACCTTCAAAGACTCATGTAACCTTTGTGCTGGGCTTGTACCTTTGTTGCAACAAATAAATGATCAGGCCTGCTTGGCTGCTGCTTTGCTTGGCTGAAGTCTCTTGTTTTGTGACCGAAGATCCGCGGGGCTAGACTCCAGTGAAGTTGGGAAACGCTTTAAGTAGCAGACCCCAAGATTTGTCCTTTTCAGCCATCATTCCTCTGCTGCCTGGGGCTGTTGGTACAGTCGTACCATTCGACTTCCAAAACGTTCAGAAACCAAAGCGCGGCTTCAAGCCCCGCCGGACGTTCAATTCCAAAGAACGTTCGCAAACCGGAACACCCCCTTCCAGGTTTGCGGCGTTTGGTTGCCAAAATGTCCGAGTACCAAGGTGTTAAGGATCCAAGGTATGAATGTAGTTGGAAGTCCAACAACACCTGGAGGGCTACAACTTCCCTGCAATAGGTCATTGCCTTGCTTGGATTCAACCGTCTCTATGGTACAACACT
The DNA here is from genome assembly GCF_009819535.1 of Lacerta agilis. Lineage (NCBI taxonomy): Eukaryota > Metazoa > Chordata > Lepidosauria > Squamata > Lacertidae > Lacerta > Lacerta agilis. The sequence continues at coordinate 3,593,331 of NC_046329.1, read as the reverse complement.
GTACATATTAATGCATACGATTGCGCTTTGATGCAGCACAGGAAGCCCTCAACTTATACGGGGGTAACATTCTGGGGATTGGCCCTGAAGCGAAAATTTTTTGTAGTGAAAACACATTAGGTGCAATGGCAGGTGGGATTGCTGAAGTCTTTTTTCCCTCATCCTCTTTATTTTAATATATATATTTTTGCCAAGTGCATAATACTGAGTGTGCACAAGTTAAATGTCCATAGGTTGCGGGCTTACTGTATGAACTACTTCAGGCCTGCTTTTGTTTTTGTTTTTTTTGCACCATTTAACACACACCCTTTTCTTCTTTCAGGACTTGGGAGAGCAACATTCAGAGCCAGGTACCTTTCGATTAATTTCCTCTAGCTGATTTTTAAAACGAGGTGGAGAAAAGGCCCAGGACTTTTAACTAACTAGACATCTTACATTGCTGAGTAGTGAACAGTCCACGTCATTCCAAAGTTCATAAAGATTTTAAACCTACGGTAACCCTTATTGCTAGCTCTGAGAAGTAACACCTGTCGTTTTGCAGTTGCTTCCTCTAGACCTGAAATGTTCTTTTTTTAAAAAGAAAAATAGTAATAATCTCTATTTAGCTTCACAAATGCGCTAGAAGAAATGTTAGCATCGCGTATGAAAGCAAAAGATTTCTACCTCTAGCACAGATTGTAATATATGATTGTTTGATCAGGGAGAATAGTGAAGGCAGTTTAAAAGTTACCATAGGGGAAATACAGTGTTTTTAAGTGAGTTACGGCGTAACAGAAGAAGGAAGACAAAGAGGTTCTACATGGAAATTCCATAATACTGTTTACTTTCTTGGACTCTCACATGTTCACACCATCAGAAGATGTTCCATTTGACATGTTGGACCGCCCTGCCTTAAACAAAAAGAGAGAAAGCAATTCAGAATTTGAAATGGAATTTTGTGTTCTTTGATTCATTTCTATTTAAGCCTCTTGGAATTTGGGAAGAACAAAACCTCTTGAAGACTTGTCAAGAACGAGCAAGAAGGTTTTCATTAAAGTAATAGGGTCATTTTCTTCTTCGTAACTTATGATCTTGCTATAATAAACCATGTCTAGTTAGCGTTAGGCATTTGAATGTGGTATACCCAAGGGGTTTTCCAATCTCTGTGTAGCCTTAGCCGTTCTCTCAGTGTTAAGTCTGGCAGCCATGCCCGTTCCGCATTTGTCTTTGCTGTGTTTCCCTGGTGATTAAACCTTGTGCCATTCTATTCCTGTTAAATCCATAGAAAATGAGAAAATGCTCGACATTTTGGGTGACACTTGTAAATCTGAGACCCTTAAAGAAGAAGCTTCTGAAGCAGAGCAGGCACAAGAAGAGAATATCTCGTTGCCGGTCAAACAGGAAGCCCAGGAAGAGGAAGACACACTTGCCACTGCCGTCGCTCAGTCGGACGAAGAGCTTTTAGATACGGACAGCCAGTCAGGCCAGGCTGCGGCCAAGAGCGAGGAGGATGAAGCGAAGCACTTAGTGGTAGCGAAAGGGGAGCCGAGTGAAGAGACAGTAGAGGAAGCTAACCTGGACTCTGACTCTTTAGCGGTAGAGAGCAGGTGTGGTGGAGGAGAAGGAGATGGAGAAGGAGAAGGAAGTGTTGAGAGTAGCAATGCAGCCCAAACTCTGGAAGCCAGTAGTGAGGAAACTGCGGAGAAGGATGCAGGTTTCCAGGTGGTTAGCCAAGATGCCGAGAAGATGGAAGCCAAGGCTATTTGTGAGGAAGAGTCCTCTGCCCAAGAGGGTGGTGATCAGAACACGAGGTTTGTTTTTTCTCCGTTTTAGACCAGATGCTCTCTTTTTCTTTTTTTAAAAAAATCTCGTTGGTCTGTAAGAGATCAGGGTCACTGTTTTTCTTCATATTGGCCTGCAAGCGTACTGAAATTCTGTTACCTTATTATAAAAGCCATCTTTTAGGTTTTGTTTTCTCCCTTCCCCATGAACAATTAAAAAACCCCCCAGAAAGGTTTGATTTCTTTTTTACAACCTTCAGAGGTTGTTTTCTTAAATCTTTGCCTTTAATTGTCTGTAAGATGTTTTGTCTTTTAAGGTTTACTTCCTGTACCTATCTTAGCAAGATGTTTTTCATTGTTGGCTTTTCTTATTTTCTTTTTCACAACTAATTCTGGTAGGTATTGAGTTCTAGTGTACTATATATAAATATATTATAAATTTGCCTTAATTTCCTTCCTCATTAGTTTTTCTTTTCTTTTTCTCCTTCTTTATCCTTTAGTTCTGAGGAGATCAAAGATGAAAAGCCAGGTTCCAAAGAGGAGAAAGGTATATGTTTTTAAATATTTGTGTCTGTGCATAAGCAGAACTCAGCCTTCCTTTGATGCTATTTGATTGATCGATCTAGAATAACGGACATGGTTTCGTCTTTCTTGACATGCTTAACGTGAGTCATGCAATAGCAAAAAAAAAAAAAGTTAATGCAATTCTGGGCTGCATCAACAGAAATCTAGTGTCATATGCCTTGGCTAGACTCCCACCTGGAGTCCTGTGTCCAGTTTTGGGAGCCCCTTACATAGAAAATTGGCAAGCTGGGATGTTTGCAGAGGAGGATTACCAGAATGATCAAGGTTCTGGAAACCAAGCCTAATGAGGAACAGTTGAAGGAGCTGGATATGTTTAGCCTGGGAAAAAATAGAGAGTTGATAGAATAGCCATCTTCAGGTATCTGGAGGGCTGTCGCTCGGAAGATGGAGCAAGCTTGTTTTCTGCTCCAGACGATAGGACTGGGACCAATGGATTCGTATGAAAGAAAAAGATTGTGACCCTAAACATCGGGAAGACCTTTCTAACATTAATAGCTGCATGACAGTGGAACAGAACTCCCCTTTATTGGATGTTTTCCAGCAGAGATTGGATGGCCATCTGACAGGGATTCTTTAGCTGTGATTCCTGCATTGGACTTGGATTATCCTTTGTGTCCCTTCCAATGCTACAAAAATTCTGTGAATCCACTCTTGAGTATGACTATAACAGCAATGAAAGATGACGCAAGCTTCTTCCGGTCGCCCAGTAACAGATAATTACTTATTTTCAGCCGCCAAAGGCCATCATGAAACTGAAATGCAACCTTGGGACCAAATGCATCGTGTCCTAGCTACTGTTGCACTCTGAAATAACTTAATTTACCTGGCTGCCTTCCCGTAATACTAATATGACTAGAAGGAGCCTATTAAACAGCAAGTGGTAGACACTCAAAGACAAGCTGACTTGGCCAGCTCCCCAAGATTTCTGATTAGTGAAAATAGACGATATTTGACCACCCAAATGCCATATGTAGCTAATCTTGAAATTCCAAAGCAGCGAAGGGCATTCACTTTGGCCCGATGTCGGGCATTACCTTCAGCAATGCAAGAAGGCCGTTATGAGAAGATACCCCATGAAGAAAGGAAATGCCCTTGTGGTGCGGGGCAGCAGAAAACATTAGAACATGTCTTCTTCTACTGCAAGTATTATACGGACGTCCGAGCAAGGTTTATCCAACCCATTTTAGATAAGTCTCCTGGGCTTTCAGAACAACATAATATCTCATTGCTATTACAGGATGAAAGCCCAGAAATCACTTACGCTGTCGCCAGATTCTGTGCAGCCTTGATACATATACGTCGAAAGATGGTCTGTGATGTAAATCAACTTTAAATAGTGGCCTAAAATATTGTTGGATCTATATTTTAGTAGCCTATCTCATAGAACCGATAACCCGAGTCTAAATTTTATTAGTTATATCTATGTTTAATCAATGATTTTAAGGACATGGTTTAAGTCGGGCTGGATATGTTGAATATGCCCTCATCATGTAATGAGTACCCATTTAAACATATATTTTTTACATTGTTTTTATAAATGCAAATATCTTGTTTTATGCTGGTCTATGACCGAATAAAGTATATTCATTCATTCATTCGACTAGAAGGAGCCATTCCCAGAGCCCCTGGCCATAACTCACAGAGTTAGGTGCTGTTTTCCCTGTCTTGAAAGAGGAAGGTTAAGGGCCAAAGATCAGTGACAGAGCACCTGCTTTGAATGCAAAAAGCCCCAACTCAGTTCGTGACATCTGCAGGCCCTGTTGAATATTTTCCAAGACAATAACTCTCACACACTATAAAAGAGCTTATAACCCACCTACTCTCAGCAGCCAGGAGCATCATAGCCAGACACTGGAGAGAACTGTCAGGAGTGAACATGGACCACTGGTACCAAATCGTATGGGAAACAGCCTTACTAGGAAAGCTAACCAACAGACGGAAACTGACACGGGGACAGATAAGAAGATGCCTTTGACCCGGTGCGGGTCTCCTTTATTATGCACACAGCCCAACAACAAAAATCCACCAAAAGCATGTGAATTGATATGGATAACTTGACTTAACAACCCCTTCCCTTTCAGTTGCAGTCAACTGAAGTCAATCCCAGCCTCCCCCCCCCACGACCTCTCTCACTGCCAATGAAACCCAAGTGACTCTGACAAAAAAACTTCACACATACACTAAGGAAAAGAAGACAAGTTTACCACCACACCTCCCACTTCTCTCCCCCCCCCACCTTTCTTCTCCCCCGACCTTATACTATATACAACATTAACATCTCGCATCAAATGTAACTGACCTGTAGAGAAAACTCTGAAATGGAGGCAACACGTGTACAATTGAAACACAAGAAAATCCTTTAAATGAAAACTTTTAGAAAGAAAGAAATGAACTCATCTGGGAACTCATTCTAGGGGCGAAGTACAAAATGACTTTTGGCCACATCAATCGAGCCACTTCTTCCTCATGTTGAGCATCAAGAGACAGCTGGACTCCAGAGTGCTACACCAGTTGGAGTGACAATGTAGCTATGCCTCTCATGGGGAAGAGCCTGATTTGGACGCTGAGTGTGTGGTGTGTGTGAGAGTGTGAGAGAGAGAGAGATCCAGAGACTCCAAGCTTTTGAAATTATACTCTAGGCTTCCTCCAGAATTCCTCTTAGCAGCTCTACTCCCCCCCACCTGCGATTTCCCCCACTGCTGTAGCCATCCAAAAAGAAACTAGAGGCTCCTGTGAGGTGGCTTGGAATCCTGCAAAAACAGTGGGCCCCAGCAATAACAAAGTGAGAAACTGGACGTGGAATTGGCCTAGTGGTACTTCCCACCAAACAAAGAGTTTGCACGTTGCTGTGAACGAATGTTGGCATACATAGCTTGAGTGTCGGCAATCCCAGGCACATTTTGTAAATGTCCAGAAACCCACTAGCGAGTATAAATGAGGCTGTCAAGTGTTTGCAGTGAGTATCTGACAAGCGGGGATGTACTTATGATGTTGGGGGTCTTAACGTGCATTTTCTCCAGGTTAGATTTCTTAGGGTTGCATTTCCCCTTCCAGAGGTGGGGTGGGCTGCCTTGTCATGCTGTATATGCTATAAACACTTCCCGTTTCCACGTAGGCCGCAGTGCTACCACAACTGGTCGGAACTTCTGGGTGAGCGGCCTCGCTTCCACCACCCGAGCAACAGACTTGAAGAACCTCTTCAGCAAATATGGAAAAGTAAGGCTGCATTGATTATTGTTGAAGCCTTGTGGTGGAGAGACAAGTAGGGCCTGTAATAAAATGGTGCAGAATATCCTTAACCCTTAACGAGAGTGGCCTTGTTCAGGGCTCCCACCAGCTATGTGCTTTCCCCAGTGTGGTGTAGTGGTTAAGTGCGGTAGACTCATAATCTGGTGAACCGGGTTCGCGTCTCCGCTCCTCAACATGCAGCTGCTGAGTGACTTTGGGCTAGTCACACTTCTTTGAAGTCTCTCAGCCCCACTCACCTCACAGAGTGTTTGTTATGGGGGAGGAAGGGAAAGGGGAATGTTAGCCTCTTTGAGACTCCTTTGGGTAGTGATAAAACGGGGTATCAAATCCAAACTCCTCTTCTTAATACATTTCTCTTCCATTTTCCTGTTTTTGTTTTCTGACATTTGGAGTTTCTGGCTACTTTTAAAAGATGTTTTTATTTATTGAATTCGTGATAAAAGTACTGTATAAAGGAAACGGCAGTAATAGAGACTACATTTCATGAAGCATCGCAATATGAACAGGCCCAGCAATGAATATAAATTTTATTAGATGATTCTGACAGTACAGTTTTTGTCCCAAGGTGGTTAGCCACAGGTAGCCAACGTGTGGCCAGTGGCCTATAATTGTTTTCTTAATCAGAAACAAACTTAACGGAGGTGTATCGTGTGTCCCGAAATTTATCTAGTCCAGACCCCTTTCCCAGAGGTTTTAGTGCTAGCTCTTCATTCAGCACCATAGGGGATTCTGGCTACTACAGGTGAAACTCAAAAAAATTAGAATATCGTGGACAGGTTCATTTCTTTCAGTAATTCCACTTAAAAGGTGAAACTAATATATGAGATAGACTCATGACATGCAAAGCGAGATATGTCAAGCCTTTGTTTGTTATAATTGTGATGATTATGGCGTACAGCAGATGAGAACCCCAAATTAACAATCTAAACTCAAGCTGTGGCTAAGTTTATTTTAAATATATGTCCTTTCTTTCTTCAAGGTGGTTGGTGCCAAAGTGGTGACTAATGCTCGGAGTCCAGGAGCCCGGTGTTACGGTTTTGTGACAATGTCCACAGCTGAAGAAGTGACAAAATGCATTTCCAGTTGCCACAAAACAGAATTACATGGGAAAATAATATCTGTTGAAAGAGTAAGTGGTGGTTTTCTCTCTCTCCCTGCATGCTTAAAACAAAAAAAATAACCTAAGGGATGTTTTCCCAAATGTTACTTCTTTTTCTAACAAATAAACTTAATTTCAGGCAAAAAATGAACCTGCTACAAAGAAGCTTTTGGAGAAAAAGGATAGTGAGGTGAAGAATGAAGCTTCAGCCAGTGATAGGTAATATGCTTTAGACTTGTTTTTCTTTTATTTTAAAAACATATATTATTATTATTTTTTACTGTGTAAACTGTTTCCCCCCTAAGTATCTTTTCTGTTACACACAACTTCCTGTGTGAGGAAGCAGAACTGGAAAACCTGCCTAAAAGTGCAGGTGCAGGAGCTACGTACCTGGTGTGAAAGGACTGCATTTACAGTCCTCCCAAGACTTGTGCCATTTGGAAGGCACATCAGACTCCTCTCCTCCAAATATTTACTGCGTTGGGAAGAAGAGAGACAGCTTGGCGCTTGCTCTGTCCATCAAGAAAGACCATTTATACATACAATATTTCCTTATATTCTGAATTTTTGCCTTTCCAGAAGAAACTTCATACATGGGTGTATCTTATTGATGAAATCTACACTGCCATTTCAAGAATCTGTAGACTTAGCCTGAGGTTTCTTTGGGAGACTCTGGATAGGAACAGCAAAAAACAGGGGTGCGGCCTCTGTATATATTTCCTACACATACACACATGGCCCAAGTTTAGCAGGTGGGCAGGACTAGCCGCTTGTCAATCAACTAATTCAAGAGACCCATTTTCACTCCATGTAATGCATGGCATTTCAAAGCCCCAACAATCAGTCAAGGCTTCAAAGCACAGTTTACAGCTCTGTGCAGGCTCTGGTGAAAAGCTAATAGTTTGGGTTTGCTGGAGACATGGGACTTCAAAGTGCCATACAAACGCGCGCACACACACACACACCTTTTTGGCCCAGCTCCATCTTTGCACACCTGACAGCATATGAGACAGCAGGTGGGCATGGCTTGGCCAAATGGGGAGCATAATTGGGCCCACAGGCCAGAGATTAGTCTGACTCAGACTCGTGTGTCAAATTGAGCCTCATTGCCCTGTTGGGTTTCCTTCCCTCTTAGTCTTCTTTCCTGCAAACCTCCCTTGATCATCGTCCCCTACTGCTCCTACCCCTCCCCCAAACAGCAGACACCCCAAGGATTTGGTGTCGTTTTTCTGTCTTCAAAATTGACCGTTGAAATTGTCCTGTTTGTGTATTTTTTGTTGCTGATACAGTCACCCTGGGTTATTTAAAAGGTGTTCACAGGTATGCCATAGGCATTGCCACAGCCAGGAGAGGGATTGCATTGTTGCCCTGCGTTTCCTTCCTGCGTTTTGAACTCGCTGGTTTTGCAGGTCTGCCAGTGTGAAGAAGAGCGAGAAGGCTGACCCGAAAGAAGATGCTGCAAAAGCAGAAGAAAAAGATGAGAAGGGGAAAGAGGAGTCAAGATCAGGTTCGGTGGATCAGTCCAAGACACCAAAATCAGGCAAATCTACTATGCTGCCGCATTGGGGGAGGGGGAAGAATGTAAATGGCTGGCTATTGTCAGGGTTGGAACATCAAAACCAGATTTCGTGTTGAGTATCTTAATTCCCACCCCTGTTTTTATGTAGGAAGCAAGGGTACAGAAAGGACTGTGATAATGGATAAATCCAAAGGCGAACCAGTTATCAGTGTGAAGACGACAACTAGGTCTAAAGAGAGGGTAAGTGGAACCAGGGCATTTCTCTTGATATGTGTAACTATATAAAGGTTTAATGAAACATTCAACTTGGCTCAAAAAGTTTTAAGCTTCAGCTGATTAGAAGTACGTACATCCTAGTAAATCTCAGGCAATAGAAAGGGCAGAAGTTTAGATTGGGTTTTCTCCTTGCTTTATTGAAAGCCACCCAAATCTTGTTAGAAATCACCTTCATTTACTCCCTCGCTTCAGTCGTTTAAATTTTTTGTCCAGTGGGAGAAAGGCATCCAGTTATCAGTTGCCTCCTGCAACTACCTTGCAGAACCTTAAGAGACAGGTTGAAAGAATTACGGTAGTATCTTAAGTTCTACTCAGAATAGACTCATTGGATTAACGGACTTGAGCTAGTTGTGTCTGTTAATTTCTGCTCTATGACTAACGTGTAAATAATTATTTATTAAATTTGTATGCTGCCCTATACCCGTAGGTCTCAGGGTGGCTCACAACATAAAATTACAATATAAAAAAACAAGCTATCATTAGCTTACCAGCGCTGCCTAAAATCACAGCATGTTCTACCAAGGCTGTCTCTACCTCTGCGGCCTTTTCTACTAATGCTCCCTTAGCTGAGCTTGCAGGGGCCGCAGTGCGATCTTTCACCAGATATCGTTTCCAGGTACTATAAAGATGGAGGTGGCTCTTCGCAGGAGAGTGCTGTCCCTCCCATTGGATAGAGAATAGAATGGGATGCATCTAACCCAACCTAGGGCTGGGCAATATCTTTTTTTCAACAACATCAGGAGCTAAATATTGTGATATGCTGGTATATCACAATGTCTGCAATGGGTGTCAGTTGCTTCTTCCTCAACACCTTAGCCAGAAGGCGCGAGGACTGCCTTAAACTGCTCAGCTGCAGGACGGGAAGCTGTATTATTGTGTTTTAATGGAATTTTTAAAATTGTTTAAGTTACGGATATTTTGTTTATAGTTGAAGAGATAGCAAGTCATATTTGGCCTGGATTTTGGAAATGTGTTCTGTATAGAAACATGAAATAATCACTTATTTTTTAAATTATGCCCCTTTAAGTAAATTGGAACCAGATTTGGTCAATTTGAGTTGCCTTGTGCTCTAAGATCCCTTGTTGGAAGCCGATTCAGACTGTTAAAGAGTATATAATTTTCTCATAGCAACTGGGCCCGCATTCATTAAGCCCACAAACAGAAAGGACGGCACAGGGCACATTTGTGAAGGTTGTGCAGTAATTTTAAATCTTTTTTGTGTATTGCTCAGTACCCACTACCTCACGTAGTAGAGGACTACTTGGGTGCTTATAATGCTGGGAAATGTTTCCGTAAATTAGACATTTAGGAAATTGATGATCTCACCGGCATTCTGAAATTCAGCAAGAACAGATTTGGGCCACAGCTACCGGTTTTCTCAAAAATGGATATCAGGAATTCAGATCAGGGAAGAGCTTCTCTTGCAGCTGTAAAGGCATCATATATCTGATTCGGTTGGGCAGTTTGCGAATTGAAGGAACATACTGGGGTTTGTTTTCCCCCCCAGAGTGAAATTCCCCTAAAATCATACTTTTCTGTTAACTTTTTTTTTTTTTTTACAATTTGGGTGTTTTCATTTAGAGTGTCAAGAGCCAGGATCGCAAATCGGAGAGTAGAGAAAAAAGCAGAGAGAGGCCCTTCAGCAAAGGCAGAGACCAGAAACGGCAGAGCGAAGAGCCACACCGGTAAGATCCTGTTTTGGCAAAACAAAATTTGCTTCTCAAACATATTTTCTCCACCACCACCCTTCCCTTCATCCTTCATTTCCCCCGAAATGGTAAGCGTGTGATATATAGTTCTGTACTTGGGTCAGCACCTCACAGGCTAACATAGTGAACAAATAGGGCGTGCACACACCCCAGTTCAGCAGCTAGTTTTGCTGGTGAACTACTATGGATGGACCTAGGGGACAAGACCCCAAACTACTCTGCCTGCAGAACCACACAGCCACAATCCATCACTTTTTTTTGGCCTGCTAGATTGGCAGTCGGGGCAGGCAGGCAAGCAGTGCTACTCGTGGAGACAGATTTGAAGAAGAGAAGATGAGTTTGGATTTGATATCCCGCTTTATCACTACCCGAAGGAGTCTCCAAGCGGCTAACATTCTCCTTTCCCTTCCTCCCCCACAACAAACACTCTGTGAGGTGAGTGGGGCTGAGAGACTTCAGAGAAGTGTGACTAGCCCAAGGTCACCCAGCAGCTGCATGTGGAGGAGCGGGGACGTGTACCCGGTTCCCCAGATTACGAGTCCACCGCTCTTAACCACTACACCACACTGGCTCTCCTAGAGGCCCTCTGCTTGCTTGAGCCTCACCCCTAATGGCTCATCTGTTAACACCTAACTCTTCCTACTCCAGGTCTGAAGTAGCCTGCATCTTATTTTTAAACCTTGGCTCTGGTGGTGCCTGTGGCAGGAGCCTAGAAAGCCAGAGGCGGCCTCCGTAGCAGTAGATGTTTCCTCACCACCTTCAGAGCATGGAATAAAACGGTTAACTTCACATACTTGACATCGTGTCCACTCTGCCTTCAAATGTAGAACAAGGTGGTTCTGCCCTTGAGCTCTAGCCTGGACCGCAACCTGTGCGTGTGTTTCCTGTCTCGCTCCTGCATAGGTAAAGAAAGACTTCTCTTGATGCTGGCGGAGCCTCTTGGTTGGCACGGACAACAGATCCATTCCTACCTAGCAACAGCCTGATGATCTCTGCTGTTCTGCTCACGATCATCTAGCTCTCTTCACAGCAGAGAAAAGGAATAAACCTTGGGAATTCCGACACTTTTCTGCCAAATCTGGATCCTTTTGGCCACAGGCCTGGAGAAAGGACAGCAGTGTGTCACCATGGCAGCCCTGTGACAGATTGCTCAGGGAGAGAGTTTTCTGGAACTAAGAACAACCAGCGTCTTAGATGCAGGTCCCACCTCTCCTCAAGATGTCTGAGGCCCTCCTGACTCTTGGGACACCCAGTCCTAGCGATTCCCCCCAGAGTATTTCCCAGAAGATAGCCAGGTGCCTTGTTTCTAAAATATCGCTCGAGAATCCAGGAAAAGGGAATTGATCCGTGTTGGCTTGGGGAAGCCGGAATTCCAAATGCACAGTTCCAGCACCATTCCCTCCAGTTGTAAGGGGCAAATGACTCCAGAATTCAGCAGTGACAAGGACACAGAGTCGGAAACTACAGTACTGCAAATGACCTTCTTGGGTGCTGCGTATATACGTGAAAACTTGTGTAATGGAGAACACTGTCTGAAAATCCTGTAAGCACCCTATAAACCTCTGGAAATCCAAAAACAAAAAAACACGAAACTCCACCACAGTTGTTCCTTCCAAACCCCCTTTCTCAAACTCCCAACTGTCCACAGGTCTCAAAGGTCAGCGTAAAAGCTCATGGGATTTGTTTTTCACTATGTATTATTTTCCAACGCTGCATGTGCACACAGTTGCACGCAAGTCGAACGCGTGTAACTGGAGAGACACCTGTACTAGCAAAAGAGCCAGGCCAGGTTTCTGGCTCATAGCCTGGGCACTACTAAACCTGAAGCTGCCAGGCCCACTGATTGAGGAGAAGAAGAGTTTGGATTTGATATCCCGCTAATTCACTACCCGAAGGAGTCTCAAAGTGGCTTACATTCTCCTTTCCCTTCCTCCCCCACAACAAACACTCTGTGAGGTGAGTAAGGCTGAGAGACTTCAGAGAAGTGTGACTAGCCCAAGGTCACCCAGCAGCTGCATGTGGAGGAGCGGGGAAGCGAACCCGGTTCACCAGATTACGAGACTACCGCTCTTAACCACTACACCACACTGTCTCTCTTCAGGAGCAAGACCTGAAGAAGCAGAGCCAAGATCCCTCACCAGGTGCCTTCCCTGGGCTGGAGAAGCAGTGCCTCCCATGATAACATTGCAAGTCTGGTAGGACAGGGAGCAATGAAATGCAGGAGAAGTGCCCAAAGGCAAAGAATTGGCCGTTTTGAGTACAGTGGAACCTCGGGTTGCGAACATGATCCATGCGGGAGGCACGTTCGCAACCCGCAGCACTATGTCTACGCACGCGCGTTATGTGGTTTGGCGCTTAAGCGCGAATTAGCGCTTCTGCGCATGCGCAAGTACCGAAACCCGAATGTAACCCGTTCCAGTACTTCCGGGTTTGGCGCGTCCGTAACCTGAAAACGCGCAACCCACAGTGAGCTCAACCTGAGGTATGACTGTACTCCGAAAGGGAGTAGACTGGAGGCAGAGTCCAAAAGGGCTCAGCTCAGAGCAAGATGCTCCCTTGGAGGCATCCTAGGTGCTGCAGCCTTGCCTGTTTGCTCCTCCACAAAGTCAAGGTATGTCATCTTTGCTGGTGCTCCAGAAGCTGCATGTTAATCTCTGGATCCTGGGGACAAGAAGAATGAACAGTGCAGAATTCATTAAAGGCTTGGTGATGGGACTTTGCAGAGCCACTGTCAGATAATGGACCAGATGGGCAAATAGACTGGCCTGGTATAAATCAGCTTCCGGGTTCTCATCAGATCATATTCAGCCAGAGGCACCACCAAGGTTACACTCCCATGTCTACAGCGTCTCAGGTTCATGGTTTGCAACAGCTCTTCTCCATCTACAGACCCCAATGTCTAGAACTGCGTCAAAAGGGCTCTTTCTGTCTCAAAATCCCCCTCAACTGTGTCCAAAGCCTGCAAACCTCATGCACCAGGCTCACGATTTGGTTCGATTCCAGAGTGCCCTGAGGAAGCAAGGAGGACTTCCACACACATAATAAATCATTTCTTGGCGAGAAGGGTCTCCTTTATTTATGTTTCGGCTGTCCACTAATTCCCCAGCTGAAACTCAATTTTAGTTTAAAGATTTTCCCCACCCCAGCTCGGAAACCCTTGGAACGCCACCCCTGAACTGTTACAGTGCAATTCTAATCATGTCTACTCAAAAGTACAGTACTGTTGAAATCAATCCCAAGTAAGTGAGTCTAGGATTGCAGCCTTTGAGAACTTACCAAGCAGGAAGAAAGAAGAGGTAACTCGGTCACTCACTGGCAACAATCTTTCATGCAGTTCGACATGAAGACAAAAGACTTCCTTCTGGAGCTTGAAAAACCTGGTGGTTCTTCGGATTCTTATCTATATTAGTAACTTTGTATTAATGTGACATTTTTATATGTAATTGTATTTTTGTAATACTTTTAAGTGGTCTGTTGTAGCTTCAGTTCTTTGCACACCACGTTTTAAATATATCAAGCGGCATATAAATTAAATAATAAACGATGCTCTGAAGAAGCGGCTTGAAACATTATTTTCTCTTCCCCCACCAGGTGTCAACTTGAATAAAATATTGGGGGGGGGGGTTAATCCCGCCCTGCACAATTGATCACAAGACGCAACAAACACACACCATTGAATGGCAATGCCCATGAACTTCAGCCTCAAATATTTTATTGAGGGGGTGGAGGGACCTCGGCTCCTAGGTGTTGGCTCCTATGCCCCCTGCCCATCTTTAGTTTGACAAGGGTTTGTGCTGATTTCGTGGTGGCAGTTCTGTTTGCAGACCCATCGTTCAGCTCAGTCAATACAAAATCCTGCCATGGCTTATTTTATAGGCACGTCTTATTTTATGAGAAACACGGTATGTAGGCGTTCATGTGAGTGTGGAGGGGTTTTGTTTTTGCCACATACAACACCTTTTTTTTAAGGGTCACCTGGGAGTCCTTTAATTGTTAATGGTTTTGTGAGGACTTTTGTAAAGTCCTGCACCCACCTCCACATCCTGAAACAGAAGTTTCACTCCTGGTTTGGGATGTAAAAGTTGCTGGCTCTGCTTTTTGATGGAAGCAGAATTTAATCCTTTTACTACCTGCACTCCCACTTGCTGGAAAGAAGGAAACAGCATGGTAAGTCTCTTTACCTTTACAGATTTAGGCAGATATTGAAGACACACCCCTTCTCCTTGGACTGTCAACGATTAGACTCTTGTTATAGTCAAAGCCTCTCATTTTCTGAAACTTGGGAAGCCACAATCCCAGCAGGTTTGAAAATAGATCCTTTATGTGCTCTGCCTATTGAATCACATAATCTGTGCATCGAGAAATAAGCAAATCATTTGGTCTGATGTTAAGAACTTTGTGCAAGCTTGGTTTGTGCAAATTTTTTGTTGCTGCTTCTGCCTGAAGATGGAAAGGGGCTCAAATCACTTCTGCTGTTTGTCCAACGCCTGCTTTTTGTTGTGGTGGTGTACAGTTAAGCTCTCGGTTAAGAAAATATGTCTTCCTCGGACCATAAAGACTCAAAACTCATGTGAGTTCTCTTTCATGTGAAATGAACATACAGGTAGTAGGAAATCATCTTCAGTGGGGGCTAGAGAGAATGAAAGATGTTTGGTATTACCAGTAGGAGAACACTTCAATCTCCCAGGACATTCTATACAAGATCTCAAAGTAGCTGTCTTACTACAAAGGAATTTCAGAAATAGACTGGAAAGAGAAGTTGCTGAATTGCAACTCATTACCATACTTAAAACCATGGAGAGACCTGGTCTGAACAAAGACATTGGATTCTTATCTCATTATACATGACAAAGCTATCTTTAGCCATTGCCTTTTCCTGTAAGACCAATTGCAGTCGTTAACAGTCGTCAACAGGTTTTCCACACCTATCAGCCAATCCCCCATCTCCCACCACTGAGTAATACCCCTCCCCACTCTCTCACTATATATAAGGCTCTGGTGACTTCTGTTTCAGTGTATCTGAAGAAGTGTGCATGCACACGAAAGCTCATACCAAGAACAAACTTAGTTGGTCTCTAAGGTGCTACTGGGAGGATTTTTTTTATTATTTTTTTTTTTTCATTTTGGAACAGTTTGCTACAAGACACATAGGAACTCTTCTCTCCCCCCCCCCCCTTTTCTATATATATGTGGTTAAAAATAAATCGAAGTGGGTTGTTCTTCTTCCATCAAAATAATGTAGCTGTTCAGCTGAAACCACAGCAGTACAGAAGAACAAACAGATGGAGCAGTTGAATAAGCATCCATTTAAAGGTACAGCTGTTTTGTTCCCAAAGGAAGCCCAAAGCAGCTAACAGCAGAAAGAAAGCAGCTCCGCCAATACAAAATAGCAGAATACTGTAATCAAAATATCAGAATATTGCTTTGTTAACCAAACTTATACTATATTCAGATGTAAAACAAATCAAACCCACCTTTTGTCAAACACAGTAATACAATAAATAACAACACCCTTGCCTTCTGGCCTTGATGTCCCCAATGTTACCTTCGTTCCCACGATGCTGGGAGCTTCTGTTCCACGGAGGTGATCCCATGCTGCCTGTGGACTGAGTATCTTTTCAAGCCTGAGCTCTTAGTAGAATGTGTGCTTTTATTTAAAATGCGTCTCTGGGTTATTTGTGGGGCCTCCCTGGTGTTTTTACATGAGTAGAATGTGTGCTTTTATTTAAAATGCATCTCTGGGTTATTTGTGGGGCATAGGAACTCGTTCATTTTTTTAAAAAAATATACTCCGCCCCCCCCCCACAAGGTTTGAGGGACAATGGACCAGCCCCCTGCTGAAAAAGTTTGCCGGCCCCTGCTCTAGATAGTCCCAGTCAACTGGCTGCTCAGTGCTAACAGGAGTGATGCAAAATAAATAGCAGCCTTAGGCCCCTGCGTTTCCAACTCCTCACCCTGCCAATGTCAGCATTCTGCTGATTCCACCTTTGCTAGAACCCCCAGCCTTCACTGGGCTGATGGTCTCTGCTTGAAGGCTGCAAACCACAGGGTAAGAGCCAAAGGGCTGGTGAGCCAAGGTGTTTTTACCTGTGGAGAGAGGAGAGGAAACAAGACACACCCTCAGAAGCTGCCCCGCTTCCGACAGACTTCCCCTCTTGGCCTTAAACCTTTACACGGGTGCTAAGACCTCCATCTGTGGGGGGGGGGGCCTTCATAAAATTTCACCTGCCTCCTTTTAAACCAGGAGCCGTGACCGGCAGAAGCAGCGCTTGCACTCCATCTGGGAGCAGGAGGAGCGCGAGAGGCTGGAGATCACCCGGGAGAAGCTGGAGTTTGAGCGTTCGCGCCTGGAGAGGGAGCGGATGGAGAGGGAACGCCTGGAAAGAGAGCGGATGCACATTGAGCACGAGAGGAGGCGGGAGCAGGAGCGCATCCAGCGCGAGAGGGAGGAGCTGCGCCGGCAGCACGACCAGCTGCGCTACGAGCAGGAGAGGCGGGTGGCCCTGAGGAGGCCGTATGACTTGGACGGGAGGTAAAACTCGTCTCTCCCCCCATCAGCGGACTTCAGGAAATCCCTGTGGTTGTAGTGGGAGGTGTGGGGGAACTTGTCATAGTCCCAACAACATTTAGTTGTTGTTTTTTTAAATAATATTTATTAGAATTTTTCGGATTATAACCAAATAACAACACATGATTAAATTTTTCTTTTTTTTTAATAAGAATTTATTGATTTTTACAACAAACAAAACACCCACATTAACCCAACACCTAACTGAAAATAGACAAATACATATACACCAATAATTATTATTCTTATATCATCAAAAAAAGATCTTGATTGAATCTTGGCACAGACTTCCCCTGCCTTTCACCTTCGTTTCTAATACCAAATATTACTTTAATAACATCATATAAAAAATTAACACCTAATCTTGTTTTATAACATGCAAAAATTTAACAAAACTAACTTAACAAAAATTTAATCATATTATGACTTCATATTAATTCCACACACAATTCTAGTTCTTAATACATTATTCTCAATATAAATCACAGCAAATATCCTCTTTCTCTATAACTGCTGTTAATAACAAAAATTTAAATATCTCTTTTCTTAGTCCAAAAACTTAAAATCTTGACACGCCGGTTTCAGGTTACCATAGTTTATCATTTTTTCTTTTTACCGTTAATACAGTTCACCCTATCCCCCTTCTGTCCATTTTCTTTAGTCGTCTTACTCCAGAGCCGCTCCTCGAAGTGTCATTTTTCCTTACAAGTCCACAGATCCAGACAAAAACCAAAACAGTCCTTGCATAGAGCTTCAGGGTACGCAAATCCTCTTCTTCCAGCTTCTCCGGTTCACCATACCATTCCTCTTTTATTTGTAGACACAATTTTTTCACCGACGCTCCCGGGCTCTCACCTCGAGAGTTAGATATAACAATTCTCCTCGTCCTGGGTCTGCCACCCCCGAAGGACGTTTCATTTTTCCAGAGTCGCCAGACCATTCCATCCTGTTCTTCAATCATCCCCTTCAGTTCCATGCCAAGGCTCCCTTCCAATGCAGCCATTTCTTGTAACATGATTAAATTTTTCTAACGCCCCCTTTCTCTCACCAAGAGGAGCATGCCAAATAAACCCCCCTCTCACTGGGGTAAACAATAATACTTTGCCAATTTAATCACTTACATTACACCTACCATCTTAATACTCGAGGACTTCCCCGATTCCCCCCCGTTGACTCCCAAATAAAACCTAATTTACAGTTATTGCCAATTAATCCCCATACTATTTCCTCTCCTCCTTACATTTTCAGTATTTCTTATCAAATATTTTTCCAACTTACAAATTTAATTCCTCATTTTTAATTATCCTCCGCACTCACTGTATTTCTAAGCTTTCATTGTCTAATCCCCAATCTATTGCAACAACATAATTAAGATTAATTTTACATTAGGCACTTCCCCCCCTTTCTCTCCCCATTCATTTTAAAACCGTTAACCATTGTCCATTACCAAACCATATGTCTAACCATAGTATCAAGAGAGAACTTCCATAAAAATCATAGTTTTTCAACCCACCCCCACCCTTTCAAATCCCAAAATTCCACAGTCCTGGGAAACTGGCTTGTACTCCATTCTTATCTCATATGTCCTTGAAAGTTTTACAACAACCGAAGTCTGTACCGTCTTCCGCCGAACACTCTTATTTCCTGCAGTTTTCCCATTTTTTCTTCTTGTTGTTTTTAGCCTCCTGATTTTTCTAACTTTCCCCGACGGGTTGAGTCCACCGTTTTTTTCCTTGGATTTTCTCTTCATTGTATTTGTCCTCATAGCTTTCACAAAAAGTTTTAAATCCATTTTCCTGCACAGCTAAGTCCGCAGCAACCACTGTCCCCGTTAGCTGATTTAGCTGGTTAACTCCTTCTGTTAACTTACACAAAAGTTCCAAAACTTTTATTTTAAAGTCCTTAGTCCATTTCCTTTTAGGCATCCTCACGGTCCATAAAGTCAGTAAAGCTTATGCAGTCCAAATGTTATCTCAAAGAGAGGGCAATAGTATCTTAAAAGCTTCAGAAATTTCCTTGTTACAAAGTCTATAAAATTGCGTTCAGGGAACCGACTTCTGTTTTTAGAGTTCCCAAAACTTCCAGATTTAACTCAATTTTCTTTTTTTGTTCTTTTATCAAAGTCAGTACTTACAAAACCCAAATTAGCCAGATCTCGAAAGAATTAGACGCTCTCCCCTGCCGGCGCCGCTACTTCCCGCTGCGAGGCTAGCGGTAAATCCACAGCCCCCACGCCTTCAACCTCTCCCGTCACGGCTGCCCTTACTAGGGCTCACCGGAGAGCAAGGGAGGCGCCCCTGGGGGGACCCGCCGGATCCATGGCTCCAGGACTCTCCACCTGGAGTTTCTGGGGGGGTCGAGGCGTCCCAACAACATTTAGAGTTGGATTCAGCGTGGTGCCTTTAGCACGGCAAGCTATATCCTTTCATGCTCTTTTTAGAGTTGCTTTTTTAAAAAACAAAACACCGTAAGTAGGCTTTCTTATCAATGCATATACTAGGGGTCTGCAGGGGTTTGAAGAGCTGTATCGGTCTCTTCATCTATCCTAGCGAGTCAGGACATTCCACGCAGTTTGCACTGCTCCAATGGGAAACCTAGGAAACAGTCTTATAACTGATCAGACTATCGGTTCATCTTTGCTATCTCATGCCAACAAAGGTCTGACATCGAGGGAAACCTTTTTTTCCCTGCGAAGCTGTCTCTTTGCCACGGCAGGGTCTTCTATCATCAAATTGTAACAACCATTGCATAGCCTGATTAAACAAATAACAAAGGGTTGGGAGGTGAATACTTGGGGGCTTAATTTAGATTAAAGCAGGGAGTAGCCAGTGTGCAGTGACCTCCAGGTGCTGTTGGACTACATCTCCCATCATCCCTGCATGTCAGCCATGCTGGGTGGGGTTAATGGAAGTTGAGACAGCATCTTAAGGGGGGCCACATTAGGTGTCCCCAAATTAAAGCATTCAGTTAAGTGAATTAAGCTTTTTGAGTGATATACTCCAGGCTAAACATACCCTAACCCTGTTCTTTATCAAAGCCATTTTATTGTCCATGGGATGTCTTTATTTCCTTCAATCTTCTTTTGTCATGTTGATATATCAAGAAAACAGAGTGGCTAGAAATCTCCTTGTCTTGACCTCTTCCTCTACCTCCTTCCTTCCCCCCTGCAGGAGAGACGATCCATATTGGCCAGAGGCAAAGCGAATGGCGTTGGATGACCGCCATCGCTCGGATTTCAGTCGCCAGGACCGGTTCCATGACTTTGATCACAGGGATCGTGGGCGGTACCAAGACCATTCCCTGGACAGGTGAGCCAGCAGAGTGATGAGCTTTGCCTCCTGCTTGGGGGGGGAGGTGCTTATTTATAATAATTTATATTATTGCCTTCTGCAACCAAAATTCCCTAAGCAGGTTACACAGCTCGTTTTCTGAATTGTGTCTTACCCAGGCAGGAATTTCTGGGAAGGATTGTCTGGGGTGGGGGAGAGGTGAAGAATACAGTGTCATTCCTACCTAGGGCATCCTAGTTAAAAGGTGTGGGGTTTATTTGGGCACCTCCAAAATGAGCCAGTGTTCACTAGCAAAATGCCCTCTGTGGGGAAGGGGGGTGGGGGCCTGCTACTTTGCAGACTGCGTGGCTCTAACAAACCTACACTGAGATGCCATATCAGTCAGCCCTCGAGTCTACATGTAACTCCTGGAGGGGAGAGCCTTTTCACCACCTGCTGCAGAATCTACACACCTCCTTGCAGCTTTCTGTGTATTGTAACAGTAAGCTGCTTTGGGAATCAGCGTTGGATTTAAAAAGCAGTATATAAATCTGGGAGGAGGACTCTTCAGGTGTTGCTAGGCTACAATTCTTATAATCCCTGACCATGACTTTTGGGGCTGAAAGGAGTTCAAGTCAGCTTTTTTAGGGGGGGGCTACAGTTTCTGCACCCTAGGATAAATATGGATTCCCTCCTTAAGCAAACGTTGCAGTTCAGCGAGCGTAGCATGAATTTCTTCCTCTATCCAAGAGAAACAGGTTGCCGGTGCTCCTTTAACCTTTGTGCATATCAGGTAACAGTTTAGCGCAAGAGCCTGATGTCGATTATATTGTTCTTTCCAGGAGAGAAGGGTCACGAGGAATAATGGGAGACCGAGACGGACAGGTGAGATGCTCTGGTTGTGGGCCTGGTAGTGCAAAACCACTTAGGACTAAATGCTGCTTGCTTTTTTCAAGTGCATGACATCATTTCCTGTCTCTGCTCCTGCAGCATCACACAGACGACCGCCATGGGGGACCAGATCGCCACTCACGGGATGGCTGGAGCAGCTATGGGTCTGACAGGCGCTTGAGCGAGGGACGGGGGATAACCCCACATTCCCGGTGAGTGTACTCAGGTGGTGGTGGAGCAGCCACCACACCAGTGCTTCAGTCTTGGTGTTCTTGCATATATGGAGCAGCTTAACTTTTTTCTTAATAGTTCTGTCTCCCAAGAGGCTCACAGTTGAAGAAAGGAGTGTGTTTTCAGTGGGGAAGAATAGTCATAGAATTGCAGATTTGGAAGGGTCTAGACCCGTGATTCCCAATGTGGGGCATACGTCCCATGGAGGCAATTTAGATTTTTATGGGGGGCAATTTGAGAATCAGTTATTAACAGTTAATGGCCTTTTGGGTTTCCTCCACATGAATAGTTCACTTTTTGAACGACAAGAATTATATGTCACTCGGGGGGGGGGGGGCGTGCATCAGGATTTTAGAGAGGCTTAGGTGAGGCATGACCAAAAAAAGGTTGGGAACCACTACTCTAGAACTGAGTTCTGGCTGGGGGGGAAATAATCGCTGCCCTTGCCCCATCAGCTGTCCTGTTAAATGGGGGCATGGAGGCCCCTGCATCGGCCACTAGCTAATTCACATAGAGAAGCTGTTTTCTTCTCTCCATTGTTCGGAACAGATGGGAGAAGGGGCACCCAATCCTGGCATGCAGTGAGATGTGGGCATGTTTCAATGTGTGTGTTTGATATAGGAGAGTCCGAGCCAGTGCAAACAGGAACTGAGCAGGAATTGCAAAAGGGCCTCTCATTTTGGATGGGATACTCAGAGAGACCTTTTGTGGGCAGCCTAGGAGGACCCACAGACCAGACTCCAGTCACCTCTGTCTTGATGGAGTGAGGGTCTGCCTAGTCCCTCCATTCCGTTTCCAACTGCTGCCAGCTATAGTACTTCCAAAAAAAAGCACCCCAAGCATAGAGGCTTCCATTTTTCTATCATGGCCCAGAGAGAGAGAGAGAAACTTTCAGGAAATACAGCTTTTAATGTTTAATAGATTACTGTATTTTAACATTCTTTTGGAAGCTGTCCAGAGAGGCTGGGGAAACCCAGCCAGATGGGTGGGGTATAAATAATAATAATAATAATAATAATAATAATAATAATAATAAAAAATACTATCAAAGTTGAGAATTCAAAATATTTGTGTGTGTTTTGAAGGGATTCAAGCATTTTCTTCTGCAGGAAGATAAAAAAACGCTGTCTTTAAAATAAAATAAACCTCGCACTTCTTTTTTTTCAGAGATGGGCGTGACTGGGGGGATCATGGTAGAAAATTCGAAGATCGCTCCTGGCAGAGCAACAATGGGGGTGCGATGGGGCGGGATCATGACCGGTGGCGAGGTAACTCTCTTACTGTTTAGCTGCTGGGTTCTCCCCTCCCTCCCCCCACCCACCCCCAGGATGCTGATGCTAAGCTCTACTGAGAAGTAGCCGCGTAGAAATCAGTGGACCCAAGTTGGTTGTGTCCTTCAGTAGGCCCCGTGGTGGGTACTGTTAGATAGACAAGGGAGGGGTGGAAGAGAGAAATCCGTTAGAGCAGTGTTTCTCCCACCAGGGAGGATATCTGAAGATTGGGGAGAGTGTTTCCAAAAACATGTACTGCAGAAGTAATAAAAAATAAAAAGTCACAAAATTACAATCCATTCGAAAACCGAAATAAAATACTTAAGAGGAGCTTAAGGGGGACGTGGGATTTTTATGTTGGCTAAAGGGGCACATGAGCTTCAAAAGGTTGGGAGGCACTGAGCAGCAGGGCATGTTTGTTGTTACTTGGAATCCTGTGAAATTTGCCAAGCTGCTGTCTCTGCCTCAGTTCCTGCTCCGTAAAATCGAAACATTTACTGCCCTACTCGATAGGGCTACCACCAGGACTCTTTAGCCTTGCAGGCTCACAATCACTCTGCTTCCAAAGCTCTCCCCCCCCTTTTTCGTGCCTTTTTGCTGTAGTTCTAGGGAGAAAAACATGATGAACTAGGCTGAGAGCATCTCAGATGTATTTAGTGCGCTCTGCCCTTATACTTCCTCTTGGGGTTTTTTTTCCCAGGTGGGGGCAGAGGGAGGCGTGGCCACATCTTTCATCGAGGCGGAATGTCTGGGTAAGAAGCCTCTTTCAGCCTTGCCTTCAGAATTACTTACTTCATAAAACTAATATTATTGTTGTTGTTGTTGTTGTTATTACTGTTATATATTTATATATACCCTGCCTTTTTCCCTGACAGGGACTCAAGAGACTTACACACAGCTTGATTGTAAAACAAAAACCCTCAAATCAGTTTTTTTTATTTAAAAAAATCAATAAAATGATTGGTTAAAACAAGTTTTAAAAAAAAAACAATTTAAAACATTAAAATAAGTAATAAAGCAACCACATTTGTCTTTTTTCTTGTTCTGTGTTGCATGCAACTGCTCTCCCCCCTCCCCGCCCCGACCTCAGAACAACTCTTTCCAAATCTACCTCCCGGCTCCACTAATAGAGGAACTATTTTTTTTTTGCATTTCTTTACCTAATTGCTGCCTTGCGCACACATCCTGTGAGGTCCGGTGGCACTAGAGATGCCACTGCTATTTAATTTCCTGTTCTGGCTGAGCATTATCTCGTTGACAATTCTTGTTGCATAACCTCCTCCTCCTCCTCCTCCTCCAGCAAGGCCAAACAACCCCACAGCCCCATTGCTGCTGTTGCTCCTTTCGAGTTCCACAGTGTGTGTGTGTGTTTCTTTCTTTCTTTCTTTCTTTCTTTCTTTCTTTCTTTCTTTCTTTCTTTCTTTCTTTCAAAAGTTCAGTTTTAACTATTTCACATTCGCCTTGGCTTATCACACCTTTTTTTAAAGAAAAGAAAAATATTGTGCACAAGCGCAGGTCAAAAACCCGATTTCCATGTGCGGGAAACTGCAGCAGGGAAGAGAGGGCTCGATTCCTGTTTGCGGGTTTCCCACGGGCATCTGGTCAGCCTCCGAGAACAGGAGGCTGGACTAGATGGGCCATTGGCTTGATCCAGAAGATTCATCTTAACGCTGTTAAGTGTTTGACCCAGCCTTGCTCACGAGGGCAAGAGTTTTCCTTGCCTCTTTTGCTGCACCCGGTGCTCAAATGGACCCCTTGCCACACAACCCCCAAAGCTTCAGGACCCCGCTGCAGATTTGAGTCCTGGCAAACTGAGACGCAAGGCAATATGCAAACCCTTTTTTGTTTTGTTTTATTTTGGTTTGTGATCCCTTTCCTTAGGCGGGGAGGATTCTTGCCAAGCGGCCCGCCAGGCCAGGCATCACCCAGCGGGGAGTCGCAAGCAGAAGGCTTTTCGGGACAAGACAGAGGAAGCAGGCCTGGCGACCCTCGCTTCAGCCGCCGCTATTGAATGTTTCAGCGTTGTTGTTGTTTTTTTTTAACTGTACAAATGGCAACAGATGGGGGGAACACACACACACTACTGCTACTCCCCCCCCCCACCCAGTGTACCACTGACTGTGACCCAGTGTACCACTGACTGCTATAGCTCGATATGTGAAAGAAACAAAAGCCATTCGGGTTTTTGGGTAACGTGTATTTCTCTGTATGTGACCCCCCACCCCACCCCGCGCGCACATGCAAACCTGCCCTCCTCTCCCCCCCTCATTAAAAGAAAAATGTTTCTTTTACGAGGCATTCCATTTTCTATAAATAAATAAACCCAGTTTGCAATTACGTGACAGCTGCTTTTTTGGAAGTCTTTTCATGATCTTGGTTTCCCCCCCCCCTTCAAATATTTTGAGGAGGGATGTTGGAATTGCAATCAAAGAAAGGAGGGTGAATGGAGCTGTCTTAAATTTGAAATCTGTGTTTTGCTCCCGTTTGAACCGGGAATATATCTTCCGTTGAGTAACAAGTCTTATATACAGTGGTACCTCGGGTTAAGTACTTAATTCGTTCTGGAGGTCCGTTCTTAACCTGAAACTCTTCTTAACCTGAAGCACCACTTTAGCTAATGGGACCTCCTGCTGCCGCTGTGCCGCCAGAGCACAATTTCTGTTCTTCAGCGGAGTTCTTAACCTGAAACGTACTTAACCTGAAGCGTGCTTAACCCGAGGCACCACTGTATTGCTTATTTGGTAACATGTTCATCAGGCAATGATTTTAAACACATACACAGTAGCGGTGTGCTTCGGATTCAAGTGGGCAGCTTTGGGACATGGAGCTTGTCTAAAGCAGGATCTTTCCTAAGCGCAGACCTCTATAGCAAGTTGAAGACGGTGTCCGGTGTTACTCCTGCCTAGAATATACCCATGGAAATTGGTTAGCACAACTAGCTCAAATCCATTCATTTCAGTGGTTCTGTTCTGAGTACCCATGGAAATGGGTAGACCTAAGTCAGGTGTGTCAATTTCAATGCATACTCTTCAGTATGGCTCACGTTGGATACAACCCAGTGTGTCTGCAAAAACTGACATGTTTCTCCTGCTTGCCATGTAAGGAAAAGGCCAGGTTGGGTAGATTTGGGGACAGGTGGCGGGGGGAGTGACCCTCGGAAACCAAGACAAACCCCAGTCCTATAACAATACATAAAACATCCCACGTACGGTAGGGGGTGGCAAATATGCTCCGCCTCCAGGACCACAGTCCTTCGTGGACAACCTCCCAAAGGCCACATGTCGGTCAGGGCCAGAAGCAACATCCCAGACACTGGTCAGAGGTTTCTACAGGGGCAGAGAGAGAGTAGCGGTCGGGTGCAGCTGGGGGAGGTAGCTTTGCTCACCTGGCTTCCCAATGTGGAGGTGACTGCTGCAAAGGGAGCCGGAGCAGCCAGGCCGTGGAGAAATCTCTGTAGGCTAAGCAGTGGCACCAATCAGACACCCATGCTGTTGCGCCGGTGCCCGCCTCCCCACTGCCGGGGGTGTTGTCACTGGTTTTAAGCACACTGCAGCCAGGCGCATGAGAAGGGGATGTGGCAATGCCACTGAAGGGTGCGGTCTGGCGGGAATCCTGAAGGCCGGATTGTGAGGGCCACATTTCACCATAAGGGTGGAAGAAGGCAAAGCTGAACAGTGCAGTGCTTCGCACACGCAATAGTATTGTTGCCCTCCCAAGCAGTGCCTGCAGTTTCCCTGGAATGAAGGTCAAATGGAGGCTGTCACAACGTCAGTAAGACCCCCTGGAACCACCCCTAACTCAATAGGCTCTGGGGAGGTCATGAGAGGCCTCTGGGAAGCTGTGGGAGATTTCCAGAGACTCGCACAATCTTCCCAAAGCAAGGTGGAGAGCTCGACAGGTCTTACCGGGTTCCAGACAGGTCATATGAAATCTCACAAGATCTCTGCACCACCCCTTTCAACTGTTCCTTCCCTTTCCATTATTTATTTTCATACCACCTGGGCAAAGCAGTAACCATCTTAAGTAAATCACACACAAGTTGTGTGTCGTCTTGTATATACTGCCTGAGCATAAGGTCAAAGGGTTCACCGCATTAACACACCAGTAGATTTTGCCCATTAGGAGGTTTCCAGGAAAACCCCAAGCCGCATAGCTTTGGGTCCAGAAGGCAAGCCTGTGTCTCCATCAGCCAAAGCGTGCACACGCACACACCCAAAGTTATTTGGTTGTCCAGAGGAGGGCAACCAAAATGGTCCAAGGCCTGGAAACGATGCCTTATGAGGAACGGCTTAGGGAGCTGGGTATATTTAGCCTGGAGAAGAGGCTATATTTAAGGATCTGGTGACTTCTGTTTCAGTGTATATGAAGAAGTGTGCATGCACATGAAAGCTCATACCAAGAACAAACTCAGTTGGTCTCTAAGGTGCTACTGGAAAGAATTTTCTATTTTGTTTCGACTATGGCAGACCAACACGGCTACCCACCTGTAAGGGGTGATATGATAGCCATGTTCAAATATATCAAAGGATGTCATATAGAGGAGGGAGAAAGGTTGTTTTCTGCTGCTCCAGAGAAGCGGACACAGGGCAATGGATTCAAGCTACAAGAAAGAAGATTTCACCTAAACATTAGGAAGAACTTCCTAACAGTGAGAGCTGTTGGACAGTGGAATTTGCTGCCAAGGAGTGTGGTGGAGTCTCCTTCTTTGGAGGTCTTGAAGCAGAGGCTTGACAGCCACCTGTCAGGAATGCTTTGATGGTGTTTCCTGCTTGGCAGGGGGTTGGACTGGATGGCCCTTGGGGTCTCTTCCAACTATGATTCTACTATTCTATGATTATATTGAGCTCCATCTGAAGATGACACAGCATCCAACCAGGTGAAGTGGGGAAAGGCCCCACTCTGGTAACAGCATGGCATCAGATGCTGGGTGGCCATCGGTCATGGATGCTTTAGTTGAGATTCCTGCAGTGCAAGGGGTTGGACTAGGAAATCAGAAACAGAATTGTAGTATTGGAAGGGACCCTGAGAATCATTTGGTCAAACCCCCTGCAATGCAGGAATATGCAGCTGTCCTATACAGGGATAGAACCTGCAACCTTGCGTGTTGTGGAGCTATCCAGAAATTGCATGAAAAATACTGCAGTAATCATTTTAAGAAAACCATTGTGACTCAAGTTTAATGCTCCTGCAATATTCTCATAAGAGCCATTTGAAACCTGCGATCTAAACCTCAACAATGTGATTAAATAAAAAGAAGAGTACTGATGTTGTCATTGATCAGAAGTCAGTCATAAATCAGAAACCAGGACAGGTTCACCTTCATCAGCTGGAAGTATTAAACATTACATGAAAACACATTTGTACCAGTTACATAAATTAAAATTGAAATTCTAAGTCATTATACAACATTTAAACATGTGGTTCCTTACCTAGGTTTTAAGAGATCATATAAGTGGTATCCTATTATTTTCCACGTTTCTCAGAATTAACAACTAAAAAATAAACATTTGAGTAAGAACGCATATATATATATATATATATATATATATATATATATATATATATATATATATATATATTAGTTACATGGATTGAACTGAAAAATTCTAAGACAGAATGTAGTCATATGGGTCCTCACCTAAGTTTAAGAAGATTGACGTGTATCCTGAGGATTCTCTGAGTGTCTTGAAGTTGAGAATGTGTTTATCACCTTTTATATGCATGCACTTTAAAGGGTAGGTGTGGTTCCCTAAAGTTTCTTAAAGGAACAAGGTTCTAAGGCTCAGAGGACACCTGCAATTTAATTTAAAAGTCTCATAAAACATTTTTACTGGGAGAAAACAATACAACTTTTGAAGAGAAATGGTGGGACTTAACCGGCCAGCTCAGGCCATGCGCTTACAAAGGAACTTAGTTCAGATGCCTCTTATACTAGATTCTAAACCTAGCGCTGTGGGTTAAACCACAGAGCCTTGGGCCTGCTGATCAGAAGTTTGGCGGTTCGAATCCCCGCAGTGACGGGGTGAGCTCCCGTTGCTCGGTCCCAGCTTCTGCCCACCTAGCAGTTCGAAAGCACGTCAAAAGTGCAAGTAGATAAATAGGTACCGCTCCAGTGGGAAGGTAAACGGCGTTTCTGTGTGCTGCTCTGGTTCGCCAGAAGTGGCTTAGTCATGCTGGCCACATGACCCGGAAGCTGTACGCCGGCTCCCTTGGCCAATAAAGCGAGAAGAGCGCCGCAACCCCAGAGTCAGATACGACTGGACCTAATGGTCAGGGGTCCCTTTACCTTTAAACCTCCTAGGAGGAACTGAGGGTTCGAGACCCATTGGCTGCCCTCAGCTGGTTTTGCTGGCCAGTCAAAGCCATTTCTTGGCCATTTCACCTGCTGACAGCTTCTAGGAGCCACAGGTGAGAGCTGAGTGCAGGGTGGGGACCAAAGGTGGACAGAGGTGTCCCCCCACCAGAGGTACTATCTCCTACCCTAACACCCCATACATTGTTTTTAATGCTACGCCACAGTTGCCCAGTTTTGGGAGCTGGGAGGAACCCTGTTTGGCACAACTATTGCCGGCCCAAACTGCAGCCTTCCAACTAGACAAGTCTGTGCAGGACCCTCAAATGACGAACCTCCTCTGAATCCTGACACGCCCGAATCTGAAGAAGGAAAAGAGTCTTCTCTTTCGCGCCATGCTGCCTTTCTGGTATTTAAGTTTCCCTTTTTGGAGAGTGATTCTTTCCCAAACGCTTGGCTCAGGTAGGATTCTAATACTGTTTTTTCTTTTCCAACTTGCTCTCTTCCCTTTGATTATGTCCCACGAACCTCCGTTTTTTTAATTATGCTCTCAATGAATCAAAGATACTTCACATTACTTCCATAGTCTGTACCCCTGCCAAAAAAAAACAACAACAAACACCCGTCCGTGTATGTTTACATAGCAACCGCTATCAAAGTTCAGGCAGAAAACTTCCAATTTGCTGTTGTTCAGTCGTTCAGTCATGTCCGACTCTTGGTGACCCCATGGACCAGAGCACGCCAGGCACGCCGATCCTTCACTGACTCCCGCAGTTTGGCCAAACTCATGCCAGTCGCTTCGAGAACACTGTCCGACCATCTCATCCTCTGTCGTCCCCTTCTCCTTGTGCCCTCCATCTTTCCCAACATCAGGGTCTTTTCCAGGGTGTCTTCTCTTCTCATGAGGTGGCCAAAGTACTGGAGCCTCAACTTCAGGATCTGTCCTTCTAGTGAGCACTCAGGGCTGATTTCTTTGAGAATGGAGAGGTTTGATCTTCTTGCAGTCCATGGGACTCTCAAGAGTCTCCTTCAGCACCATAATTCAAAAGCATCAATTCTTCGGCGATCAGCCTTCTTCACTGTCCAACTTCCAATAGCCATTATTAATTTTTGTTTTCTTTGTTTTTAAAGATATTTGAGACGGCAGGAAGTTGTTGCAGGTGTCGTGCGGATTAGAACAGGGTAGAATAAGGTGGAATAAGGGCCTAACTCCATCCAGAGTTTTAACATGAAAAGTTCTTTAACGTTTGTTTGCGAAAGGTCAGATTTTTTTCACAGTAGGGTTGCCAGACCTCGAGATCTCACCCGAAGTCACCAGGCTTGCCTGCCACACTCCAGATGGCAGGGAGAGGGCTTGGATCCTGAGGCAGTCAAGAGTGCCTTTGTTTTTAAATAGAATACTGTGCATGCAGTTTGCAAGTTTCAGCGTAGCAGGAGCTGTCAGCAAACTACAGTGGTCCCTTGGTTCTCAAACGCCTTGGTACTCAAAACAACTTGGAACCCAAACACTGCAAATCTGGAAGTAATTGTTCCGGCTTGCAAACTTTTTTCAGAAGCCGAACGTGATCCGTTTTGAGTGCCCAGTCTGTTTTTGCTATTTATTTTTGTTTTTGCAGCTTTTCTGTTTGGTTTGGATCCCAGTTCAGCTACTGATTGATTGATTGATTGATTGCAATACATAGTTTATTGCTTTCATTTTAAGGATCAATGGTCTCGTTAGATAGTAAAATTCATGTTAAATTGCTGTTTTAGGGGTTGTTTTTTTAAAAGTCTGGAGCGGATTAACCCCGTTTTGCATTACTTTCCATGGGAAAGCGCACCTTGGTTTTGGAACGCTTTGGTTTTGGAACGGACTCCCGGAATGGAGAAAGTTCTTTTAGGACTGGTGTTATAGGGTCTCGGCGGCCACTCCCAGTCACCAGACTGGCAGCCACATTCTGGATTAGTTGTAGTTTCTGAGTCGCCTTCAAAGGTAGCCCAATGGAGCGCGTTGCAGTAGTCCAAGCGGGAGATAACCAGAGCATGCACCACTCTGGCTTGACAGGTAGGGTCTCAGCTGACGTACGAGATGGAATGTGGCCCTCAGTCTGAAAAGGGTTTCCTACCCCTGACCTGGAGAGAGAGCCCAGCAGCAGGGATGTACTTTATTCGGTCACAGACCAGCACAAAACAAGATATCTGCATTTATAAAAAACAAGTAAAAACAATGAAAAAATATATATGTTTAAATGGGTACTCACCACACGATGAGGGCACACTCAACATATCCAGCTCGACTCAAACCATGTCCTTAAAATCATTGATTAAACATAGATATAACTAATAAAATTTAGACTCGGGTTATCGGTTCTATGAGATAGGCTACTAAAATATAGATCCAACAATATTTTAGGCCACTATTTAAAGTTGATTTACATCACAGACCATCTTTCGACGTATATCTATCAAGGCTGCACAGAATCTGGCGACAGCGTAAGTGATTTCTGGGCTTTCATCCTGTAATAGCAATGAGATATTATGTTGTTCTGAAAGCCCAGGAGACTTATCTAAAATGGGTTGGATAAACCTTGCTCGGACGTCCGTATAATACTTGCAGTAGAAGAAGACATGTTCTAATGTTTCCTGCTGCCCCGCACCACAAGGGCATTTCCTTTCTTCATGCGGTATCTTCCCATAACGGCCTTCTTGCATTGCTGAAGGTAATGCCCGACATCGGGCCAAAGTGAATGCCCTTCGCCAGCAGCAGGGATATTGATGGATGTGTGGCAATCAGCCGAATGAATGCTGACCCTCAGTTCCTGCCATCCCAACAATGCCCCCTTTGAGTCTCTCCCTCTCCGTTTAAGCAAGCGAGGTCGCACACCCAAGAGCCTACGTAAAGAGCCACGAGGGGCTCTCTTACGACAGAGAAGATTTGGAGAAGATGCATCGAGAGGCAAAGGAGGAGGGAGACGGGAGGTCGATCTTGTTCGAGTTCCAAGCCTACCGGAGGTACAGTAACACCATCCGTTCAACAGCTTAACTTTTGCACGAGTGGGGAGGGGGCAGGTGTCTGTGGGTGATGCTCAGCCAGTAAGGCATGAGTCTCTTGGTCTCAGGGTCATGGGTTCGAGCCCCATTTCGGGCAAAAGATTCATGTATTGCAGGCACGTCCAACAGGCAGATCATGATCTACCGGTAGATCACTGGACGTCTGTGGTAGATCACTGGTAGATCATCGGCTCCCCCCCAAAAAACCGAACAACTGTGGCTCCCCTAAAAAAAAGCTCAACATTTTACCTCCTCCCTGAAAAAACTCAACAAATTTGACCCGAACCCCCCCCCCCCAAATGGGACTACCTCCTTCCTAAAAAAAGCCCAACAATTTTGACTTGGACCCCAAAAAAGGGAGTAGATCACTGCCAGTTTTTAACTCTGTGAGTAGATCGCAATCTCTTGGGAGTTGGCCACCCCTGATGTATTGCAAACAACAACAACATCAATTTTTTATTTCTACCCCACCCATCTGGCTGGGTTTCTCCAGCCACTCTGGGCGGCTGCCAACAAAATTAAAAGCACAATAAAACATCAAAAATTAAAAAAACTTCCCTAAACAGGGCTGCCTTCAGATGTCTTCTGAAAGTCAGATAGTTGTCCCGTGGAAGGTTGCCTGGAAGGAAATAAAAATAAACAATTTATTGCACCCCGCACTTCTGACTGGGTGGCTTCCAACAGAACAACACAACGAAACACCAACCATTAAAATGTCCCCATGATACAGGGCTGCCTTCAGATGTCTTCTAAAAGTTGTGTAGTTCTTTATCTCCTTGACATCTCATGGGAAGGCGTTCCACAGGGCGGGCGCCACCACCGAGAAGGCCCTCTGCCTGGTTCCCTGTAGCTTCACTTCTCGCAGTGAGGAAATCACCAGAAGGCCCTCGGAGCTGGACCTCAGTGTCCGGGCTGAACGATGGGGGTGGAGACGCTCCTTCAGGTATACTGGGCTGAGGCCATTTAGGCTTTCAAGGTCAGCACCAACACTTTGAATTGTGCTCGGAAACGTACTGGGAGCCAATGCAGGTCTTTTAGGTCCAGTGACATATGGTCTCGGCGGCCACTCCCAGTCACCAGTCCAGCTGCCGTATTCTGGATTTGTTGTCGTTTCCGGGTCACCTTCGAAGGTAGCCCCACATAAGTATAAACACAGCCTCCCTAAAGAAAAGAGATATAATGTTTTTGCTTAAACAGAACTGTATAACACATGGGTAGGTAAACTAAGGCTCGGGGGCCGGATCCGGCCCAATCGCCTTCTCAATCCGGCCTGCAGACGGACCAGGAATCAGCGTGTTTTTACATGAGTAGAACGTGTCCTTTTATTTAAGATGCATCTCTGGGTTATTTGTGGGGCCTGCCTGGTTTTTTTACATGAGTAGAACGTGTGCTTTTATTTAAAACGCATCTCTGGGTTATTTGTGGGGCATAGGAATTCGTTCTCCCCCCCCCCCAAAAAATACCGGTATAGTCCTGTCCCCCAGAAGGTCTGAGGGACAGTAGACCAGGCCCCTGCTGAAAAAGTCTGTTGACCCCTGGTATAACAGATCTGAAGACTCCTAGGATGTTGATGTGGAAGAATGTTTTCCAATGCTTAATGGGAGAGAGTTCTGAATTTTTTTGTAATGAATATTATAAAAGTTGGCAGTGTTTTGTAAAGAGGAATGAATCTGGCGATACAAAGGACGGAAGGGATTTGTGTGGGTTGAACAGCGGGAAGGGAAGGGAGCAAATATAGATCTTTAAAAGGTTCACGGGTATAAGGTTCATTCTCCCTCTGACATTTGGCATGGACAGGGTTAATGGGACTTTCATAACAAGGTTGGTCAATAGATTTTCCTGGATATTTGTGAGGGTTGCAAAAACTGAATAGAATGCTAGGGAAGATCATACCATGATTTTTATTTTTTATTTTTGTATTTTATTTCATAATAAAAAACAAACAGAATACAAACACTACAAACACTACAAAACCACAAAAAGAAAAAAAAGAAAAAAATACAATATAAAACACTTAACTAAACAACAAAAATTAAAACATCACAATAAAAATACAACAAATAAAATCTTTAACATCCTCACTCTTGTTTAATTCTTACTTAGTGGACTTCCTACCATCCTCTGTGCTGCGTTCATTTCAAATTTACTTTAGTAACTTTATAACGACTTTATAATCCTCATTTACAATTACTCTATTCCTTATCTATCCTCTTATTACTACCTTCATAATCTTATCTCATAACTATACAAATTAACAAATCTAACACTTACATCCTACTTTTCCCTAAAAACAATTTATGCTAACGCCATTAGTTCTGCTGATTTCCAGTTCAAATCTCAATCTTTTCACGTTTTTTCAAATAGTCTCTTAATTTCTTCCAATCTTCTTACACCTTTTCCTCCCTCTGGTCTCGGAGTTTTGCGGTCAGTTCAGCGAGTTCTATGTATTCAATCAACTTCAACTGCCACTCTTCCACTGTCGGTAAATCTTCACTTTTCCAATTTTTCGCAATCAAAATCCTTGCAGCTGTTGTGGCATACATAAAAGATGTTCTATCTCTATTGGGAATCTCATGGTTGGTTATGCCCAGCAGAAAGGCCTCTGGTTTCTTAATGAATGTGTTCTTCAACACTTTTTAAAGCTCATTATAAATCTTCTCCCAGAATTCCTTTACCTTTGGGCACGTCCACCACATGTGATAGAAGGTACCTTCTACTTTTTTACATTTCCAACATTCATTATTAATTAGAATGTTGTGAACGCGCAAAGGGTAGCCGAATAAGCTGTACTGGTTGATAGAGGAAGATTAACTCTATTCGATCAATTAGGAAATAGCTAAATAAAAGTCTGAGCAGGAACTGAACGTGCAGAGTCGATGGAAACAGAGAGAGGATGGGAAAGTATTAGAAATTTAAGGAAAATTACTTTATTGTGAGCATCAAAGGAGGGGAAATAAGCATCTTGAAGCCCATTTTTAAATTTGTGTTAAATTTGAATTAATTTGTTGTTCATCTGTTAAGAATTTGGAAAATTGATTAAAAAATAATAATAATTGGTAAAATGAAAGTAAAAACACAGCCTCCAATATACCCGAAGGGCTGCCACGTGGAAGGTGGAGCAAGGTTGATTTCTCCTGCTGCGGAGTGTAGGACTCAAACCAATGGATTCAAGTGACAAGAAAGGAGATTTCAACTAAACATCAGGAAGAACTTTCTGATCGTGAGAGCTGTTGGACTGTGGTACAGGCTCCCCGGAGAGGTTGCAGACTCTCCTTCCTTGGAGGTTTTCAAGCAGAGGTTGGATGGCCATCTGTCCTGCATTCTTTAACAGAGATTCCTGCATCGCAGGGGGTTGGACCAGACGATATTCAGAGGTACACTGCATTTGCAGATGGAAGTTTGATTGCAGCCTTCATGGCGAATGACCTCTGATGGAGAGGCCTAGCCTCCCACAATTTGTCCAATCCTTAAAAAAAATAAAAAATGCAACGAAGGTTATACACTCTGGTGTCCACATCAACCAATGAGTCCCGCAAGCTAAATGCATGTGCCGAAACTGTGTTTCAGGGTCTTCAGACTGAGGCTATGGAGGGACAGGAGTGTTTTTGCAAGAGGCATTGAGATCACCAAGAGAAACGGTGACGCCGGGCCCACGGACCTCTCTTTCATTTACTCTGGCATCCTGGAAGGTGACAAAAATTTTAAAAAAAATATGTCTGGAAAGATGTCAGCATCTCACAAAGTGGGTAGAAAAAGAATGTGTTCTCTGTGTTTCCCACCAGCCCTTCTTTCTCTCTGCCGGAACAGAATTCCAGACAGAAGTTTGCCTGCAGCGTAACTCCTATTCAGTGAACTCGAGCTTTCATTTTAAAAGGAGGGGGGAGAACAAGCTTCTAGTCCTTAAGGCGGTGAAACTGTGCTTGAAAGGTCCTGGGGCAAGGGCTGGCAAAATCCCAGAGGGCAGGATGTGCGCAGCACTTTGAATGAATCAAGATGAATAATAATATTCCTTTATTATGGTCAACGACCAGCACACACACACACACAAAAAGACACATACAGAATCAATAATAAATGCAATTTAAAATTGATCTGAGATTTGATCTAAAAGGGGTTGGCCGTATTAAAATAAAAGTACATTAAAATTAATAATTATTGCTTTAAAAGAATAAATTTAGAAATTAATTAAAAAATCAACAATTCAGATTATAATACTTAAATCAAAAGAAGGATCAGGAGCCACCTAATTGTGCGGACCGAAGCTTAATAGCGACAGCACAGAACTTTGCCACCGCAGCTGTGACCTCAGGGTTGGCATCTGAGAGGAGCCATTGGGCGTAGTGTTCTTCGGGACATCCAGGAGACTCACATAATAGCGGAGAGATAAGTTCATTCCGTAAAGCCCTGTAAAAGCAGCAACGGAGAAGTACGTGGTCTGTAGTCTCTACTTCTCCGGAGCCGCATGGACTGAGTCTGTCGCCCAAAGGAACCCCCCTATACCTCCCATCCAATACGGCAGATGGCAGGACATGATTTCGGGCCAGTGTGAACGCCCTTCTGTGGGATGGGACCTCGAGCTGAGTAAAATACCTAGCTGGGAGTTGTAAGTATCTCCGCTCCTCTGGGGTTAAAGAAAAGAGGGACTTTACTTAAGTCATTTTGCCTCTCAATAGCCATTAGCCTCCGCTTGACTAATGCCCTTGCTGTGTTGTAACTATGTGAACACAGGTAAGCTGGATGTAGACCTATGCTCGTCAACAAGATGAATAAATCGGGCAAAATGCATGCAGATTTACAAAGCTTGCCCAACTTCAGGGACCTGGGAGCCCTTGGCCCTCTCAGATGGACTACGATTCCCATCATCCCGGAGTGTTGCCCATGCTGGCTGGGGCCGATGGGAGTCGGAGTCCAAGGACATCCCACCTGACGCCTGCAGCTTGCAGAGTTGCGCTCCCCATGTCACATGATGTTTGGATGGATGTATTTTAGCATTAATGACCCTGCTGGCCTTCCCACAGGAGAGCCAGGTTCCTCGTGCCACGGGTCCATCATCAACGGCCTCTTTGAGGGCTCAATCCGGACGCAGAACGGCACCTATTACGTCGAATCTGCCAGGACGCCTTTCTCCAGCCAGACTTCTCCAACTCATTCATTCATACATCACGAGAGTGACTTAGGTCAGTGGTTTTCAACCCGTGTGCAGTGGCACCCAGGGGCGGAGGGGCGGTCCGCCCCAGGTACTGCCCTGGGGGGGGTTGACACTCTGGGGGCGGGCCCTGCCCCTGTGATCGGCGCCGGCTGAGTGGCAACTTTTAAAAGGCTGCAATGTGCGAACAGCAGCACAGCTTTGAAACTCAGCGCGGAGCAGCACCAGTCGGAAGGGGTGACGGCCGATTGCGCCCGCCATCTTGGGTGGACTGTGCATGTCCACACATGCGCAGTCCACCCAGGAGGTTGTGCATGCGTCGTGACGTCAGGGCTACAAGCTCTACAGGCGAATGGTGACTCTGGGGCTGGCCAGGGGGTGCTGGGTGCCAGAAATAAGCAAGCAAGCAGGCGAGGGAGGGGGGGGGAGGGAGCCCAGCCAGCAGGTCCGCAAGCCCTTGCTGTTTTGAATGGACAGACAAGTCCCAGGGCCCTGTGGGGCAGTGTGAGGAGGTGTCTCTCTTTGGGGCAGGGGGGGGGGGTCGGCTCAGAGACCAGCAGCTGCCCGGAGGACTCTCAAGGAGAGGAGGCTGAGGGAACACTCCACAAGGGAGGGTGTTCGAAAAAGGGTGAGAGGCTGCCGGCTCTGCAGGCAGGGGGTGACACAACTGGGCTCCTGAGCCCCACAGGGGTGCCGCAGGAAGAATGGAGTTGCTCAAAGGAGCCGTGGACTCAAAAAGGTTGAAACCCTCTGGCATGGGTGATTGCTGCCGCCCTCCCTTGCAAACGGAGGTTGACCACAGCAAACGAAGGTTGACTGTTCAGGTTCAGAGGGGAGCGGATTGTGGGGTTAGCCTAACCCGGTCTTCGGCTGTGTGCATGCTAATCTGCTCGGAGTGCAAAAAATGTCGCGTTCCTCAGTTTGGAATCACCCCCTGAGATTTCTTCAGCATGCTCCTTTCAATCTAGATCGATCCGTTCCCATAGTGAGCATTCAATACCGCCGCATGCAGGGAGGCTAAGAGTGTTAAGAGGCAAAGGGGTTGGGGGTCCCAGCTGGCGCTGCAAATGATGTATCCAAGTTTTTAAGCAGAGGCTGGATGGCCATCTGTCTTGGAAGCTTCACTTGAGATTCCTGCATTTCAGGGGGTTGGGCTGGATGACCCTCGGGGGTCCCTTCCAGCTCTACAATTCTAGGATTCTGTTTTGAAAATCTGGCATAACTGGGTGAGGCTAAATCGGAAACAGTTTTAAGTGGTTTTTGACTAAATAGGCAATGAATTTTTGCTGCTTCGGATTTTAGAATCATAGAGCTGGAAGGGACTCGGAGGATCAGATTGTGTTCTTTAGTGTGGGGGTCAAGTAAACTGCTCTACTGAATTATGCTTTTTATGGGGTAGGGGGGCACTGGGGGTGAAGGGCGGCTTGAAAAGACTTGGGGACCCCCTGGTCTAGATTGATTCTAGACCCTGCCGTGCGGCTGGTGGATTGAAAACCCTCCCCTTGGTGAGATTATCCACACCTTTTCCTCTCTGCACATGCCCAGGGGAACGAAGGAGCACGTGGTGGATCTTGGTACAGACCCACGCACAACATCGTTGCGCAGGTGTGGTGACATAACACTCCTCAGGTGGGAAAATGCAGAATCAGCCTGCAGCAGGCTTTAATTCTTGGAATGAAAACAGTTCCCCACAAAGTACTTTTCGGGGGCCAGAAAGTCTGGTATAAATCTCGACTGTGTGTTGACTATGTGGGGGGGGGGGACAAAACCCAAGTGCTTGTTGGACTTCGAAAACAAAGATCCCCCGGGGAGTACTGCCGCATGAAAAGATTCCCTGTCGACTTGAGACTCTGCAGCGCCATTATGGATTTTTTTCTTCTTCCCCACTGCTAGACTATCAACTCTGGGGAGATTCTGAATCCGTGACTTTAGCTCGGCGGACACACCAGCACCTGCAGGATTTGCAGCGAAAGATCACAGCAAAGGTGAGGTGAGCAAAGCTGAGAAAGGGGGGCTTTTTAGTTTCGAGGAAACGCGAGCAAGAGGTGGCAGGGTGGACGTTTATAAAAGTACTT
This sequence comes from Lacerta agilis, assembly GCF_009819535.1. Lineage (NCBI taxonomy): Eukaryota > Metazoa > Chordata > Lepidosauria > Squamata > Lacertidae > Lacerta > Lacerta agilis. Next base: position 3,554,361 of record NC_046329.1, on the reverse strand, counting down.
TTCAAAAAAAAAAAAAAAACAAACACCAAAAACCAGAGTCCATTTTGTTGGGGATTCCTCAGACGGAAATTCCCAGGTGTCAAAAAAGGTTATTTATGTATGCCAATACTGCGGCCCATGTTTCGTTAGCCCAAAAGTGGAAAACGAGCGAGGTCCCAACCAAAGAAGAATGGCAACTTAAACTGATGGAATATGCGCAGCTTGTGGGTCTAACACATGGGTAGGCAAACTTAGGCCCAGGGGCCGGATCTGGCCCAATCACCTTCCTGCGGACAGTCCGGGAATCAGCGTGTTTTTACATGAGTGGAATGTGCCCTTTTATTTAAAATGCATCTCTGGGTTATTTGTGGGGCACAGGAATTTGTTCATCCCCCCCCCTCAAAAAAAAATATAGTCCAGCCCCCAACAAGGTCTGAGGGACAGCTGACCGGCCCCCTGCTGGAAACGTTTGCTGACCCCTGGTCTAACATATAGAATGAGAGAGCAAGAAGAACATACGTTTAGAGAAGAGTCTTCATACTTTTGTTCTTTGGCTGTGATCCGGCGAGGCTGCTGTCATCTAGGTACTGCAGATTGGCAACAATTAATGGAGCCTCCAAGTCCAAGAGCAGCCTACCTTTGAATACCAGTTGCTGGAGGGGAGGGCAAATAAAGGAACAGCGATTGTCTTTAAGCCTTGCTTGCCGGCTTCCTTCTGGCATGTGTTTGTGCCCTATTGGAGCCAGGATGATAGGTTAGGCTAGGGCTGAACTTTTAGCCCTGGTCTAGCTAGGTCTTTTGTCATGTAAATGGTCTTCAGCTCCACTTTATAAGCACCCCTTTTTCCTCACCCCTTTTCTCTGTTTCACCCTTTCTCCGCACCAGGATCAGGATCATTTGCTGCGGCAGAAGAGAAGCCTGGATTATTCAAAGACCTCTTGCTTGCTGCACATTCAGGCTGACCACCTTTTCCACCGAAGGTTTGGCTCCATCGAAGCCGTGATCGCCCAGGTACCAGAATCTACAGAGTACAGATTTTAAGCTGCAGTTATACATAGGTGGGAAGTGTATACAAAAGCATGGGGGATCCTGGACACTTCTGTTCTCCCAGACTTCTGTTTTTGGGAACGCAGATCCCAGGATACAGAATCTACAAAGGAAGCCTCTTAACTAGGGGCGGCTGGAGAAATTTGATTCTGTTCTCATTTAAAGCTGGATTTATCCAATTTGCAATTTTCCGAAAACAGTACCAGAACCAAAGTCCAAGCTTATCAGGGTTTTGCAAAGCAGTTCTCCAGCCAATGTTTACAAGTGTGCAGATCCATTTTGCCTTGGTCAGACCCCATCTAGAGTTCTGGGCACCACCGTTTAAGGAGGATATTGACAAGCTGGAAGGTATGGAGAGGAAGGGAATTAAAGGCCTGGAAATGAAGCCTTAGGGGGAACGGCAGAGGGAGCTCATTACGCTTAGCCTGGAAAAGAGGAGACTGAGAGGTGATATGAGTAAAATATGATATTGATTTTTAATTTTGGGATGTGTTGGGGGGGGGTTAATTTAATTTCCATTCTTCTTTTCTTTTGTATTTTTCTGTTGTTATGTTTTGTTATGTTTTATGCAGAATGATAAGCTATTCATGAACGATAATGCATAAATTTGATTAATCTGCAGTAGTATATATGTATATAGAATTATATAGAAATGAATACTGGTTAGGGAAAATAACAAAAGACGCATATGCAGTAGAAAATGTTTACGTTTGGTTTTATTTTTATTTGTATATGTAATAGTTAGTGTAAGAATTTGTAAGGATCTGGTCCTCGTGAAACTAAAAGGATGTCGTATAGAGGAGGGAGAAAGGTTGTTTTCTGCTGCTCCAGAGAAGCGGACACGGGGCAATGGATTCAAACCACAAGAAAGAAGATTCCACCTAAACATTAGGAAGAACTTCCTGACAGTAAGAGCTGTTGGACAGTGGGATTTGCTGCCAAGGAGTGTGGTGGAGTCTCCTTCTTTGGAGGTCTTGAAGCAGAGGCTTGACAGCCACCTGTCAGGAATGCTTTGATGGTGTTTCCTGCTTGGCAGGGGGTTGGACTGGATGGCCCTTGGGGTCTCTTCCAATTCTATGATAAAGGAAGGGCTGATTTAATCAGGAATCTAGGGAGGTGGGTGGTGCTGTGGTCTAAACCACTGAGCCTCTTGGGCTTGCGGATCAGAAGGTCGGCGGTTTGAATTCCTGCGACGGGGTGAGCTCCTGTTGCTCAGTCCCAGCTCCGGCCAACCTAGCAGTTCGAAAGCACGCCAAAAAGAGCAAGTAGATAAATAGGTACTGCTCCGGCAGGAAGGTAAACGGCGTTTCCGTGCGCTGCTCTGGTTTGCCAGAAGTGGCTTAGTCATGCTGGCCACATGACCCGGAAAAACTGTCTGTGGACAAATGCTGGCTCCCTCGGCCTGTAAAGCGAGATGAGCGCCACAACCCCAGAGTTATCTGCGACTGGACTTAACTGTCAGGGGTCCTTTACCTTTACCTTTCTATAGGGAGGTAACTGATACTGCAAGGGACGTGGGTGGTGCTGTGGGTTAAACCACAAAGCCTCTTGGGCTTGTTGATCGGAAGGTCGGGCCGGCGGTTCGAATCCCCACGACGGGGTCAACTCCCATTGCTCAGTCCCAGCTCCTGCCCACCTAGCAGTTTGAAAGCACATTAAAGTGCAAGTAGATAAATAGGTACCGCTCTGGCAGGAAGGTAAACAGTGTTTCCGTGCGCTGCTCTGGTTCGCCAGAAGCGGCTTTGTCATGCTGGCCACATGACCCGGAAGCTGTACGCCGGCTCCCTCGGCCAGTAAAGCGAGATGAGCGCCGCAACCCCAGAGTCGTCCGCGACTGGACCTAACAGCCAGGGGTTCCTTTACCTTTATATAGGGAGGTAGCTGATACTGAGTGAGGCAATACAGGTCATTCATCAGCAGACCATGCGACTCTCCGTCTCAGGGTGGTGTGTTCGAGTCCCACATTGGGCAAAAGATTCCTGCATTGCATTCGGTTGGATTAGATGATCCTTGGGATCCCTTCCAACGCTACTATTCTGTGATTCTATGGCTAGTATGGGCTATTTAGAGTCTTTCCTAGCCCTTCCTGGAGATGCCATCTCTCTCTGTCTTTCTCTCCCACCAGATTGCCAGCTACGTAAAAGCTGTAAATGCCATTTACGAAGGGGCAGAATTTGATGGAATCAGGAACATTGACTTCAAAGTTAAGACCATCAATGTAAGCACACCTCTCTTCTTAATAGAGTTTACCGGGGCGGGCGGGGGGGGGGAATCCTGGGATGAGTGCCATTAAGGCTTCCTAAAAATACTCTTTCTTTTTTCTTTATTTCTTCTGGCAAGATACTTAATAAGAACATTATGTATGTATGGAGTAACAGCGGCAAGAGTTCTAATAGCTAGAAATTGGAAAAACCAAAATGTACCAACCATGACAGATTGGCAAAACTTAATGTTAGAATATTTACAATTAGCTAAGACAACTGGAAAAATAAGAGGACAAACGAAACAAACTGTATGGAAAGAATGGGAGTTTATTTAAAGAATACCTAGAGAGTAATGGCATACCAGTAAGTGGAATCCTAAAGGCAGATATTGACTGAACCTGGACATAGATGAAAAGAAATAAGAGGAAGAAAAATTTGTGAAATAATTGATATACATAACTGTACAATATACAAATGTAATAATATAAAATGCAAAGAGGATAATTGGAAGTTTAAGTATGTGTGAATGTAATAGAAATTAGATGTATATATTCTAGAAGATGTAAAACGTATGTGAGGTATATGTAAGTGTGTTTATGATTTTAACCAATAAAGAATTATTTTTTAAAAAAGGCTTCCTAAAAAAGAAAAAGAAAACACCTTCCTTTTAAGGAACAGATAATATTCATAGCTGTCAACTTTCATAGCTCAAGGTCACCCAGCAGCTGCATGTGGAGGAGCGGGGAAGCGAACTTGGTTCACCAGATTACGAGTCCACCGCTCTTAACCACTACACCACACTGGCTATGTGTTTCTGTGAAGGGTTTCAGGCGGTCCCTGAGGTGCCCTGGGTTGAAGTTGTTTCTGGGCTTTGTAAATCAATGCCCAATACTAAAGTAGCCTCACGTGCCCAGGTGTGTCTTGTCCTTCTTTCGCAGATCGTGGAGGAGGAGGACCGCTCAGAGTCGCCCTTCATCAGTCCAGAGATGCTCCTGATGCTGCACTCCAAAAACAACTGGAACAGTTACTGCTTAGCTTTCCTGCTCACCGACAGGGATTACAGTGGAGTTCTGGGCATCGCTTTCAACGGACAACCTGGTGAGTGATTTTAGGGTGGGTGGGTGGCAGCTAACAGATGGAGGTTGAATCCTGGCAAGACAGAAGAAGGACTGTTTTTGGGGGACAGGGGGCGAGCAGGTGTGGGGGACTCCCTGGTCCTGAATGGGGTAACTGTGCCCCTGAAGGACCAGGTGCACAGTTACCCCATTCAACTTAAAAGGCCTCAAGTGCGGAGCTGCCTGGATTTTTTAGAGAAGGACCATCGCTCACTTGGTGTAGCATCTGCACTGCGTGCGGAGGATCCCAAGTTCAAACCCCTGTGCCTCCAGCTAGGGTTGGCGGAGACTCCCTCCCTTAACCGCCGGAGAGCCACGGCCACTCAGTTTTCGCAACGCCAAGCTCAGTCGGTACAGCGTGAGACTCTTAATCTCGGGGTCGTGAGTTCGAGTCCCGCGTTGGGCAAAAGACTCCTGCACCAAGATTCCCCAGGACTTTATAGAAGAAATTCAGAAGAGCTGGATGAAACATTAGAAACACGCACACACACACCCATGGACTTGGGGACAGATCTAAGGTGGGTTGGTTGTTCTCTGTGCTGGGTCCAGGGTAGCGGAGAGGTTGTTCAACAGCCCCAGTCTTTGGAAGGAAGAACATACAGTGACAGACAGACCTATTTGGAGAATTTTTTTATTGCTCTGTTAATTACTCGCCGCCCGTCTTCAGATAAATCTTAGATAAATAATACAAACCAACAACACGTCCAAAACACTGGTGACATGAACGGGAATAAGTTAACAATAAATAAGAGGATAGGGTTTTAAACACATACACATATTTAGAACCACAAAACAGGTTGGGGTTTTTTGACAGGTGCTCAGAGAACAGGGGGACATGGTGAATCTTTTCCCACACACACCCCAGACCCGGCTTCTGACGTATAAGGCCACTTTCCATGTTTCTTTGATTTCTCCTGCCTCACGAGGACTAGAACCTTAATTTACCTTTAAAGGAAGAACCTTAGGTTTGTTCCTTAGCATCTCCAGGCAGGTCTGGAACAAGACCCTGGAATCCTGGAGAGCCGCTGCCAATCCGTGTCGACAATATTGAGCTCCGTGGCCTGATGGTCTGACCTCCAATGTCCCTGATCTCTCGAGTTTGGGATATCTACCTCCCGGGACGCAGGCGGCGCTGTGGTCTAAACCAATGAGCCTCTTGGGCTTGCCGATCGGAAAGGTCAGCGGTTCGAATCCCCGCGACGGGGGGAGCTCCCGTTGCTCAGTCCCAGCTCCTGCCAACCTAGCAGTTTGAAAGCACGTCAAAGTGCAAGTAGATAAATAGGTACTGCTCCAGCGGGAAGGTAAGTGGCTTAGTCATGCTGGCCACATGACCCGGAAGCTGTCTGCGGACAAATACCGGCTCCCTCGGCCAGTAAAGCGAGATGAGTGCCGTAACCCCAGAGTCGTCCGAGACTGGACTCAACTGTCAGGGGTCCTTTACCTTTTTTATCCACCTCCCAGGTGATTCTGGAGGGATTTGCTCGAAGCAGCGCACTTTCCAAGACAAGGAGGTCTCGATGAACACGGGTCTGATCACGTTGCAGAAATACGGGGAGCTCCTTCCTCCGAAACTGATCCATGTCACCCTTGCCCACGAGCTTGGACACAGCCTGGGCGCCTACGTGAGTTTTTTGCTTTTCCCGGCGTGGAAAACAAAGGAACAAGACCAACTTCCCACACCGTTTTGTTTCGTGATGAGTCCACCGTCCTGGGTGCTGAGCTCAAATAGAACGGGAAATCCTGAGTCATCTGAAAAGCAAAGAGGAAACTGACCTTTTACTGCTAATTCAGGCTCCACGCCGTGGTAACCCTACAATAAATGTGTTGTGCCAAGAGCCAGCAGTAAATCGGATGGTTCAAAGTCAGAGTTAACTCTTTATTAGCAATGACACGATCTGCATGGACTTGGCAGAGTCTAATGAGCACAGCAGCTCATCCCTGGTGGGTCTTGCCCCACAGAAGTCCCCACCTCCCCACAGCTGTCTAAATCCCCTCCTCTCCAGGGCTTTCCCCAAGCAATCGGAGACTGCGCTTGCTTGCATGCATGCAGCCAGCCTCTCCTCCACCCTTTTCATCCCTCTCCTGGTCCTGGCACACTGCAAGAACACAATTTAAGAGGGTGTTTGTTTTCCAGCACGACGAGAGCAAAGAGTGTTCCAGTTTCCACATCGACACCACCAAGGGGAAGTACCTGATGTTCAGCTACGCCACAGATGGGGGAGAATTCAACAATGACAAATTCTCCCCATGTAGCCGCGCCTACATTGCAAACCTCCTGCGGCTCAAGAAGGACACTTGTTTCGTTGGTGAGAGAGCCTGACTGTCCTTGAGTCCTTGTTTAAACCCACTGCCTTATATTGGTTGAATCTGTAGGGGAATGAGTTATTTAGGGCTGTCAAAGGTACGAAGGGATGGCTCAGACTATTTTCCTTCCATGGGACCCAACAGAACCTTCAATCCACTTTTCACTGTCTGCAGATTTATTAATTTCTTAAACACATAAATTTTTTTGCATTGAAATCATTGCGGTTTTCCAGATGTGCTTCCCATAAAACACACAGCATTGTATTGAACTAAAGCCCTACTCAGAGTAGGCCCATCGAAATGACCAAACCTCAGTTAGCCAAGCCCATTGACTTCATTTTTTAAAAAAATAAAAATTTATTAAATTTTAACAATAAAACAAACACAAAACACATCAAGACACAACAAAACACTACAAAACTACGAAAAATAGCAAAAATACAAACACCAAAATACAAAAAGAAAAAACACTTATTTAACTATCCTTATAATATTCCTAACATTGTTTGGGGGCCTCCTCACATCCTCTCCGTCTGCGTTCATTTCTAATCCTCTTTAGTAATTTTATAACATTGTAAAATCATCATTCACATCTATTCTTAATCCTAATATACATCATATAATCATCAATTTAATCTAATCTTAATCCTAATAAAAATAAGCATAACATTTCTAACTACTTCTTAATCTAACTTCTGACATTAATGTAGCCTTACATTTCCACTGATTTTAATTTCAAATATCAATCTTTTCACGTCGTTTCAAATAGTCTTTAAATTTCTTCCAATCCTCCTGCACCGTTTCTTCCCTCTGGTCTCGGAGTTTCGCGGTCAGTTCTGCGAGTTCCATATATTCAATCATCTTCATCTGCCAATCTTCCACTGTTGGTAATTCTTCAGTTTTCCGGTTTTTAGCTAATAAAATCCTAGCAGCTGTTGTGGCATACTTGAAAACTATTCTGTCCTTGTTGGGAATTTCATATAATTTCATGGGTCTACTCCGAGTATGACTGACTGAGAAGCTCAGTTAGCAATATCTTTTCCTGCATCGCAGGAGGTCGGACTAGATAGCCCTTCCAACTCTATGATTCTATATCTCTTTGGATTTCCTGCACATCCTATAAGATCCAGTTCAGCAGGTACGATCCGATTTTCGCAAGGCACAGCTGTGAAATGAAACGAAACGCTCTCGGACCCATGAGAATTAACCAGGACACAATCCAGCCAGAATATGGCTCAAGCAAAAGTGTGGATGAATCCTAAGAAAGCAGGCCATGTGAGAGCCAATGTGTTAGTTTATATTTGGTTAAAATAAAAGGAGAATTCTCTGGATATCCAGGTTTGTGGCAAGTCTTCTTTGGTGAGAGAGCTCCAGCAGAGATTTAAAATATGCAGCAAAGTAAATTGTGGAAATTTAGGTTGTCAGACCTTTAAAATATCCCCTTCTCAAAGTCCCCCCCCCTTCCCTTACCATAGAAAGAAACCACGTTTGGTAAGTTACTTATCAAACCTTTATTAGGCATTTACATGTAAAATCACGAGAGAAAGAATCACATACAGGAACTTTAAAATATACACAAAGAAACAACATACAGGAACTTTAAAATATACACAAAGAAACAACAATTAAACTCATAGGCTGATCGTATGTGTGTATTAGTAAAATCTAGAATTTCGTCCTGTTAAGGTACTCCTTGAAGCACTGCTGCCAAAAACTCGGCTACCCCCGCAGTAAGTTACAAATGGTTTACTTACAAATGCTTCAAAGGTCAGATTCATGTGCTTTTCCATATAGCAGCAGCAAAAAAAAACGCAGGCAATTTAAATTACCGGTAGGTTCCCAAAATGGTGAAATGTTTCTAAATCATGTGTATAAAAACACAAAGATGGCTTGCTAAAGCCGGGTGGTTAGAGACCCCAGCTTAGACCCTTTACTGGTAGGTGTTCACATGGTCAAGGGGGTGTGACCTAGCTAAGCCTGGCAGGACAGCTTACTCTATGGTCTTAACCCCTTCATGCATTAGTTAAGGTTAAGCACGTTGGTTACATGAGGCTGGATATATCCCAGAGCTGCATCTTTTCTCCACAACCTCTTCTTTGGCATTTTCCTTCCAGAAACAGACCGTCCCATCTGCGGGAACCGGATTATGGACCCAGGAGAGGAATGTGACGTTGGGAATGATGCCACAGACCCCTGCTGCTATGGTGCGGCAGAACCCAGTGGGATCCGGTGCAGACTGAAACCGGGAGCTCTGTGCAGGTAACGGTGGGTGGGGGATAGGGGGCGGGCAGGTGTGGGGGACTCCCTGGTCCTGAATGGGGTAACTGTGCCCCTGAAGGACCAGGTGCGCAGCCTGGGAGTCATTTTGGACTCACAGCTGTCCATGGAGGCGCAGGTCAGTTCTGTGTCCAGGGCAGCTGTCTCCCAGATCCATCTGGTACGCAGGATGAGACCCTCCCTGCCTGCAGACTGTCTCACCAGAGTGGTACATGCTCTAGTTATCTCTCGCTTGGATTACTGCAATGCACTCTATGTGGGTCTACCTTTGAAGGTGACCCGAAAACTGCAACTACAAAACATTGTCAGTACTTTTGTGTGCAATTTCGCCTAACACACAATTTTACAAGCAACTTCCCCTAACATGATTCATTTTCACACACACACACATTTCTCCGAAACCTGCATTTTTGGACACCTCTTCTAGTTGGAGAACTGCATTACCTCCTGCTTGGGTACTGCAATGTGCTCTACGTGGGGCTACCTTTGAAGGTGACCCAGAAACTGCAACCAATCCAGAACGCAGCAGCTAGACTGGTGACTGGGAGCGGCCGCCGGGACCACATAACACCGGTCCTGAGAGACCTACATTGGCTCCCAGTACGTTTCCGAGCACAATTCAGTGTTGGTGCTGACCTTTAAAGCCCTAAACGGCCTCGGTCCTGTATACCTGAAGGAGCGTCTTCACCCCCATCATTCAGCCCGGACACTGAGATCCAGCGCCAAGGGCCTTCTGTCGGTTCCCTCACTGCGAGAAGCAAAACTACAGGGAACCAGGCAGAGGGCCTTCTCGGTAGTGGCGCCTGCCCTGTGGAACGCCCTCCCATCAGAGGTCAAGGAGATAAACAACTACCTGACATTTAGAAAATACCTGAAGGCAGCCCTGTTTAGGGAAGTTTTTAAACTGTGATATTTTAAATGTATTTTAATATTTGTTGGAAGTCGCCCAGAGTGGCCGGGGAGACCCAGCCAGATGTGCAGGGTACAAACAAATTATTATTATTATTATTATTATTATTATTATTATTATTATTATTATTATTATTATTATTATTATTATTATTATTTTCAGTGTTAGCTGCCCTGAGCCCGATCTTGGCCAAGGAGGGCGGGGTATAAATTATTATTATTATTATTATTATTATTATTATTATTATTATTATTACATGTGTGGATGACATAGGGGTTGATTTTTTTTAACCCTCCGGCTTGTCAATAACTCATCCCATCCTGAAAAAACGAGAATGGCAGGAGAGAGAAGTTTAGCACAATCCTTTTCCTCAGGTGCATTATCTCTACGTTATTTCGGGTTTTGCAAAGGAGACCGATTCAAGTACGACACACAAACATCCACCCAGGGGTGTCGTTGCCCAGGGTCACAGTGGTGTGTGGGTGTGGGTGTGTTGTAGACCCATTAATTTTTGGGAGGCGGGTTGCAGCAGATTATCTGTGTCAGCATCCTACAAACCCAGCTCCCTATACGTTATATTTTGCACCAGTTCGTGCCTCGCCGCTGCAAATTTATGGGGTTAATTACCCTTTAAGTAAACGCGGGTGGCGCTGTGGTCTAAACCACAGAGCCTAGGGCTTGCCGGTTCGAAGGTGAGCGGTTCGAATCCCCGCAGTGACGGGGTGAGCTCCCGTTGCTCGGTCCCTGCTCCTGCCCACCTATCAGTTCGAAAGCACGTCAAAAGTGCAAGTAGATAAATAGGTACCGCTCCGGCGGGAAGGTAAACGGCGTTTCCGTGCGCTGCTCTGGTTCGCCAGAAGCGGCTTAGTCATTCTGGCAACATGACCCGGAAGCTGTACGCCGGCTCCGTCAGCCAGTAAAATGAGATGAGCGCCGCAACCCCAGAGTCGTCCGCAACTGGACCTAATGGTCAGGGGTCTCTTTACCTTTAAGTAGCTAGAGAATGAGCCTAATAGATCATCAGTTTTCCCACCCCCCTTAAATTTGTAGTTTTGCACCAGAACATCCATAGCTAAGGGTACTGGATCTGCTTTCTACTTCCCCCCTCCCCAACTTCCATTCTCCGGAGAAGAGCTTGCAATGGGCTTCATCTGGTGGTCTACCTACAGGAGACACATGTAACAAAAGATCATAAGAGAGTTTTGATTAACCCCAAGCTAGGAAAAGAATTTATAGCTGCTGATCAAAAAAAAAAAAAAAAAAAGAGGAGTAGTGATGTATGTTAGATCTAATTTAGAACCAGATTTATTATTTTCAGACCCCAAAGGAAGAATAGTGATAATAAAAATCACGAATCAAGGAGAAAAAAATGTAATAGTAGGAATATATGCACCTAACAAAAGAAAAGCTGCATTTTACAAGAAACTAGAAACGATGCTGATGGAATATTTAGAATACAAATTAATACCAATGGGGGATCTAAACGGGGTACTAGAGACCCATACTTAGATAGATCGGGAGGGAAAAAGAACCAAGGGAAATTGCCGTCGACTTTATCTAAAATGGGGGAGAATATGGAATTAGTAGACACCTGGAGATATAAACACAAAATAGAGAGAGAATATACCTACTTCTCTGAACCAAATAAATCAGCTAGCAGGATCAACGCCATCTGGATTTCAAAATAAATGTTAAGAAGGATTGAAGAGGTAAAAATTCTGCCCAAAACAATCTCCGATCATAACCTGTCATTAGAGTGGAAATTATAAATCTGCAGAGTGGTCCAGCTGAGGATTTTGCAGAGCATGTTGGATGGTTCTTTCATGTATGTATGCGTGTTGTTGTTTTTTAAGCCCTAGCCAGGGACTCTGTTGCAGCCACAAATGTGCCCCCAAACCCCGAGGGGAGCGATGCCAGGCAGAGACCGACTGCGCTTCGGAAAGTGCCTGCTCTGGGGCAGAAGCAAAGTGCCCGGCACCCGTCCCGAAAGCAAACTTCACCCTCTGCGGCATGCAGTCCCGGGTGTGTCTGAACGGGGTGAGTTTTCACAGAGTTGGAGGCAATTGGCCATTGGCCGTGATGTCCCAGGGCAGGGGGGTACCTCCAAGTCCTGGGGCACTCTACCTTCCAAATACTGGGAGCTGAGAGCCTTCCTTCCTCTCCCTGTCTCTTTCAAGCTCTGTGTGGGCTCCCTCTGCGTGCGGCACGGATTGGAGCAGTGCGACTGTGTCTCCGCTTCCCTGAGAGAGATGTGCCAGCTCTCCTGCCAGCTTCCAGGTGCCAATTCATTTTTAAATCTCTAACCGGCTCTTTATGCCCTGGACTTTTCCGGGAATGTGTGTGGAAATGGTCTCTGGAAAGTCTTAATTCTGCACAGGTGGCAAGGAAGTGCCGGGGGGGGGATGACTAGAGGAAAAGGGGTATCAGAGAGAGAGGGAGAGAGAAAGAGAGAGAAAGAGGTGGGGGGGGAGAAGAAGAGGGGTTGCCAGAGAGACAAAAGACAGTGACAGGGAGTCCACGCCCTCCCACCTCTTCTTCTGGCCATGCCCAACACCAGGATCATAGAATCCTAGAGTTGGAAGAGACCCCAAGGGCCATCCAGTCCAACCCCCTGCCAAGCAGGAAACACCATCAAAGCATTCCTGACAGGTGGCTGTCAAGCCTCTGCTTAAAGACCTCCAAAGAAGGAGACTCCACCACACTCCTTGGTAGCAAATTCCACTGTCCAACAGCTCTTACTGTCAGGAAGTTCTTCCTAATGTTTAGGTGGAATCTTCTTTCTTCTAAGTTTGAATCCATTGCCCCGTGTCCGCTTCTCTGGAGCGGCAGAAAACAACCTTTCTCCCTCCTCTATATGACATCCTTTGATATATTTGAACATGGCTATCATATCACCCCTTAAGCTTCTCTTCTCCAGGCTAAACATACCCAGCTCCCTAAGCCGTTCCTCCTAAGGCATTGTTTCCAGGCCTTGGACCATTTTGGTTGCCCTCCTCTGGACACGTTCCAGCTTGTCGGTATCCTTCTGGAACTGTGGTGTGGCCCCTGACATATTTCCGCAAGGGAATGTGGTTCTCTGCGGGGGACACACACACACACAAGTTTCTGCCACGGACTGGTTTAGCACAGAGGAATGGTGGGAGGCACCAGCTAGGGAACCCCCTAGGGAACCGCCAAAGGAAGACTGATCCGAGCCCAGGGAGGAGTGGAGGGGCAACGATGAGTGGTCAGAAGGAGAAGACTGAGAGGAGGAGGTGTCGGAATCTGAAGAGGCAACAGGGTTTAGTGAGCAGGAAGAGTCTGTGGCAGAGAGCAGTCCAGAATCAGAGGCAGGAGAGGAGGGGGAACCAGGAGACAGAGAAGAGTCCACCTTTAGCAACGGGTGTCTTCTCTTTCTGCTGCAACCAGCTCTTCTCCCCCCTGGCCTCACAGAATCAGGAGAGGCATGAAAAGAGTGGAAGAGAAGTTAGCATCATGCAGGCGTAGTCTCCGATTGCTGGGGGGAGGGAAGTTAGGGAGCTGTGGGAAGGTGGGAGCCTTCAGTCTTGGCAGCTGATCCACGTGGGCAAGACCTGCCAGGCAGGCGAGAAAACAGAAAATCGAAATTGGCCTGCCCCCTGAGCCTCGTTGGTTTTGGCGCCAGGTCTTGGCTAACTCTCTTTTCCTAAATGACTTCTGCCAGGGAGAGCTGAAACATGCGCCAGCACTGCCTCTGCCGCCTGGGGCCATTACTTCAACGGCTCCGAAATTCCGCTGATTCCGGGTTCGCCGTGTGGGGGCAAGGCCGGCTACTGCGACAAATTCCACATCTGCCGATTCGTCGATGAGGACGGGCCCGTCGCTCGGGTGAAAAACTTCATCCTGGACTTCATCGAGATGGAAGACGTCGCCACCTGGATGAAGGTGAGGCGCCGTTTTCAGAGACCCCCCCCCCCCCGTGGCTCGGTGGGAAGATAGCTCCGTCAGTAGAGCATGGGACTCTGAAGCTGAGGGTTGTGGGTTCGAGCCCCACGTTGGCCAATTGATGCTTGGCAGGGGGTTGGACCAGATGTCCCTCAGGGTCCCTTTCAACTCTACAATCCTATGCAGTAAGAGTCCCAGGTTCAATCTCCAGTATCTTCCAACTCCATATAGACTTGGAAGGGACCCCCAAGGGTCATCTAGCCCAACCCCGCTGCAACACAGGAGGGAGGTGATGGCAAAGACCCATGCCCGAGACCCATAGCGAGAAAGGGGGCTCATGAAAATCAGAGGCCCCTCCTGGTTGTGGTTCAGTGATGGAGGGCATCCTTTTTTTTGAGGATTCAATCTATCTCTGGTTAGAAGGAGTGAGGAACCCGCCTCTGACACCCAACTTTCAGATTTTGACCCTGGCTGGGAGAACACGGCCGTCTGGATTTGGAATCCACGACCTGCTGGCTTATCAGTGCCCCCCCCCTTCTCTCCGCAGACACGCTGGTGGGGTATCCTTCTGATGGTTTTGACTTTGGCTGCAATGATGGCAGCAACCATCTTCCTCTTTGGGAGGACGGTCGACACCGAAACAGGTACTTTGGGGGAAAGGTCCATATCAGCGACTTTTTAAACGCCCCCCCCCCGCCCCGCTCCGTGGCCTGTCTTGCCTGTGTTGCAGTGTAAGAACCCTTTCGAGATCTTTACCGACCGTGGGCAAGGTAAGGTGAGGCGAGCTGCAAAATTCGGAGACGTTCTCAGCATTCCAACCGAGGAGTGTATTTCGGTTTGGCTATTTCAAATGAGAACTTTTAAAAAATAATAATAACCATGCTGCTGTATCCAAGTAAGCTCTACTCAAAGTAAAGGTAAAGGGACTCCTGACCATTAGGTCCAGTCGTGTCCGACTCTGGGGTAGCGGCGCTCATCTCGCGTTACTGGACGAGGGAGCCGGCGTCCAGCTTCCGGGTCATGTGGCCAGCATGACAAAGCCGCTTCTGACGATCCAGAGCAGTGCATGGAAACGCCGTTTACCTTCCTGCCTGAGTGGTATCTATTTATCTACTTGCACTTTGACGTGCTTTCAAACTGCTAGGTGGGCAGGAGCAGGGACCGAGCAACGGGCGCTCACCCCATCGCGGGGATTCAAACCACCGACCTTCCGATCGGCAAGCCCTAGGCTCAGTGGTTTAGACCACAGCGCTACCCGCGTCTCTTATGCACTTCCTGATGTCTCTCTGTCTCTCCTTTCTCTCTCTCTCTCTTTGATTTTAGACTGGTCATTGGCCATAACAATAAAGATTTGCTTTGCTTTGCAAAATCCCTGATGTGTGTGTGCAGTTTTGACAAATATACACATTTTTGGCAAAGCTGCAAATAAATAAATAAATGGGTATATTTGTCAAAACTGCACACACACACACACAAATGCATTTATTAGGAGAAATTTGCACTAGAATGCTGATCAGCAAGCCCTAGGCTCTGTGGTTTAACCGATTTAATTAAGAACCCATTTAAATTAATAGACCTAAGCTAGTCATATCCATTAATTTCTGTGGGGCTACTCTACGTAGTAGCACATGCAAAACATGGCTTGCTTTGGATGACAGCTTCTGAATTCTGAAAAACCCAGGCAGCACACACCTCTCTGTTCCCCCCCCCCTTAAGAGAGAGAAGCTGAGTGTTCCCCCCCCCCCAATTTCCTGTAGATGAGAGAGCGACGAGGGATTCCGATAAGAAGATTTCTCTCAACCAGCACCCAGAGATCCAGCACGCTTTCTTCTACTGGGAACATGAGGAGATCTACATCGAATCCTTGCGGCAGGAGTACGAAACCATTATATAGACCCCACTCCTTCAACAGGCAGTCCGCGGGGCTGCAGCTTCTCATAGAATCCTGGAGTTGGAAGGGACCCCGAGGGTCATCTAGTCCAACCCCCTGCAACGCAGGAATCTCAGCTGAAGCATCCCTGACAGATGGCTTGATGGAACTTAGTTATTAATTCTAATTAATGTTATTCTTTCTTTCTTTTTACTTTAATAGGACGTTATAAGATAAAGTGATGGTATGTTGTTACAGCTGGAAACAAAATTTCTTTATATTTTCGCTTGTATAAAATGATTAAAAACTTTAAACTTTGCTTCAAAATGCGAGTTTTGGGCTTTTTTAAAGTGTATTTCAAACAAATCTCAATTTACCAAGCTAATCATCAACCAGTCATAAAAATAATTGCAGATTTGGACTCCTCATGTGCAATAACATATTTTTAGACCCCCTCATTGAGCAAATTCACAAAAGAAAATTTTTCGCCGTTAAATGACACGCCCTAATGGCCATCAAGAAGGCTGATCGCCCGAAGAATTGATGCTTTTGAATTATGGTGCTGGAGGAGACTCTTGAGAGTCCCACAGACTGCAAGAAGATCAAACCTATCCATTCTCAAAGAAATCAGCCCTGAGTGCTCACTGGAAGGACAGATCCTGAAGTTGAGGCTCCAGTACCTTGGCCACCTCATGAGAAGACTCCCTGGAAAAGACCCTGATGTTGGGAAAGATGGAGGGCACAAGGAGAAGGGGACGACAGAGGATGAGATGGTTGGACAGTGTTCTTGAAGCGACTAGCATGAGTTTGGCCAAACTGCGGGAGGCAGTGGAGGATAGGTGTGCCTGGCGTGCTCTGGTCCATGGGGTCACAAAGAGTCGGACACGACTGAACGTCTGAACAACAACAAAATGGCCATCCAACCTCTGCTTAAAAACCTCCAAGGAAGGAGAGTCCACCACCTCTCGTGGGGTTCCGTTCCATTGTTGGGACAGCTCATACTCTCAGTTTTTCCTGATGTTCAGTCAGAATCTCCTTTCTTGTAATTTGAAGTCACGGGTTCGAGTCCTACCCTCCAGAGCAGGAGAAAACAAGCTTGCTCCATCATCCGTGTGACAGACCTTGAGATATCTGAAGATGGCTCTCATATCTCCTCCGAGTCTCCTCTTCTCCAGGCTGAGCATACCCAGATCCT
Source organism: Lacerta agilis (assembly GCF_009819535.1). NCBI lineage: Eukaryota > Metazoa > Chordata > Lepidosauria > Squamata > Lacertidae > Lacerta > Lacerta agilis. The sequence goes on along the minus strand of NC_046329.1, from coordinate 3,537,557 downwards.
TCAACCGTTCCTCATCAGGCTTCCTTTCCAGACCCCAGATCACCTCTGTCACCCTCCTCTGCACACCTTCCGGCTTGTCAACATCCTTCTTAAATTGTGGTGCCCAGAACTGGACACAGTATTCCAGGTTTGGTCTGACCAAGGCAGAAAAGGAGCGGGACTATTACTTCCCTTGATCCGGACTCTAGACTTCTGTTGAGGCAGCCTAGAATAGTTTTAGCCTTTTTTGCTGCTGCATCACACGGTTGGCTCGTGTTAGGCCTGTGACCTACTGAGACCCCTAGATCCTTTTCACATGCACTGGTGTCACCCATCTTATATTTGTGAAGCAAGCTTAGATTTGTTCTTCCTTAGTGTAGACCAGGGGTGGCCAACTCCGAAGAGACTGCGATCTACTCACAGAGTTTAAAACTGGCAGTGACCTACGCCCTTTTGGGGGGTTCAGGTCAAAGTTGTTGAGATTTTTTTAGGAAGGCCCATTTTTAGGGGTTCACGTCAGAGTTGTTGCCCAGGTGCAGTTGGGACTACTGCAATGCGCTCTACATGGGGCTACCTTTGAAGGTGACTTGGAAAATACAACTAATCCAGCTAGACTGGTGACTGGGAGCGGCCGCTGAGACCACAGAACACCGGTCCTGAAAGACCTACACTGGCTCTCAGGATGTTTCCATGCACAATTGTTGGTGCTGACCTTGAAAGCCCTAAACGGCCTCGGCCCTGTAGACCTGAAGGAGCGTCTCCACCCCTGTCGTTCAGCCTGGACACTGAGGTCCAGCTCCAAGGGCCTTCTGGTGGTTCCCTCCCCGGGGGGAGTGAGGTTACAGGGAACCAGGCAGAGGGCCTTCTCGGTGGTGGCGCCCGCCCTGCAGAACGCCCTCCCATCAGATGTCAAGGAAATAAACAACTACAGAGTTTGGATTTGATACCCCGCTTTATCTCTACCCGAAGGAGTCTCAAAGCGGCTAACATTCTCCTTTCCCTTCCTCCCCCACAACAAACACTCTGTGAGGTGAGTGGGGCTGAGAGACTTCAAAGAAGTGTCACTAGCCCAAGGTCACCCAGCAGCTGCATGTGGAAGAGCGGAGACGCGAACCCGGTTCACCAGATTACAAGTCTACTATCCAACTTTTAGAAGACACCTGAAGGCGGCCCTGTTTAGGGAAGTTTTTATTGTTTGACGTTTTATCGTGCTTTTCATATTCTGCTGGGAGCCGCCCAGAGTGGCCGGGGAAACCCAGCCAGATGGGCGGGGTATAAATAATAAATTATTCTTATTCTTATTATAAAGTCTTTTATTGCAGCCCTTGAGAAACAGGGGCCAGACTCTGATACTGAAGAGCTCCCCATTAAAGGCGGCAAGAGGGGGCCTTATCAGAGAGACTTCATTTGACGAGGTCCTTCATGTACTTCCATCCACTCTGGGTATATTCACAGGCCCTGGTAGGGGCTACGGAGAGAGCGCTGATTGTCGTCCGAACCCCTGCAGAAAACAACAACAAGAGCGACAAGAAACTAAGAAGCGAGAAACTGCAATGGAAAGTTGCAGCATGTCTGAAGTAAAAATGTTTGTTGATTGGATGTTGGAGAAGAGGAGGAGGGGCTAGGAGCTGCTCATTGGCTGGACATAGGTAGTTGAGCTGTTTGTTGCTTGGATGGAGAAGAGGAGGAGGGGCTAGGAGCTGCTCATTGGCTGGCACAAATTCACCATTTTAGGTGGGTTAGGTGTATTTTTTCTGCGATCCACCTGGCTAAGAACCTTCCCCTATACCCACGGAACGTTGTGTGACATTTTGAGCGCAACCGGTCCAGCGGTTTAGGAGAAAGGCTGTCACGAACAAACACCCACCCCTTTTACATTTATATATATATATAGATGCACCTTTGGGTTATTTGTGGGGCATAGGAATTCGTTCATTTATTATTATTATTTTCAAAATAAAAGTCCGGCCCCCCACACCACAAGGTCTGAGGGACAGTGGACCAGCCCCCTGCTGAAAAAATTTGCTGATCCCTGATTTACACTTTTGGGGCAGAATCTAAGGGGAAATTTTTACCATTGCAGAGGCCCGACAAGGCTTTTTTTTCATCTGCTACAGTCGGGGGGGACGGACACACACACACGTTGGCATTTTGAAAGGTGTCACAGCGGACCAAAACGCAAGCCAATCTCCTCCGCAGTAATGTTTCTGAGCACGACTCTTCTTATGATTGACGGTCAAGAAATCCTCCAATATGTCGAAAACAGCCCGGGGAGAAGGACATAATAGGAACTGGCACACGGCAGGGGTTGAATTAAAAAGCCTTACCTGAGTTCCAGTAGCTGCAGAGAGAGAATTCAGTCTTTGGGACGGCCGGAAGCTGGAGGGATGAAGAACACAAGCAAAGCATATGAAAAAGGCTGGTGGCGCTTTGGAAAAAACAGCTTGCATTGCAAAAGGTTCTGGGTTCAAGACCTAGAAATCTCTGTTTAGGGCAGGTGTGGGGAACCTGTCAGCTGTCAGATTCTACTGGATTCCACCAGCCCCCCAAGAGCATTCGTGCAACGGTCAGGGATAAAATAAAATAAATAGAATAAACATGTCATAAAGGTAAAGGGACCCCTGACCATTAGGTACAGTCACGGACGACTCTGGGGTTGCGGCGGTCATCTCGCTTTACTGGCCAAGGGAGCCGGCGTACAGCTTCCGGGTCATGTGGCCAGCATGACTAAGCCGCTTCTGGCGAACCAGAGCAGCTCACGGAAACGCCGTTTACCTTCCCGCCAGAGCGGTACCTATTTATCTACTTGCACTTTGACGTGCTTTCGAACTGCTAGGTTGGCAGGAGCAGGGACCGAACAACAGGAGCTCACCCCGTCACAGGGATTTGAACCGCCGACCTTCAGATCAGCAAGCCCTAGGCTCTGTGGTTTAACCCACAGCACCACCCGGGTCCCTCCATATGCTTGTGATACCGCCTGCTAATGAAGCTGTTTTAAATGTGCATTTTATACCTGACTTACCAGTACTTCAGTAGGGTTTTCTTTTGAAACGTTTATAAAGATCTTTAAAAAAAAAAAAAACTTTGCTGGGTTAAATGCATATTCTGCAGTTGGCCTCCTCTGTCACGCTTCCTTTTGAAATCTTCAGAATATTTTAGTTTTCAGTTGATTACTTTGAATACGTATTTTATGTTTCAGTCAGCCACCCAATCTCAAACAGCTCCTCACCCACAATAATACAACAACAGGACTCAACATGGACACTGGTACCAGAGCCTGCAATAAACCCAGATGCCAACTTTGCTGCCACATAAACCCGGACAACACCATTACTGGTCCCAACAACATCAAACATACCATCTCAGGACTATTTAATTGCTCATCTTCCAACATTGCGTATGCAATCAAATGCCAACAGTGCCCTTCAGCTCTCTATATTGGACAAACAGGCCACACCCTACGCCAAAGGATAAATGGACATAAATCTGATGTCAGGAATCACAAGACAGAGAAACCAGTAGGAGAACACTTCAATCTCCCAGGACATTCTATAAAAGATCTCAAAGTAGCTGTCTTAATACAAAGGAATTTCAGGAATAGACTGGAAAGAGAAGTGGCTGAATTGCAACTAATCACCAAACTTAAAACCATGGAGAAACCTGGTCTGAACAAAGACATTGGATTCTTATCTCATTATACATAACAAAGCTATCTTTAGCCATCTCACCCCTTGCCTTTCCCTGCAAGACTAATTGCAGCCGTTAAGAGTCGTCAACAGGTTTTCCACACCTATCAGCTGATCACCCATTCCCACCACCCTTCTGAGTAATACCCCTCCCCACCCTCTCACTATATATAAGGGTCTGGTGACTTCTGTTTCAGTGTATCTGAATAAGTGTGCATGCACACGAAAGCTCATACCAAGAACAAACTCAGTTGGTCTCTAAGGTGCTACTGGAAAGAATTTTCTATTTTGTTTATTTTATGTTTGACTTCCTTCAGTAATGTTTCGATTCTGGATTGGTTCATTTGATGTTTTAACGTGTCGCGAACCACTCTGAGATTTTTCTTCTTAAAAATATGAAGCATTATAGAAGTGAAATCAAGAAGAAGAAGAAGAAGAAGAAGAAGTGTGTGGCTGCATCAGCAGTTCTTGGCCTCAGTGACATTAGCCCCATAGAGCAAGAGAAAGGGGGAAATTGTGTGTGGGGGCGAGAGAGATCATGGGCTGATCTATGTTGGCACTGCCTAAAAGCAGCACCCTATTCAGGTTTAATCTTTAAAGAAAAGTGACCAATCAGGCGACAGCAAAAACTGCAAAGTTTTTAGCAGAGGCAATCAGAATAAGATCTATTATCTGGTTACAGGTAGGTAGCCGTGTCGGTCTGCCGTAGTCGAAACAAAATAAAAAAATTCTTTCCAGTAGCACCTTAGAGACCAACTAATTTTGTTATTGGTATGAGCTTTTGTGTGCATGCAACCTGCAGCGAACGCAACACGAGGTATGACTATAATAGATGAATTCCTTCCAGTGGCACCTCAGAGACCCAACTAAGTTTGTTCTTGGTATGAGCTTTCGTGTGCATGCACACTTCTTCAGATACACTGAAACTGAAGTCACCAGACCCTTAAATATATAGTGAGAGTGTGGAGAGGGGTAACTATTACTCAGAAGGGTACATACTAAAATTCAATAAATAATAATAATACTCAAGAGGTCTGGGAAACCATAGTGCAGACAAAAACTCCCGTGAGCTCTTACCTTCCAGCCAAAATATTTCGCCCATTCTTCCACAGCTGGAGGGAGCGCTTCTTGGGCTTTTCGGAGGGCTTGGGCCCCCTCGTCGCCCCCGCTCAGCAAACCTTGGCTGTAAACCACGTAGATGGCCCCCCCGGCCAGGCTGCCTTTGACCAGGAACCTGAGCAGAAAAATCATAGGATCACAGAATTGTAATAATAATAATAATAATAATAATAATAATAAATAATAAATAATAATTTTATTTGTATCCTGCCCTCCCTGGCCAAGGCCGGGCTCAGAGCGGCTAACATCATACAGGTGAAACTCGAAAAATTGGAATATCGTGGAAAGGTTCGTTTCTTTCAGTAATTCAACTTAAAAGGTGAAACTAATATATGAGATAGACTCATGACATGCAAAGAGAGATATGTCAAGCCTTTGCTTGTTATAATTGTGATGATTATGGCATCCGGCTGATGAGAACCCCAAATTAACAATTTCAACTTTGGGGTTTTCATCAGCTGTGCGCCATAATCATCACAATTATAACAAGCAAAGGCTTGACATATCTCGCTTCGCGTGTCATGAGTCTATCTCGTATATTAAACACCAGTAGATAATGAAAACAATTGCTTACGTAAATGGACTTTTCCACGATATTCTAATTTTTCGAGTTTCACCTGTAAAAACAACACAGTATGCATAAAAACAGACATCAATTAATTAATTGAAGGGATCCCGAGGGTCATCCATCCCGACCCCGTGCAGTGCCCAATGCAGGGCTCGAACCCACAACCCATCGCTCTACCTACTGATCTCAGGAAAGGGAAGAGACTGGCAAAAGGCATATAAAGGATTTCGCAGTTGCAACCAGAAGACAGTTCAGCCTCGCAGAAGGCACATTTTGAGGGAGCCAGTCTCTCGCTTTCTCTCTCGTCTATAGCCGTAGTCTGTCTACCTTGCCAGGGTCCTTGTGAGGACAAAGTATGCCAAAGTCTCACACCTCCAGAGGACATAAAATATGAGAAATATACCACTTTGCATGGAAGAGCCAGTTAAGATCAGAAGCAGTGCAAGAGGATTCTTGTGTCAAGTTAATAATATCTGCATGCACACGAAAGCTCATACCAAGAACAAACTTAGTTGGTCTCTAAGGTGCTACTGGAAGGAATTTTTTTATTTTTTATTTTTAAGTTAATGAGTTATTGGTTTGGGGTTTTTCTTTTTTTGTTCTGCATTTTGTGGTCTCCTTTTGTGTTTTTATGCCGCAAACCCGCCCAGCATAGCAGTACTGTATAGAAATTTAATACATAATAATAATAATAATAAAAACTTGCTTCCTCAGAGGGAGGGGATGAACTCCGCATATGCTCAGAGGCACCAAAGAATTCGTTAACAAAGGGCAGCAAGATGTCACAAGCAACTTGTGTTGGTCATGGGACAGGCAGAATCCCAACAGGTAAAGCTTCCACCTCTTCTGCAGCCCATAGACACAATGAGAGGGGCTGATATTTGGGGGGGGGGTTGTGTTAATAGGCAGAGGGCAGCCCTGGAAAGATGGGGGGGCGGGTGCAAATAAGCCCCCCAAATCATGAGCGTAGCCAAGGGGGGGGGCAGAAATCAAGAAAAATACATAGTAAAATGAGGTTCTGCCCCCCCCCAACAAAAATCCTGCCCCCAAATTACCAAGCTTCTGTACAATACTCAGAACAGGTGGCAGTTGAATTAATATTAGTATTTGGCAATTAAATGGGAGGTGGAAAGGACTGTTTGGATCCAACAGATTACGCTGGAAAGAGCTCACAGAGATATATTTTGCAAAATGAGATATATTTTGCAAAATGCGATGTGTTTTGTTATGAGGATCTGCTTTGGGGGGGGGGGAGGCGAGATCAGCACCAACATTATTAACCAAAGAAGAATCAGAAGAATCTTTCTTTGCATCAGCCCCTAGCCATAGCAACCAAAAGAAGGAATAAAAGCTGTTTTAATATATCTGGGCACCAGCACTTTATTTTAAAATGCTCATTTCAGCTCAGGACATTGTGCCAAAATAAAATGGGGGTGGAACAGAAGGGTGTTCCTTTTCTTTTTTGCTGCTGGGATTTGCAAAGTCTCCAAAAATAATAACCAGGAGGCATTTTTAACGCCTCCCCATTTAACGCGAGGAGAAAAAGAAATACTGCACACAAAGAAATCCAGAAGGCCCGCCCGCCCGACTCACTTGACAATGGGGAAGATGCGGGGAGCCATGACTGGGCGACGTCTCCGCGCGGCGGCGCAAGGGCAGCTCGGCGCCCGGCCGCGCCGTTTCCAGAGAACCAGCCAGCGAGCGACGCGAGAGAGACGAGTCTCGCGGGACTTTTCGGGAATTGTAGTCCGAAGGCGGGCGAGTCACATGCCTTCCCGCTGAAAGTCCGCTCTACCCGTGCGATTCGTTGGTTGCACCTCCAACACAAGTTGGTTTAAAGGAGGTTTAACGTTTAAAGGTTTAAAGGGGGTTTCTTGTTTAAAGGCAACTTTCTGCGAAAGGGAGAGAAAGGCGCTTGACAGCCTCTGTGTTTTGTCTTTCTTTCTTTCTTTCTTTCTTTCTTTCTTTCTTTCTTCCTTCTTTCCTTCCTTCCTTCCTTCCTTCCTTCTTTCTTTCTTTCTTTCTTTCTTTCTTTCTTTCTTTCTTTCTTTCTTTCTTTCTTTCTTTCTTTCTTTCTTTCTTTCTTTCTTTCTTTCTTTCTTTCTTTCTTTCTTTCTTTCTTTCTAAAAAAGAATATTTATTCGGGCGTGACTCCCAAACATAAGCATTTGCCCATTTTTTATTTTGCAGATTTAGTGTGTGTGTGTGTATGTGGGGTGTTGTGTGTGTGTGTATGCTTGTTTTATCAGCTTAGTATCACCTGCCCTGGAGCAGCTCTCCAGGTTTTTTTCTCCTCCTGAGCAGGATCCCTTGCAGCTGGCGGTGAGGATCACGCTGCAACATTTCGTTGCAGTTCCCACTCATTGGAAGAAGTCCCTACCAGAGAAGAATGGGATGTCAATTTGATGGACTATGCCGAAATGGCCAAAATGACCAGAAGAATCAGAAACCGGGAAGACCAAAAATCTTAACCGTAATAAGGAATGGGGAAATTTTTATAACTTGTCTTTAAAAAAACCCCATTGCAAACAGTTAAAAATTGTTAGCAGGATTGGAATATCACTTGTAGTTTAATGGTGAATTTTAGACACGATGGAGAGGTAGAAGATTTCGGATCATCGTAAAAGATGAAGGAGGAAATGATTACCACAAACTTGACATGAGTCAACAGTGTGATGCAGCAGCTAAAAAAGCCAATGCAATTCTGGGCTGCATCAATAGGAGTATAGCGTCTAGATCAAGGGAAGTAATAGTACCACTGTATTCCGCTCTGGTCAGACCTCACCTGGAATACTGTGTCCAGTTCTGGGCACCACAGTTCAAGAAGGATACTGACAAGCTGGAACGTGTCCAGAGGAGGGCAACCAAAATGGTCCAAGGCCTGAAAATGATGCCTTAGGAGGAACGGCTTAGGGAGCTGGGTATGTTTAGCCTGGAGAAGAGAAGGTTAAGGGGTGATAGGATAGCCATGTTCAAATATATCAAAGGATGTCATATAGAGGAGGGAGAAAGGTTGTTTTCTGCCGCTCCAGAGAAGCGGACACGGGGCAATGGATTCAAACTACAAGAAAGAAGATTCCACCTAAACGTTAGGAAGAACTTCCTGGCAGTAAGAGCTGTTTGACAGTGGAATTTGCTGCCAAGGAGTGTGGTGGAGTCTCCTTTTTTGGAGGTCTTTAAGCGGAGGCTTGACAGCCGTCTGTCAGGAATGCTTTGATGGTGTTTCCTGCTTGGCAGGGGGTTGGACTGGATGGCCCTTGGGGTCTCTTCCAACTCTGTGATTCTATGATTAACCCACAAAGGGGAAGAGGGAAGCCCAGGAGATTCTTCGGAATCTTATTTTTATGTTGTATGTTCGATGTGTGACTGTAAAATTTTAATTTAAAAAACAAACAAATAAATAATATATAAGGGATGCGGGTGGTGCTGTGGTCTAAACCACTGAGCCTCTTGGGCTTGCCAATTGGAAAGGTCAGCAGTTCGAATCCCTGTGACGGAGTTGTTCGGTCCCAGCTCCTGCCCACCTAGCAGTTTGAAAGCACGTAAAAGTGCAAGTAGATAAATAGGTACCGCTTCGGCGGGAAGGTAAACTGCGTTTCCGTGCGCTGCTCTGGTTCCGCCAGAAGCGGCTTAGTCATGCTGGCCACATGACCCGGAAAAACTGTCTGCGGACAAACGCCGGCTCCCTTGGCCAGTAAAGCGAGATGAGCGCCGCAACCCCAGTGTCATCCGTGACTGGACCTAACGGCCAGGGGTACCTTTACCTTTACCTATAAATATAAAAGAAAAAGCCACTTACCAAATAAAATAATCTGAACAGGCCTGTGTTTCAGGGAAGGTCCAAGACAGGCATCCCCAACCTTTGGCCCTCCAGGTGTTTCGGACTACAATCATCCCTGACCACTGGTCCTGTTAGCTAGGGATCATGGGAGTTGTAGGCCAAAACATCTGGAGGGCCGCAGGTTAGGGGTGCCTGGTGCAAGGTGACCCACCACACCCCAAATGGTCAGGTCACTTGGGCTGTCAACCCTCCCTGCTGTTTCCCAATGCTGTAATAAGGGAATTTCCTGCAAAAAAAAGGGAAAGGTTGATAGCTACTTGGGTCTCTGGGGTGGTCGGTCCCAGGGCAGGGGGCCAAAGAAGAAGAAGAATTTGGATTTGATATCCCGCTTTATCACTACCCGAAGGAGTCTCCAAGCGGCTCACATTCTCCTTTCCCTTCCTCCCCCACAACAAACCCTCTGTGAGGTGAGTGGGGCCGAGAGACTTCAGAGAAGTGGGACTAGCCCAAGGTCACCCAGCAGCTGCATGTGGAGGAGCGGAGACTCGAACCCGGTTCCCCAGATTATGAGTCTGCCGCTCTTAACCACTACACCACACTGGCTCTCAAGAGACACGACAGTTCAGCTAGCAGGGCGCCGATTCAAACGCTGAGCCCGAGAGGTGGATGGAGCGGCTTGGAGCCCCCATCCCACAATTTTAATGAGTCCCCCGTCCTGTTGTAAACAGAAATCTGCCCTTATTCCCTTATGGGGTACCCAAGAGCCCTCATAGAGTCCTTTGTAGGTTCTCCATCGGTAGGAGAGAATAACAGAGGCCAACCAGAGAATATTGAGAAGCAAAGCAGCTAGTAAGCCTGATCTTTATTAAAGCTAAATAAAAAATAAAAAAATTCCTTCCAGCAGCACCTTAGAGACCAACGTAAGTTTGTTCTTGGTATGAGCTTTCGTGTGCATGCACACTTCTTCAGATATTTATTAAAAGCTGTTGCAACAGGGTGCTCCCCTCACACACAGGAGTTTGGAGGAGGACCCAGAACCAAGGTGTGCCTGCCTTTATATAGACATTAAAATTGCCTGCCCTGCCCTGGAGTCCAAGACCACCCCCAGGAAACATCATACGTACATCACAGAAGAGGCAGAAATCTACAGAAATATGACTGCGTTGTTTATCTCCTGTCTGCCAGGTTATCTTGAATACTGTAATGCCTTATCACAGGGGTGGCCAACTCCCAAGAGATTGCGATCTACTCACAGAGTTAAAAACTGGCAGTGATCTACTCCTTTTTTGGGGGTCCAAGTCAAAATTGTTGAGCTTTTTTTGGAAGACCCATTTGGGGGGGGGGGGTTCGGGTCAAATTTGTTGAGTTTTTTCAGGGAGGAGGTAAAATGTTGAGCTTTTTTTTAGGGGAGCCACAGTTGTTCAGCTTCTTTGGGGGGAGCCGATGATCTACCAGTGATCTACCACAGACGTCCAGTGATCTACCGGTAGATCATGATCTGCCTGTTGGACGTGCCTGCCTTATCAGATTGCCTTTTCTGGGTAGCCTGGCCATTCCTTTTGAGATGCTAAATAGTTCCTGAATGTCTTACGCACATTGATATCTGAAGAAGTGTGCATGCACACGAAAGCTCATACCAAGAACTAACTTAGTTGGTCTCTAAGGTGCTACTGGAAGGAAATTTTTTTATTTTATTTTGTTTTGACTATGGCAGACCAACACGGCTACCTACCTGTAACTGGCACATTGATAGTGTGCTCAGCTTAACAGACACTTGCCAGACTTTATTTGCAGGGAGGTGTACCGTATATACTCGAGTATAAGTTGACCCAAATATAAGCCGAGGCACCTAATTTCCCCACAAAAATGTGGGAAAGCTTATTGACTCAAGTATAAGCCGGTTCGCCTTTGCCACTGTGGTAGAGGAGGAACGAGCAGCCCAAAGCAGCCCTTTGGGCTGCTCCTTCCTCTTCCTCCTTTGCTGCTGTGGAGCTCACCCCGTCGCAGGGTTTCGAACCGCCATTCTTCTGATCAGCAAGCCCTAGGGCTCTGTGGTTTAACCCACAGTGCAATGTTCCCTTGTGTTATACAGAGAAGGCTGGGGTCCTGTCCTGTTTAAGCAGGAGCCAGGGAAAGTGAGCATCTGTGGGGTTTTAATACTTCCTTAACTGATAGGCTTTCTGCCTTCTGGGGTCTAAAGTTTGCATTTATGTGAGCAGTTCAGGAATGGAACAAGCTGCCTGGGGAGAGTAAAGAACCACCGTTCTTGTACACTCCTTAAGGAATGGTTGACTTGAGTATAAGCCGAGGGCAGCTTTTAAAGCACAAAAAGTGTGCTGAAAAACTAGGCTTATACTCAAGTATATACAGTAAGTCCCTACAGTCCAAAGACAAGGGGAAAGCTTTTCCCATTTCCTTCCTCCTTTGAGGTCAATATTTGAGGTCAATTTGGAAGAGTCTAAATGGCTTTGGGATTGTTCTCCTGCACTGTTTCAGACACGTGGTTTATATACTTATGTATGTGTTTGCTTGTACGTTTATGAACATTTATTATATATATAAGAACTTAAAAATTTTTATTTCACCCCAAAGCCGTATAAGATCGCTTCTGCCACCACCACCACCTCGTAGTGCCAGAATCCGGCCCGATTCACATGCAGCACAGCACAGAGACAAAAATCTCCGTGGAAGGAAGCTCCTCCAACGCTCTTCTAGAAGTTTCCGCTGGGAGGCCGGGATAGCGCATGGCTGCTGCCATCTTGTGGCCGTCAGGAATAGCAGCTAGAGCAATATCTTTAAAACTAGGGTTTTAAAAAAATACAGTATGTTGTTGTTGTTCAGTCGTTCAGTCGTGTCCGACTCTTCGTGACCCCATGGACCAGAGCACGCCAGGCACGCCTATCCTTCACTGCCTCTCGCAGTTTGGCCAAACTCATGTTAGTAGCTTCGAGAACACTGTCCAACCATCTCATCCTCTGTCGTCCCCTTCTCCTTGTGCCCTCCATCTTTCCCAACATCAAGGTCTTTTCCAGGGACTCTTCCCTTCTCATGAGGTGGCCAAAGTACTGGAGCCTCAGCTTCAGGATCTGTCCTTCCAGTGAGCACTCAGGGCTGATTTCCTTCAGAATGGATAGGTTTGATCTTCTCGCAGTCCATGGGACTCTCAAGAGTCTCCTCTATCACCATAATTCAAATACAGTATAGCTGTCAACTTTTCCCTTTTCTTGCAAGGAATCCTATTCGGAATAAGGGAATTTCCCTTAAAAAAGGGGGGGGGAGTTGACAGCTATGAAATACAGTACTATACATTTCACACACCTGACATTCACATTCATAACTCTCGGTTTGCGGCCCGCGAGTTTATTATTATTTCAAATTAGCACATTTGAAAGGAAGGCAGGTTCCTTCTCAGTCCTTTCCTCTGCACTTAAACAGCCCTTTTATAGGATCGGCTGCGATTATTTTTAGATGCCTTGGCGGCCCTCGTTTTATTAGGGAACATAGCCGTTTCCTGGCATTCTTCCCAATAATTGGTATGTTGGGATATGCAAATTGCAATTCGATGGCACCCACAAATCAAATTCCAATGCAATCCCATTGGGCACAGTGGGGAAACTTGCTCATTGTATTAGTTGTCTTCTAATAATTTTGCTCTGGTTTTATAGCAAAAAAGGGGGGGGGGGAGACTCCCAGATTGGCTTGCAAAGGTCATTGGCAAGGCAGCCCCTGCAGTCTAAAAGGCTTGTGGCCTTTTTTCTTTTTTAAAAAACACAACAGACAAGGAAAATGAGAGGAGGACAATTTCAACTTTGGGGTTTTCATCAGCTGTACGCCATAATCATCACAATTATAACAAGCAAAGGCTTGACATATCTCGCTTTGCATGTCATGAGTCTATCTCATATATTAAACTCCAGTAGCTAATGAAAACAATTGCTTACATAAACGGACTTTTCCACGATATTCTAATTTTTTCGAGTTTCACCTGTACATTTATCTAAGCTAGCCTGCCTTCTGAGACTGTACTGTAACTCAGGATGAAAAGCTGTGAGTAAACTATTTTTATACTTGTAAAGAGCACTGTGTTGTGTCTTTTCTTTTTAAGAGGGAAGAAGGGGAATATACCAGGAATATATATGTTATTCTGAGGCTTTAGCAAGCCTGTGCAACCGTTTTCTGCTGTGTTTTAGAAAGGGATTGCAACCCTGCTAAGTTTGGAGCTTGTTAACACAAGCTGGGATAGGATACCTTAAGCAATATATCCTCATCCACATTCCTAAGCATTCCCACACTTTTTTTTTTGGAAAAGTGAAAAAAAAGTTTTTAAAAATAAAGTTATTAAAAAAAAATTAAGAATATTTTCTCTTTTGTGTTCTCCTCTGTCGCACAGCCTTCGTCTGGGCCCCGAGCTGCTCTCTTGGAGCGCTAGCCGCCGTTCTCAGGTCAGGCCTGGGCTCGGCCACGTGTCCTTGCCCTCCCAGTGCTCTCCTACCTCTCATCCTCAGTGGCGCGGCAAGATCGGGGCTCGCCTCTTTTTTCTCCTTCTTCTTTCTCTCTCTCTCCCTTCTCCTCTCCTCCTCCTCCCTGCATCGGCCCCGGAATGCCGCTGGGCAGTCGGCTGGGTGGCCGGGTGCTCTCACTCCCGGCTCGATTTGGGTCGCGGGTGGAGGGCAGCGGTTCCCTCAGTTGACGCGGCGGGCATCCCCGGTGCCCCCTTGGCAGTGGCAATGGCAGCAGCGGTCTCAGCAGCCCGGAGCCAGCCTGGTATCACACAGTTGGCTCTGGCTGGCTTCAGGAGCTGCTCGCTGCCATGGCACCCGCCATTTTGCCTCGCCAGAAGTCCCCATATGATGTGTCTTGTGCCACTGAACCAATCACGCAACATTCATTCCCTACTAATAAATCTTGTTGTTGTTGTTCAGTCGTGTCCGCCTCTTGGTGACCCCATGGACCAGAGCACACCAGGCACGCCTATCCTCCACTGCCTCTTGCAGTTTGGCCAAACTCATGCCAGTCGCTTCGAGAACATTGTCCAACCATCTCATCCTCTGTCGTCCCCTTCTCCTTGTGCCCTCCATCTTTCCCAACATCAGGGTCTTTTCCAGGGAGGCTTCTCTTCTCATGAGGTGGCCAAAGTACTGGAGCCTCAGCTTCAGGATCTGTCCTTCCAGTGAGCACTCGGGGCTGATTTCTTTAAGGATGGAGAGGTTTGATCTTCTTGCAGTCCATGGGACTCTCAAGAGTCTCCTCCAGCACCATAATTCAAAAGCATCAATTCTAATAAATCTACAACACTTAAAATATAAATCCGGGGACATCAAATGAAATCCGGGGGAATTCCGGGGACGGATTTTGTCCAGGGGCAGATTTGTAAATCTGGGAACTGTCCCCGGGAAATGGGGACGTCTTGTAACCATAATTTAACCCCCTCTCCTCTGAAACATTTTCTTTGACCTCTTCTAAATCAAAACACATCAACACTCTCTCAAGAGGGGGAAAAAAAGTCTTTCACCTGAAGCAATCGAGACTCCAATGCGGTCACTATTTATTCAAATAAATTCCATTTGCTTAGGGTTTTTTTTTGTTTTTTTTATTATTCAATAAAAGTCATAAGTTTCTTAAGACCACAGCAAGTTGCTGAACACCCAAGTCTATTGGTATGATTTCACCTGCAAACATCAGAAATTCTTGCAGCAGTAATTGTCAATGGAAAAGTTGGTGGGTGGGGGGTGAACGGGGAGGGGAAAGGCTAGGATACTCCCCCCCCTCCCCTCTTATTTTCACACAGTACTCTCAAAATGTCCTTTTAAGGTGGAGAGAGGGAATGTGGCTGGCAGGTGGGAGTTACAGGTATATATTTATATTCATATATATATATTTAAATATATATATATATTTCTTTTTCAAGTTCAAAATTATGGTTCAGCCATCATGAAACCACTCCATAGCAGAAATAGAACGACATTGTACAAATCACATACGGAATTGATGGTTTTTAAGTATTAAAAAAACCTGTATTTACAGCTGTAAACGTGGACTTTAGAAAAAAAACAACAACTCACAAGTCATTCACACTGTCCCAAGCAACCCTCCATACGCTTCCTCTGTTCGGAGAGGGGCCACACACACACACAGACAGTGAACACCCCGCCCACAGCTCTCGAAAAGTGGTAGGCAATTCCTCCTCGATGAGATATAGCGACTTGAGATGTCAACCCTGCCTGGGATTTCCTCGGCTTTGTTGAAGTGGACCTGGGCAAATCCAGTGGGTTTTTTTTCCTGCAAACGCGCTCTTTGGTGGCTGACTTGGAAAACGGCGCCGGCTTTTTAATAACGCGGATAATTTCATTTCGGTGTTCTGCGTTTTGTTTTGTTTTTTTGCATCCGAAGCGCCTTGCGGGCATTATTTCTTCCTTAACAACAACCCTGTAAAGCGGGCCAGTATTAATTCCCTCTCTGCATGTTGCCCGTTGCAGATATCGGAGGGCGTAGAGAATACTGGTTCGCCAAGGCGAGATTGAGGTCCACAAATGACAGCGCAACCTTAGGCACCTCTCTACTCGGAAGTAAGTGACACTGAGGCCAGCGCAGTCCTCAAGAGGGAAGTGGGCAGAGGGCTGCAGCTGTTCAGCCCGACCCTATGCCTGTCCTCCTCAGGAGCAACACCCCACTGTGCTGCATGGGGGCTTACCTCTGAGTAGACCTGCAAAAGGTTGCACTGAAAGCCTCCAGTCCTAATATACTTCCTGGGGCGAAAAAGGCAGGGGTTCGTACTTAGAGAGGGCAGTTCTCTGCTAGAGGACTCTGTTGGCCAAAGTTTAGTTTGAAGGTGAAGAATCCTAAAAAGGGACAAAAAGGAGAATTTGCCCATCAACTGCTAGCAGCACCTGGTCTGCAGAAGGAGCTGCTACACACCTGGGACTCGGCTACACTCGACAAATGTATTTTATAAACATGTGACACCAGAGGCCGCTGTGGAGCAGCGATCTGTCACCAAAGGGATTTTGCACTGAGAACTTTTAATTTTCTATAGCGGTTTTTTTTTTTAAATCAGTGTAGATCCAGCCCCGGAATGGGATGCATTTCTGTTCGAACCAGAGCCATTACTTCTTGATTTGCATCTGGCCTTGTGCAAATTTGTGGGCAGTGGTGAAAATCCTAGTCGACGCCTAACAGGGCAGACCTCCCCGGGAGTAAGTCCCATTGAATCCAGCGAGTCGAGTGTTAGGATTGCAGCTTTTCTCTCCCTCGGGTGCTCTGCTGTACCAGATACTAAACCGGCGACCAGCTCTGGGTGCATGCCTGACAGGGCCCTGTAATTTAGCGGCCAAGCACCTGCTTTGCATGCAGAACGTTCTGAGTTCAAGTCCTGGCATCTCCACTGGGAGAGACCCCTCCCCGAAACCCTAGAGGGGTGCTGCAGGCCAGTGTAAACAATACCGACGTCCTGACTCGGTTTAAGGCAGTGTCCTATTTAAGTTGGCCTCCGAACGACGAGGACGAGTGTCGTACTTTTATTTCTATGGGAAGGTTGGTAGCATCTGTTCTCCAGGTAAGTGTTGTAAAGACTAGTGTCTGAAACCCTGGGGAGCCAGTGGATGGAACAGAGATCTGAGTCGGTGCAAGGCTGCTTCCTGTGCTCCTCTGCCCCCAAAAAGGGGGCAGAGATAAGTCCCTTTGGAATGGGTGTTTCCTGAAAAGCAAAAGAGGGAAGTTTGGTTTCTTGGCGGCAGAGAGAGGCAATTCCACTGGCAAAGCCTCTTGCCCCAGGAGTACATTATCCCAATTTTGCAGATGGAAAAACTGAGGCTGGGAGAGCAGAGATCTTGTCCACTGAGCAAGGGGACTTCACGGTTCCTCGGGCTCCTGACTGCTCTTCTGCCACCAGCCCCGAAAAATCAACGAGGCTGGGGGAAAGGTGCCCTAACTTGTATTTGCAATTTTGACCCCAAAATTGGGTTCTGTGTGGGGTGCAGAGACTTCGCAAGCGGCCTGAGGCATCGCACCGCCCCTCCCTTAGTTGTTGCTGTTTGCATAGGTAATTTTTTTGCAATGTTTAAAGCTGTTTTGCATATTTTGCTCCGAGGGGCGAGGAGGCAAAGCGGAAATCCTGAACTGGGCACTTTTTCCTAGAAGGAAACTCCAGCCAAAGCAAGGCGGGGGTGGGAGGGTTTACTTCCGAGGAAATGAACAGGCCCAGGATCGCTCTGCAAAGTGCTGTCTCTCCCACACAACCAAACTGTGCTGGAATTGGCTCCTGAGACTTTGCCAGGCCTTGTCCATGTCATCCCAAGAATACCTTGGAAACAACAGGGGCTAGAAACTTGCTTTGTTTCCTTTTTAAAAAAAAAGAAATTAAGATTCTCGAGAAGCCTAATCCTGAGGCTCAGCCTGCCCTCTGCAACCACCACAGAACCGTGCACTAGCCTGAGGCCTGCTTCTATTTGAAAAAGCCAACTTTTTTAAAAAAAAAAAAATCAAAATTAAAAAAAAGCTTTTAAATGCAGCTGCAATTTTTTAAATAAGGCTCTGACGGTAGAAAAGAAGGAAAGCTTCCCTCTTCCAAGTTATACACACCTCTCCCACGTACCATCTGTTCATCAGCAAGGGTGTGTGTTTAAAATGCTTTTTTATTTTAAATTTTTGGGGGTGGGGGTGGGGTGATTTTTTTTTATAAAACGAATTTGCTGGAATTTCAGAGGAGGCTGGCAAAGTGTGTGGAGCAAAACACTCTTGCCCAGACTTTATAAATACACAGGGGGGTGGGGAAGACTGTGACCCTCCAGAGGTTCAGTTCCAGGTGCCATCATCTTCAGCCAGCATGCCCAATGGGCGGGGCGAAGGGTGGCGACACCTGGCGAGCCAAAGTGTCTTCCACCCCTCTGTTACGCCACAAGTGCCACGCCTGGGCTGCAATCCTACGCACTCCTAACTTATTGCCCAATTCAATGGCATGTGCTCCTGGGGAGATGCCCTCAATTGGGGCACGCCAAGCGGGGGGAGCCAGGGAGAAAAGAGTTGCCTTGCTCTAATCAGCGCAGCTACGTGCTCTTCAACGAACATGGTGCTTTTCAGATGAGGGCTCTCTCATCTAGTTCAAATGAATCTGGAAGAATGGCAGATGAAGTTAATGGAATACATGGAACTTGCAGAACTGACCACTAGAATCCGAGACCAGAGGGAGGAGAAGGTGTCGCAGGATTGGAAAAAATTTAAGGATTATTTAGTTAAATTTGAGAAACTCAATATTTGAGCAGAATTAGGTAAAAGATCGGCTTTAGTATTTCAATGTTAGATAAGACTGCATAGAAGAAAATTTTTTATGAAAGATTTAATTGTTAAAGAATGTTTTAAGATATTGTGCTTAAGATATGTTTTATATTGGATTAACTATATTTAAGAGTATCAAGAAATTTGGTAAATGTTAAGGGAAAAAGATATAAAGCTACCTAAAACGTATATATGATTTGGAAGGCAGTGGAGGGAACAGGGGAAGTCCCCCCAGTAGAGAAGCTAGAAAATAGAAAAATACAAAGATAGGTGTTTATTAAGGTTGGTATGTTTTTTCTTTTCTTGTTGATATTGTTATTGTTATTGCTTTTAATGTGTTTTTGTGTTTATATATTGTGTGTCTATTGTGTTTATGTTTATGCTATGTCTTTTCTTTGTTACATTGGAAAATAATAAAAAATCTTTAAAAAAAACAACAAATGAATCTGGGGGTGGGGAGAAGGCTGTTGTTAATAGGCAGAGCGCATGTGTTTCGAACGCGGGACCCGGACGCACTCTCTGGAATGCTCGTGTTGTTGTTGTTTTTTACACAATCCCTTTTGCCCAGTTCTGGGAGCTGTTGCCCTTTTCACTTCCCCGTCCGGTGCATGCTATTTATTTAATTGATTTTTAAAAAAAAAATAAAAAATTAAAATTTATGCCTCCTGCTTGATTGGGAAAAGCAACAACAACAACAAGCCAAAACCGAACAGATCTCGAGGCATTTTTGGGAAGCTTAAGTCATGCCAACAAGTTGTGGGAAGGTGGGAGGGAATGTTGCTTTGACAGTCGTACCTCGGAAGTCGGACGGAATCCGTTCCGGAAGTCCGTTCGACTTCCAAAACGTTCGGAAACCAGAGCGCGGCTTCCGATTGGCTGCAGGAACTTCCTGCAGCCAATCGGAAGCCCCATCGGACGTTCGGGTTCCAAAGAACGTTCGCAAACCGGAACACTACTTCCGGGAGCCAAAACATCCAAGTATAAAAAGGATGTCATATAGAGGAGGGAGAAAGGTTGTTTTCTGCTGCTCCAGGGAAGCGGACACGGGGCAATGGATTCAAACTACAAGAAAGAAGATTCCACCTAAACATTAGGAAGAACTTCCTGACAGTAAGAGCTGTTGGACAGTGGGATTTGCTGCCTAGGAGTGTGGTGGAGTCTCCTTCTTTGGAGGTCTTGAAGCGGAGGCTTGACAGCCATCTGTCAGGAATGCTTTGATGGTGTTTCCTGCTTGGCAGGGGGTTGGACTGGATGGCCCTTGGGGTCTCTTCCAACTCTAGGATTCTAGGATTCTAAGTACCAAGGTGTTCGGGATCCAAGGTACGTTTTGTATATAGCTTCCCACAATGCTGCGGATGCCGTCCCATCACTGCAGGGCACTTTGGGGTTTGTGCAAAGCAGCTCCTCCTCCAATTAAATTTCCACACTCACACCCCAGGGATGTTACATTGGGGCAGGATTAAGGGGATCCCTCCCCCAAGGGTCACCTAGTCCTTGGACCTTCAATGCAGGTATCATAGCTAAGGAATCCCTGACAGGTGGCCACCCAAGTTCTCTTTAAACTCTTCCGGTGGAGGAGAGTCCACCACCTTGCCAGCTCCTACCATCAGAAAAGTTAGCCGGCATCACCTTTCTCCTCATTTGAATCCATTGTTCTGGATCCTGCCCTCCGGAGCAGCAGAAAACAAGCTTGCGACAACGGCGCTTCAGGTATTTGAAGATGCCTATCATATCTTTTCCAGGCTAAACACACCCAGCTCCTTCAACCATTCCTCATCAGGCTTGGTTTCTAGACCCCTGATCGTCTCGGTCGCCCTCCTCTGCACACCTTCCAGCTTGTCAGCATCCTTCTTAAATTGTGGTGCCCAGAACTGGACACAGTATTCCAGGTGGGGTCCGACCAAGGGAAAAAAGAGCGGTACTATCACTCCCCTCGATCGGGAACCGAGACTTCTCTTGATGGAGCCCAGAACTGCATTAGCTTTCTTTGCTGCTGATTGACACTGTGGGCTCAATGGTGGTTGTACTCCAGCTCCCATCAGCCCGTTAGCTGTGGATGCTGAAGGCTGCAGTCCACATCTGACGGGCACCACGTTGGCTAATCCTGCATCGGGTGGGTTGAGGTGGAGGGGGCGTTTAAATGGCGACTGCTTGTTGTGGGGCGGACCATTGCTGGTGGGCTTTTATCTTTTGGAGGTCCCGAGCAACAAAGATGCTAGGTTGGCCTCAACCAGGGCCAGGGCCTTCTCAGTATTGGCCCCGACTTGGTGGAGCAGTCTATCACAAGAGACCAGGGCCCTGCGGGATCTGGCATCTTTCCGCAGGGCCTGCAAGACGGAGCTGTTCCACCTGGCCTTTGGTTTGGTTTCTGTTTGATGTTTATGCTTCATTCTTTTATTGGTGGGTTACTTGAAAATTGAGACTGCAGTTTTAATACTGAATTTTTAAATTCGTATTTTAATCTGTTATTTTAAATTGATTGTGTTTATGTTTTTGCTGTGATTTTAATTAGTGTTAGCCGCCCTGAGCCCGGTTCTTGGCTGGGAAGGGTGGGGTATTAATAAAAATTTATTATTATTATTATTATTATTATTATTATTATTATTATTATTATTATCCAGTGGGTTCCTTCCCACAGTTCAGAGTGGCTGGGGCATCCCAGTCAGTTGGGCAGCATAGAAATAATATTATTATGTTCCATTTGGCCCATATTAGATGCCTAAGGTTCAAGCCAGGCTGCCTCCATTAAACCCCTGGGCTTGGCAACAGGGAGCCCTCGAGATATTTTTTTGGACTACACCTCCCATCATCCTTTACCCTTTGCAAGGCAGGCTGGGTGGTGGTGGCAAGAGCCTTGACTCCAATTCAACGGCGGCTCCCTGCTTGCTCACCTGGCACCATTTCGCTCTGTTAGCTCTCCTTTTTCACCCAGGGCTCCGAAGCGGAAGGGTTTCAAGTATCCGTGGCCTCTTTTTCATGGGGCGGATCCTGCCTTTTAGTGGAAGAGATGCGCTCCTTTTTAGTCTCCGTTGATTGGAATTTAATGTTCACGTACCGCGTACTTGCAAGTCCGCTTTGCAAGTAAAGAGACTGATAATAACGAATAATATTTGGGATGGGAAATATGTGGCTTGGATCGCTTTTTTAAAAACCTCTACACGGACAGAAGAAGCCCTGAATTGCTTGTTTAAATACCAGGCTGCTGAGGACAAGGCTGGCTTGCTTTGGGATATTGCCAAAGTCACCGCTTTCAGAACATGCCCACTTCTGACACCACGTTGCTCCCACTCGCAATGATGCTTTAGGCTGGTGTGGGGACCGTCTGTGCCCATCCAGATGGCGCTGGAATCCAACTCCCAGCAGCCAGCAGGGGCAGTAGTCAAGGATGATGGGAATTGTAGTACAGCAACTTTTGGAGACCCATAGATTCCTCTCTCTCTCTCTCTCTCTCTCTCTCTCTCTCTCTCTCTCTCTCTCTCACACACACACACACACACACACACACACGCAAACAGGAATGTTTAAGTATATAGTAAAATTCTGGCATATTTCAGACTAGCCTGCTGCAGGAGATCTTGTGTAGCAATACATATACATATATATATATAGATATATATCTCTATGTTTAAAAAGATACATTTTTTTGGTCAAATCGCTACCCTTGGCATGTTTGGCTCTCCTGTAACCGAAGCTAAACTGGGGTTTGTGTGGGGTGTGAGTGTTTTAAAATGTGCTTTTCAATCTGATATACGCCCGGGATCAAGGGTAGGGGGTGGGTGGGTGCGGGGTGCAAGGGTGGCTGAGAGCAGAGGTAATGGTTGGGATGAATCTAGGGAGGAAGTGCGGCATAATGGTTAGAGTGTTGGGCCTGGAAGAGCAGAGTTCGAATCCCCCGCTCAGTCATGAAGCTCGCCGGGTGACCTTGGAGTCAGTCGCCATCTCTTAGCCTGTCCTACCTCGCAGGGTTGTCAGGAGGATGGAACGGGGAGGGGGATCCTTGGAAGATAAATGAAATAAATAAACGATAATAAATAAGAGCCAGGGAAACAAGAGTTTGGGCACCTGGGTAAGGAAGGGGTGGAATGGGGAGCCTGGGGAGATACAGATGTTTCTGGATGACGAACTCCACAAAGGAGGCTGATGCGAGTTGGGGGTTCAGCCGTATCTGAAGGACCCCAGACATCTGTCTGCCCCCACAGCAATGGGGTAATGGGTATGTGTGTGTGTGGAAACAGAGAGGGGGCGGGACAGGGTTAAAGGACTCCTCCAGAGGCTGGGGAAAGGGGTGGTTGAGAGAAACTCTTGGGACAGGCTGGATCAGGCCAGTAGCCCATCTAGTCGATGCAGAACAGCAGGCCACTCTCAAGGCAAACCTGAATTTCAACGCTGGTTCGGCACGCATTCCGTTCTCTTTAAACCAGCTTTGCTTTCGATTTCATTTGTATGCTATAATGATGTTATTAACATGTGGCAAGCTGCCTTGAAATCCCATTTTTTTGGGGGGGGAAGGAGGATACAAATGTAAAGAATTGTAGAGGTGGAAGGGGTCTCATGGGTCATCTAGCCCAACCCCCTGCATTGCAGGTATTATATTATTGTAATAATAATGATAATGATAATAATAATAATAATAATTTCAGCATCCTGTTCTCACAGTGGCCAACCAGATGCTTGTGGGAAGCCTACAAGCGGGATTCGAGCACAAGAACAACTCTCCCCTCCTGTGGTTCCCAGCAACTAGTTTTCAGAAGCATTTGTACCTCCAACTGGGGAGGGGGGGCTGATTGCAACAAGGCCCTGCCAGGCCCCCCAGTGCCCCCTGCAACAGAGAGCACTTAGATGCAGGCGGCTGGCAACTAAGAATGCACCAGCCGACAGGACTCTCAGTCTGATGCAAGAAAACCAATTCTGAATGCCCCCCCCCCGTTAATTGTGGGATGTAAACACAGAGCAGCCAAACCCAACACTGCTAGAGAGGACATGAAGGTAACTCAGTCCTCCAGGCTTAACTTCCTGTTTACCTGGACTGAGTTACAGGAACCAGAAGTAGGTGTGGTCTTACCTGGGAACAAGATCCCAAAGATCACTCTCCATTTTGCCTCGTCCTTTGAACAAGCAGGATGCTCTCTCTCAGCTGCAAGCTGAGAGAAGCAGAGGTGAAGCCTGTTCCCCTATGGAATCAGCTTCACCACATGTAAATATATTTATCTAAGCTTATCTGCCTCTTTGAGCCTGTACTGTAACTCATGGATGACTGTAAGTAAACTCTTTTATATCTTATAATCATTACTGTATTGTGTCTTTGCTTTTAAGAGGGAACAAGGGGAATATACCAGGAATATATATTTCTTATAGAGGCTTTAGCAAGCCTATGCAACCGTTTTCTGCTGTGTTTTAGAAGGGAATGTAACTCTGCTAAATTTGGAGCTTGCTCACACAAGCTGGGATTGAGATATATAAATAATATATACTCATCCACACTCCTAAACATTCCCACATTAAGACTGCTAGATCAGCTGGCTTTTAAAAAATAAAAATAAAATAAACACAGGGAAGGGGCAGTTTGCCGTGCCACTGTCCCCTCAAAGAATGAAACAAATTCACGGGAGGATCAATAAGCAGCCTTTTTGGACCTGGCAGCCGAACAGAACCTCCAAGGACAGGGGCAGTCTACCTCTGAGCAGCCGAGGGGAGTTGTGTATGTGTGTGTGTGTGTGTAAGGAATTTTTTTCATGCCCTGCGGCTTGTGAGTGCTCTTAGGCTGGACACTGTCAGAAACAGTCCACTGGGCAGATGAGGTTTTGGTGTGATCGATCAATGCACAACGGATTTGGGGTGGGGTGGGGTTGGGGTTGGGGTTGGGGGTGCCCGGTGGAATGGTTGGGTGCAGATAGAATGGACAGTGGGAAGAGGGGCTGGATTCTTATAAAGGAAAGGCAGTGTGCTATTTGGTGGAGAGGTGGGCTGGCGTTCCAGATCTCTCTGTTTCCAAGAATCAGCCATACCTTTGGGCTGTGCAAAGTCTCTAAGCTGCGTTGTGTATATAGAATCATAGAGCTGAATAGTCCATTGTAGGAATAACCCCCTACAATGCGCATACACACACACACAAAAACACACACACACACACACACACACACACACACACACACATGTATCAGTTGCATACTGTTTGATTTGTTCCCCTAAAGAGAGAACTCTTCTGCAATAATATTTTGCTTGCATCTTCTTGGGTTAGCAAGTTCACACACACACACACACACACACATTCATACACGCTGGAAACATCGGATATCTGCAGAACAGTAAAAAATAAAAATAAAATTCAAGTCTGTTGCTGGAGGCAGTGTTGTAACCCTTATCAATAGGTTCCTTTCCTTTTCCTTGCTCTCTCTCTCTCTCTCTTTTTTAAAAACAGTTAGCCCTCCATTTGATCACGAATATTTGGCCGTTGAGGAAGGGGGCGAGGAGGAGAGCCTACCACCCCCTCACCCCCCACTGCGCCCTTTTCTCTTTCCGTTCCGGCGCAGCCACGGAAATGCCGCCGCGAAGGCACTTCGTGTAACTGCCCTCGTCCGCGGAGCCTTCTTCAAAGACGCGCCCCAGCACCCAAACGGGGCCTGGCCCTTCGCCGAACCCCGTCCCGGACTCCAAGGCGGAAAAAAAGCTTCTTCTTTTGCACCCGGTAGAGCTCTTGGGAGGGGGGGGGAGCAGAGATCCAGGCCCTTTCCGACGCCATATGAGAATCAGGCACTATCTATCGTCTCGCATCGACTCACCCGCCGTAGAAAGGAAGAAAAGTTTGGTCCTGTGGTTTTTTTTCTTTTTCTCTTCTTCTCTTGAACGTTTTAAAAAAAATAGAGTTGCTGTAATATATATTTATATATCC
Organism: Lacerta agilis; assembly: GCF_009819535.1. NCBI lineage: Eukaryota > Metazoa > Chordata > Lepidosauria > Squamata > Lacertidae > Lacerta > Lacerta agilis. Next base: position 3,512,265 of record NC_046329.1, on the reverse strand, counting down.
TTATATATATATATATCTTTCTCTCTCTCTCTTTCTTTCTTTCTTTCTCTCTCTCTCTCTTCTATTTATATACACAACACGATTTAAATTAGAAAGCCGGAGTTCAAGGCAACCTGTTAAAAAACGATGCAACCGAGTCTTCAGGTTGGTCCATTGGCTAACTGGGAGGGGGCAGCTGTCCGTGGTGCTGAATTCCCCCCTATACACACACACACACACACCCTGTGAATCCTTTTCAGGAGGACGTTGTTTGTGAAAGGTGTCTGTTGTTGTTGCTGGATGTTGGCTGGGTTTGTTGCTGTCGTTGGCTTCCCCACCCCGTACTCCGCCCAAGGAAGGGAATCTCTTCTTTAAAACGAAAGAACGAAATCAACTGGAAGAGGGGATGCTTAACTTCACCTAGAGGATAAGGAGAGAATAAGGAGAGAGAGAGGTTGGAATGCAAGGTTGCCAGAGTCACGCACCTCCCACCCCATAATAAAATACAGCATGCTCACATCGTGCACGGGGATCAGGGATCGAAACCTTTAGAGGCCGTAAGCACTTAAAATATTTTGGTGCCCCATACATATCTAATTCAAAATACAAAACAACAAACCATGATCTGAAATTTTATTTCCCCCCCCCCCAAATGAAATGAAACCCACGGTAAGATGGAAGGGGATGCTTATTTTTGTATACTGTAAAGGTAAAGGGACCCCTGACCATTAGGTCCAGTCGTGTCCGATTCTGGGGTTGTGGCGCTCATCTCGCTTTACTGGCTGAGGGAGCCGGCGTACAACTTCCAGGTCATGTGGCCAGCATGGCTAAGCCGCTTCTGGCGAACCAGAGCAGCGCACGGAAACGCCGTTTACCTTCCTGCCGGAGCGGTAACTATTTATCTACTTGCACTTTTGATGTGCTTTCGAAATGCTAGGTGGGCAGGAGCTGGGACCGAGCAACGGGAGCTCACCCCATCGCAGGGATTCGAACCACCGACCTTCTGATCAGCAAGCCCTAGGCTCTGTGGTTCCACTTTATTTGAACTCCCCCCTCCTCCTTTTTCTAAAAGCCTTTGGTCAGATCCTCAAACCTAATCTGGCATCTATACCTAGTGGAGGTCAGGCCCCCAGCATGCCTTGTTGCATGGTTGTCGTATTGGGATTTTTAATAGATTCCAGCAGATAAAATGAACGCTCAGCTGAGCAATTGGTGAGCATTAATGTAAAAAGTGAGGAGGAATTGAAGAACCTTTTAATGAGGGTGAAAGAGGAAAGCGCAAAATATGGTCTGAAGCTCAACATCAAGAGAACTAAGATCATGGCCACTGGTCCCATCACCTCCTGGCAAATAGAAGGGGAAGAAATGGAGGCAGTGAGAGATTTCACTTTCCTGGGCTCCATGATCACTGCAGATGGTGACAGCAGTCACGAAATTAGAAGACGCCTGCTTCTTGGGAGAAAAGCAATGACAAACCTAGACAGCATCTCAAAAAGCAAAGACATCACCTTGCCGACAAAGGTCCGTATAGTTAAAGCTATGGTTTTCCCAGTAGTAATGTACGGAAGTGAGAGCTGGACCATCAAGAAGGCTGATCGCCGAAGAATTGATGCTTTTGAATTATGGTGCTGGAGGAGACTCTTGAGAGTCCCATGGACTGCAAGAAGATCAAACCTATCCATTCTGAAGGAAATCAGCCCTGAGTGCTCACTAGAAGGACAGATCCTGAAGTTGAGGCTCCAGTACTTTGGCCACCTCATGAGAAGAGAAGACTCCCTGGAAAAGACCCTGATGTTGCGAAAGATGGAGGGCACAAGGAGAAGGGGGCGACAGAGGATGAGATGGTTGGACAGTGTTCTTGAAGTGACTGGCATGAGTTTGGCCAAACTGCGGGAGGCAGTGAAGGATAGGCGTGCCTGGTGTGCTCTGGTCCATGGGGTCACGAAGAGGCGGACACGACTGAACGACTGAACAACAACAATGTTAAAAATCCAGCAATGGATTTTTTTTTTGAGGTGCCCACTTCCCTTGATGCCCTAAGCATGTATTTATTTCGCTTAGTGGTTCATCCAGCCTTGGTTCAGATCCAAGGGGTCCAAAGCCCTGGAGGTGCCCCATCATGGCTGGTGGGAAAGAGAGAGAGAGAGAGAGAGAGAGAGAGAGAATCCCAGCTACTCTCAAAGTGAGCCTTGCCCAAATGCTGCAATTCTTCCTCTGAGGGGAGTTCTTTTCAATCCCTTGTATCGCTCTGGTTGCCCTTTTTCTGGAGCTTTTCGGACTCGGTGACATCCTTGCACTTACGTACTGCGGGACTGCAGTTTCCATCGCAGGGACGCGCAGTTCAGTAGGGGTGGCCGGCGTCCTTAGGCCGCTTCAATTGCACCTTCAATCTTTTCATGCCGATCTGGAACCCGTTCATAGCCTGGATGGCTGTCTGGGCACTGGATGGGTTGTCGAAACTCACAAAGCCTGAATAAAAGGGGGCGGGGAGGCAAAGATTGAGAAAGAGAAGAAAGGAAGGGAATAAAACACAAGCGAATTTGTCATAAGAATGTACCGTATTTTTCGCTCCATAGGGCACACCGGACCGTAGGGCGCACCTCATTTTTAGAGGAGGAAACAAGGGAAAAAAATATTTTTCTGGTTTTCCTCCTGTAAAAGCCCTGTTTTTTTGTTTTTTTTGAGGATCGGCTAAAAGTTTTGCAGCTTTTTTTGCAAAGGGAAAAGCAAAGCTCCTTTTGCAAAGTGGGAAAAGCAAAGAAGAAAAGCCCCGTTTTTATGGGGTTCAACTCACATTTCTGCAGCTTCTAAAGGAAAGGGAGCTTTTTCTACAGTTTCCAGACAGATAATCTAATCAGCCAGTCCCATGTCGCTGGGGAAACAAACAACCTCCCTCTGCAGCACATTCAACAAAGGAGGGCGTGGCTGAAAGGGAGCCGGGACTCTTATCTCTCTCCCAATCTCTTGCTGATCAGCTGCTGAGCGGGGTCCTTTCAACACTCCCTTTTCTCTTTGTAAAATAAAAAGCACGATCCTCTTTTGGCCCCTTGGCAATTCGGCTCTAGGGACCACCATTCGCTCCATAAGACGCGCAGGAATTTCCCCTTACTTTTCAGGAGGGAAAAAGTGCGTCTTATGGAGCGAAAAATACGGTAAGCATAACTCAGTCGGTAGATTAGGATCTCTGGGTTGTTGGTTTGAGCCCCATGTTAGGGGGGGCACGGAAATCCTGCATTGCAGGGGGGTTGGAATAGATGACCCTTGGGGTCCATCCCAACTCTACAATTCTGTGATTGTATAACTATGAAATAAATAACAGTGTTGACAGGCTCCCATATTCCTGACGCACATCAAGCCCCTGAGCTCTGCCTAATAGCTCAGTCGGCAGAGCAGGAGAAGCTTAATCTCAGGGCCGTGGGTTCGAGCCCCGTGTTGGGCAGGGGGTTGGACTAGATGACCCTCGTCTCCCTTCTGGATCAGTGTCCTGTTCTCACAGTGGCTAACCAGATGGCCCCAAAGGGAAGCCCACGGGCAGGATTCGAGCACAAGAGCAACATCTCCAGCATCTCATATTCAGAAGCATCGCTGCCTCTGGCTGTGGTGGCACAGCATAGCCATCACAGCTAGTCACCTTATCCTCCGTGAATTTGCCCAATTCTCTCTCTTTTTTAAAAAAAAATTATTAATCAAAGTACACACTTACATACACATACACATAAAACAAGAACACATTAAACACACCTACACATATAAATCTAATTCCAATTACATTTTCATCCATATATTTTTTATTACAAAAACTCTTTAAAAGTATAGGTTCATTCTAGCCTCCTGTTCGCTTCAGTAAGGCTGAATTTATACATAATCTCATCCTTGGGCTCCCCGCTTTATCTCTTCATTAAATTAGACATTAAACATGTTTTCAATATGTATATTTTCATGACTCGGCCCTGATGTAGCTCTTTTTCTATTTCCTTTTCCTTTTAATTTCTTTTATTTTTTTGTATTCTTTTTATCATTTATTATTTTTATTATTGCTGTTCCAATTCTTGGTAAGACAGGAGCTATTCCAAGATTATAACTGTATTAGCGTTGCACCTTTTTTTTTTTTTAGATATTGCATAAAATCATTCCATTCCTTTATGGATTTTTCCTTCGGGTTGTCTTTTATTTTCTCCGAAAGATATGCCAGCTCTATAAATTCTAGCGTTTCGTTAATCCAGTCCTTTTTTCTCTTTCAAAGACATCGTTCATAAATGGCCTCAAGTAAGGCATATGAGCAGAGAGCGCAGGGCCGCCTTAGGCAGATCGGCCGCCGTGCCGCAGCGATCCCTCTGGCGCCCCCGATGTGCCGCCTCTCCACCTCTGGGGCCAGCTCCCTCCAACCCCTTGGGAGGGGGGGGATGAGCGGGGGATGAGGGGCGTGACCATAGCTGTCAAGTTTCGGATTTGAAAATAAGGGATCAGCAGTCTCACCTATCCCGGGGACAGTCACATGTCAGTGGTGGGCGGAGCCAGAAGCAAAAGTGGGCGGAGCAGCAATGTAAACTCCAAGCGGGCTCGGAGCGGAGCAAAGAGGAGGGCAGCCATGTGCTCCGCATGATGGAGCCCCATCGTCTTCTTGTCTGATCCCATCAAAACAGGACAGGAAGCAGCAGCTGCTCAAAGGCAGCCAGGCTCCGCCCACCAGCTAATCCTATTGGCCGGCTGAGGGGCTCGGCGGCAATGGACAGGGGCTGATGCAGGGGGAGGAATACACCCCCCTGTAAGCACGGGAAACGGCTCCCGCTTGCTTTGAGGGCTGAGGCTTTTCTCTCCAAGTAGGCGAGGTCTTCCCACACAGTCCCTGGCCAGCAGGAGAGGAGCTGCTTCCATTAAAAACGGGAAATTTAAGGGAAATAAAAAATAAGGGAGAGCAGCGGGAAACTGCTTGAAATAAGGGAGAATCCCGGGGAAAACGGGATACTTGACAGCACTGGGCGTGACACTGGAGCGGCACGGGGCTCTGCGTGCCCTTCCAGCGTTCCAGCTGGGGCTCCCTGCGCGGGATGGGAGGCAAGGGCGGCCGGCTCGCAGCCCACCCAGGAGCGGAATGGGCGGCAGCGGCAGTGGCAGCGGCTGCGGCGCGTGAGCGCCCGCCCGCCCGTGGGGGCGGGGGCGGGTTGGGGAGGGGGCGCACGGTATGCCGGCGGGTTTGCGCCAGTAGCCCCTATGGATAAGACGGAGCTGAGAGAGCGCGCCAGGTTTGCTGACGATACTAAAATAGAGTTACCAGACGTCCCCGTTCCCTGGAGACAGTCCCCGGATTTGCGAATAAGTCCCTGGACAAATCCCATCCCCGGAATGTCCCCGGATTTCATCTCATGTCCCCGGGAAACGCAGCAGAAGCAGTCTCAGCAGCCCGGAGCAGTTGGCTCTGGCTGGCTTCAGGAGCTGCTTGGAAGTCCCCATATGATGGTGCAGGGACTCTAAGATGCAGCTTCCGGGCTTTTAATTCAAATTTAACAATTATTGCGGCTATAAGCCCATAAAAACATAAAATATGGAATATATAACATAAAGTTACAGCATACCATAGACCCTGGAGTCATAGGGAATCAAACCACAGCACAAATACAAGTTTTAAAATTGCAACCAAGGAGCAGAAAACAAAAGTATTAGTGGTCGTGTAGTTGGCCACAGCGCCTTTTTTGAGATATGACAGAGTTTAGAAACCTTGCCACCTGCAAGGCTGTATAGGAGTCATTGTCTTGCAGGAGTAAGGCAAGGTGTGACTCAGCTGGTGCACCTGTAAGTTTCTGAGTTATTGGTCTTAGTAATTTTGCCCGAGCCTCACTATGCAGGGGACAGATAAAGATTATATGATGGAGAGATTCCGTCGACTTTTTATCACAATCACAAAAGGCGGAAACTAAGCCCTTGGAAAATCTATGTCTCAGGACATTAGAAGGAAAAACATTAAACCTCGCTTTGGTGAAAGCGAATCGGTGCCCAGCAGTGGAGAGAGAGGATAGGTATAGAGGGACATGATGTATTGGAGTAACTCCAAAATTCCGAGGCGAGCAGACACCCCCACCCAGCATATGATTACGCTGCAGCTCCAAATCGTCCAGTCTTTGTTTGATTAATCTTTTTGCCGAAGCGGGGTCTAAGTTAAGCGAGTCTAAAGGAGATGCCTCCACCTTCCCTGACCCCCCCAGCAACTAAGCTGTGAAGGGAGGCTTCATGCTGCCTATCAGAGCTTGCGTGCAAGCAGGAGGGGGCAGGGATCTCTCAGATAGGCAACGGGAAGCCTCCCTTCGCAGCTGAGGGATCCCCGCCCCCTCCCTGCTTGCACGCAAGTAGGAATGGGATTGGGGCTGCTCCGATGGCAGGGGAGGCATCGAGCTGCCCGAGCCTCGCCACTGCTCTCGGCCCTCCTTCTCTGCCTTCCATGCCTGACCCACTGTGTACCGCTGCTCCCCCCCCCCACCGAATAACCAACAACTCAGGGGCTGCCCAGGCTCATGGAGAAAGAAGATAGGAGTCTCGGAGGAAGGGGAAACGTGGTGGTTGAGGTCAAGGCGGCGGACGCCCCTCTGCCGCCGCCATCGCTGCAGCATCAACGTCCCAAACATGTAGCATTTATTTATTTATAGTGTCCCCGGATTCATGGAAAGAAATCTTTTTTTTTTTTTTAACAAAAATTTATTGGGTTTCCACATCAAAAAACAGAGAACATCCAAAACAGCAAAGAAACAGCAAATAATAACAACAACAAAACAGAAACTACAAACTACATCAATGAAATAAAAACAAAAAACAAATACATACCTCACCCACAGGAACACCAACACTCCAACTATTAGTCATAATCTTATTTCCAAATCTAATTAGGGGGACTTCCCCAGTTCTCTCTTCTGCGTTCAATTCTAATTTACTTTAGTAACTATTCTACCTATTTTAACAATTCTTTCACCAATATTCATAGTCTTCATCTCAACATCTTATGTCTTTTAAAAGACATGGAAAGAAATCTATTAACCTTAAACGCTCGAGGTTGTTAAAACAAAAGGAGATTGCAAAGGACATCTCCAAACCCAGTGGTTCCATCGCCATGCCCTGCAACCCGCCCCTCTTCCCTCCCTCCCTCCCTCCCTCCCTCCCTCCCTCCCTCCCTCGATCGCTCACCGAAACATTTGCTCTGGTTTGTTGCCCGGTCCATGAAAACTTTGGAGGAGATGATGTTCCCAAAGGGAAGGAACATCTGCATGAGCTCGTTGTCGCCAAACTCCTGAGGGAGGTGGTAGATGAAAAGGTTGCATCCTTCGGGGCCTGCAGTTAAAGAGGCAGCATTGCATATTGGTTAGAGCATCAGGCTAGGCCTTGGGTTCAAATCCCCCCATTCAGCAATGAAACGCCCTGGAGTGACCATGAGCCTGTTGGGCCATTCCATTGTCACGGGTGGGAGACTTTGACCATGTTTTTTGGTATTCACACATGTGTAACAATGTAAATATACATAAAAATTAACAACCAAAATTTAAACTACGTTCTTAATAAGATACTGAACATTTTACTAATGTTTTATTATTTTTATGGATATTTTTTGACAATTTTATTAAATGTTAAAAGTGTTGTCACGGGTGGGACAAAAAAAGGACATGGAGCTTGAGATAAGTTTGATTTATGGAAAAACTCTGTGAGTTGGGAGGTGACTCAATGATAAACTCAGCATGTCTGTTTAAATCAATGTTTATTGGTTACAACTATGCAATCAGGAATTAAGTTTAAGAAATTTAATGATACAAAATTAAGGAAAAAATGCTGTCACGGGTGGGACAATCATCAGAAAACTTTTAATTTGAACACTTCTGTGAAGACTACGTGGGTGGACTTCTGACAAGAAGGTCCATAAAATAAACTTCTTTTGTCTTTAGCTTTTTAAAAAATGGTTAGACTGCACGTTTGGAATCTTCCTCACCAAAGTCCAGCGCTCATCTAGCATTCTTATCAGGCTCATTTTTCACGGAATGGCCCTGATGCAGTCTTTGGCTTGTATCCCACTAACTGGGGGGGGGGGGAACCTCCGGCCACCGTGAAGGAACCCAAGTTGTCCTCCTGCAAGCAATTTCAGCCAAACTATGCCCTCCCACGCCGCCTGCAATATCATCCGACGGGCAGGGTTAAATCCTGCACACTAACCCTGTTTCCAGGAAGGGGGTCTGCATTGGAATTCTCTGCTTCAACAAAGATCTCCCCACAGTTTGCCACTTGGGGGAAAAAATGAACCGTGGTCATTTGAGACATTTGCGAAGTTAAAATGGAAATGAACTAAAAAGAGACTGACTTTTTAAACATTTGGGTGGGAGGGTCTATACGGCGATTGGGTTTTGGCAGTTGTGAACTAAGGGCGCCTGCCCCGCGTCACTGGGCAGGGAGTTCTAGCGTGGAGGCGCTGCCACGTGAAAAGATCAAGTACTTTATAAACACTGATCAAATATGGCACAAAAGTTCCTTTTTAAAAAGTCGTGGCCGGGTCTATGACCGTAATAAAGTTTTATTGTTGTTGTTGTTCCTTTTTAATCCCGCCGATCATCGTCCGGGACGACGACCGCATGAAATACTGTACTTATTAGTAGATGCCAATCCCCTGATCCCACGTGGCGTGGCCACCTACATATTACAGGCCCTGAAACTCAGGGCCACCTTCTTGGCTAACTTGCCTCAGCCCTAGTCCTATGTAACTTCCTGACATAGACACAGTCAACATGCCCTGCTATTGCTCCTTATTTTAACTGTATTATTCAGCATGATTTTACACTTAATGTTTTAACTGTATCTGTAGTATTCTATGTATGATCGCGACAGATCCTTGCCTGGTCTCTCACTATGTGCTATGGCCATATGGCTAATGCAATGAATTGATTGATTGATTGATTCTGAGAAGGCCTGCAGAGCCCAGAAGGTTCCTCAACCCTGAGCTAAGTCACACTGTCAACAGTCCCACTGAGAGCAAAAGTTTCCTGCATTGCAGGGGGATGAAATAGATGACCCTCAGGATCCCTTCCAACTCTACAATTCTACGATTGCTGTGATTCTAACTCATTGCATCGACTCCATTAAAAGCTCACCCCCACACACACAAAAAAACAGGTTCCTTCTCCAGATCCATTTTCATCCCAGCTGATTGTAGCAAGAGCTACCATTTCAACAACATGATTGGTGTCTGAATTTGCTATCCTTCCTCTTCCCTCCCCACTTCCTTTTCCTTTTGTGTCGTGACTTTTCCATTGTAAGTCCATGGGCAGGGGCTGCCCTGTTTAAAACTGACGGCATGGCTGTGGGTGAGTGGGGGGGCACAAGTGCTCTAAATGGAACAAGGGAAGATTGCCTTTGGATCCGGAAGACGACTTACCTTCCCGTTGCTGCTGCTGGATTATGGGAAGGGGCTGAGGGATGGGCTGAGCTACCGGGGTGATGGTGGTGGCTGGGTAGACAGCTGGGCGGGGAAAGAGAGGGGAGACAGAGCATTCATTTGATTGTTTTTCATGTCTTTTGGTTTTTCTAAAACACATTTTTCCTCCTTCAAATGTCGTGGACCGAAAACCAAAATGCAAAATGCTTCGAATCAGAGCAAAACCTTGTCAATAAATTCAGCCTAATACTACAGGTGAAACTCAAAAAAATTAGACTATCGTGGAAAGGTTCGTTTCTTTCAGTAATACAGCTTAAAAGGTGAAACTAATATATGAGATAGACTCATGACATGCAAAGCGAGATATGTCAAGCCTTTGTTTGTTATAATTGTGATGATTGTGGCGTACAGCTGATGAGAACCCCAAATTAACAATCTCAACTTTGGGGTTTTCATCAGCTGAACGCCATAATCATCACAATTATAACAAACAAAGGCTTGACGTATCTCGCTTTGCGTGTCATGAGTCTATCTCATATATTAAATTCCAGTAGCTAATGAAAACAATTGCTTACATAAATGGACTTTTCCACGATATTCTAATTTTTTGAGTTTCACCTGTACTATATACAGCTTGCATATATATATATATATATATATATATATATATATATATATATATATGAGAAATAATCAAATTAAGGAAAGGCAAAAACCAACAAATAAGGCTAATAACATACAGATTCAAGTTAGAATTTCAAGTCACCACAATGCAAATATCTATCCCGTGTCCATTTTGCTCAGGGTAAGCCCATATAGCTCTGCAATCTTATATACTTCAAATATACTTGCCTTTGTGTGCATTCAGGTGGGCTACTAGTTAAAGAACTGAGTCAAACTCTACTGTATATCGGTTTTAAAGCAGGAAACCCTTAATCTCAGGGTTGTGGGTTTGAGCAAAAGATCGCGGGGGGTTGGACCAGATGATATTTGTGATCCATTCCAGCTCTACAATTCTATTCTAAGTACAGTGATACCTTGGTTTACAACCATAATCCGTTCCGGAGGTCTGTTTGTAATCCAAAACAGGTGGTAACCCAAGGCGAGCTTTCCCCCCAAAAAATTGTTCGTAATCCCCCCCCCCCATGGGCTGTAATCCAAAAAAAGGGTTGCAAACCAGGACATGCACTTCCGGATTTGACATGTTTGTAATCCAAGGTGTATGCAAACCAAGGAACCACTGTAATCCTGCAAGTTTTCAAAAGCAGTGAGCTTAAGGTTAGTCGTTCTACATACAGGTGAAACTCGAAAAATTAGAATATCGTGGAAAAGTCCTTTTATGTAAGCAATTGTTTTCATTAGCTGCTGTAGTTTAATATATGAGATATGCTCGTGACATGCAAAGCGAGATATGTCAAGCCTTTGCTTGTTATAATTGTGAGGATTATGGCGCTCAGCTGATGAGAACCCCAAAGCTGAAATTTGTTAATTTGGGGTTCTCATCAGCTGTATGCCATAATCATCACAGTTGTAACAAATAAAGGCTTGACATATCTCGCTTTGCATGTCATGAGTCTATCTCATATATTAGTTTCACCTTTTAAGTTGAATTGCTGAAAGAAATGAACCTTTCCACAATTTTTCGAGTTTCACCTGTGTTTTGGAACTGCCCTTCGTCCTTGCTGTCCCACCTGGCCCTGATCAGGTACCAGACTCCATGAGAAAAGAGCAAATGCAAAAATGTCTTGGCCAGCCAATGACTTGGTCCCATTGTTGCGGTCAGTGGCCGGAACACCAAGGGGACACTCTCAGAAGCACATAAAGCGCATTATCTGAATGTCTGTGACAGGTTAAAAGAGAATAACAGAAAAAAGGCCAACAAAAGGAATAGCACAGAGTAAAAAAAAACCCCACATCTGGCACCGGCCAGCTTAAAAGGTGTAATCCCATCACGAACGCCAAAGCGGAAAATCCCAAAGGCCCCGAGATCAGTTTTTTGCTTGCTGCAGCGCAGTACCTTGAGGAAGCCTGCATTGCAGGGGGTTGGACTTGATGACTCTTGGGGGTCCCTCCCAACTGCACATACAATTCTACGACTCCACACGCGGACACACTGAACCAGACCCCCTCACTGGCTGAGGACCTTGAGGAGCAGACAGGGGCCCTCCTGTGGGGGTTGGGCTAGATGACCCTTGGGGGTCCCTTCCAAGCTCCACAGTTCTACAATTCTGTGAATGGCCAGTTGCCGCCCTTCAGTCTAACCGGCCTCGCAGGGCTGTCTGTTAAGGATAAAATAGGGCAAAGGGAGGAGATTCCTTGGGAAAGGGCTGGATAAAAAGCTCTCAGCAGCTTCTAGCTAGCAATATATGCATCTGAAAACCAATCGCCTGGAATTGCAGGTTGGAAAAGTTGCGTGTCTCACTCAGGTCACCTGGCTGGCCACTGGGAGAATGGTGCCTTACGCCAGTGTGGTGTAGTGGTTAAGAGCGGTAAACTCATAATCTGGGGAACCGGGTTCGCGTCTCCGCTCCTCCACATGCAGCTGCTGGGTGACCTTGGGCTAGCCCCACTTCTCTGAAGTCTCTCAGCCCCACTCACCCCACAGAGTGTTTGTTGTGGGGGAGGAAGGGAAAGGAGAATGTTAGCCGCTTTGAGACCCCTTCGGGTAGTGAAAAGCGGGATATCAAATCCAAACTCTTCTTCTTCTTCTTCTGTTCCTTCAGGTGTGCTGAGCCAGTGACTGAAGCTGCTTCACTGTTACAGGGAACAAGGGGGAACCACAACAAGCACCCCGGGATAATCCTGCTCTCGCTACACAAAAGAGCCACAGCCTTTCTGTAAACCTCAGCAAATGTTCCCATAACCCCCCCACCTCTTCCTCTTTGCTCTTCTTGGCTCAGATCCTGTCGGCACGCCGCCCCCCGAGTTTGCCTTTAGCGGGACTGATGCCGGCAGCTTGCCCAAGGAAGAGAGCTATTTCATGCACATGGTACCTGCATACTGCTGGACTCCGGTGAAGGCTGGGTGCATAGTCTCTGCTACCGATGGGTTCTGGGCTAAAAGAGGAGAGAACTTGTTTTATTTTCCTAAAGGAACGGACCTGTCGAGAAGAAGGAGAAGTCCTGAAATGTGAACGGGCAAAAAAAATAAAAATAAAAAATGAATCGGAGTTGGGAGTGGGAATTGGGAGTCGCAAGAGCATTTTGAACCATTGCTCAAAACAGACATCAGAACCAAACAGCCAGCAAACCGAAAGCTGACTCAAGAATCTTGAGGACTAGAATGAGCAGGTTTACTGAAGATGGCGGTTGGGAGAGATGAGAGTTGGAGTCCAGCATCATATGGGAGGAACATTAGGCTGCACATCTGTATCCTCCTGTCACCGGAAGGCAAGGAGTTGCCAGGGCTTTATCGGTATCACGAGCCCCCGTCCCAGATGCTGAGCAACTCATCTTCATCTAGCGAGGGAAGCAGTGATCCCTCTAGTGGAGAGGGGGAGATGGGAGCAGGAAATGGGAGTCAGGGCTCTGACAGGGGTAGAGAGCCCTTGCATCAGGCAGAGCCGAGAGAAAAAGCACCCTTTCCGTCTCCCCACTTGCGCAGGGAGGAAAGACGCAGAGGGGGTAGGCGGGGGTTCCGCATCCCGCGCCTTTTTTAAAAAAAATATTTATTTATTAAAGAAACTTTATTGAAATTTTAAAATAAACTATACAAATCCATAAAACAAGTTAAGGAAAACATACATACTACTCAAAACAAACAAATCTTACTCCCATAACCCCTCTGACTCCCCTCCAGCAACCTTTCTTCTTCTGTCATAAATCCCTTTCTCAATATGCATTCTGTATTATCATTCTTTATAATACATTTTCTTATCCTCTTAATCTCTTTATTTTCCCTTTATAAATCTCCATATCTCTTAATCTAGACATGCAAGCACATCGTCCCTTGAGTAATGTTTGGCCATATATTCCTCATAACATATCCATTCATTTTTTAAATTTTGCTTTGATGTAATCCTTATTACCGCTGTTAATTTTGCCATTAATAGATACTCATTCAATTTACAGATCCATTCCTCTTTCGATGGTGCCTTTTCATCCTTCCACTTAGCTGCTATAACTACCCTGGCTGCTGTACTAGCATATAAAAATACTTTTTCCTTCCCTTTTGGTATGTCTTCATCTATTAAACCTAACAAATATGCCTCAGGCTTTTTCATTATTGACTTTTTCATCATTTTTTTTTCATTTCCTCATGAACCGATAGCCAGAAAGATTTAATTTTCTCACACCACCACCACATATGCATCATAGTTCCTATTTCCTTATTACATTTCCAACACATGTTGCTTTTTGATTTATATATTCTGGCTATCTTTACCGGCGTTAGGTACCATCTGTAATACATTTTTATGAAGTTTTCCTTAATATTATATGAAGCTGTAAATTTAATAGTTTCTTTCCATAATTTGTCCCACTGCTCAAGATAAATTACCGAATTGACATCTTTTGACCATTTTATCATTACTTCCTTCACTCCCTCATCCATCAAATCCCAATCCAAAAGTAAATTATAAGATCTTGATAATAACTTCTTACTACTTTGAATCACTTCTCTTTCCCGCGCCTTTTATGCTGGGCAAAGAACCGGAAGGGCTCATTCCCGGACTCTGCCGAAGGATGAGCTGGACGTCTTTTTCTTAGCTGCACTGTATATATTTGCACAATAAAGAAACTTAGTTTCAGAAGTTTCTGCATCAGCCTGGTTACTCATGAGCAGCCACTGAAAACCTCACACCTCCTCTCTGCGTCTGTTTCCCGCACCCCACCTTTCCCCTTTCCTACCTGTGCAGGGAAGAAGCCCGTTCGTATAAACTGCCTCCAAGGTGGGATGGCTGCTAGGAATGGGGAGCACTCCTGCGAAGCTGTTGGTGATGGGTGCCACCAGTCCCGGGATGGCAGTCGTGCCCAAGAGAGGAGGCGAGTGTAACCCTGCAGATTAGAGGCAGAAAAGCAGGTGGGTGTAACTTTCCTTTTAACAGCTCTGGGGACAGCATTGGAGCCGCTCCCTCCTTGCACCCAGATGTGCCTTCCCCCCCCCAGAAGCAACCTTACACCAGGTGCTTGTTTGTCTACTGCAGGCTTCCTCAACCTCGGCCCTCCAGATGTTTTGAGACTACAATTCCCATCATCCCTGACCACTGGTCCTGCTAGCTAGGGGTCATGGGAGCTGTAGGCCAAAAACATCTGGAGGGCCGAGGCTGAGGAAGCCTGTTCTACTATTTATGCTGAGGGACACCTTTCGCACACGCTTTTCAACAGGGGCCGTCAGGAATCGAACCCGGGACTATCTGCATGCAGAAACAGATACTCTTCTCACTGAATTAGCTCTTCCGGGAGAAAAAAGGAGAGGAGCTGCCTTGTACCATATTTTCCGGTGTATAAGACGACTGGGCGTATAAGATGACCCCCAACTTTTCCAGTTAAAATACAGAGTTTGAGCTATACTCGACTGCAGATTCTCCACCCGGCGTATAAGACGACCCCCGACTTTTGAGAAGATTTTTCCTGGATTAAAAAGTAGTCTTATACGCCAGAATGTACAGTACTTGTCCGAAGTCCTGCGTTCTCTACCATGCATGGCAGAAAATATAAAATTAACCGGCAATCCCCCTCCATCTGGATTGTGGAAAATATTAAAGTTTGTTGGGTTGAAGTCAGAGCTGGTCATATAGTGGAGAAGTACAAACCTACAGTGGTACCTCGGGTTAAGAACTTAATTCGCTCTGGAGGTCCGTTCTTAACCTGAAACTGTTCTTAACCTGAGGTACCACTTTAGCCAATGGGGCCTCCCACTGCCACCGCGCAATTTCTGTTCTCATCCTGAAGCAAAGTTCTTAACCCGGGGTACTATTTCTGGGTTAGCGGAGTCTGTAACCTGAAGCGTCTGTAACCTGAGGTACCACTGTACTAGATTTGGCTTGCATCTATCATTAGGCCAGCCCTCAACAAAATAAAAAATTCTTTCCAGTAGCACCTTAGAGACCAACTAAGTTTGTTCTTGGTCGAAACAAAATAGAAAATTCTTTCCAGTAGCACCTTAGAGACCAGCTGAGTTTGTTCTTGGTATGAGCTTTCGTGTGCATGCACACTTCTTCAGATACCATGCACACGAAAGCTCATACCAAGAACAAACTCAGCTGGTCTCTAAGGTGCTACTGGAAAGAATTTTCTATTTTGTTTCGACTATGGCAGACCAGCACGGCTACCCACCTGTAACTTTGTTCTTGGTATGAGCTTTCGTGTATCAGTATCTGAAGAAGTGTGCATGCACACGAAAGAATTTTTTATTTTGTTTTGACTATGGCAGACCAATACGGCTACCCACCTGTAACTAGGCCAGCCCTGTCATTAGGCAGCTGGGGCTGAGGGAGGGAAGGCAGAAATCACGCTGGCTGCTCTGTCCCCTTTTCCCCGCTGGCATGCGGCCCTTAGAAGCTTGCCCAGAAGGCAAGGTGGCCCCCAGGCTGGGAAAACTCCCCCCCTCCCACTGATACCAACGATACGCACCTGAGGTTTGTGCAACAGGAGTGGCCGGCAAGCCATTTAGGCTGACGGTGCCGATTTGCTGGATGTGGCACGGGGAGAAGGTGAGGCTCGGGCTGACGAAGTTTCCATGAGATGCCGAGAGGACGGTCTGCTGCTGCATCAGCTGGGAAAAGAGAAGAAAAATGCAGGAAACTCTCCAGTGGCGCAGAGGTTACTTTCCGAGGCAGCATGTGTGTCTAAGTGAAATCGTGTCTATTGGGAAATACCGCCTGCAAACACACTCTAAATCTAAACCAGGCTTCCTCAACCTCGGCCCTCCAGATGTTTTGAGACTACAATTCCCATCATCCCTGACCACTGGTCCTGCTAGCTAGGGATCATGGGAGTTGTAGGCGAAAAACACCTGGAGGGCCGAGGTTGAGGAAGCCTGCTCTAAACCTCTGGAAACCTTTTAGGAAACCAAAACTCCGCCACAATCGCTCCCTCCAAACCTCCTTGTTCAAAACTTCCCATTTGTTGTTGTTCAGTCGTTCAGTCGTGTCCGACTCTTCGTGACCCCATGGACCAGAGCACGCCAGGCACGCCTATCCTTCACTGCCTCTCGCAGTTTGGCCAAACTTATGTTAGTAGCTTCGAGAACACTCTCCAACCATCTCATCCTCTGTCGTCCCCTTCTCCTTGTGCCCTCCATCTTTCCCAACATCAGGGTCTTTTCCAAGGCGTCTTCTCTTCTCATGAGGTGGCCAAAGTACTGGAGCCTCAACTTCAGGATCTGTCCTTCCAGTGAGCACTCAGGGCTGGTTTCCTTCAGAATGGATAGGTTTGATCTTCTTGCAGTCCATGGGACTCTCAAGAGTCTCCTCCAGCACCATAATTCAAAAGCATCAATTCTTCGGCGATCAGCCTTCTTGATGGTCCAGCTCTCATTTCCGTATATTACTACTGGGAAAACCATAGCTTGAACTATACGGACCTTTGTCGGCAAGGTGATGTCTCTGCTTTTTAAGATGCTGTCTAGGTTTGTCATTGCTTTTCTCCCAAGAAGCAGGCGTCTTCTAATTTTGTGACTGCTGTCACCATCTGCAGTGATCGTGGAACCCAAGAAAGTGAAATCTCTCACTGCCTCCATTTCTTCCCCTTCCCATAGGCCGGTGCAAAGGCTCCTGGGATTGCATGACACAGTTTTTGCACCATTTTCATGCTTCTGGGGTGCCGCTTTTGCCCCTTTACGCGCCACTTCCTGGTTGGCGGCGTGCCTTGAGCGTGTGCAAGTAACAATAGTCAGGAACGATACCACAGAGAGAGATCTATCGACGGCTCGGCTCGGCCTCTACGGTTGCAGGCTGCAACGGTCTGAATCCCAGCTGCTGGAAGCCACAGGAAGGGAGGACTGCTCCTGTGCACGGATCCTGCTTGCTGGTTTCCCCATCATCTGGGCAGCCACGGTGAGGACCAGGTGCTGGCCTAGACGGGCCACTGGCCTGATCCAGCAAGCTTTTCCAACGTTTTGTTGTTGTTGTTTTGCTTTTTATGCTTTTCAAATTTATACATTTCATTAATTTTACAATCCATTCAACATTTCAAAATCTGACTTCGTTCCCCCCCCCTCTTCCTGCGGCTCCTTAAATTTATTTTCTCATATATTCTGCATATCCAAATTGACTTAATTGGCTCATTTATTCATCTGCTTTAAATCTATACTCTTATAAAACTGCAGGTTATTACAATAATCCTGCCAATGTTTTAATCTGTTTACAATTTATCTGTAAACATCGAATAAACCATTTCCATTCTTTTATAAAGAATTTGCTATCTTGATTTCTTAGTCTTCCGGTAGTTTTTTGCATATTCCATAAGCTTTTGTATCCATTCTCCCTTTGCTGGGACACCTGCTTCTTTCCATTTTTGGGCAAGTAACATTCTTGCCACGATAGTAGCATACATAAATAAATTTCTATACAATTTTGGTATAATTCCCAAAAGAAAAGCTTCTGGGTTGTTGTTTTTTTAAAAAATAAAAGTTATTTTGAACATTTTTTTCAATTCATTATACTGTATATCATTTCCCAGTAAGCTCTAACCTTGCTACAAGACCACCACATATGATAAAAAGAACCTTCCTTCTCTTTACATTTCCAAAATTTGTTTGATTTAGATTTATACATTTTTGCCAGTGTACTCATTGTTAGATACCAACGACATATCATTTTCATATCATTTTCTCTTAGAAGAAGAAGAGTTTGGACTTGATATCCCACCTTTCACACCCCTTTGTTGTGGTTGTTGTTCAGTCGTTCAGTCGTGTCCGACTCTTCGTGACCCCATGGACCAGAGCACGCCAGGCACCCCTATCCTTCACTGCCTCTCGCAGTTTGGCCAAACTTATGTTAGTAGCTTCGAGAACACTGTCCAACCATCTCATCCTCTGTCGCCCCCTTCTCCTTGTGCCCTCCATCTTTCCCAACATCAGGGTCTTTTCCAGAGAGTCTTCTCTTCTCATGAGGTGGCCAAAGTCTTGGAGCCTCAGCTTCAGGATCTGTCCTTCTAGTGAGCACTCCGGGCTGATTTCTTTGAGAATGGATAGGTTTGATCTTCTTGCAGTCCATGGGACTCTCAAGAGTCTCCTCCAGCACCAGAATTCAAAAGCATCAATTCTTCGGCGATCAGCCTTCTTGATAGTCCAGCTCTCACTTCCGCACATCACTACTGGGGAAACCATAGCTTTAACTATACGGACCTTTGTCGGCAAGGTGATGTCTCTGCTTTTTAAGATGCTGTCTAGGTTTGTCATTGCTTTCCTCCCAAGAAGCAGGCGTCTTCTAATTTCATGACTGCTGTCACCATCTGCAGTGATCATGGAGCCCAAGAAAGTAAAATCTCTCACTGCCTCCATTTCTTCCCCTTCTATTTGCCAGGAGGTGATGGGACCAGTGGCCATGATCTTAGTTTTTTTGATGTTGAGCTTCAGACCATATTTTGCACTCTCCTCCCCTTAAGGAGTCTCAAAGAGGCTAACATTCTCCTTTCCCTTCCTCCGTCACAGCAAACACTCTGTGGGGTGAGTGGGGCTGAGAGACTTCAGAGAAGTGTGACTAGACCAAGGTCACCCAGCAGCTGCGTGTGGAGGAGCGGGGAAGCGAACTCGGTTCACCAGATTACGAGTCCACCGCTCTTAACTACTACACCACACTGGCTCTTAGACCAGGGGTCAGCAAACTGTTACAGCAGGGGGCCGGTCCACTGTCCCTCAGACCTTGTGGGGGGCTGGACTATATTTGGGGGGGGGGATGAACGAATTCCTATGCCCCACAAATAACCCAGAGAGGCGTTTTAAATAAAAGCACACATTCTACTCATGTTAAAACACCAGGCAGGCCCCACAAATAACCCAGAGATGCGTTTTAAATAAAAGCACACGTTCTACTCATGTAAAAACACCAGGCAGGCCCCACAAATAACCCAGAGATGCGTTTTAAATAATAGCACACATTCTACTCATGTAAAAACACCAGGCAGGCCCCACAAATAACCCAGAGATGCATTTTAAATAAAAGCACACGTTCTACTCATGTAAAAACAACAGGCAGGCCCCACAAATAACCCAGAGATGCATTTTAAATAAAAGCATGCATTCTACTCATGTAAAAACACCAGGCAGGCCCCACAAATAACCCAGAGATGCATTTTAAATAAAAGCACGCATTCTACGCATGTAAAAACACCAGGCAGGCCCCACAAGTAACCCAGAGATGCATTTTAAATAAAAACACACATTCTACTCATGTAAAAACACCAGGCAGGCCCCACAGATAACCCAGAGATGCATTTTAAATAAAAGCACACATTCTACTCATGTAAAAACACCAGGCAGGCCCCACAAATAACCCAGAGATGCATTTTAAATAAAAGCACACATTCTACTCATGTAAAAACACCAGGCAGGCCCCACAAATAACCCAGAGATGCGTTTTAAATAAAAGCATGCATTCTACTCATGTAAAAACACCAGGCAGGCCCCACAAATAACCCAGAGATGCATTTTAAATAAAAGCACGCATTCTACGCATGTAAAAACACCAGGCAGGCCCCACAAATAACCCAGAGATGCATTTTAAATAAAAACACACATTCTACTCATGTAAAAACACCAGGCAGGCCCCACAGATAACCCAGAGATGCATTTTAAATAAAAGCACACATTCTACTCATGTAAAAACACCAGGCAGGCCCCACAAGTAACCCAGAGATGCGTTTTAAATAAAAGCACACATTCTACTCATGTAAAAACACCAGGCAGGCCCCACAAATAACCAATAAAAGCACGCATTCTACGCATGTAAAAACACGCTGATTCCCGGACCGTCCGTGGGCTGGATTTAGAAGGCGATTGGGCCGGATCCGGTCCCCGGGCCTTAGGTTGCCAACCCATGTTTTAGACTTAGTAATAATAATAATAATAATAATAATAATAATAATTTATTTGTACCCTGCCCATCTGGCTGGGTCTCCCCAGCCACTCTGGGCGGCTTCCATCAAATATTAAAATACATAGGCCATAAAATACTTAGACCATAACATGCTGTAAATTTTATATCCAAATTCCGCAATCCTTCCCATGCAGCTCTTCTTCCGCTCTTATGACCGTGTCGTGACGGGTCCCCTACTGCAGGCACACACAAACACCACCACCCCCCAAAAATTCACACACCCCCAGCCCTCCCTCTGGTGCCTCGCGTCCAGGCGAATACTCACAGCCTGAGCATATGCGCTGTACGGGGTGAAGGGCAGCGCAAAGGAAGGCGTGAGGATCCCCAGCTGCCCCACCATCTGCTGCATGCGCCGGAGGGTCCTCTCTTTGTCCGTGTCGGCGAATTTCACCACAAGGCTGGAGGAAGCGCCCTAGTTCGCAAGAGGAGGAGAAAAAGTCAGCCGGAACGAGATGGGCGAGATGTGAGGAAAGGCAAAGGGGGAAATGGGCCGAGAGGCACAGGAGTCGGACTCTTTAGCCACGACTCCGGCCATTACAGGGGGTTGGACTAGATGACCCTAGGGGTGCCCTCCTGTTCTCTGCAATTCTATGATTCCACCACTGGCATGAGGCCTGCTGTGGGGGAGCCTCCTCCTGCCTGCCACTCCTCTCTAGCACAGCGGCAGCCAAGGAGGACTGGGTGCGACTCCCTGCAGGGCTGCTGCCCGTCAGTGTAGGCGAGAGCAGCCAAGGAGGACCAGCAATTTAACATTTTCACAGGGCAGTTCTGATTTAAATCAGCCCTTTATTCCAAATCATGCCGACTGGAGTCTTGTTTTCAGCCAGCGCAGCTCGGTGGCCAATCTGGTTAGAGCTGCCCGGAACCCTGCAAAGCCCCACTGATAGTCATTAACAGTTCCTCCCCCCCAAAAAACACCCAACCCTCCCTGTTAAAACCTGAGAGAGAGATGTCAAGAAAATTAGGGTAGCCAAAGAAGAAGGAGAGAGAATAAAAATCTAATCAGAGCAGCATCCGAGAGCCTCCCAGGCCGAAATGAATCTGAAGGGCACGTTTACTTAATCCCTCCTTCCCTCTAAGGAACTCAAGGTGCGATACACAGTTCTCCTCTACCTCATTTTATCTTCACAACAACCCTGAGAGGTAGGTTCGTCTCGCGAGAGGCTGCCACTGGTCATCCCTATGAGCTGCGTGGGGATTTGAATTCGGCTCTCCCAGGTCTTAGTCCAACACCGCTACAGCCACACAATCCAAAACCCACAACGGTTCGGAAGGCATAATTTAGTGGGCGAATTGGCTCGATTAAATAACTTAAATAATACATTGAATTTTGCATAGCTCCCTGTTGCCATCTAGTGTCACATTTGTACACTGCACTTAAAATGCACTTGAAACGCTTTATTTGCAGTTGCATAGCTGAGTCCTCGGATAGGGCGGCACTGGTACCCCCCACAAACCTCCCACACGGACCCACCATATTGTGACTCGTTTTCCTCTCAGCTGTTCCCCTCTGGAGGATTTAGACTTGCTTTGGGCAAGTGGCCCGCTGGGACGCTGGCTTGCGTCCCAAAGGAACCCGACCACCCACCCACCCAAACACCCACCTCGAATTCTGATGGTACCTTACTCACAGGCATAGTTTGGCTGCCATGAAGGGCGTGGATCGCTGCCTGGGCCTCCGTGTGAGAGGAGAATTTAACAAAAGCACAGCCTGGAGGGCATCAGAGGAGACACAGAGAGAGAGAGATTGAGAGAGAGAGAGAAGGGGAGGAGGACAGAAAGGAAAGCTGCAAGTGAGAACAGAGCTGGAGGAAAGAATAGTTTATGGAACATTGCCCTGTTCAGGGCTGGTGCTAGGGTTTTTTGTGCCCTAGGCGAGACCACCTTCTGGTGCCCCCCACCAAAGCCTGCTTTAGTAGGAGGTGGGGGTGGTGGAGAGGCAAGCAGCAGCCCCCCCCCCCCCGCCGAAGCCTGGCCAGCACCCCCTCCATTTTGGCGCCCTAGACAACTGCCTAGTTCGCCTTAATGGACGGGCCGGCCCTGGGCCTGTTCAAATGGGGGGGGGGGAGAGAATCTCATGGGTCCCCTTTGTGCAAAATTCCCATGGCCCCCCACCCTACTTAATTTCCCATGGCCTCTCATTGTGAAAAACTCCCATGCCCCCCCTTAACTTTTACATTAGCCGATAGCCTTGCTGAAGGTATAAGAGCACTGCCACCAATTATTTATTGCAATGGCTCTCCAAAACCCGCCAATCAAACCTGGCAATGCATAACTGCAAAAGCAAGAGGCTAGTCCTCATGGTGAATGCCTTTTTGCTATTGTCCCCCCCCCCCCCGGTGAGAGATGCTGTGAGGCACCCAAGTTGTTGTTGTTGTTGTTGTTGTTGTTGTTGTTATTATTATTATTATGCAGCCTGAGGACAACCAATTCCTAGAGTTCTCTGTGGGGTGTTTTGGAAGTGAAACCACTTTCAAAATGTATTGAATTTGCAAACAACTGTTCCATTCAAGAAGAGGTCAAGTCTGTTCTTGAAGGGATAGCTCATCCAGTAGAAGAAGAAGAAGAGTTTGGATTTGATATCCCGCTTTATCACTACCCAAAGGAGTCTCAAAGTGGCTAACACTCTCCTTCCGCTTCCTCCCCCACAACAAACACTCTGTGAGGTGAGTGGGGCTGAGAGACTTCAGAGAAGTGTGACTAGCCCAAGGTCACCCAGCAGCTGCATGTGGAGGAGCGGGGACGCAAACCCGGTTCACCAGATTATGAGTCTACCGCTCTTAACCACTACACCACACCGGTTCTCAGTAGAGCAGCATAATAATAATAATAATAATAATAATAATAATAATAATAATTTATTTGTACCCCGCCCATCTGGCTGGGTCTCCCCGGCCACTCTGGGCGGCTTCCAACAAATATTAAAATAGTGTGTCACAGATTAAAATCTTCCCTAAACAGGGCTGCCTTCAGGTATTTTCTAAATGTCAGGTAGTTGTTTATCTCTCTGACCCCTGATGGGAGGGCGTTCCACAGGGCGGGTGCCACTACCGAGAAGGCCCTCTGCCTGGTTCCCTGTAACTTGGCTTCTCGCAGTGAGGGAACCGCCAGAAGACCCTCGGCGCTGGACCTCAGTGTCCGGGCTGAACGATGGGGGTGGAGACGCTCCTTCAGGTATACAGGACCGAGGCCGTTTAGGGCTTTAAAGGTCAGCGCCAACACTTTGAATTGTGCTCGGAAACGTACTCTTAAATCTCAGGGTGGAGGGTTCGAAACCCACGTTGGGCAAAAGATCCGTTCCCCATCCTAGATGGACGGAGGACCAGAGACTGACCTTTGCTGTTGCCGTCGGGGCCTCTGAGCACCGTGCACTCGTCAATTACCCCGAAAGGTTCAAAGAGGCGCAGTATGTCGTCTTCAGATTGCTGCTTGTTCAACATTCCCACAAAGAGCTTCCTGTCCCCTAGAGGTGGGGAAAAAGAAAAGAAAACCACAGAACCATCAACTTTCTGCGGGTCTCTCAGGATGGAGGGGGGAAAGACGGGGGAATCCACTACCCCAAGGAACCCCAAAGATACTAGTTTTGCAAAGGTGCCACCGTTCTCTTTATCTCAGGGTCGTGGGTTCAAGCTCTCTATATTCTGAAGGGGGGGTAGGGATGCGATGGAGATCCCTAGTCCCCTGTATAGAAGGACAGTTTCCAAGGTGGGAAGGCAAGGGCACAACAATCATGTAGGGCAGGGGTGGCCAACTTCCAAGAGACTGCGATCTACTCACAGAGTTAAAAATTGGCAGTGATCTACCCTCTTTTGGGGGGTTCAGGTCCAAGTTGTTGACCTTTTTTTTTTAGGAAGGAAAGCCCTGTTTTTAGAGCTTCTTTAGGGAGCAGGAAAGCAACATTGAGCTTTTTTTAGGAAGGAAAGCCCTGTTTTGGTGGTTCAGGTCATTTTAGGGGTGCAGGGCAAAGACGTTGAGGTTTTTTTTAGGGGAGCCAAAGTTTTTTTTGCTTCTTTGGGGGGAGCCACTGATCTACCGGTGATCTACCACAGACGTCCAGTGATCTACCGGTAGATCACGATCTACCTGTTGGACATGCCTGATGTAGGGCATAAGTACATTTAGCAGCATGGATGGTGAGATTTTGCAACAGCTACGAAGCCGCAAAATGTGCTTTGGCTGCCAGCTCAGCTTCAGTGTGAGTGTGCGCCTGTTTTTAAAATTGTTTCTGGCCCTTACCGATTTGAAGGCATGTTTCAAAGGTCATGGCACGAAAGCTTGTGGTATCTCAAAAACCACAGGGATGGCTTCAGTGCCCCTTCCTTAGGGTTGCCATACGTTCGTTCAGAGCTAGAATACGGCAGTCTGAAATCGTTGTAATGTCTTGGAAAATCCAGGTGTATTGGCGAATGTCCTTAACAACATTTGTGTCCGAATTTTCACTTTTTTGAAATATGCCAATCCTACCCTTCCTACAATTACCAGAAAGAGAGGTAAAAGGGTAAAGGTAAAGGACCTCTGGACGGTTAAGTCCAGTCAAAGGCAACTATTCTCGCTTTCAGGCCAAGGGAGCAGGTGTTTGTCCGCAGACAGCTTTCCGGGTCATGTGGCCGGCAGGACTAAACTGCTTCTGGTGCAACGGGACACTGTGACGGAAGCCAGAGTGCACGGAAACGCCATTTACCTTCCCGCCACAGCGGTACCTATTTATCTAC
Organism: Lacerta agilis; assembly: GCF_009819535.1. NCBI lineage: Eukaryota > Metazoa > Chordata > Lepidosauria > Squamata > Lacertidae > Lacerta > Lacerta agilis. Next base: position 3,487,139 of record NC_046329.1, on the reverse strand, counting down.
TTGTGCTGGTGTGCTTTCAAACTGGTAGGCTGGCAGGAGCTGGGACAGAGCAACGGGAGCTCACCCCGTCGTGGGGATTCGAACTGCCGACCTTCCGATCGGCAAGCTCAAGAGGCCACAGCGCCACCCGCGTCCCACCAGAAGGAGAATACATCATGAAGCATAGTAAATGTTGATCGAGAAATTATGAGAGAAGTCCTATATATGGGTACATCTTCCATAATTCATTATAGGTCAATGAACCCACATAGAATCATAGAATCCTAGAGTTGGAAGAGACCACAAGGGCCACCCAGTCCAACCCCCTGCCAAGCAGGAAACACCATCAAAGCATTCCTGACAGATGGCTGTCAAGCCTCCGCTTAAAGACCTCCAAAGAAGGAGACTCCACCACACTCCTTGGCAGCAAATCCCACTGTCCAACAGCTCTTACTGTCAGGAAGTTCTTCCTAAGGTTTAGGTGGAATCTTCTTTCTTGTAGTTTGAATCCATTGCCCCGTGTCCACTTCTCTGGAGCAGCAGAAAACAACCTTTCTCCCTCCTCTAGATGACATCCTTTGATATATTTGAACATGGCTATCATATCACCCCTTAACCTTCTCTTCTCCAGGCTAAACATACCCAGCTCCCTAAGCCATTCCTCATAAGGCATCGTTTCCAGGCCTTGGACCATTTTGGTTGCCCTCCTCTGGACACGTTCCAGCTTGTCAGTATCCTCCTTGAACTGTGGTGCCCAGAACTGCACACAGTATTCCAGGTGAGGTCTGACCAGAGCGGAATACAGTGGTACTATTACTTCCCTTGATCTAGACACTATACTCCTATTGATGCAGCCCAGAATTGCATTGGCTTTTTTAGCTGCTGCATCACACTGTTGACTCATGTCAAGTTTGTGGTCTACCAAGACTCCTAGATCCTTTTCACATGTACTGCTCTCAAGCCAGGTGTCACCCATCCTGTATTTGTGCCTTTCATATTATTTTTTTTGCCCAAGTGTAGTACTTTACATTTCTCCCTGTTAAAATTCATCTTGTTTGCTTTGGCCAAGTTCTCTAATCTGTTAAGGTCATTTTGAAGTGTGATCCTGTCCTCTGGGGTATTAGCCACCCCTCCCAATTGGGTGTCATCTGCAAACTTGACCAGGATGCCCTCAAGCCCACCATCCACCTTTTCTTATCAGAGAAAGTGGGTTATCTTGCACTGAAAATTCCAATGGCTGCACTTGAAAGCTTTGCAAGAGCTGAGCTGCCCGATCAAACAGCAGCTGCTGGCAAGGGGATGCTCTTCTTCAGTGTACTAATGAAGAGAGAGAGTGTGTCTTTGCATTGCTTCTGGGCTGCTGTTTCTGGTCTTCAGAAGACGCTGGAACCAGTTATCACCAGGGCTGATTTAGGTAAAGTGTTTTGGGGGCATATTTCTTGAGATGACAGCTCCGCGGGGTATATTGCATCCTCTCTCTCTCTTTAAAAACCCATAAGAGGAGTCAACTTGGCGAAAGGATAGAAAAATGTGACATTCCCCCAGCGGGGTGCCGCGGAGATGCCCACGGGGGCGTTGGCAAAGGAAAGGAACGTGTTGAGGAACTATGCAAGGGACGCCTTATCGCAAGCGACAGGATCAGAGGGTCTGCCTTGGAAGGGGAGCCGATTGGAGGCGACGTGTGTCAGGAGGAATTGCAAAGGGGGGCAGGATCTTCTGGAGGACGCAGTGACCTGGAAAGAGATTGCTTCTGTTTTGATTTTCGGAGATGGGCTGTGAGGCTCGGGGTTTCCCGTCCCCAAGCCGCATGCCGCGAGGTCCGTCGCAGGCTGGGCACCTGACCTGCATGCAGAAGGTCCCAGGTTCTTCTTCCCAAGTGGCCTGGCTCCGTTGACCATCAAAGATGACTTCCAAACAACATGGAAAGGAGCAGTGGGAAAAACAATAGCAACCCTGGGATTTAATCCACAAACCCTGCTTGCCATGGGGTATGAAGGAGCAAGAAACACCATTAAACAGCGAGTGGTAGACACTCAAAGACAAGCTGACTTGGCCAGCTCCCCAAGATTTCTGATTAGTGAAAATAGACGATATTTGACCACCCAAATGCCATATGTAGCTAATCTTGAAATTCCAAAGCAGCGAAGGGCATTCACTTTGGCCCGATGTCGGGCATTACCTTCAGCAATGCAAGAAGGCCGTTATGAGAAGATACCCCATGAAGAAAGGAAATGCCCTTGTGGTGCGGGGCAGCAGGAAACATTAGAACATGTCTTCTTCTACTGCAAGTATTATACGGACGTCCGAGCAAGGTTTATCCAACCCATTTTAGATAAGTCTCCTGGGCTTTCAGAACAACATATCTCATTGCTATTACAGGATGAAAGCCCAGAAATCACTTACGCTGTCGCCAGATTCTGTGCAGCCTTGATAGATATACGTCGAAAGATGGTCTGTGATGTAAATCAACTTTAAATAGTGGCCTAAAATATTGTTGGATCTATATTTTAGTAGCCTATCTCATAGAACCGATACCCGAGTCTAAATTTTATTAGTTATATCTATGTTTAATCAATGATTTTAAGGACATGGTTTAAGCCGGGCTGGATATGTTGAATATGCCCTCATCATGTAATGAGTACCCATTTAAACATATATTTTTTACATTGTTTTTATAAATGCAAATATCTTGTTTTATGCTGGTCTGTGACCGAATAAAGTACATTCACTCCACAGCAGTTTCTCCAGGTAGGGATGGAAAGCCTGCCCGGCCTGAAAGGTTGGATAGCTGCTGCTACCAGTCAGTGTAGACAATAATGACCTAGGCAGACCATTCATCCGACTAAGAGTATTGCTATTTTAACTTGGGGGATGACGACGACGACAAATAAATTCCTGTTGTTCTTTCTTTCTTCTTATTAATTTTATTCCTTTCTCTTTTTTGAAAACTGCAATCAAGCAGTGTATAGATTTTATGAAATGAATAAATGCTTTTCAGGGGCCAAACAAAAAAAACCAAAAACCAAAAATGCAACAGATCTAGATTCTGCACAGACTATGTAGACAGAAAGCACTCGATCTCCACACATTCCAGAACAAAATGTCATGCGTGTGTGCAGGCCTTAGAAAAATGCAACTAGACTCGCAATTTCAGCATTTAATTATCACTGTTTCTATTTTTGGGTATGTAGCCTTTTGCAATATATATATCCTCAACTGGATCTTGGTGTTTTTGAGAAGCGAAGGCCTGCTGCTGAGAGCACAATCCCATACTTGAATTTTATTTTATTTTTTACAAATGCAATGGATTAACAGGTAGGGACTCAGGAGAGGGCCTTCTCGGGGTGGGAGGTGGGTGCTCCCAGGCAACAGTGTGATGCAGCAGCTAAAAAAGCCAATGCAATTCTGGGCTGCATCAAGAGGAGTATAGCATCTAGATCAAGGGAAGTAATAGTACCACTGTATTCCGCTCTGCTCAGACCTCACCTGGAATACTGTGTCCAGTTCTGGGCACCACAATTCAAGAAGGATACTGACAAGGTGGAAGGTGTCCAGAGGAGGGCAACCAAAATGGTCCAAGGCCTGGAAATGATGCCTTATGAGGAACGGCTTAGGGAGCTGGGTATGTTTAGCCTGGAGAAGAGAAGGTTAAGGGGTGATATGATAGCCATGTTCAAATATATCAAAGGATGTCATATAGAGGAGGGAGAAAGGTTGTTTTCTGCTGCTCCAGAGAAGCGGACACGGGGCAATGGATTCAAACTACAAGAAAGAAGATTCCACCTAAACATTAGGAAGAACTTCCTGACAGTAAGAGCTGTTGGACAGTGGGATTTGCTGCCAAGGAGTGTGGTGGAGTCTCCTTCTTTGGAGGTCTTTAAGCGGAGGCTTGACAGCCATCTGTCAGGAATGCTTTGATGGTGTTTCCTGCTTGGCAGGGGGTTGGACTGGATGGCCCTTGGGGTCTCTTCCAACTCTAGGATTCTAGGATTCTAACTCTCTGCCTAGAGAAGTTAGACGGTCACCCTCCTTGTTCCCCTGGAGAATCTTGTTCCAACAGGCTTTGTGGAACTGACTGCTTTTCACGAAAGGGCTGGAGCGTTGCTGTTTTTATTGCAATCGTTTGCATAGTTTAAACAGATTTTTTTGTACAGGCAATGACTATTTTCCATTGGGGGGGGAGTTGTTCATTCCTGACCCCCGCCATGCATGGATAGTGATTATGGGAATCTCCTCTGTCTATGGCATTTATTTGCTTTTCCGTGACCAAGGCAGCTTGGGCCCGATTAGTTGACCCCAAAGCAGATCATGCATAAACCCGCCACACCCCCTTTCCCACCCACTTCTGGGTTGTGGCGATGCGCACATCAGTTGGATGTATGTAAATTGGTTGCTGCCTGTATATATGGTTTTAACTCTATCAATGTTTAACTTTAAAAAATGATTATGGGTTTCCCCCCCCCCTCCCGTCCATGTTTTTAACCGTACTTTAAAATAAAAATAAAAATCTGTAAGCTGCCTTGAGATGTCAGCTCCCTGGGGCCCTGGGTGCCTGAGCACCCACAAAATTCCCCACGAAGGGGCCAGGCACCCACAGATTTTTGTGCCAGCGCCACCCACGCTGCATGGCACTCAGAGCCCCGGGCACCCACAGTCGCGGGGCCAAGCTGGCACTCCTGCTTGAGTCCTTGCCAGGGGGGAAAGGTGGGGTATCAACAGTGGCATAGGGAGCCGCTTTGGCGCCCGGAGTGGCAAACGCAGGGGCACCCCCAGGGGCGGGGCACCGCTCCCTAGCGCACGCATGCGCCATGACATCACGACGCATGCGCAGCATCCAGGGTGGAGTGTGCATGTGTGGACATGCGCACTCCACCCAAGATGCCGGGCGCAAGCAGTCAGCACCCCTTCCATGCGACGGTGGCAGCGCACAGAAGGGGTGCCAGGCGACAGCTTGAGAGTGGGGTGGTGGCGGCGCTGCGTGTCACCCTCCCCCCAGGCTGGCACCTGGGGCACTCCGCCCCCATCACCCCCCCCCCGCCTCGGTACGCCACTGGGTATAAATATAACAGCAACAACTGGGGATAACCTGCTCCACATCTCCCTTTCGCTTGCTACGCCGTTTGTGGCCAGTGGCAGCAGGAGAGGTGGGAGAGGGGGGGCCCCCCTCCCCGATGACTCAGCCACCAGAAGCACACAAACAGCCTCGGCGCTCCTTTGCTCCGGGATCTCGCTTTCTGCATCTGACGCAGGCAGCCCCGAGCGGAAGCCCTGCCTGAACCGATTAGTGTCGCCAGGCTGGGCAGCCACACTGCTTGCGACAAGAGCCGTCGTGGCAAGCCACATGCCGGCATGAACGCGGTTGCAGAGTAGGAAGGAGAAGGGGGGGTGCATGTGTGTAGGGTCCGCTGCCGTCCCCTCCTAACCTCACCCTCCCCTCCATCCTCCAGATTGCTCCTTTATTCGTTCATCTCTAGCAATGCGCCTGTAATTATGATCGGCGATGTGTGGGTGCCGATATGTAATATTTGCATGAAGCGAAGATGCTGGGCAGCGGCAAGGAGCTTGCAGTTCCTTCATCTTGCGGGGTTTACGGAGATGCACAGGTCAGAAACATCCCCCCCTCACAGTGACAGGAGTGTGGGGCAGAGATTAATCCGCCCCCCCATGTGAATGAATGGTGTCTGGGTGGAAGCAGAGGGCTGCGTTCATGGGTTGATTGCTCCCCAATGCTCCTCCTAATCTCAGGGTTGTGGGTTTGAGCCCTACGTGGGGGGGGGGAGGTGGGACTAGATGCCCCTCGTGGTCCCACCCGACTCTGCAATTCTACGATCCAGAGTCTCCTCCTAAGCCTCCTTGGAGGTGGGGCCAAAGGAAGAACAGCTGCATCACAGGGGCGCATGAGAAATTCAATTCAGAAACAGAACCTATCAAATTTGCACTTTCCGCAAGAATATGCAGATTGAAATGCAGCGGGAATGACAAGAACGGAGAAATGCCATTGTTAGCGAGAACCTTCTGATAGTAAGAGCTCCCTTGGACTCTCCTTCCCTGGAGGTTTTTCAACAGAGGTTGGCGAAACTCGAAAAACTCGAAAAATTATAATGTCCTGGAAAGGTTCATTTCTTCCAGTAATTCAACTTAAAAGGCGAAACTAATATATGAGACAGACTCGTGACATGCAAGGCGAGATACATCAAGCCTTTGCTTGTTATAATTGTGATGATTACGGCGTACAGCTGATGAGAACCCCCAAATTAACAATCTCAACTTTGGGGTTTTCATCAGCTGCACGCCATAATCATCACAATTATAACAAGCAAAGGCTTGGCGTATCTCGCTTTGCATGTCATGAGTCTATCTCATATATTAAACTCCAGTAGCTAATGAAAACAATTGCTTACATAAATGGACTTTTCCACGATATTCTAATTTTTCGAGTTTCACCTGTATTTAGCTGTGGTTCCTGCACTGCAGGGGGTTGGACTAGATGACAACTGGGTAACCCTTCCCGCTCCACAATTTTGTGGATCTATGATCCTTCAAAATTCATGCTTATCTGAATTTTGCGATGCAGTTTCCCCCAGCCAAGCAATGTTTACCAAAAAGCATTTTATCAAGGTGCGTAAGAATGAATGTATTACTGAAGATAACATACAGGACATGGCATTGTGTTCGGGGAAACTTCTTGCTCAACTCCTGGGTTTAGAAAAATGGATTTTACACACACACACACACACACACACACACACAAAATTGCAAATTGTTGCGGCAATGTGGAGAACTGAATTTAAGACTGGGAAGGGAATGCTCAGTGTGAGGGCTTTTTCATGGTGCCCATCCATATCTGAAGAAGTGTGCATGCACACGAAAGCTCATACCAAGAACAAACTTAGTTGGTCTGTAAGGTGCTACTGGAAGGAATTTTTTATTTTATTTCGTTTCATCCCATAATAGTTGCCTCTAAAATTGGCCGTGGGGAAGACATCCTTAGGATGGAGATGGAAGAGCCTCTGAAAACCACTTGCTGGGAATCACAAGTCCAGCTTGTGGTCTTTCCAACAAAGGCATCTGGTTGGCCACTGTGAGAACAGCACGCTGGACTAGATGGGCCATGGGCCTCATCCAGCAGGATCCTCTTATATTTGTATGTTCCCTTTGGAGACCGAGGGGGGGCCTTGTCACCCAGGAAGAAGAAGAAGAAGAAGAAGAAGAAGAAGAAGAAGAAGAAGAAGAAGAAGAAGAAGAAGAGGAGTTTGGATTTGATATCCCTCTTAATCACTACCCGAAGGAGTCTCAAAGCGGCTCACATTCTCCTTTCCCTTCCTCTGTGAGGTGAGTGGGGCTGAGAGACTTCAGAGAAGTGTGACTAGCCCAAGGTTCACCCAGCAGATGCATGTGGAGGAGCGGGGAAGCGAACCCGGTTCACCAGATTACGAGTCCACCGCTCTTAACCACTACACCACTCTGGCTCCACTACATCACACTGGTGATGTGCTTTTACTTAAAATGCATCTCTGGGTTATTTGTGGGGCCTGCCTGGTGTTTTTACATGAGGAAGAGGAGGAGGAGGAGGAGGAGGAGGAGAAGAAGAAGAAGAAGAAGAAGAAGAAGAAGAAGAAGAAGAAGAGGAGGAGGAGGAGGAGGAGGAGGAGGAGTTTGGATTTGATATCCCGCTTTATCACTACCCGAAGGAGTCTCAAAGCGGCTAACAATCTCCTTTTCCCTTCCTCCCCCACAACAAACACTCTGTGAGGTGAGTGGGGCTGAGAGACTTCAGAGAAGTGTGACTAGCCCAAGGTCACCCAGCAGCTGCATGTGGAGGAGCGGAGATGTGAACCCAGTTCCCCAGATTACAAGTCTACCGCTCTTAACCACTACACCACACTGGTAGTCCAGGGTCTCCATATACTTGGCCAGCTTTGTTTACTACGAAATTTGGGGTCCTACCCCAACCCGTGCCAAAGTTTTGCAGCCGTTCTCCAGCATTTTGCAGCGAAAAATCCCACATTTTGCAGCGGGGCCCCCCGAAACTGAGTAATTGATACGTTAAGCCGGGGGTTCATACCCAAACATTGTCTGAATCGCTTCAAACTGCTGCCAAAGTTTGGCAATAGCTTTGTTGCGTTTTGCAACGAAAACCCCGCGTTTCACAGCGCCCCCCCCCAATCTGAGTGATTGAAACTGAAACCGGGCGTCACACTGTCCGATCCTATGACATTCACAATAGTTTTGCTTGCAGCAAAACGCTGCAAAATGAGCCAGTGCCAGCACCACAGGTCCTCTATCAAGAATCCTCCAGGATTTCAGAGAGGTATTTTATTTTGTGGCCCTGCAATGCCATGGACTGCAAGAAGATCAAACCTATCCATTCTTAAAGAAATCAGCCCTGAGTGCTCACTGGAAGGGCAGATCCTGAAGTTGAGGCTCCAGTACTTTGGCCACCTCATGAGAAGGGAAGACTCCCTGGAATATAATAATAATAATAATAATAATAATAATAATAATAATAATAATTATTATTATTATTATTATTATTATTATTATTATTATTATTTATTATTATTTGTACCCGGCCCATCTGGCTGGGTCTCTCCAGCCACTCTGGGCAGCTTCCACCAAACATTAAAATACATTTAAAATATCACAGTTTAAAAACTTCCCTAAACAGGGCTGCCTTCAGGTATTTTTTGAATGTCAGGTAGTTGTTTATTCCCTTGACTTCTGATGGGAGGGCGTTCCACAGGGCGGGCACCACTACCGAGAAGGCCCTCTGCCTGGTTCCCTGTAGTTTTGCTTCTCGCAGTGAGGGAACCGCCAGAAGGCCCTCGGCGCTGGATCTCAGTGTCCGGGCTGAACGATGGGGGTGGAGACGCTCCTTCAGGTATACAGGACCGAGGCCGCTTAGGGCTTTCAAGGTCAGCACCAACACTTTGAATTGTGCTCGGAAACGTCCTGGGAGCCAATGTAGATCTCTCAGGACCGGTGTTATGTGGTCCCGGCGGCCACTCCCAGTCACCAGTCTAGCTGCCGCATTCTGGATTAATTGCAGTTTCTGGGTCACCTTCAAAGGTAGCCCCACGTAGAGCGCATTGCAGTAGTCCAAGCGGGAGATAACCAGAGCATGTAACACTCTGGCAAGACAGTCTGCGGGCAGGTAGGGTCTCAGCCTGCATACCAGATGGAAAAGACCCTGATGCTGGGAAAGATGGAGGGCACAAGGAGAAGGGGACGACAGAGGATGAGATGGTTGGACAGTGTTCTCGAAGCGACTGGCATGAGTTTGGCCAAACTGTGGGAGGCAGTGGAGGATAGGCGTGCCTGGTGTGCTCTGGTCCATGGGGTCACGAAGAGTCGGACACGACTGAACGACTGAACAACAACAACAATGCCAGACACCTGGAAGAAAAGTGCTTGAGATCTCATGGGAAACAGGGGGTCACCCCAGGGACTTAAAAAGCAACTTGGATCAGCTCCAGATTTCTGACGATCTTCTGGTGCAACAGAACCTTTTGACTCCACCTTCACCCCATTCAAACCTGTTGATCAAAAGAGCACCTCATTCGACATGCTCAATATCTGCCAAAGTGACGAAGGCGATCAATATGCTCTTCCTTTCATCCACAGGTGCTGCTTGCGGCAGCGAATATGGCATAGCTCAGCTGGCGGAGCACGCGGCTCTAAATCTCAGGGTAGCAGGTTCGAGACCCACGTTGGGCAAAAGATTCCTGCAATGCAGGGAGTTGGACTTAGTTGCCCGTCGTGGTCCCTTCCAACCCTTCGATTTTGGCACAGGTTTGGAGGGGATCCCGGCTTCTGGGGTTCGTAGCTGATGAAGCGGAGGTCATTTTGCTGCTGCAAATGCAGCGGTTTGGCCCCTGGAGGCACACTCCATTGTCTCTCGAGACAAGTGGATGCCAGCCACTAGATGGGCACCGCTGGGCCTGATCCAGAAGCAGGGATGCTCTTACGTAGGGAAGGAGAGTCCAGCGGGTAGCTCTGATCGGATGTGAGCAGCCACACTGCTCCGAACATGAGCTTGGCTACAACTCAACTTGCAGCTACGCATATAAGAGGATAAGCCAAGGTGCGTTCCGCGGCCGATTATCTGCGTGACCTAATTTATTTAACAACAAACACGGCCATTTCTCCCTGCCCCCCCTTTAAACGCTCTTTATCGTCTTATCCTGAGTTACTCCCCACATCTTCCCCCTCCCCTTCCTCTTACATCCGAAAAGCCCATCTGGCCCTGAGTTATACCAGCCTCTGGGAAATGATGGGTTTCCATGGAAACAGTACTCCAACAATGAGAAAGCGAGAAAGAGGAGAGTTCACTTTCTCTCCCTCCCCCCCCCCCGCGCAAGACTGTAGAGGGGGATGGTCAGAACCTATCTGAGGCTGTTGACAGTCCTGGTTTAGGAATAGGAATAGGAATAGGAATAATTTATTATTAGCCAAGTACATTTTCCAACATACTTGGAATTTGTTTCGGCTACATTGCAATGTAAACATACAGACACTGTTCCTCTCCCAATACAAAGAATCAAAGAAACCCCACCCGTAATTTACCTCCCCTTCAGCTATACAACTATGAATTTAACAATTTAATGGCACAAGGGAAAAAACTATTCTTGTGCCTGGCTGATTTTGTATATGAATTCCTGTAGCGACGTCCAGATGGAAGTAAATCAAGCAGATGATGACCGGGATGCAAAGGATCTGAGACAATTCCCTCTGCTCTCTTCCTAACTCGGGTAGCATAAATTGTCTCTATTGAAGGCAAGCTAACACCAATTACCCTTTCTACCCTTTAAGGGCAGAGCCTCCATGTGCAGGGGCAGTAAAGCTCAGTCCCGGCTGGGAAACAAAGCCGGAGGGTTCTATTCGGCTGGGAGAGTGGAACAAAATCTTATCATCTACTGAAATTCTGTAACTCTCCATCCTTGGAGCTCGGGTGGGGGGGGTGATTTAAGGGAGGCATTCAGAATGAAGTCAAGGATGAGAGGTTTAAATGCTCTCACTCCCTCTCTCTTAACAACAACAACAACAAAAGCAAATTAGACACTGCCCTACACTTAGACAACTAGCTCTTCAGGGGAAGGTCTAAGCTAGGACTCTGGGCCCTGACATGCTAATCTTCTATATGCAAGGAGTTTTTTGGTGTGTTTTTTTTGCATGTAGATCAGACATATAGTCATGATCATCATCCCAGGCGGTATGCGTATCACAGGATTGTGCTGAAGTTTGTGTGATGAATACTAACAGAAGAAATATATTTTATTAGCAAAGACCCCTAACCAAAAAAAAACCCAAAACAAAACCTGTGTGAGCAAATGCTTTGCAATCCGGCCCCAGCATTTTGCATGATCTCTCCCCCCCCCCCCCGGCCCCTTTCTGGAAAAAAAATGCAATGAAGGTTTTGTAAGGGAGGTTTTATAAGATTACAAGCAGCTGGTAGAGAAAGAGGGAACGATGATACCAGAAAGCAAAAGGTTTCTGGACACCCTTCCAAAACCTATATCTCACCCTTCTACAATAGGCTAGTTCAGGGGTCAGCAAACTTTTTCAGCAGGGGGCCGGTCCACTGTCCCTCAGACCTTGTGGGGGGGGGCGGACTATATTTTTTGGGGAAAAATAATGAACGAATTCCTATGCCCCACAAATAACCCAGAGGTGCATTTTAAATAAAAGCACACGTTCTACTCATGTAAAAACACCAGACAGGCCCCACAAATATCCCAGAGGTGCATTTTAAATAAAACGACACATTCTACTCATGTAAAAACATGCTGATTCCCGGACCGTCCGCAGGCCGGATTTAGAAGGCGATTGGGCCGGATCCGGCCCCTGGGCCTTAGTTTGCCTACCCATGGGCTATTTTCTACACACAGACACACATTGATCTCCAGCCTTCACCCAGGAGAGCAGGAGGAAGGATCCAGAGTTCAAGGCCACTTTCCAAGTAGGCAAAACCAAGGCTCGTGAGGGCTGTGTCCTGCGTAAGAGTTATGGGGGCCAGATGCAGAGCCTTGGAGGGCCGCATTGGGAGGTTTCCCTACCCCTGCTCTACACTTAAGTCTCCAGTCTTCCACAGATCCTTATTGCTAAGATTTTAATTTAGTAGACCACAAGCTCAACCAGAATCCGCTGTGTGATGCAGCAGCAAAAATGTGCTAATGCTATTCTGGGCTGCATCAAGAGAAGTCTAGTGTCCACATCAAGGGAAGTCACAGTCCCACTCTATTCTGCCTTGGTCAGACCACACCTGGAATACTGTGTCCAGTTCTGGGCACCACAATTGAAGAAGGATGTTGACAAGCTGGAAGGTGTGCAGAGGAGGGTGACCGAGATGATCTGGGGTCTGGAAACGAAGCCTTATGAGGAATGGTTGAAGGAGCTGGGTGCGTTTAGCCTGGAGGAGAGGAGACTGAGAGGAGATATGATTTTGTTGTTCAGTCGTTCAGTCGTGTCCGACTCTTCGTGACCCCATGGACCAGAGCACGCCAGGCACGCCCATCCTTCACTGCCTCTCGCAGTTTGGCCAAACTCATGCTAGTCGCTTCGAGAACACTGTCCAACCATCTCGTCCTCTGCCGCCCCCTTCTCCTTGTGCCCTCCATCTTTCCCAACATCAGGGTCTTTTCTAGGGAGTCTTCTCTTCTCATGAGGTGGCCAAAGTACTGGAGCCTCAACTTCAGGATCTGTCCTTCTAGTGAGCACTCAGGGCTGATTTCTTTGAGAATGGATAGGTTTGATCTTCTTGCAGTCCATGGGACTCTCAAGAGTCTCCTCCAGCACCATAATTCAAAAGCATCAATTCTTCGGCGATCAGCCTTCTTGATGGTCCAGCTCTCACTTCCGTACATTACTACTGGGAAAACCATAGCTTTAACTATACGGACCTTTGTCGGAGATATGATAGCCATCTCCTAATATCTCAAGGGCTGCCCCATGGAAGAGGGAACAAACCTGTTTTCTGCTGCTCTGGAGGGCAGGACTCAGAACAAAATATAAAATCAAAAATCAAAAAAATCCTTCCAGTAGCACCTTAGAGACCAACTAAGTTTGTTCTTACGGCTACCTACCTGTAACTGGAGCAATGGCTTCAAGTTACAAGAATGGAGATTCTGACTAGACATAAGGAAGAATGTTCAGATGGCAAGAGCTGTCCGACGATGGAACAGACTCCCTCGGACATTGGTGGGCTCTCTCTTTCATTGGAGGGTATTTTTAAACAGAGCTTGGATGGCCACCTGTAGCTGTGATTCCTGTATGGCAGAGGGCTGGACTACACAACCCTTGGGATCCTTTGCAACTTTACTGCGATTCTATCTATTGATACACGCTTGTATTGCAAAACAAAACAAAACAAAACCCTTGCATTTATAGAATTTGCTACCAAGGAGTGTGGTGGAGTCTCCTTCTTTGGAGGTCTTGAAGCAGAGGCTTGACAGCCATCTGTCAGGAATGCTTGGATGGTGTTTCCTGCTTGGCAGGGGGTTGGACTGGATGGCCCTTGGGGTCTCTTCCAACTCTAGGATTCTATGATTCTATATGTTTTCCCAATATGTCTCCCCACCACCACCAAAACATTCCTGATTACAGTGGTACCCCAGGTTGCGTACATAATTGGTCCCGGGTTACAGTTCGTAACCCGAAAAGTACGTAACCCGGAGCGTACGTAAACCTGAGGTACGACTGTACAGAGGTGGGTGGCTTTTGAGATTTTAAGGGGAGGACAACAGTGGAGGAATTATAAGCTAGTATTTTATATTATCCACAGCAACTGAGATACGTACAAGGGGGGCTGGCTTTTAATGGCCTCCCTGAGAAGAAGAAGAGAAGAAGAGTTTGGATTTGATATCCCGCTTTATCACTCCCCGAAGGAGTCTCCAAGCGGCTCACATTCTCCTTCCCCTTCCTCCCCCCACAACAAACACCCTGTGAGGTGAGTGGGGCTGAGAGACTTCAGAGAAGCGTGACTAGCCCAAGGTCACCCAGCAGCTGCATGTGGAGGAGCGGGGAAGCGAACCCGGTTCCCCAGATTACGAGTCTGCCGCTCTTAACCACTACACCACACTGTAGGGTGGTAGGACAAAGGGTTGGGTGGGTGGGGACCAAAACAAACAAGGAGAGATGACAACTACCTCCACGGCTCTCGCTGTCCGCCGGCTTTACCTGGATTGGCCTCGCCATCTAGAGAGAGAGAGAGAGAGAGAGAGAGATGCCAAATGTTAGCAAAGCCAAGCTCTGAGCACTCTGTTGTGCTATGGAGGGAGGGAGTGTGCTAAGAGCGTGATAGCAACAAGCAACATAATGCATCCAAATCCAGCCATAGGGAAACTCGGCCCTCCAGATGTTTTGGGACTACAACTCCCATCATCCCCGACCACTTGTCCTAGGGATGATGGGAGTTGTAGTCCCAAAACATCTGGAGGGCCGAGTTTGCCTATGGCTGGCCAAATCGTTGCAGCGTAGAATGCTCCCATGGAGGTCCTGAGCCAGCCACGCTTCAGGGGCACTTTTGGCTTTCCAGATGTTGCTTGAATGACAAAAAAGTAAAGGTAAAGGACCCCTGGACGGTCCAGTCAAAGGCATCTATGGGGTTGCGGCGCTCATCTCGCTTTCAGGCCAAGGGAGCCAGCGTTTGTCCTCAGACAGCTTTCCAGGTCATGTGGCCCGCAGGACTAAACCGCTTCTGGTGCAATGGGATACCCTGACGGAAACCAGAGTGCACGGAAACGCCGTTTACCTTCCCGCCACAGCGGTACCTATTTATCTACTTGCGCTGGTGTGCTTTCGAACTGCTAGGTTGGCAGGAGCAGGGACAGAGCAACGGGAGCTCACCCCGTCTCGCAGGGATTCGAACCGCAGACCTTCTGATCGGAAAGCGGTCGTTCTGCAACATCTGGATGGCAAAAGTCGACCACATCTGGGTCTACATACTGACTGGCAAAGGCTCTCAGACCCCTACTGTTCTGTGGTGCCAGCTTCTTTCAAGTTCCGTTTTCCATGTCTTTGTATCACTTTGTGACCTATTTGGGTTTCGTTGAAAAGGTCGTTGTGAAAACTCGCTGTCATTTTAGTGCAAATTTCCCTTCATATAGATTCATAGAATTGGAAGGGACCGCAGGCGTCATCTAGACCTCCCGCAATGCAGGAATCTCAGCTAAAGCATCCATGGCAGGTGGACACCCAACCTCTGCTTAAAAACCTCCAAGGAAGGAGAGTCCACCCTCTTCTGAGGAAGTCTGTTCCACTGTCGAACTGCTCTTACTTGTGGGATGTGAAACACGAGAGCAGTCAAGTACAACATCCCTAGAGTGGACATAGAAGGGGATGTCTGGACCAGCCAGTTGGAACTTCCTGTTTTCTCCTGGGCTGGGACAGACTTCCTCTACATGTGACTAGAGGTGGGTGTGGCCTCACCTGTGCAGGTAACAAAGGCATAGGGCTGGCTGCCATCTCTCTCTTCTTTTGACTACGCTCAATGAGGAAGCATCATATGCTTAGCCAAGAGAGGACAAAGGAGCTATCTCTATGGAATAGTCTCCAAGTGTATGTAACTTCTCTAACTAAGTCTGCCTTCTGCAGCAGTGGCAACAGAAAATCACTGAATATATGGAAATTGCAAAAATGACAATGAGAGTCAGACAACAGGGGGATGAACGTTTAGAAAGAATGGGGAAAGTTTATTTAATATTTGGACAAGGTATGTAAGATGTGAATATTGACATATAACTCATGGCGTACAAAAAAATGAAGAAGGAATTATAAATAAATGTTAGAAGGTGAAATTATGCAGCATGGGAGGATATATAATTTGGAAATGAGTTTGGAAAAATAAATGAATATGATGTAGAGGAGAAATTTAAATGTGTGGAAATGAACTTAAAGTGCGAAATATAGATGTAAGATATAAGGAAGACATAATATGAAAGAAGGAAGTCCATGGATTTAAGATTTAAATGTTTGGTGTGATATAATTTTTACTTTATTCTCATCTGTAAAGTTATTGTAACAATTTTTGGGTTTGTATTCAGATAAAATCAATAAAAATTATTTACAAAAAAAGTCTGCCTTCTGGGATCCTATTGTGAACAGAATGTGTGTAAGTAAACTCTTTTATACTTTATAGAAGACTGTGCCGTGTTGTGTCTTATCTTTAGGAGGGAATAAAGGGGGAAATACCAGGACAATATTGTTATAGAGGCTTTAGCGAGCCTGAGCAACACACCCGCTGTGTAAGTTAATTTAACTCTGCTAAAATTGTTGAACTTGTTAACACAAGTTGGAATAGGATATAAGAAAACAATATACCCCTCTTCCTGCATCCCTGAGCATTCCCACATTACTGTCAGAACGTTCTCCCTGATGTTTAGTCGGAATCTCCATTCCTGTAACTTGAAGCCATGGGTTCGAGTCCCAACCCTCCAGAGCAGGAGAAATCAAGCCTGTTCCATCTCCCATGTGGCAGCTCTTAAGATATCATGCACCTGTGTGCAATTTTGCCCGAAATACACAAATCTCCCCTAATACAATGCCTTTTAATTTTGGGCATGTTTTCACCAATGTGTGCTGTTTTATGCGCCCTTACCCATGAAGCACACATTCCCCAGCATGGTGCATGGCTACAGGCCTGCATTGAAAAACCCAGATTCTGAAAGGGAAAGCTGTGTAACGCTATGCGTACTGTTTTGGGAAGCGCGAATCAGGCAGCTCCCGTGCAAATCTGGACTGAACCGAATCTCTCTACTTCTGCCCCTGAGCAGTGGCCCTTTCCATGCTTGGCTGGGGGACACTTCCGCAGTGATAAGATGGACCATATCAGCTGCCCCGAAACAGGGCTGACCTCGGGCTCCACCCCCAGATGACACCTTTCAGAAATGTGAGTGTCCTTAACATAATAAAAGCGCTGCTGGATCAGGCCAGGGGCCCACCTAGTCCAGCATCCTCTTCTGGCAAGTGCTTCTTTTGGGAAACCTGCAAGCAGGACCCGACCGCACGAGCAAATCCCCACTCCGCAATTCCCTGGTACTCAGAAGCATCTGTAAACAGAGCTTCCGTGACTAGCATCTGCCGAGAGCCCTCTGCCCCAGGACCTCGCATTTGTGCGCCTGGGCTCCGAAGCAAAACCAAACCACTTGCGGCTGTGTTTATTCCCACATCGGATCTGGTGGAAGTTGCGGCGGGATAACCAACCCTGCCGCAGGCCAGCACGAAGGGCAGGGCAGGGAGCTGCGCACCGGTGGCCTCGGTTCTCCGTGCAGGCGTGCGCACGCTGGGTTCAAAATTTAATCCGCTTCCAAGGACTGGAATTTGTGGGGACCAAAGGCAGGACTTGGGAGTCTGGTGGGTTGCGTCAGAAACTCGTTTCAGGGAAGACATCTCTGGCATCTCCCCAGAAGGCAAAACAACCAAGGAGAGTCATTATTTTTGGCACCTGAGAGGCCTTCCTGATGACCTCAACGCCTCCTCCATCTGAGCCCACTCTCACCAACACCATTGCACACACTGGTGTTCCGTCGTCCGTCCGTCCGTCCCCCTACCCCCGTCCTCTCCATCTCTGGTATTAGCCCTGTCACTCTGCTTGGATTTTTTTATTTTTTTATTTCTATTTTTCAGGAAGGGGGGGAGAAAAAAGAATGTCATTGCCATGGCAACGACCGTCTGCGCCACAGGAACCTGACATTTGTGGTTGCCGTAGCACCAGGCTCTTCTCCGGGTTGGGAGGGGGGCGCTGCCTTCCCTCTATTTTGGAGGACAGGTGGTGTGTGCACGCGTGAGGCTATTTAGGATTTGCCTACGTGTGGCACTGAGGGGAGGAAAGGGCGGACGAAGAACCAGTAGGGAGAGCGGGAGGGGAGGGGAATAAACACGGGACCGTTTAGCATTTTGCTTCCAGGGAGATCACAAGAAAGACAAAATACATAATCGTGTTTTGGAATTTTTTTGTTTAGGGGTGGGGTACCAGATGTTTCTGCACTCCAGCATCCCAGCGGGTCGGGGAGCTTTAATTCAGCAACATCTGGGAGGCCTTAATCTTTTGCTCCGCCCTGAACATGTCACATGATTGATAGGCCACGCCCTGGTCCTGCCTCTCCCCCCCCCCTCCAAATACGCTCTGTGCAGGTTCTGAAATGCTGGATTGAGCCACAGTTCTTCCTAAAGGCTTGCGGCTGAAATGTCAGGGCAGCGGGGGGGGTGGGCAGCGTTTATTGAACGAAATGCATAGAGCACTTAATTTTTTAAAATGAGAATAGTGTTTCTCTAAGCGGCTTGCTTTGAATTATGGTGCTGGAGGAGACTCTTGAGAGTCCCATGGACTGCAAGAAGATCAAACCTATCCATTCTGAAGGAAATCAGCCCTGAGTGCTCACTAGAAGGACAGATCCTGAAGTTGAGGCTCCAGTGTTTTGTCCACCTCATGAGAAGAGAAGACTCCCTGGAAAGACCCTGATGTGGGAAAGATGGAGGGCACAAGGAGAAGGGGACGACAGAGGATGAGATGGTTGGACAGTGTTCTCGAAGCGACTAGCATGAGTTTGGCCAAACTGCGAGAGGCAGTGAAGGATAGGCGTGCCTGGCGTGCTCTGGTCCATGGGGTCACGAAGAGTCGGACAAGACTGAACGACTGAACAACAAAAAGCGGCTTGCATGCAAAGCGTGTCAGATATTTATCAAAACCGGCTATAGACAAGTAGGCAAGATAACATGACGTGGTCCAGGCAGGCTTGCCGAAACAAAAGAGCTTTTACCAGGCCTTTGGAACGGAACTGGGAAGGCAGCTTCCTAACATCAATAAGCAGGGAGTTCCAGAGGAGGAAGGGAGAGGGCTCTCGCACTCGCATCTGGCTGGCCACTGTGAGAACAGGATTCGGGAGTGGGTGGGCAATTGCCCTGACCCGGCAGGGCTTCCTATATGTTTATTATTATTATTATTATTATTATTATTTTCCAGATTTATTGTTGTTGTTTAGTCGTGTCTGACTCTTCGTGACCCCATGGACCAGAGCACGCCAGGCACTCCAGTCTTCCACTGCCTCCCACAGTTTTGGTCAGACTCATGTCGGTAGCTTCGAGAACACTGTCCCACCATCTCGTCCTCTGTCGTCCCCTTCTCCTTGCGCCCTCCTTGTCAACTGTTGTGGTGAAGCTAAATCATGGCTGAAACCACAAGCTCTCAATAGTTCCTTGCCCCAGTTCTGGGGTAACAGCACCACCTTGGGGGAACAGTCGAATGGTCCGCCTTCAAAGTGGCTCCACACACACCCACACCCAAAAAAGAATCCCAGGGACTGTGGTTGATTGATCCTGCACAGAACTGCAACTCCAGCCCATTTAATAAACTACATTGAGGGACAAATGTAAGGCTCTGCACTTAGGCAGGTAGAACCAGCTGCACAAATATAAGATGGGTGACACCTGGCTTCCTAGTATTATATCATTCCGGAAACCTTAGTTCTTAAAATAAATGCCAAACACTGGATTTAGGAGAAATCAAGAGTAAGCGTTTTATTGCTGAGCAATAGGTCCAGGGACGTCATCTCCAAAAGACTGGACCTTTTGCAGACATCCTCTTTCTCCCAACATCTTGACTCACTTGGGGACATAGGACCCATGACATAACTTATCTTCTGCGGTCAGTCTGCCTAGCTAGCTATTTCTGCTTGGCTCAGCTGTAACCCACAAACTCTTTGTAAGAAGCATTCCTTACAAGGTACAGTCTTAACGCATAAATAAAGCAAAGGTGAGATTATATGTTCCCAGTTTACAACACTAGCAGTACACGTGAAAAGGATCTAGGGGTCTTGGCGGACCATAAGCTGAACATGAGTCACGGGCTGATGCGGGCAACAACCAAAAGCTAATGCTATTCAAGGCTGCAGAAGTCTAGAATCCCAATTGAAGGAAGCCATGTTGTCGCTCAGTTGTGTCCGCCTCTTCGTGACCCCATGGACCAGAGCACGCCAGGCACCCCTATCCTTCACTGCCTCTCACAGTTTGGCCAAACTCATGCCAGTCGCTTCGAGAACACTGTCCAACCACCTCTTCCTCTGTCGTCCCCTCCTCCTTGTGCCCTTCATCTTTCCCAACATCAGGGTCTTTCCAGGGAGTCTTCTCTTCTCATGAGGTGGCCAAAGTACTGGAGCCTCATAGTACTACTATGAGGAAGTCATAAAGGTAAAAGGTAAAGGGACCCTGACCGTGAGGTCCAGTCATGTCCGACTCTGGGGCTGTGGCGCTCATCTCACGTTAATGGCCGAGGGAGCTGGCGTACAGCTTCCGGGTCATGTGGCCAGCATGACAAAGCCACTTCTGGTGAACCAGAGCAGCACACGGAAACGCCGTTTACATTCCCACCGGAGTGGTATCTATTTATCTACTTGCACTTTGACGTGCTTTCGAACTGCTAGATGGGCAGGAGCAGGGATCCGAGCAACGGGAGCTCACCCCGTCTCGGGATTCGAACCGCCGACCTTCTGATCAGCAAGATCTAGGCTCTGTGGTTTAACCCACAGTGCCACCCACGTCCCTATGAGGAAGTCATAGTACTACTTTATTCTGCGTTGGTCAGACCACCCCTGGAACCGCAGTTTAAGGGGGATATTGACAAGTTGGAACATGTGCTTAGGAGGGCGACCAAGAGGATCAGGGATCTGGAAACCGATCCTTATGAGGAACAGTTAAGAGAGTTGGGTATGTTTAGCCTGGAAAGAGGAGACTGAGAGGAGATATGAGAGCTATCTTCAAATATCTAAAGCGCTGCAACATGGAGGATGCATCAAGCTTGTTTTCTCCTTCTCTGGAGGGTAGGATCCGAACAATGGCTTCAAGCTTCAAAAAAGGAGATTCCGACTAAACATTAGGAAGAACTTTCTGACAGTAAGAGATGTTTGGCAGTGGAACGGACTCCCACAAGAGGTGGTGGACTCTCCTCCATGGAGGTTGGATGGCCATCTGTCATGGATGGCTTAGCTGAGATTCCTGCATTGCAGGGGGTTGGACTAGATGACCCTCGGGTTCTCTTCCAACTCTAATAATAAAAACTTTATTGCAGCTATAAGCTCATATATAAATAGACACGCAAATCATACCTGCCTTACAATCCATGCAAAAACAGCTAAAATAATTACATTAAAATAGAAATAATAACATAAAATATTTACAATCAGGAGAAATAAATATAAATTCAACCTATGATACTATCAGGAGTTATAGGCCCAAAAGGGGTGAAAGAACCATTAGGATTCCTGTAATAGGCCATTTCGCCTCTTATGGTTCAGAACCGAAGTCAGATACCTTGCCACTTGCAAGGTTACTGTTGGGTTAGAATCCTGGAGTAAAAGGGTAAGCTGGATCTCAACTGGAAGTCCAGAGAATTTTTGGACCAGTGGGCTCAACAAATTTCTCCTGACATCACTGTATAAAGGGCAGATGAAAACAATATGCAGGAGGGATTCCCTCGACAACTCATCACACGAGCATAAATCTGATACACTCTTCCAACTCTATGATTCCTATGCAGGTCCCAGGATCCTTTGGGGGAAGCCATGCGCTGTCAATGCATGGTGCAGATGTGGCCCAAGTTGGGGATCTCCTTCCACTTTGGAACAGCGGAGTGAACCAGACCAGTGAGTTCACACAAGTTGAGAAAAAAGCTGGCCAAAGCCAGGGGAGGAAGCACATAAGTACGCCTTCCGCATGGTGTCACACCCTCGTGCGCCACCCTAACCCAGCAACCCTCTCGCCCCCTTCCCCACAATGATTTATGCCGTGCTCGTGATTTATGCAGCCTAAGACAGCTCCGGCCATAAATGATTTAAATGAGCATGAAAGATTCACCGCTCCGTTCACTGTCAGGAGGCCATCGCACGGCACGATCCTGCAAACACGCAATTGCAGCCTGCCCCAACTTGGCTCGGGGCTGCCGAGTCGGGAAAGGGGAATTTTGCATGGGACTTTTGCCTTTGGCTAGGTGGCCGCTGGAATGTGGAACTCCTTGCCTCTCAGCAAGAACATCGCACCAGGGTGAGACCCAACCAGCCCCTCCATTCGTCGGCCAAAGAAATGGTAGCTGCTAGCAGACCCCTGACCACCCACCACTCCCTCCAGAAAAGGAACGTCTCATTCCATGGGCCAATTGTCCTGAAATGCAGAAGGAAGAAAGCCAACAGAACAAGAAACAGCCATTGCTATTCAAGGTTGGACAACCGTGGTCCAGAAGGCTGCAGCCAGACTTCTGACTGAAGCCAGTTACAGGGAGCAGGTTACTCCCCTGTTACAACACCTTCACTGGCTACCTGTCTGTTTCCAGGTGCAATTCGAGTTTTGGCTATGATCTGCAAAGCCCCATATGGCCCAGGACACCTGGAAGGTCGTGTCTCCCTAGCCATGCCTTCCCAGGTGTCAAGATCCTTGATTGAGCACCTTCTCCCTGGTCCCATCGACTTCAGAGGCACGGCTGGTGGTGACGTGAGAGAGAGAGAGACAGAGCCTTTTCGGTGGCTGCTCCCCTATTGTGGGATTCGTTCCCAAGAGAGGTCAGACTGGCTCCCTCCTTGCTATCATTCCATTGCCTTGCAAGACCTTCCTGTTCAGACAAGCCTTTGGAAACTCAGGGGCAAGCAATTCTGACCACTGGGCCCTTTCTCAGGGCAGACTGTGTTTTATTTGCTGGCTCTAAATGTGTTTTCATAGAATCATAGAACTGTAGAGTTGGAAGGGACCTCCAAGGGTAATCTAGACCAACTCCCTGCAATGAAGGAGTCTCAACTCAAGCACCCAGGACAGAACCACTGCTTGTTGTTGTTGTTGTTTAGTCGTTTAGTCGTGTCCGCCTCTTTGGGACCCCATGCAGATGGTGACTGCAGTCACGAAATTAAAAGACGCCTGCTTCTTGGGAGGAAAAGCAATGACAAACCTAGACAGCACCTTAAAAAGCAGAGACATCACCTTTGCCGACAAAGGTCTGTATACTTAAAGCTATGGTTTTCCCAGTAGTGATGTATGGAAGTGAGAGCTGGACCATCAAGAAGGCTGATCGCCGAAGAATGGATGCTTTTGAATTCTGGTGCTGGAGGAGACTCTTAAGTGGACTGCAAAAAGATCAAACTTATCCATCCTTAAAGAAATCAGCCCTGAGTGCTCACTGGAAGGGCACATCCTGAAGTTGAGGCTCCAGTACTTTGGCCACCTCATGAGAAGAGAAGACTCCCTGGGAAAGACCCTGATGTTGGGAAAGATGGAGGGCACAAGGAGAAGGGGACGACAGAGGATGAGATGGTTGGACAGTGTTCTCGAAGCTACTAACACGAGTTTGGCCAAACTGCGGGAGGCAGTGAAGGATAGGCGTGCCTGGCGTGCTCTGGTCCATGGGGTCATGAAGAGTTGGACACGACTGAACGACTGAACAACAACAATAATGAAACAATATATCCTCTCCTGCATCCCTGAACATTCCCACAACAATCGCCAGCTTCGGCCGCATCACCGGCCCTCGGTACGCCATGATGCTTCGCTTCGCCCTGGGCAAGCGGGCCAGAAGGGTCTCCTCTGCCCATCGGAGGCCGCAGCACCACCGAGCGGCCGTGTCATCGCTGCCAGTGCTCATCTCTCTGCAGAGGAGCCCTTTACTGATGACAAGGGCCATTATGCCACATTAGCATCACCCAGCCGCAGGAAGTGAGAAGAAGCAGGAAGCAAGGATGCTCAGCCCATCAGAGCAATTACGGGTTCTCTGCGCGACAACGAAGCTTTGGTGGACACACGAGCTGTAGAGGAAGCTCCTCAGGGTGAGTGTGCTGTGGCCTCTCCCCGCTTAAGAGATATCCTTCGTCCTCGTATTTGGTTTCCGCCCTCAGGGGCTGCTTGAGTCGAGAGGCTGGTTGGACCAAATTGATGCCACCACCGCCTTCTGTGTCCAGTTCTGGGCACCACAGTTCAAGAAGGGTTTTTGTCAAGCTGGAAGGTGTGCATGGCTTGGGGGATGGGGGTAGGATGGTGAAAAGGCACAAAAGAGAGGGGAGAGAGCCCCACAGTTTTGGCGCACACAGCAATGTGCTCTACAACCCCCCTGCTGCCACAGTGATCAAACCAGCGCTATGCCGGCGCAGGCATGAACATTCCGTCGCATCACAACCACCACCTTTGGTCTGCCTTCATTGCACCACCAGCACTAGGGTGGCAAATGCGCACTCAGCTGCGACAGCATGCACATGAATGCTAGGACTTCAAAATGCAGCTGTCAGCCCACACACTGCCTTCAAGTGAAAGCCAGCACTATGACAGCGTGCACACACACACACACAAACAAACACGCGTTCCGCAACAACAAACGCAGTCACCGCCCCATGTGCTACGGCGAGACATGCGCTACGTTATGAAATGCAAACCACCGCCTGTGTGCAGCGTTTAAAGCACAAACCGGCACGACGGCAGCACACGCACTCAAACACACTCCCGGCAAGCACTAGATGCTGCCAACCTCCCACAGGACAGCACTGTGGCAGCAAAAGCATGTGCATCGCACACACAAAGCTCAGGCCTCTGTCTTTGTGCACAAACCCGCTGGGACGGGAAATACGTGTGGGCCGCAACCGCAAAACACAGCCGTTGCCCCAATGGATTTTGGGCACAATATTGAATATGATGCATGGGCAAAATTATGGAATGAGAGTTTGAATTTACCGCATGTGTAACTTTGAAAGAAAATGTTTATAAGATGATGTATAGGTGGTATTTGACACCAGTGAAATTGGCAAAAATGTATAGAATGCATGATAAATTGTGTTGGAAATGCAGACAAGAGGAAGGGGACTTTTACCACATGTGGTGGACTTGCAATAAGGTCAAGGTGTTTTGGGAATTAATTTACAATGAACTTAAGAAGATGTTCAGATATACTTTTCCAAAAAAAAACCGAGGCCTTTTTGTTGGGGTTGATGGGAGAAGAAATAGCCAAGAAGGACAAAAGATTGTTCATGTATGTGACAACTGCAGCAAGAATACTGCTTGCCCAAAAGTGGAAATTACAGGAACTACCAATGATTGACGAGTGGCAGACGAAGATGGTGGAATATGCTGAACTTGCAAAACTGACCGGCAGGGTCAGAAACCAGGATGACTCGAGGTTTCGTAGAGACTGGAGTAAATTTGTGGAGTACTTAAGATTGAACCGAGGAAGTTTAAAGACACTAGTAGGATTGGAATAAACCTTTGACATAGCTTAATATGGATGTAATAAAAACTGCGTGACGAGATTGGACTAGAAAACCTGCTGACATGGGGGAGGGGAGTCGTAGCTCGGCAGAGCAATGGTTAATGTAATTTGCTTTAAATGTTGAATTGGCTGTAATTTGATATATTTGGAAAAATAATTAAAAAAGTATATTTAAAAAAAACACACACACAGCCGTTGTCCCGGCGTTCCGGCTTAGTGCATGACGCCCACCCTATGGCAGCACGGCAGCGACAACGCAAAATGCAGCCTTCCTCGCGTTTGGGCTGGATGTGCGAAACCACACTTGGTGTGTGCCCTACGACTGCAGAATGCAGCCCGAAACCCCAACACTGCCTTAGTGAAGATGGCCAGCGCTATGACGGCACGCAGAAGAAACAAGTCGGCGCCCTGATCCACAGTGCTGACTTTGGGCAAAATATCGAATCGTCCTCCGTGGTCCAAACAGGCCGTTGCAAGCCCACGGGCCGAGCGAGTTTCTCTCCCCCTGCCCCTCCAGCCCCATAGGTTTGTGGCGCTCCAAAAGAGATGCTCCACCAGCGCTGGCTGGAGAGGAATCAAGCGGCATCGGCAGACGTTGCCATGGGAACCGTGGAGTTAATTAAGGCCTACACAGAGCCGGTGAAGCCGGGGCGCGGAGAGGCCCTCTCATTACTACAGCGCAAAGCAGCAGCCGCCCGTTCCTTGGGACAACAAAAGAACATTCAATTAGCGGAGACCAGCTTCATCGGTAATTAAGAGTGCGGTTCTCCTCCGTAAGCTCCTCTCTCTCGACAGACAGACAGGGTCGCCATATTTCAAATACAGTAGTCAAAACCAGGACACCCCGAAAGTTGAGATTTGATTTTTACGGTAACCTAGGGTTGCCATGCGACCCAGGTGGCGCTGTGGGTTAAACCACAGAGTCTAGGGCTTGCGGATCAGAAGGTCGGCGGTTCGAATCCCTGCCACAGGGTGAGCTCTTGTTGTTCAGTCCCTGCTCCTGCCCACCTAGCAGTTCGAAAGCACGTCAAAGTGCAAGTAGATAAATAGGGACTGCTCCAGCGGGAAGGTAAACGGCATTTCCGTGCGCTGCTCTGGTTTGCCAGAAGCGGCTTAGTCATGCTGGCCACATGACCCGGAAGCTGTACGCCGGCTCCCTCGGCCTATAGAGCGAGATGAGCGCCACAACCCCAGAGTCGGACACGACTGGACCTGATGGCCAGGGGTCCCTTTAGCTTTACCTTTTTAGGGTTGCCATACACCCAGAATTTCCCAGACATATCCGGAATACTGCAGCCACGAGCAGTGTCAGGGCGGAAATCGGCGCAGTGTTTTGCAATCGGCGAAATGTCTGGACGTGTGGCGGCCCATGGCGGCAGTGACGTTTTTGTCAATTTCCCCTCAGAAATAGCTCAAAAACGTCCAATTCTTTGCAAAAAACAAAAAAAAACTCAACCCAAAAGACTGTATGTTTTTTAAACAAAATGCCAGATAAATGCAAGTTTTCGATGGACAGGACAAGCGCTGCCTTTCGGAAATCCCCCCGGACATCAATTCCACCTTTGGAATCCTGGCAACGTCTGGGAAAATACGGGCACATGGCAGCCCTAGGCAGGGACCCCGGTCTCGCACTTCCGGATGGTTCCCTGCTTCATCCATGAGCACAGCTCGTGGACCCTTCCAATGGCGCATGCGAGGGACTCCCGCATGTGCCGGTACATGGTGGGGGAGCGGGGAGAAGAAATCCGCTCCTGTTCACGCTGAACAGCAAACCCACCCAGTTCACAATTACCAAAATCATATGCAAAGTGTACACCAATAGACGGAGCAATGCTTCCAAGTACTCATTGCTGGAAAATGCAGGAGGTTAGAGAAATCTCGCGCTCAAATCCTGCTCCCACATGCACCTGGTCGCAGGACTTAGATGGGCCATTGGCCCGTTACAGCAGGAAAGACCGCCAACCATTGAAATTTTTGCAGTCCGTTCATAGGCGTAGGAAGGTCAGGTGGTACCCGGTATGGAAAATTTCTTGTCATCCCCCCCCCCCATTGATTCTCCCCACCCTGAAAAAATGGTTTTTACGTTATTTCATATTTTCTTACAAGGAATAATAACAAGTAATAATATTAAAAAACTTTTCTTTATATCCCGTCCTCCCCGGCCGAAGTCGGGCTCAGGGTGGCTAACATCAGATACATAACATTGGTATAAAATCAAACAATAATTAAATCACCTCCTAAAAACATCTCAAAATCAAATTATAGTCTAATTAGAAGGCTTTCCACAGGGTTAGGGTTGGGAACAGTAAGTGCTCCACCGAACTGAAATTTCAGCCTTCATGACGTAGGAAAACAGCCAGGTAAACAGCTATTTTGGCGGAGGAGGGTCAAGATATTAACCGATATGCATGAAATTTCATATATAGCTATATAATCCCTAGTATAGTAAGATAAGACTTTTGGAGCAGGCATTTAAAAAAAAGTTTTTTATGACCCACCCTAGTAGGGCAGCAATTGTTCCTTGATAATTTGTCACCCCCTCCATTATGGAAACCGGGGTGAACCGCCCCCCTACGCCCCCTTGCTACGCCCCTGAGTCATTCTTTGGTCAGGCAATGGGTAGGAAATGGCACATTCTGGCATAAAGCATGCATAGAAATGCCTCTTAGGGTTGCCAGGTCAGGACACTGAGATTTCAGGGCACCAAATCTGAGACCTGCAGGGCACCTGTGATGGCCTGGGAGTCAGACTCTGATGCTGAACCTGAGGGATCCCAACCTGCACAGGATTCCCCGCCTCCCAGAACCAGCTGAGCCGGGGCCAGGGCTTGAGCCTGAAGGATCCCCACCTGTGCTGGATCCCCAGGTGCAGGCATCAGCAGAGTCTGCTCTGGCTCCTGATGGGAGGGAGGACCCATTGCCTGCAGGTGCTCCACTCCCAGCCTCTTCAGAGGAAGCTGAGGCATCCCCTGGGTCCAGTAACCCACCAGCCTCTCCTGAGCTACAGAGGCTCAGGGCAGAGAGGCGAAGGGAGTTAAGTGTCTGCAGGAGGAGTGCTCGCCTCCAGGCCCGGAGGAGAGGCGAGTCTCCGGAGGATCGGGACCGCCCTAAGCATAGGGCCAGATAAAAGCCAGCCAGACCCAGCCCAAGTTGCGTGAGCAACTTAGTTGCAAGCGTGTGCTCAACCTGCAACCTTGTGCCTGGACGTGCCTTGGACCTTGACCTGCTCCCTGCCTTGCTCCCCGCCGGACTGACCTCCTTTGGACCCCTAGACCCAGGACTGGACTTGGACCTCGCTTCTTGGACAAACCCTTGGGGCCAGCACAGTTTGCTCACGCCACACCCGCACTCCCCCTTCGCTGGGGTGCGTTCGGGAGGAACTAGTAGCCATGGCTGACCAGGCGGCTGCGCTGGTGGCATTGGCCCAGGAGAACCAGGCCTTGACCCACACCGTGCAGCAGCTAAGCAATGTGGTTACGGCGCTTCAGCAGTGTTTGGATGCCTTACCGGCTCCTGGGGCCGCCGCCCCAGCTCCTGGCAAGTACCCGGTGGCCCTGCCAGAGAAATTTGATGGGACCCCAGCCAGCTTTCCCATGTTTCTCGCCCAGGCCAAGCTGTATATTCAGGGGCGAGCTCGGGATTTCCCCGACGACCGCACCAAGGTGCACTTCCTGATCAGCTTGCTGAAGGACCAGGCGGCCAAGTGGCGTTGCCGCTGCTCCGGCAAGACTCCCCCTTGCTGACAGACTATACGGGGTTTTGCAATCATCTGGAAACCACGTTCGCCAACCCTCAGAAGGGGAGTCAAGCCAATCGGGCAATTCGGCGGTTTGAAACAGGGCAAGTCCACAGTGGCCACCTACGCCACGGAATTTCGGCTGCTGGCGCAGGACTTGACTTGGAACGACTCTGCACTGCGGGACCAGTATCTCGAGGGACTTTCAGACGAGATACTGGATCAGCTAGCCACGTTGGATCGCCCTGCCACACTGGATGCCCTCATCCAACGGAGTCTGCAGATAGACGATCGGTTGGAGGACCGTCGCCAGGCCCGGGGCCGCTGGCACTCTGGGCTCCCGGCGCCGGTGCTTCCCTGCAGTTCCGTGGCCAGAGCTGAGTCATTGGAGGAGCCGATGCAGCTCGGGGCAGCGCGGCCTCGCCTCTCCCCCTCGGAAAAGACTCGGCGTCGGGAGGGGAACCTGTGTCTCTACTGCGGTGGGAGTGGACACTACGCCCGAACCTGCCCTGAGAAACGCCAGCCACAGGGGAAACGGCCAACCCCAGTAGCCGATGGCCCAGGCTACCTGGGGTCCCAAGCATCGCATGATGGGCCCTCACCAGTGGAATTGCAACACCTCATGATACCGGTGCGTTTATACCCCCCCGGTGGACCCTGGATTCTCACCCACGCGCTGGTGGATTCGGGGGCAACCCGCTCCTATATGGACTCTGCCTTCGCCACTCAGCATCGGGTGCCGCTTCAGAACAAGCCGGAACCGGTACAGGTGGAGGCAATTGACGGACGGCTCCTGCGCTCGGGCGCTGTTACTCAGGAGACCCAGCCCTTGGTCCTGTGCTACCAGCAGCATCGGGAGGTGCGATCCCTGGACATTGCCACCATGCCCCGGTTTCCCCTGGTGCTCGGGATGGACTGGCTGGAGTCGCACAATGTTCAGATCGACTGGGTCAATCGGACTGTACGCTTCCCAGACCCGGGTTCCCATGCTCAGTCCGAGTTAGTAGCAGCTGCCCCCATGGGGCAGGCTGTGTCAACGCTCCCTACCGTGTACCAGGACTATCTAGACGTGTTCGAGGAACAGGGAGCAGACCAGCTGCCGCCTCATCGGTCCTTCGACTGCGGCATAGACCTACAGCCTGGGGCGCCCCTGCCTGTGAGCCGCCTATATTCTCTTTCGGAGCCAGAGCGTGAAGCCTTGCAGGACTTCCTTCGCAAGAACCTGGAACGCGGGTTCATTAGGCCCTCTACCTCACCCACTGCCGCTCCTGTACTCTTCGTTAAGAAGAAGTGTGGGGAGCTTCGCCTCTGCCATGACTACCGGGCCCTGAATAAGATCACCATCCCAGACCGGTACCCCTTGCCCCTTATTGCAGAGTTGCTGGAGCGGGTGCAGGGGGCGCAAATGTTCACCAAACTGGACCTCCGAGGGGCCTACAACTTGATTCGGATCCGTGCCGGGGACGAATGGAAGACGGCATTCGGGACCCGGTATGGGCAGTTTGAATACCTGGTTATGCCGTTCGGATTATGCAACGCGCCCGCCGTGTTTCAACGGTACATCAACCACGTGTTCCAGGACTTGCTAGACAAATACGTGGTGGTGTACCTAGATGATATTCTGATATATTCCCGTGACCCAGCTCGTCACGAGAGTCATGTTCGGTCCGTGTTGCAGCGCTTGCGGGAGCACCGTCTGTACGCCAAGCTCAGCAAGTGCGAGTTCCACCAGCGGTCCGTGGACTTCCTTGGACACCGACTCTCCCCTGACGGGGTGCAGATGGACCCTGGGAAGGTGGCTGCGGTTCGAGAGTGGGCAGCGCCCCGGAACCGCAAGGACTTACAGCGGTTCCTAGGGTTCGCCAACTATTACCGGACCTTCATTGCAGATTATGCTCATCGCACCACCCCATTAACCCGACTGCTGCGCCCCAAGACGCCCTTCTCCTGGGATGAGGAGGCTGAAGTGGCATTTCAGGGGTTGAAAGCCTGTTTCCAGAGGGCGCCGATTTTACAGCATCCTGATCCCTCTCGTCCCTTCGTGGTGGAGACTGATGCCTCCAGTACGGCTCTCGGTGCCATCCTGTCTCAGCAACACGGACCCGATGCGCCGCTGTTACCCTGCGCCTACTACTCCCGGCAGCTCCTTCCGGCGGAGCGTAACTATACCGTGTGGGAGCGGGAACTACTGGCCATCAAGGTGGCCTTTGAGGTCTGGCGCCATCATCTTGAGGGGGCACGACACCCGGTGGAAGTGAGAACGGACCACCGGAATCTGGAGTACCTCCAGACCACCCGCAAGTTGAACCAAAGGCAGATCCGGTGGGCGCTGTTTTTCTCCCGGTTCCAGTTCCGGATCCGCTACATCCCTAGCTCCCAAAACCGGAAAGCGGATGCCCTGTCCCGGAAACCCGAGGATGTTGCAGACACTGTACAGCAGGCAGTACCAACGACTATCTTACCACCAGCCGCATTCCTGGCCACTCAGGAGGCCAAGCCGCTGCAGGCTCGGGTGCGAGAACAGCAACGGGTCGGCGCTTGGGCTCAGGAACGGCTCCAGGAACTGTCTGACGGGTCATGCCCTCGATATCCGGGGCTGGCCCTGCACCAGGGCCTACTGCTGCACCAGGGTCGTCTATACATCCCACCAGGACCATTGCGGGCTGAGGTTCTCCAGATGTCCCACGATGCCCCAGCAGCAGGGCACTTTGGGCGGTACCGGACCACCCATCTGGTAAGCCGGGAATTCTGGTGGCCCCGCCTGAAGGCTGATGTGGCACGTTACGTTGCTGGTTGCGATGTCTGCCGGCGGGCCAAGGGCCCTACCGGGCGACCCCCCCGGTCTGCTCCAGCCATTACCAGTCCCACCGCGTCCCTGGCACACGGTCTCGCTGGACTTTGTGGTGGACTTGCCCCCATCTCGTCACTGTACCTGCCTCCTGGTTTTCACAGACCATTTCACTAAGATGGTGCACTGTGCCCCCTGCCCGTCCATACCCACAGCTAAGGAAACGGCTCAACTGTACCTGCAGCACATCTTCCGCCTGCATGGCCTGCCCGAGCGTGTGGTTTCTGACCGCGGTGTCCAGTTCACATCCCACTTCTGGCGAGCCCTGCACCAGACCCTTGGGACGGAGGTCTGTCTATCTTCGGCCCACCACCCGCAGACCGACGGCCAGACGGAACGGGCAAATGCGGTGCTGGAGCAGTACCTCCGGTGTTACTGCAGCTTCCAGCAGGATGACTGGGTCGATCATTTGCCATTGGCGGAATTCGCCTACAACAATGCAGTGAACGCCTCCACCCAGCAGACCCCGTTCCAGGCCTCCTACGGCTACCATCCACGTTTGTTCCCGGACGTGCTGCCAGCTTCCGCGGTCCCCGCAGTGACAGACTGGCTTCAGGAGCTTCAGTCCCAGCAACAATTATTGATGGAGCAACTGCGCCAGGCCAAGGATGCATACAAGGCCCAGGCAGACCGACATCGTCAGGAGGGGCCAGAACTCCGTGTTGGCGATCGGGTGTGGCTCTCTACCCGTCACCTGCACCCTTCTCGGCCCTCACAAAAGCTGGATGCACGGTTTGCCGGCCCATTCACCATCACTGCGCGGGTGTCGCCGGTGGCGTTTCGCCTCCAGTTACCTCCATCGCTCAAGGTTCACCCAGTATTCCACCGGTCCCTACTAAGTCCAGTCGCCCCGCCCGACGAGTTCCACCCAGACAATCCACGACCGCAGCCAGTTTTGGTTGAGGGGGAACCTGAGTACGAGGTGGAGCGCATTCTCGACTCACGATACCGCAGGGGGAAGCTCCAATACCTCATCGACTGGAAGGGGTATGGGCCTGAGGATCGTTCATGGGAACCAGCGGAAAACATCCACGCACCTGCCTGCCTCCGTGATTTCCATGCAGCTTACCCCAGCAAGCCTGGTCCGGCCCCTCGGTTGAGGGGGAGGCCTGGGAGGGGGGATGGTGTGATGGCCTGGGAGTCAGACTCTGATGCTGAACCTGAGGGATCCCAACCTGCACAGGATTCCCCGCCTCCAGAACCAGCTGAGCCGGGGCCAGGGCTTGAGCCTGAAGGATCCCCACCTGTGCTGGATCCCCAGGTGCAGGCATCAGCAGAGTCTGCTCTGGCTCCTGATGGGAGGGAGGACCCATTGCCTGCAGGTGCTCCACTCCCAGCCTCTTCAGAGGAAGCTGAGGCATCCCCTGGGTCCAGTAACCCACCAGCCTCTCCTGAGCTACAGAGGCTCAGGGCAGAGAGGCGAAGGGAGTTAAGTGTCTGCAGGAGGAGTGCTCGCCTCCAGGCCCGGAGGAGAGGCGAGTCTCCGGAGGATCGGGACCGCCCTAAGCATAGGGCCAGATAAAAGCCAGCCAGACCCAGCCCAAGTTGCGTGAGCAACTTAGTTGCAAGCGTGTGCTCAACCTGCAACCTTGTGCCTGGACGTGCCTTGGACCTTGACCTGCTCCCTGCCTTGCTCCCCGCCGGACTGACCTCCTTTGGACCCCTAGACCCAGGACTGGACTTGGACCTCGCTTCTTGGACAAACCCTTGGGGCCAGCACAGCACCCCTCGTGACATCATGGGGCGTCCCCCAGTGATGTCACAGGGGCAGGCCCTGGAGATGGGAGTTAATTGGGAAATGGGATGATGGCAAGCATCTAAGGTTGTCTACATGTGAAACTTGAAAAATTAGAATATCGTGGAAAGGTTCATTTCTTTCAGCAATTCAACTTAAAAGGTTGAAACTAATATGTGATATAAACTAATGACATGCAAAGCGAGATATGCCAAGCCTTTGCTTGTTATAATTGTGATGATTATGGCGTACGGCTGATGAGAACCCCAAATTAACAATCTCAACATTGGGGTTTTCATCAGCTGTGCGCCATAATCACCACAATTATAACACGCAAAGGCTTGGCATATCTCGCTTTGCATGTCATGAGTCTATCTCATATATTAAACTCCAGTAGCTAATACAAACAATTGCTTACATAAATGGACTTTTCCACGATATTCTAATTTTTCGAGTTTCACCTGTAGATTTGCAACCAGCTCTTGCTGGGCCTGAAACATGCAAGCTGCATGCACACTCATCTGTCTGTCTGTCTGTCTACCTAATCTATCTATCTACACATATATAATATGTGTAGAAAATAATATCCAAAAGTAATATCCAAAATCACAGGGACCCCGTGGCAGCTTACAGATAAAATAAGAACAGCTGAAGACATAGACCAAAACACAATTGTTAAAAAGCAATTATAGTGGTACCTCGGTTGTTGAACGTAATCCGTTCCGGAAGACCGTTCAACTTCCGAAACGTTCGCCAACCGAGGCGCAATAGGTGGTCGGCAATTTCAATTGAGAAAACTGGAAAAAAAATGCAGTGGAAACCATTCGACTTCCGAAAAGCGTTAGAAAATGTAAGCATTTACTTCTGGGCTTTCGGCATTCGAAAACAGAAAGGTTCGGCTTCCGAGATGCTCGAAAACAGAGGTACCACTGTAAACACTAATAATAATAATAATAATAATAATAATAATAATAATAATAAGTGGCAAAGTTCTGTGCTGTCGCTATTAAGCTTCGGTCCGCATAATTGGGTGGTTCCTGATCCTTTTTTTGATTTAAGTATTATAATAATCTGAATTGTTGATTTTTTAAATTAATTTCTAAATTTATTCTTTTAAAGCAATAATTATTAATTTTAATGTACTTTAATTTTAAGACGGCCAACCCCTTTTAGATCAAATCTCAGATCAATTTTAAATTGCATTTATTATTTATTCTGTATGTGTCTTTTTGTGTGTGTGTGTGTGTGTATGTGTGTGCTGGTCATCGACCGTAATAAAGTACTACTTCTACTGAATAATACACACACACACACACACACACACACACACAAACGAATGAGCTGGAATGGAATCCCTCTGTTGGGGAATTGTTGAGTTGGAAGCGGTCCCCAACAGCCATCTAGACCAACCCTCTACAATGCAGGAATCACAGCTGAGTGTTACAACTCTAGACTGGGTACACAGCAGTCTTCCTGAGTCAGGCCATTGACCCATCTAGCTCAGTACTGTGAACACTGACTGTCAGAGGCAGTCTAGGGTTTCAGGCAGGCGATGTTCCCAAGTCCTGTCTGCCTGCAAAGCAAGTGCTTGACCCCTGAGCTACAGCCCATACCCTAAGCAAGATTCTAGTCCTCATGTCTTGTAGTAAGGTTATTGGGAAATGATATATAATGAAATGAAAAGGATGTTTAAAATAACCTTTGCAAAACACACAGAGAGAGGGGGGGAGGGAGGGAGAGAGAGAGAGAGAAGGAGGGAGAGGGAGAGGGAGAGATGGAGAGAGAGAGAAAGAGAGAGAGAGAGAGAAGCTTTTCTTTTGGGAATTATAGGGACAGAACTACCTAAAATGTATAGAAACTTATTCATGTATGCTACTACAGCAGCAAGAATGTTACTTGCCCCAAAAGTGGAAAGAAGCAGGAGTCCCAGTGAAAGAAGAATGGATACAAAAGCTTATGGAGTATGCAGAAATGGCGAAACTTACCAGAAAAATAAGAAATCGAGATAACAATTTTTAAAATAAAAGAAAGGAAATGGTTTATTGAATATTTACAGATAAGTTATAAACAGATAAAAACACTGGCAGGATTATTGTGATAACCTGCAGTTTCATAACAGTGTTTATTTAAAGAAGATGAATAAAAGAGCAAATTAAGTTAGTTTGGATATGCGGAAGATATTTAAAACAAATTTAAGGAACCGCAGAAAGAGGGGGAAGGAAGTCAAGTTTTGAAATGTGAAAATGATTGTAAAATTAGTGACATGTATAAAATCAGTGAAATGTATAAACTTGAATAGTATAAATAAATAAATAAATAAATAATACTACAAAAAATAATGAGATTCTGATTCAGAGAGCCTGATTCAGAACCAGGAAGCCCTGGAAGCTGCCTTATGTTGAGTCAGACTATCTAGCTCAGTATCGTCCACACTGACTGGCAGCAGCTTTCCAGGATTTCAGGCGGAAGACGCGGGAACGCCAGGGATTAAACCTGGCACCTTCTGCATGCGAAGCTGCGGCTCAGCTCTCCTCCCACTCACTAGGTGCCCTTTGGATCAGGCACACCCTCGCTCAGCCTCGCAGGGCTGTCGTGAGGATGAAACGGTGGCAATGGAAGCCCGGAACTCCTCGGAGCAA
Source organism: Lacerta agilis (assembly GCF_009819535.1). NCBI lineage: Eukaryota > Metazoa > Chordata > Lepidosauria > Squamata > Lacertidae > Lacerta > Lacerta agilis. The sequence goes on along the minus strand of NC_046329.1, from coordinate 3,450,984 downwards.
GGGGAGGAGCGAAAACGACACAATTCACTCAGCAAATTAAACATTCTGCAAAGGTCGGAACCAGCGGCATCGCTGGGGGGGGGCTCACCCCGGGTTCCAGGGGAAGGGGGGGTGACACTTGGGCCACCCCGCCGGCGGCACCTGAGCAAGCCGTGGAGTGAAGCCGCTCCGCCCTGAGGCTCGTGCGGGGCCCGCCTGCCGGCACCGCTATGGGGCTGCCCTGCCCCTGTTGCATGAGCCGCCACAGAAGCAGCAGCTCCGGCCCAGACGCGCGTGCGTACTCCTCCTGGGCCAGCGCTGCCGCTTCCCCGGCGACGTTGATAGCCCGCCGAGTGAAAAGGAGGCTTATGGGGAGCTGCCAATCGTGCGCGGCAGCCCCACAAGCCGCCTTTTCACCCGGCGGGGGCCCAGCGACAGAGTGGGCACGCGACGGAGTGATGTCGCGACGCAATGTCAGGACGCCCTGCCCCCAGGGGGTGCCTCCTCCGTGCTGCCGCCCCGGGCAGCGTGGAGCCTTCCTCCTCCCCTGGTCGGAACATACGGGACAGCTGGCTGTTTGCCCCAGGGAACTTCAGCACAGACAAAGACACACAAGAGACTCAAGAGAGAGAGAGAGAAGGTGATCCCCTCTAAGTCCCCCTTGCATTTCACAACCAGCAGTCCCCGAGCTCTGCAAACGTCAAAGCAGTGCTTGAAATTAGCCAGGTGCGTTTTCCGACTGGCATGGTTCCAACCGCAACCACATGGAGATCTCTGGTTTCCAGGTTGGCAACGGACATCTCCATCCGGCTGGCCCCTCCAGCTTTCTTGCATGGGGAAGCAGAAGAGCTTATTTGTTGTGTTTATATCCCACCTTTTTCCTCTGTGGAGTACATGGTTCACACCCCTCCTCAGCTAATCTCTACAACGACCCTGCAAGGCAGGTGAAGAGGCCACGACTGGCTCCGAGGTCGTGCGGCAAGCTTCATGACGCAGTAGGGATTCGAACCCTGATCTCCCAGGTCATGGCCCAGCACTCTAACCACTACACCACCCTGCCTTCCTAGAGTCCTGCTACAGGGCAGCGCTATAAATCAAGTGGGTAAATAAAAAGGGGGAAAGCCAAATGTCACTTAGAGAAGGTTCTCCTTGAAGCTTGAATTTTGTTTTATTCTGGATTGTTAGATCAAGTGTTTTAATGTGTTGAAAATCTGAAATACTCTCCTTGAAGCTTGAATTTTGTTTTATTCTGGATTCTTCGGTCGAGTGTTTTAATGTGTTGAAAATCGCTTTGAGATCCCCCCCCTTCATTGGGGAAGAAAAGGTACCTAGACATTTCATTGTGGCAACCATAACCCAGGTTTAAGAGGTTTAAGGAGCTGTTCGCAGATTAAGCTTCTTTATCTGAGTCAAAGTTAACCGTTGAACTGCTGAGGAGGAAAACCAGCCAGTCGCGGGATATTAAGGAGCAGCGCAACTTTTGGGGTGGAAGCGAAAGGTCAGCTGAGCCACAGCTTCGTCAGCTCAAAGCAAGGCATAGCACCGGCGTTTGAAAAAGCAAACTAAAAGGCAAAATAAGCCAGGATATACCGGAGGCCGAGGGTATCGCCCAGATTCTCCCCGACTCTTCGTGTAACTCTCCTCTTACAGAATTTATCTTTAGCCGAGCGCTGGAGATGGCACCTCTTGGCAGCTCCTGCCTCGGAAAAGCAATTGCTGAGGAGGGTTATTAACAGCCTGCCATAATCATACAGAGGCGAAGTTAAAATGTCTGGCAAAGTGAGATTCGAGGCGTTGGGGGGGAGGCGGGTTTGTTTTGGGAAGCAGGCCGCTTTTCAATATTTCAGAGTGCGATCTACCGCCCCCCCACATTCACAATGTATAATGTCCCACAGGGGCATGCCCAGGATCAAAACTAGGGCGGGGGGCAAGCCATGGTCGTTCAGGTTGTGACATTTCAGCACGGAAAGGCGAATGAAACCAAATTTTAGGGAAATTATATATAATTATAGCAGTGCTTTATTACGGTAGTTATTACAATTATTTGCTTGAATTTTTTTTTAAATTTTTATTCTAGTTACATGTCTTATACCAGGGGTGGCCAACTCCCAAGAGACTGTGATCTACTTTCAGCAGTGATCTACCCCCGTTTTTGGGGGTTCAGCTCAAAGTTGTTGACCTTTTCTGGGAATGAGGAATGCCCCGTTTTTTAGGGGTTCAGTTCGTTTTTAGATTACTGACCATATTATGTAAACAGCAAACAAAAACAGCTTCAAAAAAAAAACAGAAAAACTCCCCCCCCCCAAACAGAAAGCCCCCAAATGGCTGAAAAACTCAGTTTCCTAGGATCCTCAGCCATCGCAACTCACCATGCAAGGGAACGGTTTCCAAAGCTCCTTTGCAACGATCAGCCGCCGCAACACACACACACACACACACACACACACGCAGTGGCCGGCTGCCGGTCAGCAGAGCTCAATCGTTAATTAGATTTTGGGAGGGGGAGAAAGACCGGTAGTTGAGCTTTTTAGGAGAGCTTTTTTTTCCTTTTAGGCTGCCGATAACCATTTAATTATTATTATTATTTGCTTCTGGGGGGGCAGGTGCCCCCTCCTGCCCCCCCCTTGGGTACGCCCATGATGTCCCACCTTTCTCCTAAGCTGGAGCTCAAGGCGTGTTTTTTGTGTGTTTTGGCCCGTCTCTCTCTCTCTCTCTCTCTCCCTCTCACCTCACAGGGTTGTTGTGAAAACAAAATGTGTGGGTGTTCTGCCCCTTAGCTCTTCTGCGAGGGGGCGGGAAGAAAAAACGGTAATCGTTAATTTCTGCAAATGAACGCTTTCCCTCTTTATAACACCGCAGGGCAAAGGCCCACGTTTAGAGACACCTCTCTTGCTTTTCTCTTCGAAGGAACAAGCCATTCTGATTTGGATAAAGCTGTTTAAACCTATCGCAGACACACAGAAAGCTGCCTTATTATCAGGTTGGATTCATTGTCTATGTTATAGATTGTGGGGGGTACTCCCCCTAAACCACCCTAGAAAGTAATAAATGGTGAGATCTTGATTATTTGGAGTATTGAAGGGAAGAATGCAGGCCAGTAAGGGGGGGGAGGGGAACACAGGCTAAGCTTCCTTTTTGAAGCTAGAGCCTCACCTGAGATACAGGTGTTAACAGGAGAAAAGGTGTTGATGGCCCATCTAAGGGGGATCTTGGTCCTGGGCAGACAGAAAATTGACAGGTCAACTGGGTGTGAAGTCAGAGGAAAAGAGAGCTTTTAGCAAGGTGTGCCGGGAAGAAGAAGGGAAGAAGAAAGACTGGGATCCATTTTGGGTAGGCTGGCTGAAGTCTGGCTGGGAGAGATACCTTGGACTCCACTGCTGCAGGGAACAAGCCCTACATTCCCTCCTTAAAGCTACAACAGCCTCCATTACATCTTCAATTCTCCAAAGAAACACGGATCCCAGGTGACTGTTTTGAATTATGGTGCTGGAGGAGACTCTTGAGAGTCCCATGGACTGCAAAAAGATCAAACTTATCCATCCTTAAAGAAATCAGCCCCGAGTGCTCACTGGAAGGGCAGACCCTGAAGTTGAGGCTCCAGTACTTTGGCCACCTCATGAGAAGAGAAGAGTCCCTGGAAAAGACCCTGATGTTGGGAAAGATGGAGGGCACAAGGAGAAGGGGACGACAGAGGACGAGATGGTTGGACAGTGTCTTCGAAGTGACTGGCATGAGTTTGGCCAAACTGCGGGAGGCAGTGGAAGACAGGAGTGCCTGGCGTACTCTGGTCCATGGGGTCATAAAGAGTCGGACACGACTGAACGACTGAACAACAACAACAAGGTGGCTGTCTGGAACCCTCTGTCTAGAATCTTGCTACTGCTCGGCAGAGAGTAGGATTGGGAGGGGGGTGCCCAACTTTTGCAGCATCTATTTACTCCCATGTTGCTTACAGCAGAGTTCCCTGACCATTGGGTGATGCTGTCGGGGGGGGGGCTGATGGGAATTGTACTCCCATCCACTCGCCCACCCAGCCGAGGCTGGTCTTCTGGCGGTGGTAGTTTTCCAGGTTCTGAAGCAGAGAAAGCTCCCTTGCTATTCTCACTATTGCAAAGAGGTGCGGTGTTGTAAATGCAATCCTGTTGTATTTATGGTACCGAAATGTTGTTTCGCATTTGAGATTGTGTTGCCGCTTTATTGTGGAATTGTTTTTGCGCTGTTAGGGTTTCGAGATGCATTGCTGCTTTCCCTTTCTGTGAGATGTTTTGAGCGTGATTCTTTTTGTGGAAAAGCAACATGCAAAAAAAGGGAGGGAGGGAGGGAGGACAGGAGGAAGGAAGGGAGGGAGGAACGAAGGAAGGAAGCGAGGAAGCAAGGGAGGAAGGGAGGGAGGGAGGACAGGAGGAAGGAAGGGAGGGAGGGAGGAACGAACGAACGAACGAAGGGAGGGAGGGAGGACGGGAGGAAGGAAGGAAGGAAGGAAGGAAGGGAGGGAGGAAGGAACGAACGAACGAAGGGAGGGAGGGAGGGAGGACGGGAGGGAGGAAGGAAGGAAGGAAGGAAGGAAGGAAGGAAGGAAGGAAGGAAGGAAGGAAGGAAGGAAGCGAGGGAGGACGGGAGGAAGGAAGGGAGGGAGGGAGGAACGAACGAACAAACGAACGAACGAAGGGAGGGAGGGAGGGAGGAGGGAGGGAGCTCCAGGTGGAAGTGAATCTGCACTCCGATTGGCATACAGGAGTATCCCGGAATTAGCCAATCACGTGGGGCCCATTGTGTAAATAGTGTATATAAAGCAAATGTTTCGGGGGAACTGCATTCCTCACTACTATGAGCTAAATAAAGAGCATGAAATTCACACTGGACTCCGAGTATATTTCACATTGAAAGGAGCCTCTGGAGCCGACCCGCAGCGACTCCAAGCAGCCACGACTTACCCCAGGGAGCGTCTTCTGTTCATGTAGCGCTGTCTGAGCTTTGATGGCCGAATCTCGGGCGCAGTACGTAAGGAAGGCACAACCTGAAACGGGAGAGGGCGAGCACGGGTATCAAACGCGTGAACATGTATGCGCAGAATGCACGCTTATGCGCAGTGTACTTCATCCGCTGTGGGTGAAGGGCTCTCAGACTCCCTTCTCTGCCCCACCCAAACACACACACACACACCAATTTCATGCACATTTTTTTTTTACCAAGAGCACGCCTCGTTGCATTTCCTGTGGGAGGGAGAAGCACAGGATCAAGTGGGGAGATTAAGGGGGTTTAAGAACGCAAGGTGAGCTGTGGGAAGGGAAGGCAAGGCCGGAGTGGAGCAGCTGTATTTAAAAAGAAAGAAAGAAAGAAAGAAAAAAGGCATGTTCCATGCTAGCGATTGTTAAAGGAGAAATCTGAGGGCTCCCTTGGACAAAAACACAAGGACACCAGCCAGGAATACCAGAGCAAAACAGCAGCCAGTAGGCTTGGTCATTATTGAAGACTGATGCAACAGGACTCCCACCTGCCACCAGGTGGAACAAGATGGAAGCCCTGAAAAAAGGAGACCCCAGCTTTTATTAGTTCCTTTTTTATTATTAAAAATGTATTAGATTTTCCAAATGAAACCAATTACAGATACCCACATCCCATACACAACAACACAATACACCAACACACAAAAACAACACAATTACTTAAAAATCCTTCACTTCTTCCAAATCTTAGTTGGGACCTCCTCTCGCCCTCCCTTGTGCGTTCATTTCGAATCTTCTTTAGTAACTTTGTAACATTGTGAAATCTAGTTCCTTATAACTAATCATAATCTTACAATTATAATCAACAAATCTTATATTCTTATCAAATAATACATCGTATTTCAAATCTTAACTTCTTATATCCTTTCTTCTCTTAACTCAGTAAAACTGTTACTCTTATTACTTCTAATTCTAACTTCAAAAATATTATAATCAACTCTTTTCCAAAAACTTAAATATTTCTTCCATTCTCCAAATCCTTTTGCCCTCTGACGTCGGAGTACCATGGTTAGCCTTCCTATTCAAACTCATAAATTCCTTTAACCCACCCCCCTCCTCACCATCTTCCCCCCTCCCATTTCACTCCCCCACCAGGCTTTCCCCCAACATTTTCCCAGTGCAGATTTTCCTTCTCCCACAACAATGCAGTTCCCTTCTTCTTCCAACTTTTATTAGTTCCTAATCCCCCAGTTACAGCCCTAAAACTACATCACCGCCACTACATCACAAATACATCATGAAAAGGGAGGGTTCAAGGTGGAAACCTGAGTACGTTTACACGTGTCCTGCTTCCTCTTCTCACCCGTCCCACAGGGGCGGAGTGAGGGGGGCGGAGGGGGCGGGGTGCCCCGGGTTCCAGGGGAGGGGGGTGACACTTGGGCCAGCCCCGCTGGCATGGCATCACCTCGCAGCCCGTCCCTCTGTAATGAATCAGATCTAAGTTAGGGGATGTTCAGAAACCCACGGTGTTTTAGAAGTTGATGGGCACCCCAGTTTGAGTGGCAGATACCCCCTGGGAGGCGGGACCTTCCGCTCTTTAAAAGGAGGGAGGAGCCGTTAGTGTGAGGAGAGGGGTGACTGGAAGAAGGAGGGTGTGGGGCCAGGTTAGGTTTAGGTTAGGTTAGGATCGTTGAAGATGTGTATATGTTACTGAAAGAAAGAGTTTACACTGTTATGAAACTAAGCTTATGAACCATCACTGAAACCGTTATGTTCTGAAAGAAATAAAGACTTCTTATTGTTGAGCTAAGAAAATGTCGTCGTTCATTTGGTCCAGCGAGTTATATAGGCTCTTGAGGAGGTGAACTCAGGGAAAGGACAAAACTAACCTGAAGGGGGATAGTTTGTGCCTTGGAGTTCCCTCAGGAGGGGCTAGCGGGCAGAAACCCTGGTATTGCCACAGTTGCTAAGAGGGCTTAGCTAACTGATATAGTGAGGGGATCTAATAAAGAGAGACCCCGAACTGTAGGCAAAGGAGAGGCTAACCCCTGAAGCCCAGAGCAGAAGATATAACCGGCCACGGCCGCTGGACAGGAAAACTCCCGTTACTAAGAGATCCCCAGATTATAGATGAAAGGGGATTGATATAACAGACGGACCTCAGAGGGACAGGTGGGGTGCATTGTAATTTGACCCAGAACACCTGATTAAAAATTCACTTAGTAACGAGGGGAGAGTCTGAAGTGGAGGTTCGTCGCACCCTCCCCTCCGCTGCTCCATCCGCCCAGCAGCAGGAAGGGAGAGCGCGCACCGAGCGAGCCGAGCCCTGCCTGGCACCGGCAGAAACCTTGCTCGGCACGGCGGGGCTCGGCTCGCTCGGTGCGCGCTCTCCCTTCCTGCTGCTGGGTGGATGGAGCAGCGGAGGGGAGGGGCGTGCTGCGGGGTGATGCCCCGCGCCCGGGGGTGCCTCCTGTTTGCCGCCCCAGGCACCCGAGATGCGCCGTTCGCCCCTGCCCTCCCAGGCACACATTCCAGAGAACAGAGAGATGTTCACAGTTTCCTGCCCTTCCAGAGAGGGTTCGATCACTGTCCTTTGTTTCAGTTCGCGTTGAATATCATTCCCAAAAGGTGCCTCTTTGTGAGTGAAATGATCCACAGTCTGGCACCTCCTGAGCAGAGTTCGCTGTGGACGTGCTGCCACATCCAGGAGACCATGGCTTCTCGCACTCCCAAGTCCTCCCTCCATGGTGAGAAACGAAAGGTCAAATTTATAGGAATTTATAACAGAAACATCACAGAGAAAGAAATGCTTTCACTCAAGTATGTGTGTGAGAGTGTAGTGTTTGTGGAACTGGGTGCTTCGGGGAAATTCCTGTAACACGATCATTAGGAAAGGGGTTTAAAATATGGTAGCAAGGAACCGGAAAAGCGAAAAGACTCCTACAATAATCGAATGGCAGGTCCAAATGATAGAATATTTACAGTTGGCCACGATGACAGGGAGAATGAGAGGATACCCGACGCAGAAGGTACATAAAGAATGGGAAATATTTATAGATTACTTGAAAAATTACTGTAACAACAAAAATCTCCTGGCAGACCTTGACTGATTCTAGTAAGACGAATGTGATAAATAATCATGTACTTTGGATAAGAATTAGGAAAACAAAACAATAGTATGATGCTGTATGTAAAACAATCAAAATAAGTGACAGTACAATGGGTTTAATCTAGGGGTAGGCAACCTAAGGCCTGGGGGCCAGATGTGGCCCAATCGCCGTCTCAATCCGGCCCGCGGAAAATCCGGGAATCAGTGTGTTTTTACATGAGTAGAATGTGCCCTTTTATTTAAAATGCATCTCTGGGTTATTTGTGGGGCATCGGAATTCGTTCACACACACACACACACACCCAAAAAATATAGTCCAGTCCATGGTCTGAGGGACGGCGGACCAGCCCACGGCTGAAAAGGGTTGCTGGCCCCTGGTTTAATCAGACGTCAACTTTATTTTCTTCTAATTTTCTTTCTTTTCTGTAAAGCAGTAATAGATAAAAGTAATGATTGGTGGTGTATATACTGTATACAAGTGAAACTCGAAAAATTAGAATATCGTGGAAAAGTCCATTTATGTAAGCAATTGTTTTCATTAGCTACTAGAGTTTAATATATGAGATAGACTCATGACACGCAAAGCTAGATATGTCAAGCTTTTATTTGTTATAATTGTGATGATTATGGCCTACAGATGATGAAAACACCAAAGTTGAAATTGTTAATTTGGGGTTCTCATCAGCTGTACGCCATAATCATCACAATTATAACAAACAAAGGCTTGACATAGATCTCTTTGCATGTCATGAGTCTATCTCATATATTAGTTTCACCTTTTAAGTTGAATTGCTGAAATAAATGAACCTTTCCACGGTATTCTAATTTTTTCGAGTTTCACCTGTAGTTGTGTGTTGTTGTATTCTGTAGTACATTATGGTGCGGTGTGGGATGACGTGTAATTTAATGATGTGTGAAATAAAGTTATTTTTTTAAAAAAGGAAAGAGATTTAAAATAAAATTGCCAATATCATAATACAGATCTGTGGTGCGACCATGTTTGGAATGCCGTGTTCAGTTCTGGTTGCCTCCCCTCGAAAAGGATAATGTGGAGTCAGGAATGGACAACCAAAATTATCAAGGGGGTGGAGCAGCTGATTTGTCAAGAAAGGTTGTGTCAGGGAACTGCCATGTGGGGAACTGAGGGTCCGTTAGCATACAGAGAGCCCCAACGCCAAATGAGGAGCAGCACCTCTTCCAGCGGGGAATCATAGACTCATAGAGTTGGAAGAGACCCCAAGGGCCATCCAGGAAACACCATCAAAGCAATCCTGACAGGTGGCTGTCAAGCCTCCGCTTCAAGACCTCCAAAGAAGGAGACTCCACCACACTCCTTGGCAGCAAATCCCACTGTCCAACAGCTCTCACTGTCAGGAAGTTCTTCCTAATGTTTAGGTGGAATCTTCTTTCTTGTAGTTTGAATCCATTGCCCCGTGTCCGCTTCTCTGGAGCAGCAGAAAACAACCTTTCTCTCTCCTCTATATGACATCCTTTTATACATTTGAACATGGCTATCATGTCACCCCTTAAGCTTCTCTTCTCCAGGCTAAACATACCCAGCTCCCTAAGCCGTTCCTCCTAAGGCATCGTTTCCAGGCCTTGGACCATTCTGGTTGCCCTCCTCTGGACACCTTCCAGCTTGTCAGTATCCTTCTTGAACTGTGGTGCCCAGAACTGGACACAGTATTCCAGGTGAGGTCTGACCAGAGTGGAATAGAGTGGTACTGTTACTTCCCTTGATCTAGATGCTATACTCCTATTGATGCAGCCCAGAATTGCATTGGCTTTTTTAGCTGCTGCATCACACTGTTGACTCATGTCAAGTTTATGGTCTACCAAGACTGGAGGTGTGGGAAAGCCGCCACACCTCCAGTGGGGAGGAGAGGGAAGGAACCAGCCTGGCGGGGAGAGGGCTCAGGGATGCCACTGAGAGCCCCAGCGCCTCTTCTAGCCAGGAGCCACAAACAGGGAGCCTGGCGGGGAGAGGGCTTGGGGATGTTGCTGAGACCCTGCACTCACCTCGCCCGGCTGGTCAGGAGGGAGGCACGCCATTTCCGGCACCCCAGTTGCGCAGAGGGGTGAAACGCAAGGAGGGTAGGAGGAGGAGACTTGGGGTGCCAAAGTTATTATGCTGAGGGAGAAGCCGGAAGGGGCCACTCCCGGATTCTGCCGGTGACTGAGACAAGACAAGCTTTTTTTGTAGCTCTGCGCTGTAAATAGTTTGCACAACAAAACTGCAAAAGACTGCTTGGGCTCCTGCTCCGTTACTCGTGAGGCACCTTCACGCGAACCTTACAGGTTGCTGTTTTTGAGACTTCTTGGTTTAGAGGAAAGGAAAGTAAGAGGTGACCTGGGCATGGAGAAATCAGACAAATGGTTTTCTTCAATGGAACATTGATCCAGACCTCTTCTGCAAAAGGCAAGGGCATCAACCAGCAGGAACAGGAAAAAGCAGCAGTAAAATGTGAATTCCGTCTCCCCCGGCGCGGCGTTCCTTGCCATTTGCCTCCTCCAGCTGGCAACCAGGGGTAGACTGCTTCTGCACTGGGAGGCTCTGCGCTCGGCTGCCCACAGCTAACATCACGAGCGAGGCCTGGAACTCGCCAACAGCAGCAGCAGCTACGCTCGCACTCGCCTGCTCTCATTGCACACGGCCCCTCCATTTAACCTTTGTACCACGGAGACGCCCACGGCACAGTGGTTTAAATTTTTAATTCTAATTAATAGGGCCCCAGAGCAATGGCGCATCAAGCAAGCTGGTTGATCGGGTGTTTTTTTTTTAATCGTAAGTACTATTTGTTTGCATCTGCAACCACACAGGGAGAGGAGCAGGCGGGAGGGGGGCGGGGCGGGCAAAATCCGTACACATCATCTCGCTCTCGTGATTATTTTTAGCCTTCAGCGGAGAGGAAAGGAGAAATAATATGTGCGGAGATCGGGAATCTACAAAATGCATTTCTGAATCCAGCCACTCCTCCCCCCCCCCAAGAGACAGAAAGGGACAAGGTAGGCAGAAAGGGCCGGATCCTGAATGTGGAGTGGAGCCAAGACGGGCAAAAGGAAACCCAGGTGAACACACCTCGTTCCGTTCCGCTGAGCTCAACATGCGTAGCAATGTGAGAAGAGCCCTGCCGCTGGATCAGGCCAACGGGGGGCTCATCCTGCCCCAATGGAAAGCTGCAAAAGCAGGACCTGAGCGCAGCAGAACTCTCCCCTCCTGGGGTTTCCAGCAATTGGCAGCTCGGACCCATTACTGCCTTGAGGGGCAGTTGGGGCTCGTTCATCTGGGAAGGAGAGGGAAAACTCTGATCCCAGACCTCTGCTGCTTTGCGGGATACCTTTTGGGAGAAGAAACTTTTCAGGAGTAAACCCTACACAAATCTGGAGCGGAGTCCCTAAGGCAATTGGAGACGGCGTCTTGTATGCCTCCTTCCGGCAACTCCTGAAGCCAAGCTGGTGCCAAACTTCTTCTTCTAATTTCCTTTGGACCACCTCAGCGAGGCCGAAAGGGGGGTCTTGTCATCTGGACAGCCCAAGACCTCGAGACACAATGCCCAGGCTTGGACCCCGTGGCGGTCACTTCGGTGCTTCTAACATAGCACAGATAACAGTGTGATGCAGCAGCTAAAAAAGCCAATGCAATTCTGGGCTGCATCAATAGGAGTATAACATCTAGATCAAGGGAAGTAATAGTACCACTCTGGTCAGACCTCACCTGGAATACTGTGTCCAGTTCTGGGCACCACAGTTCAAGAAGGATACTGACAAGCTGGAACGTGTCCAGAGGAGGGCAACCAAAATGGTCAAAGGCCTGGAAACAATGCCTTATGAGGAACGGCTCAGGGAGCTGGGTATGTTTAGCCTGGAGAAGAGAAGGTTAAGGAGTGATATGATAGCCATGTTCAAATATATCAAAGGATGTCATGTAGAGGAGGGAGAAAGGTTGTTTTCTGCTGCTCCAGAGAAGCGGACACGGGGCAATGGATTCAAACTACAAGAAAGAAGATTCCACCTAAACATTAGGAAGAACTTCCTGACAGTGAGAGCTGTTTGGCAGTGGGATTTGCTGCCAAGGAGTGTGGTGGAGTCTCCTTCTTTGGAGGTCTTTAAGCGGAGGCTTGACAGCCACCTGTCAGGAATGCTTTGATGGTGTTTCCTGCTTGGCAGGGGGTTGGACTGGATGGCCCTTGGGGTCTCTTCCAACTCTAGGATTCTATGATTCTATGAACATAGCCGTTGCATGTTATCAGTCTCTGCAGCCACAGCAGGTGCTGCGATTCTCGAGTGGTTTGACTTCACCGCCAGAGGGGGCACTCCTTTGTCTCTCGAGAACGACGCATGGCAACAACCGCTGCCTCCAACCATGGAGGGAGAAGGTGGCCATCGCGATCAGTGGCCACTGATCTGTCCACGAGCCGAAGAGCATCACAAGAACCTGCCTGCCAGATCAGGCCAAAAAAGGGAACCCATTCAGCTCTCGCAGCGGCCAACCACATGCCCCAAAGGGAAACCCCGCAAGCATGACATCAACTCTCCCCACTGGTGTTGAGGCATGCTCTCTTTGGCAGAGCATGACGGCAGACGTCGATATTGCACCGTTGGAAACGACTGGAGGCATAACAAAGGACTCCCTTTGCAAGAAAACATTCTCCAGGCCCGTAAAAAAATATTATCCAACATTTTACTTGCAGAGCAAACTAGAAACATCGAACGATGCATCCAAAAATATTCATACAGTGTTTTAAGCTGTCCAGCACAGGCTCAGTATATTCCAATATATTTTTAAAAATCCAAACAGACTTAGAAGCAGAGGTCAGTCTCTCCCCCCCCCACAACCTGCACCCAGCCTTAGGCTGTTTACATGGAGAGCTTCATTTACCAAGACAAAATATATAAAAAAAAAATTCTTTCCAGTAGCACCTTAGAGACCAACTAAGTTTGTTCTAGGTATGAGCTTTCATGTGCATGCACACTTCTTCAGATACCAAGGACATCTCCCTTTCAAAATGGCAATATGCAATTGAGAACCTTCATCCCCTAATTTAACATCTCTCTGCTCACTTGTTAGCTAGCTAGAGAACAACAACAACCAGTTAAAGTTCAGGGACAGCTCTTCTTGCTGTTCAGTGGATTTTCCTAGGGCTTTTCCTTTTAACATGGCCTCATGGAAAAACCCCGTGTTAAAAACCTTTCCACCAATACACATTTCAGTGTCAGTTATACAGCCAGCACGCCTAGCGGCCTCTGAGAACCGTATTCTGCACAAACCTCCTGCAAAGAGGTTTGCAACGCATCTCATAAGAAGTTTTTTTTGGGGGGGGGGAGGATCTCCGCCTCACCCGTTCCGTCCGCACTTCTCATTCCTCCCTCCCTTCCTCCCTGCACCCTCACCATTTCCTGAACGAGGACAGTTTGCAGAAACGAGGAACGAAACAGGTTCCCCCCCCCTCCCGGTTCCCTGTGCTTGGCGCCATCTGGGTGCATGCAACCCACTCACTAGCTGGAACAGGCAAGGCAAGCGGAGAGGCTTCAAGGGGAAAAAGAGAGGGGCAGGAATCCAGAGTATTCTACGTACCTCATTTCGGCTTAAATCAAGGGTCATCTACTACTACAACAACAACAACAACAACCCTGCGAAGCAGCACTCGCCGGCTAAATCACAGCTCGGGAGCCCAGGGCTCAGAGCAGGGATGACTCTCTAGTTGCTGCCGGGGCAGCAAGGATGGTGGGCATTCAGTAACAACCGGGGGGGTCACATGGGTTAAGAGCATCAGGCTAGAGCTGGTGGGACCCAGGTTCAAATCCCTGCTCATCCAGGAAGTTGGCTCCGGGCAGTTCTCTCTTATCTCAGCCCTACCTTGCCCCAGAGGGTCGTTCGTTGTGAGATTGAACGGACTTTCACCGAGGTCAAACAGCACGCGGCAGTGGCGGGGATCACCCGCAGGCCTACCTCGCAAGGGCGGTTGTTGTGTTCAAAGAAAATTGCTTGGCTGTATTAATTTTAATACAGAAGTATTTTGAGGCGGAGGTAGAGAAATGTTTAATAGGTAAAATGATGAGATGGATTTTAAATTAGAGTTAAAGGGGAAAAATTGGAACTATGTGATAATTTGGAAATCAGTAAGGGGGGGGGGGAATGAGGAAGTCACTGTAAGAAGTAAAGATTGGAATTTAATTGACTGGCCTGGGAGGAAGGTCAGTTCTTTGTCGTGATTTGGAAAATATGTGGTTAAATGTTAAATTATTTTTGCTACCTCTGTGAGAGGGGGGGTTTGGTGTTTGTTGCTGACCTCGGTGGGAGAGGGGGGAGTCTGGAATGTCTAACCATGTATTATATTGTATTGGCTTTAATTGGTTTTTTAATTGGAAAATCTAATAAATTCTTTTTAAAAAAATTGCTTGGCTGAACCGGGCCTTCCTCCAATAGCGTGAGGGATCTTTGGCCTCCCAGATGTTGCCGGCCTCCAGTCCCCATCAGCCAATGGCACATAAGCCCCCCAGTTTAGCAGATTTCAGCTGAGCATTAGGCCAGGTTTGTTTGGACAGGCTGGACCCCCTCCTTTGCTGGAGGAGGGAGGAGGCTGACTGGCTCTCTGTTCAGGGACACAGTCGCAGATCCCAGATGCAGCAGGGAGGTGGACCGGACCACCTCTGAGGTTGTCTCCGATGCTAACAAATTAAATAATTTTTTTTAAAAAGCCAATGCAATTCTGGGCTGCATCAATAGGAGTATAGCATCTAGATGAAGGGAAGTAATAGTACCACTGCATTCCGCTCTGGTCAGACCTCACCTGGAATACTGTGTCCAGTTCTGGGCACCACGGTTCAAGAAGGATACTGACAAGCTGGAACGTGTCCAGAGGAGGGCAACCAAAATGGCCTGGAAATGATGCCTTATGAGGAACGGCTTAGGGAGCTGGGTATGTTTAGCCTGGAGAAGAGAAGGTTAAGGGGTGATATGGTAGCCCTGTTCAAATATATCAAAGGATGTCATATAGAGGAGGGAGAAAGGTTGTTTTCTGCTGCTCCAGAGAAGCGGACACGGGGCAATGGATACAAACTACAAGAAAGAAGATTCCACCTAAACATTAGGAATAACTTCCTGACAGTGAGAGCTGTTGGACGGTGGGATTTGCTGCCAAGGAGTGTGGTGGAGTCTCCATCTTTGGAGGTCTTGAAGCGGAGGCTTGACAGCCATCTGTCAGGAATGCTTTGATGGTGTTTCCTGCTTGGCAGGGGGTTGGACTGGATGGCCCTTGGGGTCTCTTCCAACTCTATGATTCTAAATAAATAAAAAGCCTACGTTTTAAGTTGGAGCCCTAGGGTCTCTGCCCAAACCTGTACTGCACTTAGTCCTGCCTGGAAGCGGTGCTGACATTTTTAAATGCTCCAAAGTACAGGGAGGGAGGGAGAGAACGTGAAGCAGCGACGAGGAAAAAGCGACGAACCGCACAGAGGATTTCACTAGAGGGGGAATTACTCATTCTTCTCCTTGCCCCAACTCCCTGCCTCCTCACCCCATGCCTGCAGAACTGAGCCACGTTCAACCCACCACATAGCGTGGCGCCCTGCCCTCAGCAGAACCAACTCCAGGCCCAGGCAGGCAGCCCACGGCAGAGATACTGGTCCCTTGGCAAGCAACTTCACAGGACAGATTGGGAGGTCCGTAGCGTGTGCTGCCAGGACCCCGGCTCTCCTCAGCCCCAGCTGGGTCAGGAAAGAGGGATGAAAATGAGCCAGTGCGGTGGAACAGTTAAGAGCATAGGACGAAGGCCTGGGTTCGAATCACCGCTCAGCCACAAAGCTCCCTGAGCAACTGCCTCTCAGCGTTAAGCTACCTCACAGGGTTGTTTTGAGGGTAGAATGGGGGAGCTGGAGAATACCGTGGGCACCACCTTGAGCTTCTTGGAGGAAAAGGTGGTTTGGAAACGCAACAAACAAATAAATTCAGTAAGCGCTTGAATCGATCCGGTTCGCACTGCAAACCCTTCCTTCGAAAGCTGCATTTTTCCGAAATTTGGCAACGCAGTTTTCCAGCCGTGCAGTGTTTACAAAACAAATAAAATTAATGCATCTGTTAGGGGGAAACGTGCCTGAACTGATGTCAGTGAAGGTAACAATCCGAATTCATTTTTTTAAAAAAAAAATGTGTGTTGCGATTTAGTATATATTATTTGCATGTAAGATTTTGTACGTTATGTTGGCTTAACACTCAAATCAGCTACTCTGCATGCTGATGTTGAGGAAATTTTAGTGTTTTACAGCTCCTATTATGGAATAGCAACGTTTGTTGTTCTAATGGTTAAAAAATCAATTAAAAAATCAAAAATGTGTTCAGTTAAGGAGAAACCACTTGCCAAAAATGCATGCACCCGTCAAAACGGCATATTAAAAATGTGTTCATTAGGAAAAAATCCGCTCTAGGGTGCTGATGAATTTTCATGAGGATTCTTAAAAATGAAAAAAAAAATACAGTAAAATCTTTTAGATCTCAAATTGCTGCAGAATGAAGAGAAGAGATGGAGAGAGTCAAAACTAACAGATTCTTCCATCCCTAGTTAGGGTTGGTGGCAGCACTAGGCCAGGATCGCACCTATTCTCTCTCCTGGATAAACAGGAATTTTCTTAAATTCCTCCTGAAAGCCAATAGCGAGGGAGGGCGGCACACCTCACGAGGGAGGGCATTCCCGAAATGAAAAAAAAAAACCCACCAAAAAAAGCCCTGCTATGGGTCAATGCCAACTGGGCAGCAGTCGACTGGACCCCATCATCCTTGCCTATCATGGGGCCTGAGAGGGTTGATACAGGGAAAATATTTGGGTCCTAAGCCATTTAGAACTTCATACACTGGTACAAATGCCTTGAACTGGCAGATAACACAACTGAAGGAAATAACAGAAGAAATTGGACTGGGGGAAGGTTGGAGGGGAGACCAGTGGGAGATGGGGAAGGTAATGGGAAGGGGTGATAGCCAGGAGGGGCGTGGGATAGAGTAGGATTTAATGAGGATATTAGGAAGGCTGACCACGGACTCCGACACCAGAGGGAAAACGGTTTATGAGAATGGAAGAAATATATAGACATTGGTTAAGATATGATGTTTTTTTTAAAAAAAATCTGAAATTGGAATCAGGATAAGTACAGGCTACAGTATAACAAAAGTTAAGTGAAGAGAGGGTAAGAAGTTAAGATGTGGAACTTGATGTTTTATTAGATAAGAATAAGATTTAAAATTTAAGATATTTTGATTATGATTGTTAAATTAAGATTAGAAGTAAGAAAGTAGATTTTGCAATGTTACAAAGTTACTAAAGAAGATTAGAAATGAACGCAAAGGAGAGGATGTGAGGAAGTCCCAAGATTAGGATTATAAAGAAGATGAGGGGAAGTAAATAATTGTTTTGCTTGTGTTTATTTTGTGTTGTTTATGTAGTGTCTGTATTTGTTTTTGTGTATTTTTATTGTTAAAATTTAATAAATTTTTATTAAAAAAAAAAAGAACTGGCAGATAACACAAGGCATGGTCTCCTATCAGGCTGCCCTTCTCACCAACCATTTTCTGCAGAGGCCCGGCATCCTGTTCTCACAGCGGCCAAATACCCCATAGAACCTAGGAGTCCTAATAATAATAATAATAATAATAATAATAATAATAATAATAATAATAAATTTGTATTTGTATCTCGCCCTCCCCGGCCAAAGCCGGGCTCAGAGCGGCTAACAACAGGTAAAAATAGCACAGCGTACATAAAACCGCACAGTCAATTCATTAAAATACATTCTAGAATCAATTCGGAGCCAAATGAATGGCAACCATCGGGTTAGAGTTCTATGAAGATTAAAGGAGAAAGAAGGGGTCAGATTGTGCCTTGGGCCAAAGGCCTGGCAGAACAGCTCCGTCTTGCAGGCCCTGCAGAAAGATGTCAAGTCCCGCAGGGCCCTGATCTCTTGTGGCAGAGCGTTCCACCAGATCGGGGCCACAGCTGAAAAGGCCCTGGCTCTGGTCGAGGCCTGGGATCTCTGAGATGTTATTATTTGAAGACCATAAGGTCCTCCGTGGGACATACCAGGAGAGGCAGTCCCGTAGGTACAAGGCTCCTAGGCCGTATAGGGATTTAAAGGTTAAAACCTTAAACTTGATCTTGTACTCCACCGGGAGTCAGTGCAGCTGGTATAGCACTGGGTGAATGCGATAGACTGCCTCTGGACTGGGAGGTTCCATCAGAGCCTAAGAAGCGCCTGGCTTCTACATCAGGCCAACAGCCCAGCATCCTGCTCTCACAGCGGCCAACCGGGTGTCCATTAGGACACAAGCAATATCCAAGCACAAGAGACACTCTCCCCTCCTGCGGTTTCCGGAGACTGGTATTCGGAAGCACGGCTGACTCCAACTGTGCACTGGAGCCAGCCTTCAAGGGCAGCCCCACGCAGAATATTGCAGTAGTCTAAGCGGGAAGTCCTTAGATCATCGGCAGCCGAGGCCAGGCTACCGTGGTCCGGAAGTGAGGGTAGCTGGCAACCCAGCTTAAGCACTCCTAGCCCCCAGGAATAGTCCCAGATGATGACCCTGTTCCTTCAACAGCAGATCAGCCCCTCCGAGGAAAGGGTTGCCCACCTAATTCCTAGGAACTGGGACCACCCACCCAGAGAGACCTCCAGCTTCTGGGAACCGGAGATGTCACTGCCGTCTCCGAGTCTGTGGCAACTTTGGCACACCACTCTAAGCTCCCTGGGGAGGATGAGTGAGAAGGGGCGACACCCCCTCTCCCCAAGGGGAAAAAAGCACCTCAACGGCTATTTGAGAAATATGAAACCTCCACGTTCAGAAGCAGTCTATCTGAATTTATTGGCAAAGCTTTTTCCCCACTATTTCCATCGCTGGCTCCCACCAGAGCAACTATTTAGTTGAACCCAGCTCATGTAGTGTTCAAATCTCGCCTCTTTCCATTGCCACACCTCCAACCGATCTAAAGAACCACAATTGTCATCTTGGCCTGCCTTGCAGGACAGGTGTAATAAGGACAGCGAGACCAAGCATCAATGCTAAATAGTAAACGTAGTGCAACAAGCCAGAGTAATCCCACATACAAACCCTCTTATATCCTCTCTCTAGAAGTACATAGGATCATAGAATTATAGAGTTGCCAGGAGAAATGCCAGTTCATTTCTGGGCCCATTTCAAAGTTCTCACAGTAGTATTTAAATCCCTGAACGACTCAGGCCCCAAATAACCAAGGAGACCTCCTCCTTCCCTACTAACCCCCTTGGACGCTGAGCCCGGATTGCAAATTGTTTTAGGCTGTTTTCGATTGTGCGTTTTAATTGCTGGGACCTTAGGGTGGAGGCAGGAAATAAAATTATATCCTTGTTGCAGGGGGTTGGGCTAGATGCCCCATGGGGTCCCATCCAGCTCTACACTTCTGTGATCCATCATCGTCTCTGCCCCCAACCCTGTAGCCACCCCTCTGGCACAGCACAGATTGAAAGCTCTTTTGGGGAGAGGATCACACTCTTTGCTTAGGTCACTTTGCATAAACACCCTATGAAATAATTTATTTTTAAAAAAATGCATAGTTCTGGATGGATTATGTAGATTAAATGCCTATAAGACGAGATTCTCTGAAGCTGCTGTGCGCATGGATAACTTCTCTTTATCTCTCTCTCACACACAGAGAGAGACACATGCCATTTCTCAGAAACCACCAAGACATACACTCCACAGGGTTGCTTTGCAAGAGACGGGCAGCCTGCGGACTCTCCAGATGTTGCCACACGCAGTTCGCATTACCCCTGGCCAGCTGCTTGTGGCTCTTGGAAAGTGGAGAGCAGCAAACACCTGGAAGATGTTGTCAAGAGTGCCTCTGAACAAGGGTCAATTGCCTTTCAGTCCTCATTTGCCGTTTTAAACCCTGGATTATTTGTCTCTGCTCGCTAACCATTTCAAGCAATGCTTGCTTAGAAATGCTGGTGGCTAAAGTTGGTGAAGACATTGTATGAGTATATTGTATGAGTCCTGTAGGGAGTGTGTGTATGTTTTTATATATCACTTGGGAAGACAGGCGAACTAATGCCAGTGTACTGGAAGAAGCAAAGATCATGTGAAAAGGATCTAGGAGTTCTTGGTAGACCACAAACTTGACATGAGTCAACAGTGTGATGCAGCAGCTAAAAAAGCCAATGCAATTCTGGGCTGCATCAATAGGAGTATAGCATCTAGATCAAGGGAAGTAATAGTACCACTGTATTCCGCTCTGGTCATACCTCACCTGGAAGACTGTGTCCAGTTCTGGGCACCACAGTTCAAGAAGGATACTGACAAGCTGGAAGGTGTCCAGAGGAGGGCAACCAAAATGGTCCAAGGCCTGGAAACGATGCCTTAGGAGGAACGGCTTAGGGAGCTGGGTATGTTTAGCCAGGAGAAGAGAAGGTTAAGGGGTGATATGATAGCCATGTTCAAATATATCAAAGGATGTCATATAGAGGAGGGAGAAAGGTTGTTTTCTGCTGCTCCAGAGAAGCGGACACGGAGCAATGGATTGAAACTACAAGAAAGAAGATTCCACCTAAACATTAGGAAGAACTTCCTGACAGTAAGAGCTGTGGGACAGTGGGATTTGCTGCCAAGGAGTGTGGTGGAGTCTCCTTCTTTGGAGGTCTTTAAGCGGAGGCTTGACAGCCATCTGTCAGGAATGCTTTGATGGTGTTTCCTGCTTGGCAGGGGGTTGGACTGGATGGCCCTTGGGGTCTCTTCCAACTCTATGATACTATGATCACCAGTGTTGAAGCAATGATTCTTCAACATCAACTTCGTTGGACTGGTCATGTTGTGCGGATGGCCAGATTATCATTTTCCAAAGCAACTGCTCTATTCCGAACATAAAAATGGAAAACGTAATGCTGGTGGCCAACAAAAGAGGTTTAAAGACTCTCTCAAGGCAAATCTTTAAAAAAAAATGTAGTATAAACACCGACAACGGGGAAACACTGGCCTGCGAGCACTCCAGTTGGAGAACAGCCTTGACCAAAGGTGTCATGGGCTTGGAAGACGTCAGAACTCAGGACAAAAGGGAGAAATGTGCTAAGAGGAAGGCACACTTGGCAAACCCTCACTGGGATCAACTCTTGTCTGGAGACCTATGTCCCCACTGTGGAAGGGCGTATGGATCCACAATCGGCCTCCACAGTCACTTATGGATTCACTGTTAAGACCGTGTTCATGGAAGACAATCTTACTCGACTACAGGGGATCAAAGAAGAAGAAGTGTGTGGTTTTAATACAATTACCTTTTTACGCAGAATGCAAACTCCGGCCCTCCAGATGTTTGGGACTACAATTCCCACCATCCCTAGCTAACAGGACCAGTGGTCAGGGATGATGTAACATCTGGAGGGCCAGAGCTTGCCTATGCCTGATGCCCATAAAAGAGCCTTTTGGATCAGACTAGTGGCCCATCTCATTCTCACTTCTTCCCTCTTGCTGAAGCATTGCTGCCTCCAACCGTGGACAGCCATCATGACCTTGTCTTCCACAAATTCATCGGATCCTGAGAAAGCAAAGAGATGTGGTTCCTGCAGTCCTCCTGATGTTTTTGGACTCCAGCTCCCAGTAGCCAGCTTGGCCAACGTCCAGTAAAATGGAGAGTTGTAGTCCATCAACATGGGGGAGGGTCAAAGGTTCGCCATCCCTGACATCAGGGATGGAGATAGTAGCAGACCTACATTTTTGGGGTACCCTGAAGCTTGAACGGTCATGGGGAACCCCCATGCAACCAGCAACAAGGTCTGGGTGACAACTGTTATCCTCTTCGGTGTGTTTGCTACAACAACACATTGCCACCTTTCTTATTTTTTATTTTTAAATTAGCTACCACATCTCAGATTATGACTAAAATTTTTGTACTGGATTATCTCACATGCCAAAATCACTGGTTTAAGTAAAAAATTCCCTCTGCCTTGTAGTTTTTCAGGTTTGCTCAGTTGGTAGAGCAGGAGAACTCTTAATATCGGGGTCATGGGTTTGAGCAAAATATTCCTGCATTGCTGAAAGCTGGACTAGATGACCCTCGTGGTCCCTTCCGTGTTTCTATGGGGGTGTGATTTAGGGAAATGTCATATATGTGCATGATTCGGTTTTTTAAAGCAAATCTTTAAAGCAATGTGGGCCAATGTCATTTCTGGGGCCCCTCTGGGATTAGGGGCCCTGAAGATTAAGCTTCCTGAGACATATTTTTAATAATATAGTGGTACCTTGGATCTCACACTTCGAAAACCTGGAAGTAAGTGTTCCAGTTTTCGAGTGTTTTTCAGAAGCCGAACATCCGATGCGGCTGTCGGCTATTGTTTCCGGGGCACCTGCACCAATCAGAAGCTGGACCTTAGTTTTCGAACATTTTGGAAGTCAAACAGACTTTTGGAACGGATTAAGTTTGGCGCTTTTGTTTTTGCTAATTATTTTGCATTTTTGTTTTTGAGGGTTTTTTCGGTTAATTTGTTTTTGTGACTGTGTGGAACAGTGTGACTGTGGAAATGGATAAAAGCCCCCCAACCAAACAATGACTATCATCAGTGCAGGTAAGAAAAAAATAATAATTTTAATTTTCACCATCTACAATACTGTCTTATTTATTTTGTAGTACAGTACATTGATTCTTGCTTTCGTTCAATGGATCGATGGTCTTGTTAGATAGTAAAATTCATGTTAAATTGGTGTTTTACGGGTTGTTTTTAGAAGTCTGGAACGGATTAATCCTCTTTGCATTACTTTCTATGGGAAAGCACGTCTTGGGTTTGGAATGCTTTGGTTTTGGAATGGACTTCCGGAATGGAGAAAGTTTGAGAACCAAGGTACTACTGTAATACTGTAATGTTGAGAACCCCCAACCAGTTGCTGTCTAGCCCCCCACCTGAAGACCTCTCATGAGCGAGAGACCACCCACCCCACTGGGTCGCCAGCTCCACCATCAAACTCCTGCTGCCAAAGTCGTTCCTCCCCATGGCCAGCCAAACCTGCAACCAAAATCTACCCTCCTGACTCTTGAGCCCATTAGACATTCTCGTGGGCGACAGAGAACAACAGGAGATGTCCTCCTTCCACCAAAGGGCATGTTCCAATCGTCCCTCCACATACAATTCCGTGTTTACTCCCAGGGAGGGAAGGAGAAGGGGGTTCAGTTCAGTGGCGAGGCACCTGTTTGCTTTGCGGGTCAAACTCTCAACATCACCAGGCAGGGCTTCCTTTGAAACCCCACAGAGATGCTGAAGTTGAGGCTCCAGTACTTTGGCCACCTCATGAGAAGAGAAGACTCCCTAGAAAAGACCCTGATGTTGGGAAAGATGGAGGGCACAAGGAGAAGGGAACGACAGAGGATGAGATGGTTGGACAGTGTTCTCGAAGCGACTGGCATGAGTTTGGCCAAACTGCGAGAGGCAGTGAAGGATAGGCGTGCCTGGCGTGCTCTGGTCCATGGGGTCACGAAGAGTCGGACACGACTGAACGACTGAACAACAACAACAACAACAGAGATGCTGTTGGCCAGGCTAGATGGACCAATGGGCTGACTCAGTACAAGGCAGCTCCCAATGTTTTGAGGGTTTCTGGTGCATCATGAGGACTGGGGCCTTACATTATTAATAGGGGAAGAACCACCAGGTTTTTTTGCATGTAAAAGGTCCCAGCTTCGACGCCAAGATAGGGCTGGAGTAAGACTCCTGCCCAGGCACCCCGGAGAGCTGCCGCCAGTCGTTGTAGATAGTACTAAGATGGATGGGCCCGCATAAGAACCGAAGAAGGGCCTGCTGGATCAGGCCAATGGCCCCACCTAGACCAGCATCGTGTTCTCACAATGGCCAGCCAGGTACCTGTGCAAAACCCACAAGATTTGACCACAAGAGCCCCCTCCTTTCCTGTGGTTTCCAGCAACTGGGCTGCCTCTCCTCCAACCCCCTTCTAGTCCGACTTAAGCCCATCGCAAAGCTAGTCATGCAAAAATCGGCCGCACAACCTTGTGCCCCAGGCAGGTGCAGCCACAAGGCCCGCGTGCCTCTTGAAAGTAACACACAAACCAACAAGGCGATTCAGTCTCAACACCCTGGAAAGTTTGGGGCGGGGAAACTGCCGCTTTGCAGAGGTTGCCGCTGGCCTTCACCAGCCCCCCCACCACCACCACCACAGGACAGTCAAGGGTCAGGGATGATTCCACCTGAGATAAGGGCCAGCTCAGGCCCACAGGCCTTCAACTATCTGCAACAAAACATTGCCATTTCCGTACATCGCAAGGCAGCAACAGGCCAGGATTTGCCACTGACTGTGCTGTCTACACGTAGCCCAATCCCATCCCAATGTCCCCTTTTTCGGGGGGAGGGGGTTGTTTTTCAGCACATATAACACACACACACACAGCCCCCCCCCACACACACACAATGTATGGGTTTACATCTTCCAATGTCCCATGAAATGTTAAAGGCACCCAAGACCTTTCGTCTGGAAGTTTAAAGGCTGAGGAACAATAGCGGGCAGCTTTTAGGGTCTAGCCTCAGAGATAGTGGTCAAGAGCCATTTTGGTTAGCATAGCATGCATATATATATATATATATATATATATACACACACACACACATATATATATATACATATACACACACATATATATATAGTCATGCCCCCCAGTGTTCCTGTCAAAAGCTTTTTTTCCAGAGAATTAAAAGGGAGTACAGTAGAGGAAAGGGGGGGGGGAGGTCCCTGAATGGTAGAAATACACCATAAATGATAAGAAAATTGGCTTTTTTAAGGACGGGTGGTGGTGGTGGGTGAGGTTCGGATGGAGGGTGTGGGAAGAGAAATGGCGAGGTTTCTAGGAATGGGGTCTGGGCAGAACAGGAGGAAATGAAGAGAAAATGCACGGAAGGGAGGAGGTGGGGAGGGGCGGGGGGAGAAAGCCATATAGGCTCCAAGGCCCCTGAATGAGCACCTCCCCACCCCCAACCCCCCAGTTTAACCTGCAAGGAGGTGGGGCACACAGGTGCTCCTTGGGTGCCCAGGCAAGGCAAGGTGAGAGGGTGGCAGCACCAGCCTAGTGGTGGGCCTGGGAACAGAGTGAGATGCTCTTGGAGGCTGATCTGGTGATGGGTTAAGGGGAGGGAAATTGGGGGGGGGCGCACGCGATGGTGAAAGGGAACGGAGGGGGTTAATGGAGCAGAATGAGAAGGAGAGAGCCTGCAGGGGGGTGAGGCATTGAAGAGCAGAGGGGTTTATAGAGCAGGGGGTGGGGAGGGAGGGAGGGAGGAGGAGAGGCTTGAAAAATACTTCCCGCCCCCGCTTCACCCGCCGCCTAAATAGAATGAAGATTATTATTTTAAGGGAGGGAGGTGTAAAAGAATGGATGGATGGAGGGAAATATTGCACGCAGGGTGGGAGAAAGTGATCGGGTGGATTAAAATGCCAGGATAGAGAATGGAGTGGGGGGGGGGAGAGAGAGAGAGAATGGATAGATTGGTAGAAAGAAAGAGAAGAAAAGGTTGAGGAGGGTGGATTGGAGGGGGGGAGTAGGATGCGCGAGGGAGAGGAGCGAAGAGGAAAGGCGAGCGGAGAACAGAAGGAAGCAGAGGAGGAGGAGGAGGAGGAGAGAGAAAAGGATGGATTAAAAACACAAGGGCGCACCTTTGTGCATGCCAGTGTATCGGTCCTTCAGCACCGTCAGCTCGTAGATCTGCCCGAACTGCTCGAAGAGGGGCTTGAGGTCCTTCTCCTCGAGGTTCCGGGGAATCTGCCCCACAAAGAGCTTGATAGCATCTAGGTCCTTCATGCCCTCGGGCTCAGAGCTGCCGCTGCCGCCGCTGCCGCCGCTGCTCATGGGGGAGGCGCGGGGCGGTTGCTGGGATTGCGCCTTCCGCCTGGGCTCGCTCGCCGGCAGTCTGGCCATCCCCCGAGCCCCCAGCGCGGGCTGCGCAGTGGAGGATGCTGCGAGGAGGAAGGAGGCGGCGGCGGCGGCGGCGCGCAAGATGCCACTGGAGGGGGAAAGGATGCTGCCGAGCGCAGCAACATCAGGACCACAAAAAAAGCAGCTGCTGGGCAGCGACACCGCCTGGCCGTTCCGGGGAAGTGCATGATGGAGGGTTTCGGGGGGTCGTGAAAACGGGGTGCTGCTGCTGGGAGCGGGATTGGGAGCATGGAAGTGTGGCGCGGGGAGGAGGAGGAAGAGGACGGGGGGTGGGTGGGTTATGTCTCAAACTAGGCAGGGATGCAAAGGTAAATATTAACCCAACGAACCGGGGAGGGGAAGGCAAAAAAGATGCAACACAAAGTGTTTGGTGAATTCGAAGAACCGCTTTGTTGAATTCAACAAAGGATGCATTCAGCCAGGAACCTGTTCCTTAAAGTAGACACACACACACACAGCCCACAAAAACACCCCGCCACGCTTTTTTTGCTCCCCCATCAGCTGCCAAGATAGACTGCCTTTACCCTCGGAGGTTCTGTTATAAATATACTTTTAGAAGCACATAAAGGGGTAAGGCGCCGTATTGCCCTCCAAATGTTGTTAGACTACCGTCCCCATCATCGGACCCTGACCACCAGCCAGGCTGACAGGGGCTTGACGGGAGCTGGAGTCTAGCAAAATCTCGATGGGCCACCAGTTCTCTGAAGTGGGGATTGTGAAGTCAGTGACAGCCATTATTGGTTACTAGTCACGTTTATTTTTAGGCTAAACGCCTCTTTGCATTTGTTAAATACTCCCAGGGTGATTTATTTTCTGGGATTTGTTTCCAAAGAACCGCAAGCACATGCACACACACGCACGTGCACGCGCGCGCGCGCACACACACTCTCAGGAGCAGTTTATATTTATTAGCTAACCACACAACCACGTTTTGTTGTGTCATCCCTCTCTCACACCCACACTACCACAGCAAATCTCAAAGTGATTTCTCCAAGTAGCTTAGAATTTCTGGATAGCTGCGTCGATTTGCAGAATGGAAGCCTTCAAGTTGAACCACTGTTCAGTAGACAGGGAAATCCCTGGGTAGGAGAGAGAGAGAGAGAGAGAGAGAGAGAGAGAGAGAGAGAGAGAGAAATTGGTTAATTCTTCGCAGGAGAGACTCACCAAGAACGAAACTAAGAATTTCCTTCTGGCAGCTGCGTAAGATAACCTTTTCTTCCTTTTCTCAAAGTTTTGAACTGCTCCTATTTCTACATTTAGTCAGGTTACAAAGAAAGAAAGAAAGAAAGAAAGAAAGAAAGAAAGAAAGAAAGAAAGAAAGATTGTGGACTAGAAACATCGCGAGGCCTTGGATGTTAGCACAGTTGGGGGGGGATGAGCCAAACCCTGTGCCCTGGCGCCACCTCGTGGCCACACAATTTTATACCTCTCTTCCCAGGTTTCACATCACCAGCCTTCTAGAATCTAGATTCAGGTAGCTAGCCGTGTTGGTATGACACAGTCGAAATTTGAAAAATATATAAATAAATAAAATTGTCCAGTAGCACCTTAGAGAGCAACTAAGTTTGTTCTGGGTATAAGTTTATTTGATCTCCAAGGTGCTACTGTACTATTTTTTAATTTTTTTATTTATATTGAAGATCTACCAGAACTTTCCCCTGGAAAAGGGAAACGCCATCGTGCCAAAGCCTGAATCCAGGGGTGCCTGCCTACTTTAATAAAATATTGGGGGGGGGGGAAGTAAGTCCTGCCCCACAGGCCCAAACAGGGGGGGGTCATATGGGCCGAAGGGGGCCTCGGTCAGCATATCCACAATTGCTCACCATTATTTAAATGTAAATACTTAAAACAATCCTTTTCCCTGTGTCAGGTGGGTAGCCGTGTTGGTCTGCCATAGTCAAAACAAAATCGAAAATTCTTTCTAGTAGCACCTTAGAGACCAACTGAGTTTGTTCCTGGTATGAGCTTTCATGTGCATGCACACTTCTTCAGATACACTGAAACAGAAGTCACCAGATCCTTAAATATAGTGAGGGAGTAGCAATACCCCTCCCCACTCCCTCACTATATTTAAGGATCTGGTGACTTCTGTTTCAGTGTATCTGAAGAAGTGTGCATGCACACGAAAGCTCATACCAGGAACAAACTCAGTTGGTCTCTAAGGTGCTACTAGAAAGAATTTTCGATTTTGTTTTGACTTTTCCCTGTGTATTTTTAAAAAGCACTATTGTATATCCATATTTTCCATTTTGTCTTTATATGCAGATCATAGAATCATAGAATCATAGAGTTGGAAGAGACCCCAAGGGCCATCCAGTCCAACCCCCTGCCAAGCAGGAAACACCATCAAAGCATTCCTGACAGATGGCTGTCAAGCCTCCACTTAAAGACCTCCAAAGAAGGAGACTCCACCACACTCCTTGGCAGCAAATCCCACTGTCCAACAGCTCTTTCTGTCAGGAAGTTCTTCCTAATGTTTAGGTGGAATCTTCTTTCTTGTAGTTTGAATCCATTGCCCCATGTCCGCTTCTCTGGAGCAGCAGAAAACAACCTTTCTCCCTCCTCTAGATGACATCCTTTGATATATTTGAACATGGCTATCATATCACCCCTTAACCTTTTCTTCTCTGGGCTAAACATACCCAGCTCCCTAAGCCGTTCCTCATAAGGCATCGTTTCCAGGCCTTGGACCATTTTGGTTGCCCTCCTCTGGACACCTTCCAGCTTGCCAGTATCCTTCTTGAACTGTGGTGCCCAGAACTGGACACAGTATTCCAGGTGAGGTCTGACCAGAGCGGAATACAGTGGTCCTATTACTTCCCTTGATCTAGATGCTATACTCCTATTGATGCAGCCCAGAATTGCATTGGCTTTTTTAGCTGCTGCATCACACTGTTGACTCATGTCAAGTTTATGGTCTACCAAGACTCCTAGATCCTTTTCACATGTACTGCTCTCAAGCCAGGTGTCACCCATCCTGTATTTGGTTACAGGTGGGTAGCCGTGTTGGTCTGCCATAGTCAAAACAAAATCGAAAGTTCTTTCTAGTAGCACCTTAGAGACCAACTGAGTTTGTTCCTGGTATGAGCTTTCGTGTGCATGCACACTTCTTCAGATACACTGAAACAGAAGTTCCCTGCAAGACTAATTGCAGCCGTTTAGAGTCGTCAACAGGTTTTCCACACTTATCAGCCTATCACCCATTCCCACCACCCTTCTGAGTAATACCCCTCCCCACTCCCCCACTATATTTAAGGATCTGGTGACTTCTGTTTCAGTGTATCTGAAGAAGTGTGCATGCACACGAAAGCTCATACCAGGAACAAACTCAGTTGGTCTCTAAGGTGCTACTAGAAAGAACTTTCGATTTTGTTCCATCCTGTATTTGTGCCTTTCATATATTTTTTTGCCCAAGTGCAGTACTTTACATTTCTCCCTGTTAAAATTCATCTTGTTTGCTTTGGCCCAGTTCTCTAATCTGTTAAGGTCATTTTGAAGTTCAAGCCTTGAAATAAAATTTTAAAAAGGGCCACATTATCTACCTGGCCCGGGCCTCTGCCTGGCTCTGCAAGGGCCTGCTGAGAGGTAGCAGGTCTCCAGGGTTTCGGTCCCTAGCCCTGCCTGGAAACGCTGAGGACAGAACCTGGGACCTTCTGCATGCCAAGCATGTGTTCTGCTGCCACTGAGCTCAGGGCACAGTCAACCCAAAATGGAGCAATGGGTAAGTGCATACAGCTGTTGAACAGAAGGTTGGTGGTTTGATGGCTGCGGGCAGAACTCCGGCATTGCAGGGGGTTGGACTAGATGACACTTGGGGGTCCCTTGCAACTCATTTTTTTTCAAATCTTATTTATGCTTTTCAGGTTTATGCGTTTCACTAATTTTACAATCATTTTAACATTTCAAAACTTGACTTCCTTCCCCCTTTTCCTGCGGTTCCTTAAATTTCTTTTTAATATCTTCCGCATATCCAAATTAACTTAATTTGCTCGTTTATTTATCTACTTTAGATATATACTCTTATAAAACTGCAGGTTATTACAATAATCCTAGCAATGTTTTTATCTGTTTGCAATTTATCTGTAAATATTCAATAAGCCATTTCCATTCTTTTATAAAAAGTTTGTTTCAGTGTATCTGAAGAAGTGTGCATGCACACGAAAGCTCATACCAGGAACAAACTCAGTTGGTCTCTAAGGTGCTACTAGAAAGAATTTTCGATTTTGTTTTATCTTGATTTCTTATTCTTCCAGTAAGTTTTGCCATTTCTGCATATTCCATAATTTTTGTATCCATTCTTCTTTCACTGGGACTTCTGCTTCTTTCCACTTTTGGGGCAAGTAACATTCTTGCCACTGTAGTAGCATACATGAATAAGTTTCTATACATTTTAGGTAGTTCTGTCCCTATAATTCCCAAAAGAAAAGCTTCTGTTGTTTTGTTGTTGTTGTTTTTGCAAACGTTATTTTAAATATCCTTTTCAATTCATTATATATCATTTCCCAGTAAGCACCTTGCAACAGTTCTATGATTCTATATACACAACGCAGCTTAGACTTTGCACACCCCACACCCCTCCCTATCCTCCAGGCAGTCGAGCATGTCAAGAGTTCAGGCAAGCAAAAACACTCAAGGAGGGGGGCAAAGCAGGGTTGGTGGGGTGTGTGTGACCCGGGAGAGTTTCAAGGGCCGGGCAGAGAAGCCTGGGGGCCACATTTGGGATTCACCATCCCAGATTCAGGAGAAAACACAGCCCAGTTCCAGATCACAGATCATCCCCTGCCCATAACGCTTGGGGTCCCTTCCAACTCCACAGTTCCATTATTCTAGGATCACCCCAGATTTTAGGGAACAAACTCGAGGTCTAGAGGTGGTCTCTGGTGATGTCATGGGGGGATCCCCAGCAATTTCACAGGATCAGACCTTGAAGATGGAAGTTAATTGGGAGAGGGGAAATATTATTTTTAATTAAAGGCACTGTCACCCACCAGAAGATTCAAGCTCTCCACGTGGCACACGGAGGGGGCAGGCTGTGCCTCTGTTGCACACCAGACACCATCAAAACATCTATTCTAGACAATGCACGTGTGTATCGTTTGCAGCACCCACTTTCCTGTGGCAATGAGTGCCACAGGCTGCGTGTGAAATGAGGTTGCCAGCTTCCTAAGGCTGCTCCCAGATGTCCTGTTTTTATTGAACGCCCATCCTGGTTTGTTTGCAAAAAAGTTTGCAGTGCAGTCAAGAGGACACCGGCTATTTAACCAGCCTCCATACAGATTTGCTATATGACGCCTCATCAGGTGACTGCTATCCACCCCACCCCACTCCCAATTTCCCCATCACTTCTGTTATCACAAAGTCTGGTCTGGGTCTAGGGTGGGGTGGGCAGGAGGGGGGTTCTTGTGCAAGAGCTCCAGATCAGCTTGAATTGAGCAACCTGAACTTACTCCTATAGTTCAGGAGTGGCCAACTCCAAAGAGACTGTGATCCACTCAAAGAGTTAAAAACTGGCAGTGATCTATACCCCCTTTTGCGGGGTTCTGGTCAAAGTTGTTAAGCTTTTTTTAGGGAGGAGGAAGGCCCATTTTTAGGGGTTCAGGTCAGAGTTGTTGAGATTTTCTGAGGCAGGAGGAAAGCCGGTTTTTTTGGGGGGGGTGAAGGGCTAAAATGTTGGGCATTTTTTAGGGGAGCTGAAATATACTCGGAGGCAAGTGTGAATTTCATGCTCTTTATTCAGCTCATAGTAGTGAGGAATGCAGTTCCCCCCAAAACGTTTGCTTTATATACACTATTTACACAATGGGCCCCACGTGATTGGCTAATTCCGGGATACTCCTGTATGCCAATCGGAGTGCGGATTCACTTCCACCTGGAGCTGGATTGGGTGGCTCCTGCGGACCAATCAGACTGCTGCAATCTCAATCCTATTGTTCTGGGACCAATCAGACTGCTGCAATCTCAATCCTATTGTTCTAGGACCAATCAGACTGCTGCATTTTGGATCCTATTCAACTCAGTACATAACAGGAGCCAAAGTTGTTGAGCTTCTTTGGGGGGAGCCAGTGATCTACCACAGACGCCCAGTGATCCACCGGTAGATCACGATCTACTTGTTGGACGTGCCTGCTATAGTTGAATGCTACTCCAAAAACCAACAGCCTGGAAGCTCCTTGCCTGATGCCTGTAAGCGGAGACTTTTAACAGTGGCAAGGTGTGCAGAAGCTCATAGGTAGGAGGACTGTTCCTCACCTGCTCCACCCTGAAAATCTATTCCTGGCTTATTTGTGTTAAACGCACAAGAAGAGACCATGCCCCTCTGGATCCTGGTAACCTGGCAAACTTTGGAGTTTCACTGAGTTTCCCGGGCAGCCTAAGCTTCTGCATCAGAGGTGGGAAGTCTATGGGCCCTCTGGATGTTGCTGGGCTCCCAATTCCCAGGAACCATGGCCAACAGCCAGGAATGATGGTGGAGTTGGAGGAGCCCCAGAATGTGAAGCAGAGGCTGCCCACACTTGATTACTCAGAGGTAAGCCTTTGACTGATCGCCGAAGAATTGATGCTTTTGAATTCTGGTGCTGGAGGAGACTCTTGAGAGTCCCATGGACTGCAAGGAGATCAAACCTATCCATCCTTAAAGAAATCAGCCCTGAGTGCTCACTGGAAGGACAGATCCTGAAGTTGAGGCTCCAGTACTTTGGCCACCTCATGAGAAGAGAAGACTCCCTAGAAAAGACCCTGATGTTGGGAAAGATGGAGGGCGCAAGGAGAAGGGGACGACAGAGGATGAGATGGTTGGACAGTGTTCTCGAAGCGACTGGCATGAGTTTGGCCAAACTGCGGGAGGCAGTGAAGGATAGACGTGCCTGGCGTGCTCTGGTCCATGGGGTCACGAAGAGTCGGACACGACTGAATGACTGAACAACAACAAGCCCAATTATGTCTGGATGGTCTCCCAGGAAAGGGGGGGGAAGGGGAGAACGTTTTTTCAGTCCGAGGGCTGCATTCCTACACTGGAAACTTTCCAGGGGCACATGCAAGGCTAGGATCAGAAGCAGGTTGTCAGTTACCATGGCAGCGACTGTGAAAATAGTACACGTGGTGGTGGTTTTTACAATCGAACGGCATACACAAGTTACGAATTATTCCCCCTTCCACTACACACCACTGAACATCAACACAAGGCTAATTCTGGCCACCAGGAAAGCTTTGCTGTCTTGCTTGTTTTAGTGACTCCAAAAAACACACCCAGCCCACCATTTAAAATACTTTCCTTTCCATTAACAAAATTTGATGCAAAATAAACCCATTATTTAAGAAGCAGTTTACCAGTATTTACACTGTTGTTCTACATCCAATTTGCTAATGGGAAGGGGATTTGCAATAGGCTGGCAACCTTCTACAGACTTCTTCTCTTTATTACAGAAATGTTGCTTGCAAGCTTTTCTAAGTATTAAATGTGGCTGGCCCATTTGTGAATGTTGCGTGAACACAGGAGACATGGAAGGCAAATTTCTACGTGCGCTTGTGGAGGGGGGGTGGGGGAGAAACACAATTTTATGGATTCGATGCAAAAAGAACACCAAGCCTTCTGGAACTGTCTCCCAACTTAGAAATAAGCTATCTTTCAACGGAGTTTTCACAGAAATGACAGGAACTTGCCTCTTTGAACAAAGCCCCCGAACGTAACTGAGCTTTCCCCCCACTATCTATAGTTTATTTTGTATTCTATGCTATGAATAATATGTTTTGTTGTTGTTGTTTTTACATTGGGGCTCCCATGAAAAATCAATTCTAGTGAGGAAAATGCGTGTTCACTTTCTAGTCTGCTTCTATGGCTTTCTAGACTTCTCTCAGAATGGAAACATGCTGGGGACTAAAATGCAGAACTCTGTATCTGTGTGGCCCAGTGGTTGCCATCTTGGCAGCCTCTGGGGGCCCTGGGGGCAACGACAAATGTCTGGCTGCAGGAAATGAGAATGAGGAGCAGGGATGTGGGAATATACTTTGCAGGTGTGTTTGCACCTGTGGTTATTTATGTTTATTTGTGCTGGTCTATGACCGTAATAAAGTTTATTATTATTATTATTATTGTTTATTTGTGGTTATTTGTACTTATTTTTACTGTGTCCTTCCGCCTTGGAAGGAAAGGTAGCAATAGGATCCAGCAGGTGACACACTGCTGGGATCCCTCCACGGGGAAAAAGTGGCTCCAACTTTGAATTAAGCAACGGTCAGTTAATCTTCTTCCCGCCCAATTTAGGGCAGCAACAGAATTGTAATTGGTTGTTGTATTGATTATGACGTTGGTTACTCCCTTAATAAATAGCTGCCGCTATACGTTTGTGGTGTGGAGAAAGCCGAGGAGTAAGCGCGAGACCATCGTTGCGTGGCAAGCCCAGTTGCAAACAGAAAGCGAAACCAACCACGCAGGGCAGCGGTAGGCTTCCTTCACCAGACTGCAGTCTCCGTTGTTTTATTTCACTTTTATTTTAAAGTCTTTTATTTGGCCGTTTAGTTTTGGCCACCTTTTAGATTAGTTTTCCTCTCCGGAACCTTTTTGGACCAGACAGACGCTTGCAGACATCCACGAGGCAGAATCATCACGGACTCACAGACTCATCCCTCAGATTGCAGCCAGCGGATCCGTTTCTTCACGGCGCAGTGGGAGCGGGCTCCAGGATTACCGGCCGTCCCACCCGCAGGTTGCCCCATAGCTGGTGCCTGGTAGGCCCGGCAATCCCCACACAGGGACCCCACCCTCACTCCAAACTCAAAACAAGGTTGAGTCAGGGGGGAAGTTCCTCGCTGGTTTTCCTTTAGTAGTAAAGCTAAGGCAACACTGTGCATTGCCACCCTTAGATTAGTAATGTGCCTTATTGGTGCTGTTAAGTCGGGGTGATAACGCATCCCTGTTTAACGCCTGATCCCACTGTGAATGGTTCGCTTTGAAAGCCCACGTTACCCGCGATTGCTGTCGTCGTATTATCGTGGAGGAGCCGAAGGATGTTCACAAATTTATCCGGTTTTCAGGAGGACAATCAACAGGGCAGCACGATTTACAGCGTCAAAAGCCTTGGTCAGGTCAATAAACGCCATTTGGCTACAAGTGATTGCCAAAGCAGCAGTTATTAAGTCAAAAGTGAGCATGTGGGAAAGTGGGCCTCAGCTTGGATAGCTCATTTGGTTAGAGCGTGGTGCTGAATAATGCCAAGGTTCCAGGTTCGATCCCCGTATGGGACAGCTGCATATGCCTGCATCACAGGGGGTTGGACTGGATGACCCTCAGGGTCCCTTCCAACTCTACGATTCTGGTTGTGAGTCAGAGGTGGGTCTCGAGTCTGGACCAGGTGGGCTAGGACAGCCTTCCCCAGAAGCCTTGCTAGCTGCAGCTGATGAGAGCTGGATAGGCCAAGCCTTTTGGTAGGGATCGGCCACAAACTCATGAAAACTCACTGAATAACTCTTCCTGGAGGTAGCCTGAGAAGGAAGAATAGGCAGAGCTGACTAAATATTGAACATACAGCTCTGGCCGCTTCCCCTTCTCAGCACCCACATTCTCATCACCCTCCCCACCAAAACTAGGTATTAACCACCCTTGCTCCCCACTCACCCAGCTGCCACATCCATGTGGCAAACCCCACTTAACAAACGCCCTAGATGTCAGAAAGCTGTGATATCAGAGCCAAGAACGCCCAGGAGGAAATTTCGCAGTAGTTCTCTTTTAATTTACATGTGCACATCTTTTTTTTAAAAAAAAAAAAAGAAACAAAACACAAACTGACCCCCAAAGCACCCCCTTCAAGTTCTCCATCTGACAGGCAGGCCCCGGCCCACCCCACCAGCCCAAGGCTTCCACCCCCAAAGCTTAAAACCTATGGCACGTGTGTTGCCTGCTTCTCGTACAGCAGCTTTTGCACTTATGGAAAATGTCTTTTTGCTCAGAGGAAGATTTCCAAGGGGAGGCGGGAGGAAGGAAAGAGAAGACAAAAGAAAGACAGACACCCAACGTTCAGTCTGGAAGCAGTGGTACGTGTGTGTGTGAGAGCGCCTGGGGCTCTGTCCCGAGGAAGGGGTTGGGGTGAGCGGGAGGGGGGAGCAACGCAGGCCCGCCAAAACGCAAGGGAGTTGAGGGGCGTTTCCCGTCTCGGCTTCTGCCTCCTGCTCCAGTGTCGCGAAACGGAACGAGGGAACGAGCAGCTGTAGCATCCAACGCAGTGCTGGTCCTGGCGGGCTCCTTCCCCATGCTGGTGCCTCTGGGCCCCCTTTCATTGTTGCTTGGATTTCAGGGACAGTCTCTGCACCAACCTGTAAAGCAGACTGAAGTGCTGGGAGGGGGGCAGGGAAGGGGGGCACACAAGCAGAAAGAGAGAGAGAAACAGGCAGTGAGTGGGTGGCACTGCATCTTCAAGATGAATGCCGAAACTGGCAGAGGGGGTGGGAGAAGTGTTTTCGAATCCGACAGGCTGCAGCCACATCTGCAACCGCCGTACCTTAAAAGAGGAGCATGTCTGTTGTAGACGCAGAGGTTTGCGCCATAATAATAATAATAATAATAATAATAATAATTTTTTATTTATACCCCGCCCTTCCCAGCCAAAAACCGGGCTCAGGGCGGCTAACACTCATTAAAATCACAGCATAAACATAAACACGATCAATTTAAAATCACAGATTAAAATACAAATTTAAAAATTCAATAATTAAAACTGCAGTCTCATTTTTAAATAACCCACCAATAAAAAATGAAGCATAAATATCAAGTAGAAGCTAACCCAAAGGCCAGGTGAAACGTCCTATGGCTCTCTTTGCTATAGCTCAATTCCCCACCCTTGGCCAGCCCGCCCACCCATATCAAGTTAGGGAGGCCGCTTTGGGTGGATCACACCCATTGTCTCAGAAACCTGATTTTTAAGCCAGGATCTGGAGCGCTGTGAAAGTGTTTCCATAAGGCCAATGGGAATCTACACTTGTTTTTTTTTTTCTCTAACAGTAGCCAGCACCTGGCACCCCACCCCAAAGCAAAACAATGCCCGGCAAATAAAGAACGGAGGGGAGTTTTTTTAAAAAAGCAATTTGATATAGAAGAGTCAGGGGGAAACAATCTGTTCCGAGTTTAAAATTCTCCTTGGTCAAGTCTCAATCCTATTTACACCATGCACACAACTCAAAATTTGTTCTGATTTCCGAGCATGAAATGAAATGGAAAATAACGAGATGGACAAAAAAAATGTAACCCCTAAAGAGTTTTCTTTCTGCAGCACTTAATTCGTTCTGGAGGTCAATTCTTAACCTGAAACTGTTCTTAACCTTTAGCTAATGGGGCCTCCCGCTGCCGCCGCACGATTTCTGTTCTCATCCTGAAGCAAAGTTCTTAACCTGAGGTACTATTTCTGGGTTAGCGGAGTCTGTAACCTGAAGCGTCTGTAACCCGAGGTACTACTGTATTCAAGTTCCCTTGCAAACGTGAGGATTGGAAAGGTTAAAAAGGACTCCGTGCACATTAATCTGGCTTAATGAACTGCTAACAGATAGTCTCCATCATGAAAAGGCATGGAAGCCAGCACCTATTAAAAGGTGGAGGCAAAACTCAACCATGTGGCAAAAGAAGCTTGTGCATAGACTTTGCCCCAACTCAAACAAGCCCCGGGGAAAAGAGAAAGCAGCTGCCTTGATTTCATCCTGAAATTTGCTTGAGAGGGGGCCCCCCACAGTCTGTTTCACACTCACCTGGACAGCAACATAGGCTACCCCGAGATAGGCAGCAATGCAGAGAGCCAGGAGGAGATCAAAGATGGCAGGTTTGACCCTGGGAAACAAGCCAAGTTTAGACATGTGCACATTACGGAGTCCCATCACGCCCTCCTGCACTACATCCACTGAAAAGGGGGACTACAAAGTGAATGAGTAACAGGAATACAAAGTCACAATGTTTTCCCCACCCGGAGCTGCTCATGTTCAGGTGGGTGCTACTCAGAAAGGCCCTTTCCAGCTCCTCTCCCAGGGTGCCCTCCCCCCTTCTCCCTCTGGAAAGAAGAGTGTCCAATTTGCAACGTCTGCCCCTCCCCATGCACGTTCTCCTACGAAATGTGCTCAGGATCAGGTAAGGTCCTTGGGTGGGTGCTCATGAGAAACCAGGCAAAACTGCCGTTTCTTTAGTAGCTTTCTTGTGCATACTATGTACAGTGCAGAGCTCAAAAGTTCATGTCTGTATCAACTGTCTTCAGAATCCGGGAGTGGCCCCTTCCGGTTCTGACCCCAACATAAGAGTTTCGGTATACGAAATCTCTGCCTCCCCTCTTTTCGTTTCACACCTCTGCGTACTTGGGGCGATGGAAATAGTGTGTCTCCCTCCTCGCCCGCTGAGCGAGAGGAGTGCAGGGTCTCTCCAACATCCCCAGAGCCTTGGCTCTCCAGCTCCTGGGCTGCCTGCCCCTCCCCACTGGAGACCTTGCTGTTCCCTCCGCTGGACGAGGAGGTGCTACTGGTCAGGTGGGGCTGAGGCGCTCTGTAGCATCCCGAGAGCCCTTCCACCACCCTGCGCTGAGCCGGGGACAGTTCCCTGACACCACCAGTCTGAGAAGGCTTGCTTCTGACCCCTCTCTGTTGGGTGGGAAACAGATGGTGGATGGGAGGGGACACCCAGCCCCGTCTGCTGGATTTAACCCCTACTGCAGCCTTCTGCAACCTGCTGGCTGGGGATGATGCCAGGCGTAGGCCAAAACATCCGGCGAGTCCCAAGTTGGAGAAGGCTGCCTTGATAGGTTGGAAACCCAGAGTGAGAGTGTGTGAGAGAGAGGAGCATAATGGCTGGGAAGGAAGGAAGGGGGAATCTCTTGAAGCTTCCTCCTTGGCTAGCAGATCCTCAGAGCCTGTTTGTTCAAAGCAGGGCAATGCAAGGTGGGAGAAAAGGCTGACCACATTCCTGGGCAAGAGCCCAAGAGGAATTTGCACAGAACATTTCCCAATTCTTCCTGTGGGGTAACAGGTTGATATTAAGAGTTCTTCCTCCCCCACCCCACACAGGCCAAGCCCTAGAACTCAGGACCTTGAGGGGCCTCTGATCTCGGGGCAAAGAAATACAAGACAAGGTTGCTTGCACTTACCTGTATGCATTCATTACTTGCTTCAACTGGTCGTAGAAAACAAACTCGGGGTCCCTGCATGCGGTTTAGAAAAAGAGGGGCGCCGAATTAACTTGTTAATGTTTTTAAAAGAGTTGTGCCATTGAAAGTCACAACACAACAGAGTAAGCTGTAGAAATACACGGAGGTGCCTTACGTACAGAAACCTGATCTAGCTCATCCTAAATACTAATAATCTAACTAAGCTGCCTGAGGGAAGAGCTGTGTGGCTGGAGCTGCCTTGCCCCCCACTGCCAGACAATCTGACCCAAGAGGGAAAGCACTCCCAGGGAGGACCAGGCAACCAGCCCCAACAAGCTCCCACCCTCCTCCTGCGAGGATTCCAATTGCCCTCAAGATTCAGACAGTGAGACAGAATCTGCTGTGGCGTCCCAGACTGGGAACGGTCACCTGCTTATCCCCTGGGTCTCGTCTGTGTAGGACGAATGCTTCCAGGGGTGTGTGTGGGGGGAGAGCTCTTTATCAGGGGCAGGAGACCCAAAACTGCCATGGACATCGGTGGGGAGCTGCTGCTCTTAACCGTGGTAGAAGTCCAACTTTAATAACTCGGGCTTCAAAACGCTCTTTCCTCCTCCCTTCTATTCCTTTCTCCTTGTGTGCCATGCCTTTTATACATGATTTTTAAAAAACATTTTTTCCAATTGATCATACTTCAAAACATTTTTTCCAATTGATCATGGATCATTTCCCAATACACTTTTACCCAAAAGCTCCTACACCTCTTGGTAGTTTGTGCAGGAATACCTGTTGGGTGCTAGACGCACAGATGTGGGTTCAGACCAGACAAAGGCAAACTCGGCCCTCCAGATGTTTTGGGACTACAATTCCCATCATCCCCGACCACTGGTCCTGTTTGCTAGGGATCATGGGAGTTGTAGTCCCAAAACATCTGGAGGGCCGAGTTTGCCTATGCCTGGTTCAGATACACACCTTGTAAGAGAGCAAGCTTTGTTTCCTGCTACTCCAGTGGGGAGGACATGAACCAGTGGATTCAACAAACGAAAGGAGATTCCAGCTCAATATTAGGAATAACTTCCTGAGGGTTTGAACCAGTGGGTTCAACAAACGAAAGGAGATTCCAGCTCAATATCAGGAATAACTTCCTGAGGGTTTGAACCAGTAGATTCAACAAACGAAAGGAGATTCCAGCTCAATATTAGGAATAACTTCCTGAGGGTTAAGAGCTGTTGGACAGTGGAACAGAAAAGCTCGGGAGACGGTGGTGGCCTCTCCTTCATGGGAGGATTTTAAGCACAGGTTGGCTGGCCATCTGACAGGAATTCATTAGCTGTGACTCCCCCTGCATTGCAGACTAGATGCCCTTGGTAATTTTAAACATTTATTTCAATTCATTATAAATCATTTCCCAATACTCTGTTTTACCCTGTTACATGTCCATGCCATGCTTTTCTAAGGGAGTGTCTCAATACCGATTTTTGTAAGCCACTTTCAGAGCTTTTCTGGCTAAAGAGCAGCGAATAAATGCCATCAATAAATATGTATACAGTTGGGCCCTGAACCAGGACCACCCAGTCTTTCCAGGAGATGCTTTTTACTAGGTCACCTCTCTATGCCACCCTGTCTCTAACCACGTCAACAAGGGTGTGTGCGTGTGTGGATATTGAGCGCAGTTAACAGCAGAAAAGACCACCAGAGCAGAACAGGGAAAGAGAAAAAGGGCAGCCCTGCTCTTACCGCTTGTCTGCCTTCACGTGATGCTGCTTGACGTCTTTCAGGTAGCGGCTCATGTAATATTCCAGAGTGTTGATGAAAGTGCTGTCTTTGTCGACCAGCTGAGCGGCCCTTGGCTGACTGGTGAGCCAGTCCATCACGGACTCCATCTGTTCCTGCTGGATCTGCTGCAGAAGCAAGGGGGTGGGGAAGGGACAGGGAGTCGGTCTGCTCTGCGGATAAAACCCACACCACCCTCAGGCTTCCCCTTGCCCTGTGGGGAAGAGACCCCACTAGCTAGGCATGCTTACCATCTGTTCTGTGAAGATCTGGAGGTCAACAGGTACTCCCTAGAGGAACAGATAAAGTGGAAAGTTTTCATCTATAAAGCACCCTGGGAATTTGTTTTTTTTTTTTTTTTTTGAAGGCAGCCCCTGCTCACGGGCTTTCAATGCAAGAGAAGACAACCCGAAAGGGGAAAAGGATGGGGAGGGCAGAGAAAAACAAGCACGCTCAGGCACCAATTCTTAAAGTTATGTGACATGGGAGCAGGGTGCTCCTTGTTTCCAAATTTTGTTAGCAGCAATGAATGAATACCAACTGCAAATAGTTTTAGGCAAACTTGGCAGCTTCAAGGTTTTTGGCCTTGATCGCTAAACACAAGTCAAACAAGCGTGCTAAATTAGACCACTCCCTGGGAAAACAGAACAAAAAAAAATCCCAGTGCAAATTACCTGTCAGGAAACCCCCCTCACCCCGACAGGTAGCTTTCCCAGATCCGTTGCGGTACAGGGACCCACCTCCCCCTCTCCGCAGTTCGTCATCCTCCTCCTCTGGAGGAGGAGGCCACTCCTCCAGTGGGGAGGGGGAGATGGAAGCAGGTAGTCGGGACAGGGGCTGTGTCAGGATCACAGAGCCTCAACACCAAGCAGGAAGTAGGGAACAGGGACCTTTTCCCGCGCTCCGATCGCGAAGGGAGGAAGGACGTGGAAGGGGGAGGCGGGGGTTTAGAATCCCGCGCCTTCTGTGCTGGACCAAGAACCGGAAACGGTCATTCCCGGACTCTGCTGAGGGATGAGATGGACGTTTTTATTTGAGCTGCACTGTAAATATTTGCACAATAAAGAACTTAGTTGTTAGAAGTTCGGCTTCTGGCTGATTACTCATGAGCAACCACTGACGATCTGACATTACCCAATTCAAAATTTTCTGGAAAAGCACACGCCACTGCTCATACTATAAGTGCAAGATAATGTGGGGCACTCCTGACCCTAGGTTTCAAGACAGGTAGGCATGGCTTCTTCCAGAATAGCTTTTCTGAACCCCCCGCAGCCCTCAACAGTCAGTTCAGTGGCTGCTGAGCACACTTAATCCATGTTGTGCTGTCTTGGGTTGGGTTTTTCTGGTCCCTCATTAGGGCTCCCCCCCCCCCCCGGCGCAAAAAAATAAAATCCTTTTGCTCCCCATGGAGCACGCTAATATTCCCTCCTTGTTTCTCAAGAGCCTTGTTTTGGCAACATGCTCCTCATAACTTAGCACCTGAGTGTGATGTTAGTGCATCTGATAATGACCACCAAGAATAGGGATGGTTTAGGGCAGGCATAGGCAAACTCGGCCCTCCAGACGTTTTTTGGACTACAACTCCCATGATCCCTAGCTAACAGGGCCAGTGGTCAGGGATGATGGGAGTTGTAGTCCCAAAACATCTGGAGGGCCGAGTTTGCCTATGCCTGGTTTAGGGGAGGAAAGGAGCTGAGCAAACAGAATGCTCCTGCTGCCCTATCAGCCCCTCGGCTGCAATTGAGGGAATGGCTGCTAACAGTTCTGGGAGGGGGAGAGTCAAATGAGGAAATGTGATGGGGCCATGCCAAGCCTCTTCCTCTTCTGTGGCCAGCGAAAACTGCCTGGGGGAGAGCAGATGTAGAGAAAAACCCTCACCTTTTCTGTTAGGTTGTAGATGACCCGCGTCAAAGCCTCCACAACAATGC
Source organism: Lacerta agilis (assembly GCF_009819535.1). Lineage (NCBI taxonomy): Eukaryota > Metazoa > Chordata > Lepidosauria > Squamata > Lacertidae > Lacerta > Lacerta agilis. The sequence continues at coordinate 3,408,213 of NC_046329.1, read as the reverse complement.
GGGTGTTGCGGGTTAGAATTTTGGGGTCGACCCGTGCCCTGCAAAGGGGAAAGGCAACAGCCGTGTCAAGAACAACTTTTCTTGGGAGGGAGGGGAGAGCAGGCATTTGAACGACTGCCTACCAAGTTTCTCATTTGGGCCCCGGTGCCATGCAGTCTTCCGTCAGCAGTCCCACTTGGGCCTGAGGTCTTTCAAAAAGGGACAACCAGCCCATGGTCCTGATAAACGAGGAAGGGAGCATGCAAACCAATGTCTTCCCTCAAAAAAATGGAGCAAGGCCCATACGGCACAGTTCATACGGCAGGCTATCCCACCCCCCACCTTAACAGCAAGCCAATCTGGAGATGATGAAGCCCTGGGGTAGAATTCTGGGGGAGATACTCCAAACTGCAGTGGTAACTTTCAAGAACTGATGGCTGGCTGTGCTTGTTTTCCCTCCTCCCTTTCCAACCCTTTTCCCTTTTGGCAAGGAACCATTTCAGATAACCAGGTGGCTGGGAAGGGTGTACATGCTGCATTTAAAAAAATGATCCTCCTCATTAAGAACGCAAGTATAGCCTTGCTGGATCTGGTAAATGGTCCATTTAGTCCAGCAGCCTGTTTTTGCAGAAGAAGAAGAAGAAGAGTTTGGATTTGATATCCCGCTTTTCACTACCCGAAGGAGTCTCAAAGCGGCTCACATTCTCCTTTTCCCTTCCTCCCCCACAACAAACACTCTGTGAGGTGAGTGAGGCTGAGAGACTTCAGAGAAGTGTGACTAGCCCAAGGTCACCCAGCAGCTGCATGTGGAGGAGCGGAGACACGAACCCGGTTCACCAGATTACGAGTCTACCGCTCTTAACTACTACACCACACTGCAGTGGCCAACCAGACGCCCCAATGGGAAATCTGCAAGCAGGACCCAAACACAAGAGCATTCTTGCCTCCTGCCGTTTCTAACAGCTGTTATTCAGAGACATTATTGCCTCCAACCATGGTCTACTTCTCTTTTAAAGCCATCCAAGTTGGTGGCCCTCCCTGCCTCCTGTGGGAGGGAGTTCCAAAGTTTAACTATGTGTTATGTTACAGGCCGGTAGCCGTGTTGCTCTGCCATAGTCAAAACCAAATAAAATAAAAAATTCCTTCCAGTAGCACCTTAGAGACCAACTAAGTTTGTTCTTGGTATGAGCTTTCGTGGGCATGCACACTTCTTCAGATGCACTGAAACGGAAGTCACCAGACCCTTAAATATAGTGAGGGAGTGGGGAGGGGTATTACTCAGAAGGGTGGTGGGAATGGGGGGAATCAGAGGGTTTACCCTACGCCAAACGATAAATGGACATAAATCTGGTATCAGGAATCACAAGACAGAGAAACCAATAGTAGGAGAACACTTCAGTCTTCCAGGACATTCTATAAAAGATCTCAAAGTAGCTGTCTTAATACAAAGGAATTTCAGAAATAGACTGGAAAGAGAAGTTGCTGAATTGCAACTAATCACCAAACTTAAAACCATGGAGAAACATGGTCTGAACAAAGACATTGGATTCTTATCTCATTATACACGACAAAGCTATCTTTAGCCATCTCACCCCTTGCCTTTCCCTATAAGAAGTGTGCATGCACACGAAAGCTCATACCAAGAACAAACTTAGTTGGTCTCTAAGGTGCTACTGGAAGGATTTTTTTTATTTTGTTTTGTTTTGACTGTTCTGTGTTAACCATGCACAGTAGAAAGCTAGGACACCAGTAAGAACTGATAATTACATGCAGGGTGTAACAGGGAGAAAGGATCTTATCACCCTGCAGGTGTTGCAAGGCTACAACATCCCATCATCCCTGTTGGGTGCTGGTGCTGACAGTGGGTTGAGTCCCAACAACACCCAGAGGGCCAGCATGGCTTCCCCTCCCCTGCTTCATACCAAGACTGAGGGCCAAACTGGAAGTCACCCCAGCACACTTTTCACACACAACGGAGGACATGCTACTGGACTTGTGCAAAGAATTCCGGTCCCAGAGAAACATACAAAGCTTTTCGTACAAAATGCCTCTACACCCGCCCACTGCTACGTTGCGGTGAGGCGGGGAGAGAGACAGAAAGAGAAACGACAGAAAAGCCTAAGGCTGCCCTGCCAGATCATTGAGCATTCAGACATGCAGGCTCTTTGCCTCCCAGCCAGAACTCGTGGAATTCATGTTTACAAGACATGGCAACAGCTTACGTGGTTTAAGAAAGGGGAAATGGCTACACTTCCCCCTGCGTAACTTTTGTCTGCCAACAGGTAATATTAAGTCTCCACTGCTAAATGCAATCTCACATGTTCAACTCCTGAGCCAAGTGGCAAACCTCCAAGTTTATGCCCTATGGAATGGCTGCAAGCTTAATGACAGAGCACCTGCTGTGCCAGCAGAAGGATGCAGGTTCAAACCCTGAATCTCCAGGTAGGACTGGGGGAAAAGGTAAAAAGGTAAAGGACCCCTGGATGGTTAAGTCCAGTCAAAGGCGACTACGGGGTTGCGGCGCTCATCTCGCTTTCAGGCCGAGGGAGCTGGCGTTTGTCCACAGACAGCTTTCCAGGTCATGTGGCCAGCAGGACTAAACCGCTTCTGGCGCAACAGAACACCGTGGCGGAAACCAGAGCGCACAGAAACGCCGTTTACCTTCCCCGCTGCAGCATTACCTATTTAGCTGCGGTACTTGCACTGGCGTGCTTTCAAAACGCTAGGTTGGCAGGAGGTGGGACTGAGCAATGGGAGCTCACTCCGTCATGGGGATTAGAACCGCCGACCTTCTGATTGGCAAAGCCCAAGAGGCTCAGCGGTTTAGATCACAGCGCCACCCACGTCCTTGCTGGGAAAGGACTCCAGTCCGAATCCCCGGAGAGCTACTGTGTATCTGAAGAAGTGTGCATGCACACGAAAGCTCATACCAGGAACAAACTCAGTTGGTCTCTAAGGTGCTACTAGAAAGAATTTTCGATTTTGTTTTGCCAGCCAGTGTGGGCAATGGTGAGTTAATAGGCCCAAATGGTTTGACTCAGTGCGAGGCAGCTTCAGGTTTCCTAATGAGTTCAAGGTTTGTTTCCTGATAATGATCCTCAGCTCATACGTGCAAGCAGACCAGCAGCTGAAGGCTACCGTCACCCCCCCCCCCCCCGCCAGCCCTTACTGCAGCCTCCTCACCCAGCGGCTGACCTCACGTCCATGATGCTCTTGCGCAGACCGTCTCGGTGGCTCTCGAGGTGGGAGACGGTGAAGGCTGGGAGGCGCCGGATGGCAAAGCGCTCGTGCTCCCAGGCCAGCATGTCTTCTGCGAGGTTGATTTTCTTGTGCACCATGGAGAACTTCACCTCTGGGAACTGGCTGGCAACCACCTGGGAGACAAGTCACCAGAAAGAGAGGGGTGAGGAGGCACAGTTAAGCAACTCCCTCGCAACCCTGCTTTTCTTAAAACATGTCTTTGCCATGCTGCGCAAACCCCAATCCTTCAAGAAAGGGGAAGGGCTGTAGTAAAAATAATAATAATTTATTATTTATACCCCGCCCCCATCTGGCTGAGTTTCCCCAGCCACTCTGGGAGGCTTCCGAGATTAAAAATACATTAAAACATCAGTCATTAAAAACTTCCCTAAACAGGGCTCAGTGAGAGAGGGTCTGCTTTTCATTTCCAGATAGGACCGGGAGAGACTCCCTGCCTGACACCCTGGAGAGACGCCGCCAGTCAGTATGGACAATGCTGAGCTAGATGGACCAATGGACTGATTTAAAACAGTCATGAGGACTAGAATCTTGCTTCAGTTTTTAGAGGAAAGGACTGATCCTCAGCGGCAGAGCACCTGCTTCGCATTCAGCTTTCAGGTTCAGTCCTCAGCATCTTCAGGTAGGGGTGGCAACTGTCCCCTGCCTGAAACCCTGTAGTTTCCAAGTCACCTTCAAAGGTAGCCCCACGTAGCGTGCACTGCAGTAGCCCAAGTGGGAGATAACCAGAATGTGGACCACTCTGGCGAGACAGGGCGCAGGCAGGCAGGTAGGGTCTCAGCCGGTGTACCTGATGCAGCTGCCCTGGACACAGAACTGACCTGTGCCTCCATGACTCCCAGGCTGTTCACCTGGTCCTTTAGGTGCGCAGTTACCCCTACAGGACTGGGGAGTCCTCCACACCTGTGTCCCCCAGAAGCAGTAATTCTGTAGTAAGGACAGCTGCCTTATTTTCTCCAGAAAAGGGGGAAGAGGCATCCACATTAGCCGGAGCACGGTGGGATGCTCTGCCAGGGAGGCACACTGAGTGTTCAACGGCTGCTGCCCACCCATCTTTCCCAACACAAGCCAGCCTTTGTTTACCAGCTCCAGCTCCTTCAGAAAAGCATGCTGAAGGGTCCCCTCTTTTGGAGGCTTCGAGACGTGTAGGTGGAGACTGTTCCCTCTCCCCAGAGTGTCCAGACAGAGTACGAAGGCCACGTTGTCCTGCAGCAAACTGGAATCTGAAATAAGGGAAAAGTCAGGGATATGAAATGGCCATCATCCTACAATGAGTTATGGGGCGGGGAAGGAGGTGGAAGAGACACCCTTCGCATGCTCTTAACGCAACATGAAAAACCACTGATTGTCAGCTAAGACCAGGGATAGTCAGGCAAGCTATTTACTGAGAGCCACAGGCACCCATTTCTAAAAGTGAGGAAGTTAGGCCCATGGTTTCCCTGTCAGCCTCTTGATGCCTCCCCTCCCCTCCTGGCCAACTCATAAGCCAGGTCCCGGAGCTGGCCGTAGAACCTCCAGGTTTATGGGGAAATAAGCCTGCAGCACCTGTGTGATCCAGGTTGTCTTCCAGCCACCGCTTGGTCCCTTGATAGTTAAACTTGCCACCTCCAGACGCAAAGAACAGCAGGTTATACCTGGGGGGAGGAGAGAAGGGTCAGGCTTACATTCTGGCCATTGCACACCCACTTTGGACAAAAGGCCTCACAGAAGAGAAATTCCGACTTACCCAGCATGTGTCCGTTTGTACGTGTAGAGGCGAGAGAACAGCCTGGCCAGTTCCAGGAGCATGGCGACCCCACTGCCGTTGGAGTCGGCGCCATGGGACAGCCACTTGGGGGGGGGGGAAGGAAAGAATGTCCAATATTAAGGGCAACTCTGGGTTTGAGGACACACCAGCAAAGGGGGGGGGGGACGGGAAGCAAGCCAGATCCTTGCAGACTAAGCCAAGTCTTTGCCACACATTGCAGCCAGCAGAAGCTGGGATTTTTTGCCACTGAATGGCGCAACAGCCACCAACATCTGCAGCTTGTTTTTAAAAATAGAACAGCTGTGATCCACAAAAGGGAAGGGCAGTCGGGTGCTGAGGACAGTCAAGGTGGGAGGGCAGCTTGCCTTCCAGCCCTGCTTGGGAGCTCCCTCCCGCAAGGCACTTGACTAGCTGGTAGAATTCATTCATTCACTGGAGTTATAATGCCACCATTCTGCCAAGGCGGTTTACAGAGGACTGCATTCCCTTCTGGAGCAACAAGTGTGATTTTTTTTTTTACCTGCACAGGCTACACACTCAAACCCTCCATTCTAACCTTCAAGAAGAATCAACAGAGTTGAAGGACACATTCCAGACTGGCAAAAAAAATAAAAATAAACCCTCATGGGGCGTAGCTAGGAATGGAATATGGGGCTGTGGAGAGTCCTGAGGGCCACGTAAGGAGGCCTGGAGGGCCACGTCTCCTTGCCCCCAACTTTTCTCTCTCTTTCTTTTTCAGAATTGTTTTTTATTCAAGGTTTTCTTGTGTTACAAAACAAAGAAAAGTACAGCGGTACCTTGGTTTGCAACCGTTTTGGATTAGAACCATGTCAAACCCGAAAGTGCGTGTCCCATTTTTGGGATTACAACCCAATTTTTTTGGATTACATTTTTTTGGAGGCCCCATTGACGAAAGCGCACCTTGGGTTACAACCTGTTTTGGTTTACAACCAGACCTCTGGAACGGATTATGGTTGTAAACCAAGTACCACTGTACACACAGCACCTCCACCTTCGGTTCAGAGCCTTTTCCACAGTTCCTTTACATTCAGCAGGAGACACTATTGTCATAGACATTGTGCAGTTGGGGGGGGAAAGAGAGGGGTGGGGAACGACGGGAGGATAATGATATTTCGTTCTATTGCACAGTGTCTGAGCAGGGTTTGTGTGCCAGTGTCACGTGGGCAGGTCTTTCATTTATATATTTATCCATCATGGCGAGAGACTGGAGGGTCCAGGGCTTAGAGTTGGCTGCAGTATGATTTGTTTGTTATGTGTGTGGGGTTGTTGGGCCAGATAAGATGGTGTGGAAGCCTCCCCCTTTGCTTGTCCCCATACTAGTTTGTTGGTTAACTTTTCTAGTAGGGCGGTTTCCGATAAAGAGTTTCTCATCCGTACTGAATGATCACTGGGATGGAAGGAATTCTAAAGATGGCTTAAGGATGCTACAGGTCTTCAACTGATAGGGAAGTACAAATGGACAGGGTCTTGGCCTAAGATGGCTGCACCAGTAAGAGACCATCACATCTCCTCTTTTGTGTTGGGTTTTTTGGCTCTTGGAGACCCGGGAAAAAGTAAGAAAAAGACTAAAGAAGAAGAAGAAGAAGAAGAAGAAGAAGAAGAAGAAGAAGAAGAAGAAGAAGAAGAAGAAGAAGAAGAAGAAGAAGAGTTTGGATTTGATATCCCGCTTTTCACTACCCGAAGGAGTCTCAAAGCGGCTAACATTCTCCTTTCCCTTCCTCCCCCACAACAAACACTCTGTGAGGTGAGTGGGGCTGAGAGACTTCAGAGAAGTGTGACTAGCCCAAGGTCACCCAGCAGCTGCATGTGGAGGAGTGGAGACGCGAACCCGGTTCCCCAGATAACGAGTCTACCACTCTTAACCACTACACCACACTGGCTCTCAACTCAGGCAGCTCACTTAAGAACAAATCTCTCCCCCCTCCAATGAATCAGATTAAAGGCTTGTGGAAACCATGCACGCCCCTGACACAAAATGTGCAAGGCTGCCCAAATTTAAAGGAATTGTTAGTGTATAACAATGTAGGTGGCTTGCATAAGTGAGCCATGCTGCATTATACAGAAAGGCCAAAAAAGCACAGAGCAACGGCTGACAGAAACTTACCGGTGCCACTCCAAAAGAGTCATAGTGAGCGACCACTACAATAGTAGGCAAGTCCTCTCCACCCAGACCAGTCAGCCGACCCTAGCAAGGGGAGCAGGGGAGGAATCATTACATCAAGGCCATTTCTGCCGCTGCGTCAACGCAAGACACCACACATCACTTCTGCCTCCTCGTGAATCTAGGGAACTGTAGAGTTGGAAGGTATCCCGAGGGTCATGTGGTCCAACCCCCTGCAATGTAGGAATCTCAGCCATCCAACCTCTGCTTAAAAACCTCCAATGAAGTCCATCACCTTCCAAGGGAGTCTGCTCCATTGTCGTCAAAACAGCTCTCACAGTATTATTGCTGTTGTAAATCACTTTCGAAACACCTTCAGAATCTCTGCTGTAAATCATTTCTGAACACTTTCGAAATCCCTACACCGACTTCTCGTCTGCTCCCTTATCCAGCATAGGCTCCTTGGTTTGGTTTTTTTGTTCCTTCCCAGCCCTTGCTACCTCTGCCTATTGCTCATGACCTTTACTCCTGGAGCTCCACAAGCTTTGACCGTCCAAAGGTCTACAGCTCCACCCAAAGACTCATGCGTCACCTCTTAAAATTCCGAACTGCCTCCCCTCCTCCTTTCAAATCTCTCCTCGCACCTTTTCTGCAAAGGCTTTGCACTGCTGCCCATACCGCCTTGTGCCCTGTTGCAACCTGCCGGCCTGTAACCAAGCCTACGCAAATGTACTGATTTTATTAATAATTCGTAAGAGTTTTCCAGGGTGGAAGCCCCATAATAATTATCATGGCAGTGTACAATAAAATACGTAAGGCAAATGAATCTTATTAATTCCCTAAGAATGCTTGGCGGAAACAAACACACCAGTAATAACAAGCAAGGACTGGATATTCTTTCCCTGCCTTATTTACTGCATCCACTTCCCTCGCATTTCCTTGTCACCCCTATGTCAAACTTTAGACTGTAAACTCCTCCAGAAAGAGACTTTTCCTTCAAAAAGAGGCCTGTCTGCTTCTAATCAGCAGAAGCATGATGCACACTGATTGAACAATAATTTTAGTAAAATGAAAATTTTAAAAGCAGGGTTAAGAGTCAGGCTTGTGAAAAGTAGTTAAGACTAGACTCTGGGAACCTGTACTCTTGGACTTGGTAGCCCAAAACAAGTGCCTCCTTGGCCCTAGCAAATATACCCCAGCTCTTCCTGAGTTTGCAAAGTTACATTTGTGCCCATTTTATTTAATTTAACAAAAAGCATGCACCATTTTCACTGTGGGTTTTTTTTTAAAGCAGCTTACAATAAATATTAAAGATTGTCGATTTTAAAAAGTAGAAAAACTATAAAAATAATTAAGATCAACAGCAAAAAGATTAAAGCACATTCATGTATCTGGACAGACTTGCCTAAAGAAGAAGGCTGTAAGCAGAGACATAAAAGTGTACAGCGAAGGTGCCCACCTGAGGTCAATGGGCAGGGAGTTCCAAAGTGCAGGTGCCATAATACTGAATGAATGATTTCTTACAAGGGCAGAATGAGCATTTACTGTGGCACCCGTAACAGTACCAGCTCTGCAGGTCGACACAGTTGAGTGGGCACATACGGGGTAAGGCGAACTTGCAAGTAAACTGGGCCCAGGCAAAACAAGATAGAAAATTGCAACTAATCACCAAACTTAAAACCATGGAGAAACCTGGTCTGAACAAAGACATTGGATTCTTATCTCATTATACATAACAAAGCTATCTTTAGCCATCTCACTCTTTGCCTTTCCCTGCAAGACTAATTGCAGCCGTTAAGAGTTGTCAACAGGTTTTCCACACCTATCAGCTGATCACCCATTCCCACCACCCTTCTGAGTAATACCCCTCCCCACTCCTTCACTATATTTAAGGATCTGGTGACTTCTGTTTCAGTGTATCTGAAGAAGTGTGCATGCACACGAAAGCTCATACCAAGAACAAACTCAGTTGGTCTCTAAGGTGCTACTGGAAAGAATTTTCTATTTTGTTTCGACTATGGCAGACCAACACGGCTACCCACCTGTAACTGGGCCCCGGCAGTTACTGTGTACCAATAGTAACTGTTAAGAATTCTGCTCATATTGATCCAGAGCAGATTCCAACGTATAGTGAGCAGAGTAAAACAAACTCAGAACATTGCAGGATTCCCAAACAAAATAGACCAAAGGCAATTAACATTTCATCCAGCAGAGCTTTACTGCTCCTGAAGGCAAAGGAGCATAATGGTCACAAATCCAACACATTCAGGATTGGCAATGTCTATAAGAAATCCAGTTGCAGCAGACTTAACCTAACCTTACAATAACTTATAATAAAGACTAAAAGTTGGCACTTAAGCATACTGTCAGATCTGCGTTAGGGTTGCTCACGAGTAACCAGGCATGAATCTTAACTGTCTTTTAACAGTTTATTGGTGCAGACTATTTACAGTGCAGAGAACGTGAAAACATGACCGTCCTGGTCACTTGCAGAATCCGGGAGTGCCGGTTTCCGGCTGTGACCCCAACATAAGAATTTAGGCACCCCAAAGCGCCGCCTCTCCGGTCTCCTTTTGACCCCTCTGCGCAACTGGGGCAACGGAAGTGGCGTGCTCCCCTCACAGCAAAACTCATGAGGCGTGCTGGGGCTCTCAGCAGCATCTCCAAGCCCTTGCCTCACCTGGCTGCTTCCAGCCTGCCCCTCCCCGCTGGAGGAGGTGCCACTCTTCTCGCTTGAAGAGGTCTCACTACTAAGGAGCTGTTGGGGCTCTCGGTACCTCCAGCCCTGCCGAGGGCAGTTCCCTGACACATACTATATACAGAACACCACACCAGAAGGAAAGAAAGACAGAATGTGAAGCTCAGGCTCCTTCTGGCCTATTATTATAGTCAGCATATACCTCTTGAGTGAAAGAGGTAACAGGACCAGTTTAAACCAGCTGTTCAGCTTCTCTGAAGGTATATAAACCAAACATCAGGAACCTTCTGCTTGTTTCTAGGCAGAACAGAAGTTTGCTTGTTAGCTAGAAACTTCTAGCTTGCACCAGTTTGTATCACACAGAGAAGCTTCCAGGACCCTCTTGAATCAATTAGAATAGACAAGATCTCTACACTTTAGATCAATTACCTTCCGCACCAAGAAATGCAAACTGACAGTAACGCCTTGACGTTGGCCTGGCAGGAATATGTCAGCCAGTCCAGATTTGGTTTTGGTTTGCTTGCTTGCTTGGTTTATTAAATTTGTACACTGGCCTTCAACGAAAGAGCACAGGGTGGTCCAGCCCTCTGAGCAGAGGTATTACAAGCTGATAGGATCTCTCACTCCTGTCAGAAACTGTGCTGCAGCACTCTGCCCTAACCACAGTTTGTGGGTCATGTGCAAAAGCCCCGCGCAGTGCAACCTTGAAGCCAGAGGTGATCCCAAACTCACCTCCACACTGGTGATGAGCCAGTCACTGACCGCTTTGCTCTGAGCCCCACTGGTCACCATCTGGAAGCCATTGGCAGTTGCTGTGTGTAAAAGCACTAGGAAGAAAACAGGTGTATAAAGATAAAGAGTACACAGCTACAATTTGCCTCCATTCACAACAGTATCAGAAACCTTGCAAATTGCTCCCCGTACAGAAGGCACACATGGATTTGAACCGGCACACTTTATATATTCTGGACAGTCTTTTCTATCCACGGTCAAGGTTTGCCTCTTTATATTTAACATGAACAAAAATCTTCAAAGTATAACAGGAATTGGGTTCATGTGTACATTTCTGAGCACAATTCAAAGTGCTGGTGCTGAACTTTAAAGCCCTGAACCGACTCTACCCTGTAGACCTGAAGGAGCGTCTCCACCCCCATCGTTCAGCCTGGATGTCCAACTCCAAGGGCCTTCTGTCAGTTTCCTCAATGTGACAAATGAGGTTACAGGGAACCAGGCAGAGGGCCTTCTCGACAGTGGCGCCCGCCCTGTGGAATGCCCTCCCATCAGATGTTAAGGAAATAAACACCTATCTGAAGGCAGCTATCTGTTTGGGGAAGTGTTTAATGTTTGATGTTTTATTGTGTTTTTTTATATTCTGTTGGGAGCCGCCCAGAGTGTCTGTGGAAACGCAGCCAGGTGGGTGGGGTATAAATAATAAAATTATTATTAATAATATTATTATTATGAATTTCAATGGGTCAGTTCCGAGTAAAACTTAGCTGGAAACAATCCACTGCCTCAGACTTCTTCATGATGCAATCATGTAATCCTATACCTGTCTACTAAAAAAAACAAACCCCACTGAGTCCCATGGGGTTTAATCCCAGATAAGAGGGTATAGTATTCTAAAGCTGGATGTTTCCCAACACCTGCCAAGCTTTTTATGATCCGTCTCTTATACCAGTAGCAAAGCCTGTTGGATCTATCTGGAGTTGCTGTTCCAAATACGAGGTGCCACCTCTGAAAAGGCCCTTGGAAGATGGTCTTAAAGGGAGGCAACCCCTGAAGATAATCCCAGTATTTTAGAAGTTCAAGTTTATTAAATTTGTGAGGTCCATGCCTTTACACAAAATACCATATAACATTATTAAAAAAGATAATCAATAAAATTATTAAAATAAGTTAAAATTCCTGCCGCGCTGTCCCAGCAAAGGAGACAAAACCCAAATCCCCCCACCATACAGGAAAGAGGATACAACAGGTTAGGAGAGCAATGGGAGGGCCCTCACTACATCATCCGTGAACCCCCACCCTAGTTTTCATAGCCCTCGCCACAAAGACCACTACCACGTGGGAAATCCGTGGGTCAGCGTCCACCAGCAGAAATTTTACTTGGTCCTCAGAGTTGACTATTGATTTGGGAATAGTTTGTAAGATCACATCCCTGAAGGCCGAGTAGATGGGACAGTACAACAAATAATGTGTGAGGTCCTCTTTGGTTCTCATGTGACAAGGACATATACGGTGCTCTACCGGGATTTTTGCAAATCTGTAAAAATCAGTATTTTAGGGAAAAAAAGGAAAGAGGAGGCCTACCTTCAGCAGCTGAAGCTGAGCCTTGTGACGCAGAAGCCATCTGCGTTTGCTCATAGATCGAGAGGAGATCGTCATCTTCCTCAGCAAAGTAGACCGGCACAATGGTTTCCATCGCCAGCATTTCTGGCTCAATCTCCATGAATTGCTGAGGAGGAGCAGAGAAAAGACTCAGTGACTTGCAAAGGAGGACACCGCTCACCCTCCGGACCTCACGTGGAGGAGGCACACAAAGAAGGTCCTCGGAGGATGGTCCCGGGGTCCAGGTAGAAGCCATAATATCGGCTTGATTACAGGTGGCATGAGGATTTCTGGAATTAAGCAGGGGAGGCGGTTTCAGCACGCTGAAGCACAGTCGTGAATGTAAGGCAGGGGCCCCGAAGGGATGCTTACCCGGATGACATCCTGAGGCACAGAATACATGTTCTGTGGCAGGATGATCACTACGGCACCGGCCGACTGGCGAAGCGCCTTCTGGTACTGTTCGTAGGAGAAGTCCATCAGCCGCATCATCACGCAGCGGCGGCTCAAGACATCCGCCTCCACTGTGCGAGCCTCTGTATTTAGCACGGCATTCCGAGTGCCTGTCAAAAGCAGAGAAACGGGCCTAGTATGTAGCCATGCTGATACTCTAGATCAGGCATGTCCAACAGGTAGATCGTGATCTACCGGTAGATCACTGGACGTCTGTGGTAGATCACCGGTAGATCAGTGGCTCCCCCCAAAGAAGCAAAAAAACTTTGGCTCCCCTAAAAAAAAACCTCAACGTCTTTGCCCTGCACCCCTAAAATGACCTGAACCACCAAAACAGGGCTTTCCTTCCTAAAAAAATGTTGCTTTCCTCCTCCCTAAAGAAGCTCAACAACTTTTACGTGAACCCCTAAAAAAGAGGGCTTTCCTTCCTAAAAAAAAAAAGCTCAACAACTTTGACCTGACCCCCCCAAAAGAGGGTAGATCACTGCCAATTTTTAACTCTGAGTAGATCGCAGTTTCTTGGAAGTTGGCCACCCCTGCTCTAGATCCACATATATGGGGCCTTCCCATGTTCTAAAAAGAGAATGTGAATGCTTAATTAACTATTTCCTCCTCCCTCCTAATCTGTTCCTTTTCTCTCATGGTTGGGGTTGTTTTTTTTTTGGAATTTAAGTTTGTGGACAGAGACTGTGCCTTTTTAGGGGAGTGGAGTGATGACTAAGCTGCTCTGGGAGTCTTCACTGGCTGGAGAGTGGGATTTTTTTTTTAAAATAAATCAATAACAACATCTCCCCAACCCTTTATAAGGTCAATTCTCAGGTTGTGTAGTACTTGACTATGAATGGCTGATACCATCAGGAGCATTCAATGATCAGTTCTGAAGATGCTTTGCCAACGTTGGCAGGTGTAGATCTTGCCAAGAGAGCAGAGTTGAAAAAGCCTAGTAGAAGCCACGCAGTGGGAATGCCACATGCCTTTGTTGCTGGGGCTCACGGCATGAACTGTCAACAACTCCCAAACTCACTGTGTGACACGATTTGGAAAGGAAGTGAGCTGGCGACAGCATGTGAGCCACAACTCTAGTGTAGAGCTACAATTTAATGCACAGCTTCTCCACCCGCTGTGACTGGGGTGCATTTTGATGTCAAAGCAGTTTTTATCTGTACGGTTTTATTTTAAACTACTTTAATAACTGCACTGCCTTTCTTTATTGCAATCTGCATACTTGCTTACTTTAATGTTTCACTTTTCGGTCTATCACACCAAATCACACAGGGTGGTAAAAACAAAAAGTGATAGCAGCAGCAGCAGCAGCTCCAAAAAGTTCTCTCCAAACCATGCAGAAAGGCAGTAAAAAGGCAAATGCATTTCAGTGTAAAATGACGCACATTGGGGCAAAAATTCCTCACTTCACATATACGCTAACAGGGTCTGACCTGGTGGTGACTGACCAGGAAAGACATCTTGGGGCCATGGTGGATAGCTCGATGAAAATGTCGACCCAGTGTGCGGCAGCTGTGAAAAAGGTGAATTCCATGTTAGGGATCATTAGGAAAGGGACTGGAAATAAAACGACTACTACGATAATGCCATTATACAAATCTACAGTGAGACCACACTTGCAATACTGCTGTACAGCTCCGGTTGCCTCACCTTGGAAAGGTTACTACAGAGCTGGAAGAGATCCATAAAAGGGGAACCAAAACGATCAAGGGACTGGAGCAACTCTCCCGTGAGGAAAGGTTACAACATCTGGGACTCATTAGCTTAGAAAAAAGACAGGTAAGTGGGCGGAGAGCATGATAAAAGGTTATGCATTGTGTGGAGGAAGTAGATTCTGAATACGATAACTTAGGGACATGCAATGAAGCTGAAGCATGGAAGGTTTAGGACAGACAAAAGGAAAACCTTTGTCACACGGGGCATAAACTATGGCTACCAACCTTACTGTAGGCTTGTGAAACAAGGAGCACTTATAAACGCCATCTCCAACTCCTTGAAACATTTCATTAATGGCAAAATTCCATTCAATTTTACGTATCACTTGGGAAGACAGGCGAATTAACACCAGTGTACTAGAAGAAGCAAAGATCACCAGTGTGGAAGTAATGATTCTTCAACATCAACTTCGTTGGACTGGTTATGCTGTCCAGATTAACCTGATTAACGTCTTCCAAAGCAACTACTCTATTCCGAACTTTAAAAAATGGAAAGTGTAATGCTGGTGGTCAAAAAAAGAGGTTTAAAGACTCTCTCAATGCAAATCTTAAAAAATGTAGTATAAACACAGACAACTGGGAAACAAGGGCCTGTGAGCGCTCCAATTGGAGAACAGCCTTTACCAAAGGTGTTGTGGGCTTTGAAGACTCTCGAACTCAGGACTAAGAGGAAGGCACGCTTGGCAAACCCTCACCACGACCAACTCCCACCCGGAAACTTATGTCCCCACTGTGGAAGGGCGTATGGATCCAGAATTGGCCTCCACAGTCACTTACAGATTCACTGTTAAGACTGTGCTCATGAAAGACAATCTTACTTGGTTACGAGGGATTGCCAAAGAAGAAACAGCTATGGAATTCACAACCACAATGGCTACCAACTTAGATGGCTTTAAAAGGGGGATCATACAATTCACGCAGGATAAATCTATCAATAGTTACTTGATGGCTATATATTACTTTCAGAATTAAGAGGCAGCATATGCCTTTGAAAGCTGGTTGCTAGGTTTCACAAGCAGTTAAGCGCTTGACTGACATTCGACTGACAAATGGGAGAAGAGAATGCTTGACTAGATGGGTCTCTGGCCTTATACAGCAGGACTCTTTTTGTTTGGGGGTGGGGGGAAGCAAATAAGTGTCCACCTTTCACCTGCAGGGAGCAGGAATATTCTCTTTAGATTGGAAGAGGTGAGGAAGATTCCCTTACAGCTCACCAGTTAATCCAGGCTGTGCAGTACAAAAATATGTGAAGGATACTAACTTTGTGAGACATGTTTTCAGGAATGAGAAACAAGGCAAAATATCTAGGTACCACTGAGGGCTCTGCAGCTGTCGTTAAAATCTTCCCTCCAAAATTTTCCCCAGATTATAGCTCATTTTTGGTGTCCGCTCATTACCTGTTTTGAGTGGTTAGGGAAATGTACAGATAGTTCCCTAGTGTCATCACAGTGAACCCTTTTAATCCTATTGTATCTTATTTGCACAGCAGTTTGACAATATAATTGTTTAAAAAAAACCAACCCCAAAATCTCCAGCTGTCTCCTTGACAATCCACCCCTAGAAACAGGAAAGGGGCATCAGCCAGTGATAAAACATGTGCTTTTTTCATGCATAAGGCCCCAGGTTGAATCCTGACACCTCCCATTAAAAGGGAAACACCTCTGTCCAGAGCCCTGTTCTAAGCTACAGGGCAGACACCACTGAGCTAGATCAGTGTTTCCCAACCTTGGGCCTCCAGCTTTTTTTGGACTACAACTCCCATCATCCCTAGGTAGCAAGACCAGTGGTCAGGGATGATGGGAATTGTAGTCTGAAAACAGCTGGAGGCCCAAGGTTGGGAAACACTGAGCTAGATAGACTGGTAGCACGACTCAGTATGAAGCAGCTTCGTACACCCATGTGTGTTAAAACCCTGCCTGCCACTGTCCCTCTCCAAAGCCTTTCCCTCCCTTGCAGATCCTCACAGAGCAGCTGCATGAAACCAGGCACTTGCTTCCAAGACTGGTGGTCTTAGCTAAATAAAGCAACCAAGATGGCTAGGAACCTGTCTTGATTTACAGGAGTCGGTCACGCACTGTGAGAAGTGACTGACTGGGAAGCACTGGAGAGGGGAAATAACACATGTGCCTGGAGGCTACACCCGCTGCATGGAAATACGTTTTAACTAGAGCAGCTGCTTAGCCTGTAAAAGTGGGCGCAAAAAAAAAAAAAAAAACAATTGCTGCCTCTTGCATGGTCAAGTGTGTCTTTAATAGTGAGGAGTTCAAAGGGAGGCTCTAGTTTCTCCTGGCCAGTCGGGCAGGAGCTGAACTTGTGAAGGGAAGCGCAGTGGGGAGACCTCTTAACTGCTGCCCTACTGTGCCCAAAGATGTCTATAAAGCCACAGGGTAGGAATTTGGAGGGGGCGGGACAAGTTAACAGGACAACTGATCTTACTCTGCTCCCATACCAAGGGATATATATTTACTATTATTATTATTAATTATTATTACAGCTCGCACACACATAGTGTGTTCACCTACCTGTACACAGCCCTATGAAGTGGAAGTGCGGCAGAGACGTTTCCATAAAAGCTCAGCACTACAGTTCCCACCAGCCCCAACCAGCATGAACAATGAATCTGGGATGATGTGAGTCGCAGCTCAACAACATCTAAAGGCCACACTTGTGTGTTCCCTGCACCGCCCAATTAGCTGAGCAGGCTGCTGCTTTCCTATATGTAAAGGTGCTTCTTGTTTTCATGCTTACAAGAAAAGAAAAGCAGGCATGCTTAGAAAAGGCATGCCGTCTTGTCTGCCTCTCACACACAGGACAGAATGCCTATTCGAAGGTGGCACCTGCTACAACATATGCATGTGTCACCCAAGAGCAAGGAAAAATATCTGCCCTTCCTTCAGAAGGATTTCTTCACACCCAAATTTTCAACACAACCCTAAGCCTGATTGCACAGAAGCAAGCCCACTAAGTTCAATGAGGCTTTACTCTTTCGCAAGAGTGGTTTTAGATTGCAGCCTTAGTCAATTAATCATTTAGAACTCATGTGACTAATCATCTAAGGCTGAGATCCTGTTCTGGCTTATCTCTGTGCCAGTTACATTCAACAGAGTGGGGTTTACTTCTGAATAGACATACACAGAATTGGGGTGCAGCTTTTTTTAAACTGCAAGTTTCAGCTGCGGGTTTTTCTTAAACTTCCCTAATGCAGAGTAGTACAATTCAGCATTACATGCATGAATACACAAATCTCTATATTTACCTATGGGAGACTTTACAGGATTAGTGCAGTGGTACCTCGGGTTACATACGCTTCAGGTTACAGACTCCGCTAGCCCAGAAATAATGCTTCAGGTTAAGAACTTTGCTTCAGGATAAGAACAGAAATTGTGCTCTGGCGCCACAGCGGCAGCGGGAGACCCCATTAGCTAAAGTGGTGCTTCAGGTTAAGAACAGTTTCAGGTTAAGAACGGACCTCCGGAACGAATTAAGTACGTAACCAGAGGTACCACTGTATATTCTTTTATTACAATGCTTGCAAAAATAAATGCTCATACAAAGCACTGTTATATTCTTACACCACCTTGCAACTCTAGGCAGGGCTGGGAATGACTCTGGCCTGTAACGCTGGACAGCTCTTGTATAAGGCCAATTCCTGTTCCTAATAAATTGCAGCATTACAGAGTCTTATAAATATTAATTACATCTTTCAACTCACTACGCAGCACAGAGAATTTGGGTGGTGACTTTGAGAGGACTGCAACCAAAATGTAGCCACAGAAAAACAAGAGGGAGGTGTTTGCATGCTGTTGAGAACAAGTTTTGCCGAAACACAAAAGGTCTTTAGAAGAAGGAAAACTAAGGGAGGCACCCAGGGATAGATCAACTGGTAAAGTATGAGATTCTTAATCTTAGGGTTGTGTGTTCAAGCCCCATGTTGGGCAAATATGCCTGTATTACAGGGGGTTGGGCTCTACCATTCTAAACTCTACCATTCTAAATTGAGGTACCGGTAATTTTAATCTGTTTTGGTATTATAACTTTTTGCATGTTTTGAAAGTATGATTGCAATTTCTTCTTAATTTTATTCTTTTACCCTTTTTATAAACTGCTTTGAGGGGTGGGTGGTTTTTTTTTACAATCAAGCTGTGCACAAATTTTACAAAACAAAAATAAATGTTGATTTGTCAGTTGGAAGAGGTAAATGAGGGCTGGCGGCACAGTTCTGTTGCAGGAGAGTATGGCTGGCTGGCTGGCTAGAAACCTTTCAAGCAGGAGCACTCCCTTATCAGGAAATCGGAACACACTGCACGGTTTCAGCATTGTATATTGCTACACACATACTGTTAAAACTGATCCACCTATACTATTTAAATGCAATACGTGAACGTAGGAAGCTGTCTTATACTAAGTCAGACCACCTGCATTGCCCCTCCCTAGTCATTCTACTGCTAAGTTTAGTTTCAGATTAGTGTATCATCTGAACAGCTCTTACCCGACAAACCACAGGCTCGTGAGCCATAGAAGCAGCAATCAGTGCAGAATGCTGCAGCATGGTTGCTGACAGGAGTAAGGCCTTGCCAGCATGTAACACTTGCACTCAGAGATCTGCACTCATTGCCAATTTGCCAGGCCAAGTTCAAGGTGTTATAATTAACATATAAAGCCCTTAACCGCTAAGGACCAGTTCACCTACAAGATTGTCTTACCCTGCGTACCCACTTGACCGACTCCATCAATGGAGTTGGATCTGCTACAGCTGCCACATAAAGCCCATTCCACACTTGTAAGAATGAGGTCATTTACTGCAGCGGCACCTACACTTTGGAACTCCCTGCCTATTGAGAACATGCAGGTGCCTTCACTGTACTCACTGCAGCGCCTGCTGAAAAACATTGCTGCTTAGACAAGCCTACCCACATGCTTAGACAGTTGAGGTAATTTTAATCTGTTTTAGCATTTTAACTTTTGTATGTTTTGAAGTACAACTGTGATTTCCCCCCCCCTTGATTTTATTGTTTTATCTTTTTGCAAACCGCCGAGTGGTGGTTGTTGTTTTTTTACCATCAAGCAGTGTATACATTTCATCCACCTCCACAGAAACAGTGCAGACACTAAATACCACCACAATTCTCCTATTTTTACATTAACGTACTTAATCTAACACTATGTATGCATAAAGTTTAAAAAAGTTAAAACTTATTATAATCCTTTATTAAATTTGTATCCCGCCTTTCTTCAAAGATCCCAGGGCAGCTCGCAATGAAAATAGTGCATTTTAATTATCTTTCTCCCCCGCCCCATGTTTTTGAGCAGCTTTTATTTTCTATCTTTCAAGTCCTTGTCAGCAGAAAAGGTGGGGAATAAATAATAAAAATAATATGTTGGGCAGTGGTTCCCACTAATACTAATAATAAATAATATGTTGGGCAGTGGTTCCCACTAATAATAATAATAATAAATAATATGTTGGGCAGTGGTTCCCACTAATAATAATAATAAATAATATGTTGGGCAGTGGTTCCCAATAATAATAATAATAATAAATAATATGTTGGGCAGTGGTTCCCAATAATAATAAATAATATGTTGGGCAGTGGTTCCCACTAATAATAATAATAATAAATAATATGTTGGGCAGTGGTTCCCACTAATAATAATAATAATAAATAATATGTTGGACAGTGGTTCCCACTAATAATAATAATAAATAATATGTTGGGCAGTGGTTCCCACTAATAATAAAAAATAATATGTTGGGCAGTGGTTCCCATTAATAATAATAGTAGTAATAATATGTTGGGGTAGTGGTTCCCACTGGAGGGGTCTGTGTAACCCACCCAAGGGGGCCGTGAAACTTTTTCACATAGCAAAAACTACCACAGAGACATCAAAATGTTCAAAAGTAGTGGAGGCCCATGGCTTGGCTTTATAAAAGAAAAAAGGGGGTGGGGGAATCTTACGTTAATGAGGAACCACTGACGTTAAGGGGGCTGTCAGCACGTGGATTCCCCCTCCAAAGGATCCTGGGAACTGTAGTTCTGTGTGTGTGGTAAGAAGACTACAGTTCCCTGGAAACTCTGTACCTGTGTAGCGTGGATATTGGGGGGGGGGGCCGTCGGGAGAGCGTCGTCCTCTCCTGGGCCTTCCCTGTCAGCCCCGCCACCCGAACCCCGCCTGAACCCCGCCTGCCCTTTGGCTCACTGACCGTAGGGCTGCCCTCCGAGCTCGTACTGCTGCATGCGGTAGACGGTGAACTCGTGGGCGGCCGAGGCCGGAGGCGGGCCCAGCAGCAGCAGCAGGACGGCCGGCACCACCAGCAGGAAGCTGAGCGGCAGGCAGGAGGCCTTCAGCAGCACCGAGCCCAGCACCTCCTCGCCGGCCTCCTCCAGCATGACGGCGAGCGGCGGCGGCGGCGAGAGTGACCGTGAGTCGAGAAGGAAGAAGGAGGAGGAGGAGGAGGCGCTTCTTCGCCTCAGTACATCGCCTCAGAAACAGTGCGCTCGCGGGGGGCACGCTGGGAAATGGAGTCCGCCGCCGCAAGGAGCGCCGGGAAATGGGAGTTAAGGCGCCCGGGCCTCCCTGCATTCCTTCATAGTTCAGTGGGCTCTTCAGGCCGGGACCGCAAGGATCGCTGGGAAATGAGTTCAAAGAATCGAAGGCTTGCCTCCTTCCCCGATAGCCGACTCGGCTTTCAGCAAGGCACGCTGGGAAATGGAGTCCTCCGCCGAAAGGATCGCCGGGAAATGGGAGTTAAGGCGCCCGGGCCTCCCTGCATTCCTTCATAGTTCTTTGGGCTCTTCAGGCCGGGACCGCAAGGATCGCTGGGAAATGAGTTCAAAGAATCGAAGGCCTGCCTCCTTCCCCGATAGCCGACTCGGCTTTTAATAGGCTAGGGCCGCAAGGCACGCTGGGAAATGGAGGCCGCCGCCTCCTCACAGTTAACTCGGCTGTCCTAGGCCGGAACCGCAAGGCCCGCTGGGAAATGGAGTGAAGGCGCCCTGTGGGTGAACTAAGCTCTTTCGCCCAAACAGCAAGGCATGCTGGGAAACGGTGGGTTTATTATCCCCACCAATCGCCAGCTCAAGGCACTCTGGGAAATGGAATCAAATCCTCTCTGTAGGAGTTAATAGCACTTTTCCCCTTGAAAAGGCAACAAGCAAGGCACGCCGGGAAATGGCCACCGTGATCGTCCCTCAGTGATCTCCCGGTGTGTGTTGTTTATCTGTGCGTTTCCATGGTGCTTTTCCCTCAGACGGCAAGTCAGAGAGGCCCCCTTCCTCGGCTCTTTCTGTAATAAATAACGGAGAGGGGGGGTGGCACGCAAGGCACGCCGGGAAGTGTAGTCCCCATGCGAACTTCCTCAGCGGGGGTTCTCTAGCGCATGGCATGCTGGGGCTTGAAGTACCCAGCCCCCGCAACGACCGACAGGGGAGGGCAGAGCAAGGCACGCTGGGGAATGAGAGCGCAGCTTCGCTCTTAATCCCGGTGATTTATGGAACTCCTCAGAGCGCATGCGCGGAGCTGAAGGCACGTGGGGCAATGGAGTCTTCCTTCAGAGGGCGCACGTGTGTAAGGCGTGCTGCATCTTGCTGGCATGGAAGTAACTGGTGTCTCTTATAAAATATATATTTAAAATACAGCTTATAAAATATATAATGTATTTAAAATACAGCTTAGTTCCCTCTCTGTTTTATAAATGTTGCGTTTAATTTATTGTAGATTAATTCATACAGCATATAAAATGTATAAATATTTACTTATATTTATAAAATAGCCTTATTTTTGTTTTTAAGGCAAAATGCAGGACACCTGAAATTCACACTTAAAATGTGTTTCTTAACCTCATGGACATACTAAGATACAAGTCAGCAGTTACCTCTTGAAAGTCCTGATTCTAATCTATTTAACGGTTAAAGACTCAAGGAGAAGGGAAACGACGACCAGAACAGTTTTAAAGGGTGGTGTTGTTTGTTAAGGAAACCTGGCAGAGTTCCAGAGTTTCAACCACAAAATGAATCTGAACTGGACATTTAAATGCTTTAAGCTACAAAGAGGAGGAAAACTGACCTCTTTAACTGTTCTAATGTGGAAAAAAGAAGGAAACCTGATGGAAGTAAGGGCTTTCTGCTGCAAAACGAAGTCAAACCGGCCACTTTGACTGATTTAAACTACAAAGAAGAGAACAACTGGTGACTCAAAAGTATTTTAAAGGAGGTGGGGGTGGGAGAAGGATACCTGGTGGGAGTCCAGAGTTGCAGCCACAAAATAAACTGGAACTGGGCCCATAAAGCAAAGGTTTTCAATCTTTTGAGTCCACGGCTCCCTTGACCAACTACATACTTTCTGTGGCAACCCTGTGGGGCTCAGGAGCCCAGTTATGTCAGCCATTGACTGCAGAGCCAGTACCGCCTCAGCCTACTCTTTAGGAGTCCTCAAGGCAGCCCCTGGTCTCTGAGCCTAATACACAGGGTCTGCCTATTTCCTGGTTTTAACACTCCAAGCACACCTATTAGACCCAGAATTTAGGGTGTCTAGCACCCACATAATAACATGTTAAAAGATCTATACCGGCGGGTAGCCAGTAGCAGGCGTCAGCGGTGGGGGAAGCCTCTTCGCTGCCCGGGGCGGCGGCACAGAGGCACCCCCCTGGGGGGCGGGGCACGACACGTGCGCCGTGATGTCACGGCACACGTGGATGCGGCATGGAGGCGAGGGGTGGGCCAGCGAGGAGGGGCGTCATGCTTGTCGCTGGCATGACGCCCCCTCCTCGCTGGCCCGCCCTTCCCACCGAAAAAAAGCCGCTGAAAGTGGGAAAAGGGGAAGCAAAGCAGGCGCTTGAACGTGTCTGCTTTGCTTCCCTTCCCCTCCCCCTTTCAGCGGCTTTTCTGCGCTGGGCTCCCTGGGTGGAGCCACGGCATGGAGGCGAGGGGCGGGCCCTCACTGGCCCGCCCCTCGCCTCCATGCCGTGGCACCGCAGGCCAGCCAGCGCCGGAAAAAGTGCCGGCCGAACGAAGGTTTGAAGGCGCCAATCGCAGGGGCGGGGCTCCGCCCCGGAGTGTCACCCCCCGGGTGGTACCCAGGGCGGCCCGCCCCCTATGCCCCCCCTTGCTACGCCCCTGGCAGGTGTGCAGAGCTGGGCCCAGAATGGGGGGGAGGGGCTGTCACATGTGCATGACATCACACACGTCACTCCCCACCCCACCCCCCAAATCCGTCCAGGCTTGCAGGAACGTGTGGGTGACTTTGAGGATCGCCAGAGTGCCTTCCCAGATCACGGTGGGGAAAGTGGAGGGTGAAAATCGCCATGCCTTCCTCCCCCCCCCCATGATAGGCTGGTGCTTACCAGAGGGGGGGTATGGGGGCCCCCTCAATATTGGGGGGGGGTGCTCAGCCCCTGCCTAGAAATATTGAGGGGTCTGAAGCCCCTTCCGCTCCTGTAGCTGGCTCCCCTGGTCAGTAGATGGTCAAAAGCAGAACGGAATGGAAAGTTGAAAGCTGTTGATCATAACATTGGGAGCGGGGTGGGTGGGTGGGGGGCATATTGGATTGAATAGGAAGATTGTTTTCCCAAAATCGCAGCCCTTTCAATACATATGTGCATGAAAGGCCCTTTGATCATGAGTGGTCATGCTCTCAGATGGTTCTAAAAACGGATGCTTCCTCCTGCCGTTCCTCAGTTCCCCTGGCAGAACTTCCCGGTTCTGAAAGACAAGGGCTGTTCTTTGCGGCCAACCAACTCGGCTATTTCCCTCTCCGTCCGAAATGTCAAAGGGGCGTTGTGGCAGGGCTGGTGAGATAATCGCATTTTCTGCGCCCCGAAGGCAGCGCCTTCCCAGCAGCCTTGAGTGTGTGCATTGCACATGATGAAGCGCAAAAGCTTTCAGAGCGTGGATGAAGATGGGGGGAAGTCCATAGCTCCAGTCCCAGGTTCGCCACCAGGAATCTCTAGGTGGGCCTGGGGAAGACCCCTTTCTGAAACCTTGGAGAACCAGATCTGGAGAGGTCAGATCCACATCCAGATCTTTAAAGCACTGGATTTAGGGCAGCACAGCACAGTTCCCCCACACAGAGCCATAGCAATAATAATACCCACAGGTACCTGCTGAGAACATCAATAAAAAAGCAAGTGGAAATATCATCTCAGCAATGCATACCTGAAAAACATTGTTTGCTTTGGGTGTATGATTCGCCCAGACCTGAAGCAGCCTTTGGGGTGAGATCCACCAGCTATTTACTGTTTCCCTCTTATGTTGTTCAGTCGTTCAGTCGTGTCCGACTCTTTGTGACCCCATGGACCAGAGCACGCCAGGCACCCCTATCCTCCACTGCCTCCCGCAGTTTGGCCAAACTCATGTTAGTAGCTTCGAGAACACTGTCCAACCATCTCATCCTCTGTCATCCCCTTCTCCTTGTGCCCTCCATCTATCCCAACATCAGGGTCTTTTCCAGGGAGTCTTCTCTTCTCTTCTCATGAGGTGGCCAAAACCTTGGAGCCTCAGCTTCAGGATCTGTCCTTCTAGTGAGCACTCTTATACAGTTTGTCTATTTATTTATTTTGGTGTGCAGAGACGCCCTTAGCTGTGCCAAGCCCAGGTGGGATGCACTGGCATCTCATAGAGAACACTCTCTGGTTTGTTAGGGTATCTGATTTGTCCTGACACCTTTTGGAGTGGGTGCTATTCTTCGTTGCACATAAATGCCCTGGGCTGCACGGTCATGCGCCTAGGACTCCAGGCCAGGCAGTCTCACTTTTCTTGCTGTGCCATCTCACTTTTCTTGCTGTGCCATCTCACTTTTCTTGCTGTGCCCCCACTCACAAATTTTTACTACAACTTTTTCATCATACAGTTAAGAAAACCAAAATAATCTAAACGGCCTCGGCCCAGTATCTCCACCCCCATTGTCCAGCCCAGACACTGAGGTCCAGCTCCGAGGGCCTTCTGGCGGTTCCCTCCCTGCGAGAAGTGAGGTTACAGGGAACCAAGCAGAGGGCCTTCTCGGTGGTGGCGCCCGCCCTGTGGAACGCCCTGTCATCAGATGTCAAGGAAACAAACAACTATCTGACTTTTAGAAGATAATCTGAAGGCAGCCCTGTTTAGGGAAGTTTTTAATGTTTGATGTTTTATCGTGTTTTTAATATTCTGTTGGGAGCCCCAATGCCGGAAATCGCATTTGTGCATGTCAGTGGCGCCGGAAATCACTTCTGTGCATGCCCAGACGCTGAAAATTGCTTCTGTGCCGGAGCGATTTTCGGTGTCTGGGCATGTGCAGAAGCGATTTCCGGCGCTGTGCCGGCCTGGCCCACGGAGGATCTCCGCGGGAGTGATCTGGCCCATGCCCGGTAAGCTTTAACGACCCCTGGCCTAGGGCCTCTCTTCATCTAAATCCATCCCTGAATTCCCATCATCCCTGACCACTGGTCCCGTTAGCTAGGGATGGCGGGAGTTGTAGGCCCAAAACAACTGGAGGGCCAGAGTTTGGCCATCACTGATTTGAGCATTTTTCAGTATGGTGTAGCATAGCATACCATCAAGATCAGAAAAGATAAAGGCTCCTTTGTCTTGGTGAGGAGATGAGAGTTTGCTTGTCTCAAATCAGATTCTGACACCTCTCATTGAGTTTGCATACATACTTAAGTATGCGAGAAAAAATGTATTTTGGGAATGATTCCTGTTCTTGCGCAGCTCATGCATTGTTTTAAGCTTTCTGGATATCCCATGATCGCATAAAGAAGTAGTGTTCCTTTCCCGTCAAACGTCATGGGTAACAGACTCTCCAACGGCCAGATTTCACTTCTATGCGACTGTGATAGTGGTTCTATAGAATCCTTGAATCATATAATCTTTTGTTGTCCATTACATCTGGCTGCTCGGACCAGGTTTCTGTCTCCATTTTTATTGCGAACTGCGGGTGAAACTAAGGAAGCCCAATTAATATACTTACTGAACGATGAAGAGTCGAGCAGATCCCTTATGGTCGCTAGATTTCTGATTAATGTTTTACTTCAAAAGAAGAGAAATGGATCACTTTATGATTTTGATAGCTCAGCTAAACCAAATAACCATTAATGGGAACCAGAACTTAGCTGTAAAATTATATTTTATTTGATAGAGTCTAAATTAAGTTTTAGATGGATGAATGAATTTTATTGAATACAACTGTCTTATCCAACTGGAAATTTTGTATATATATAGAGGCTCTTTTAAATTGGAAAACTGTTTAAATTGTATCGGTTCAAATGTTACATGATGTATTGTTGTTATTGTTGTTTTGATATGGACCAATGGTCGTAATAAAATTAATTTTTTTAAAAAAAGTAGTGTTCCATGTTTTAAATCAAGCAGTGCAAGGAGTTATTTCTGTTTGTTTTCCAATGTATCCATAAAAAAAAAACACTCGGTGCTGCGAGAGGCAATTTTTATTTTGAAAGTGTGGCCCGGGAGGTGGGGGGAGAGAGAGCCAGTGTCTTAGGTTGAAACCCTCCACCTTTCTCCAAAAAGTCCCCTTTGGGCCAGGCAGTCTCCGCCCTCCATTGTTAATTGGCCAGATGTTCTCGCAGCCCAGCCGCTGCCTTCGGCGCGTCTTTCGTCCCGGGTGGCTCCCGGAGCAGCTGCGCAACGCTGCGATGCGCTGAGCCCCGAGGCAACAGGTAAGGCGGAATGCGGAAGGGGGAAAGGCGCACTGGCTTGCGCAACTCCGGCGCGGGTGGGTCTTCTGGGCGCATCTGGTCTTGGGATCTGGTCTACTCGGAAGCCCATGCCACTGTCTCCAATGGGGCTTGCTCCCGCCGGACAAAGCGTGATTTTCCAGCCTTAAAGCTGTTGCGCTCTGTAGGTTGACTTGGGAGTAAAGCCGTTGGGTTTGCCCTGCGCAAAGCGGGTTCAACGACAGACACGGCTTACTTCCCGGCCTGTCAATTCCAGCGGGTCTCCTCTGAGCAAGGCTGAGCTCGTTGGAACTTGAAACTTTTCTGAGTCAGCGCTGCATAGGATCTGGCTGTGAGCCTCCGTAAGCGCATCGAACGTCGAGGGTTTTGATTCTGGGCAATCCTGTATAGAACTGGGCTGTTTAGTAGACGAAATCCTGTGCACACTTACTTTGGGAGTAAGCTCATCTGTAGCGTTGGGATTCCTTGCAATGCCAGGGATCTCACACCCTGAGAATTGGTTCTGAGCGTCTGTGATTTGGACTGCCTTCTTAAATTCCCTTTAGGACTCTGATGTGGGACTCTGATGCTACCACCAATGACCCTGGTATTTTTGCAAGTGGAGTTTTAGAATCACCACTTTTAAACCACCTTTTCACTTCTGAGTTGAAGAGAGGATTCTGGACTCCTCAAGTTATTCTGGGAATAGGACCAAACCAGGATAGCTGCGTTGAGTGGCTGGAGTCTTGGAAGAGCACCTGAGGGTTAGGGTTAGTCCGACATTTCAGGGGGTCAGACTAGATGACCCTTGGGGATCCCTTCCAACTCCACAGTTCCATGATTCCATTACTGTGAACTCAGGTAATGGAGTCAAGCTGTGGGTCACACGGGAGTGTGTGTGAGAGAACTTTAAATTATTCAGTTTTTCCTTTTTTCTCTCTGGCACCAGATGGTTTAATTGCCTTGGCAGCTTTCCACTCTGGTTCCTGGCTGCTCACTAGAAGAGGAAGCAGGTTTCCTGTCCGCCTTGGACTCGGCCCCGGTCCCTAAGGCTGATAAATCAAGAGTTTTACCGCTCAGGGGAAAGTGTTGCAGGGAGGCAGGAGAACTTGTCCAAAGATAAAAACTGAGCTGTGATCTCTGGGTGGGAGCTGGGAGGGGTGTCAATTTCTCACAATTTCTCTCTTTATTAAAAAAAAAGAAATTTATTTATTTGGTTTTTCAAATTAAATTTTTACAGAGATACAGGTGAAAAATTAGTATATTGTGGAAAAGTCCATTTATGTAAGCAATTGTTTTCATTAGCTACTGGAGTTTAATATATGAGATAGACTCATGGACATACAAAGCGAGATATGTCAAGCCTTTATTTGTTATACAGTGGTGCCCCGCTAGACGAAAATAATTCGTTCTGCGAAAATTTTCGTCTAGCGGGTTTTTCGTCTTGCGGAGCGGCAATGACAGCCGCGCTCCGCAAAACGAAAAAAAAAAAAAAAAGACGAAAATTTTTCGTCTTGCGAGGCAGCCCCATAGACTTTTTCGTCTTGCGGGGCAGCCTTCCGCTAGACGAATGCCTTCGTCTAGCGAGTTTTTCGTCTTGCGAGGCATTCGTCTAGCGGGGTACCACTGTAATTGTGATGGTTATGGCATACAGCTGATGAAAACCCCAAAGCTGAAATTGTTAATTTGGGGTTCTCATCAGCTGTACGCCATAATCATCACAATTATAACAAATAAAGGCTTGACATATCTTGCTTTGCATGTCATGAGTCTATGTCATATATTAGTTTCACCTTTTAAGTTGAATTACTCGAAGAAATGAACCTTTCCACGATATTCTAATTTTTCGAGTTTCACCTGTATATCCAACATAAATAATAAAAAACAAGATTCCAAGGAATCTCCTCCCCCACTTTGTGGATCCTATTGTTATGACCATCCAAATTGTGTGCAGAATTCACTCTTAAACTACAAGTGTTATTCCAATCCTACTAACGATTTTAACTGTTTACAATGGTCTTTAAGGTAAGCTATAAATTTCCCCCATTCCTTATTAAAATTTTGGTCTTCCTGATTTCTGATTCTTCCTTTTTTTGCCAAATCATTTTTATTAAAGTTTCCAATATAACAAGATCACATTGAAACATTCCAAATTACATTCCAAATTATTTATCCAATTATCAATTTAAAAAAAAAGTTCCAAATCTACCGAATTATTATTTCATTATTATTTAAATTTATGTGGGAGTTCCCATGCTTCAAACTCCCCAGGTATTTGCTCAACTGTTGTCCTTTGTCTTCTGTCCTTCAATATTTTCACAGCCTCTGATATATTCCAACAAGCAAGATAAATCAACGCAAACAATGTCTCTGTGTGGATTTAAGTCCATATTTCGTCTCCATATAATCGCTTTGCCCCTTGACTCTCTTGACTCCTCTGATTCTTCCGGTCATTTTAGCCATTTCAGCATAGTCCATCAACTTCATCTGTCATTCTTATCTGGTAGGAACTTTATCTTCTTTCCATCTCTGGGCCAATAACAGACACAGCCGTGGTCACATAAATAGTCTTTTCTGTTCCCTTGGGATTTCGGCACCTAGAATTCCTAAAAGGAAGGCTTCGGGCTTTTTAACAAAGGTTGTTTTAAACATTTTTTTCCAACTCATTATATATCATTTCCCAAAATCCTTTTACTACCTTACAATTCCACCACATATGATAAAAGGTGCCTTCTTCTTTCTCACATTTCCAGCATACATTTGAGCACGTTTTATACATTTTTGCTAATTTGCTAGGAGTTAAATACCACCAGTACATCATTTTCATAAAATTTTTATTTCAACATATAACTTTCTCACATTCTCTGTGATGTTTCCCACGTTAGAACGCATTGGCGTCAGACCTTCCGATGACAATTGTGCAGAGATGAAGCAGTTTAACATTTAGGAATGACGGTAATCATGGGATGGTAGCGTTGGAAGGGACCCCAAGTGTCATCTAGTCCAACCCCCCTACAATGCAGGAGTCACAGCTACAAAAAATCCCCGACAGACAGCTGTCCAGCCTCTGTTTAGAATCATCCAGCGAAGGAGAGCTCAGCTCACCACCTTCCAAGGGAGTCTGTTCCATTTTCAAACAGCTCCTCCTCTCAGCAGGAAGATTTTACTCACATTTTATCATTCCTGGATAGCTGTGTGATGCAGCAGCAAAAAAGGCTAAGGCTATTAGGAGACTGAGAGGGAGATGGGAGGTTGTGGGTCTGAGCCCTACCTTGGATCAAAGATTCCTGCATTGCAGGGGGTTGGACTAGTCACTAGAAGACCCTTAGAAGACCCTATGATTCCATGAAAAGCTGAGGTGAAGGAAATCTCTGGAGTGAGTTTCCTTTGCAGCTTCCAATGAGCAGAAAGCTTTGGAAAAGCTCCCAATTTGTTGTAAGATAATGCTTAACAATTTTAGTATAAATAAATAAATGATTTGCTACATTTGTTTTATTTAAAGCTGTTTACCAAAAACAACAACAACACCCCATTAAAATTATCAATAAAAGACAGTTAAAAACAGGTGTCTTTAAAACATTCAAAACTAATTAAAACCAACAATAAGCTAGAGGTTTGTAATGCCTGCAACTTCTGTGCGTCAGGGTAGATTTGCCTAAACAAACAAAAATGTTTTAAGCAGACCCGGGAAAGTGTGCAACAATGGCATGTTTCTGGGGGAGCAGGTGTATTGGGCTGCACCAGCCCGTTACCTGGCGGATATCCACTATGTGGAATACCGCAGACTTCACACTGCAGCCAGACTGAACGTTCTTGACTCGGCGGTTTTGAGGGGAATATTTAGTTGAATTCCATATGATCAGAGAACGTGCCATTGTGCTTTAGGAGAGGTAGAATCCACAGAACACATTCTAGTGAGTTGTCCCTTTTATAACGATTTAAGGCAATATCTCATAGCCCCATATTTATCTCTGTTTAGCTCTCGATTAAGAGAAAGGCAGGTAGCATATCTGCTGAATAAGCCCACTGGGAAAATAGCCTTGTTGCCCCCTTCATGGATCACTGCCTTGTCGTGGCGAAGGGGCTTGAGTTACTCAGGGAAGCTATGGACAGGTCAAGATGGACAGGTCATAGTGGAGAGTTTGGACCAAACGTGATCCACCTGGAGAAGGAACTGGCAAGCCACTCCAGTATCCCTGCCAAGAAAACTCCATGGACAAAGACAACAGGCATATAAAAGATATGACGCTGGAAGATGAGCCCCTCAGGTCGGAAGGTGTCCAACATGCTACTGGGGAAGAGCGGAGGACAAGTACAAGTAGATTCAGAGCTGATGAAGCGGCTGGGCCAAAGCCGAAAGGACGCTCAGTTGCGGATATGCCTGGAAGCGAAAGGAAAGTCCAATGCTGTAAAGAAAAGTATTGCATAGGAACCTGGAATGTAAGAACCATGAACCTTGGTAAGCTGGATGTGGTAAAAAATGAGATGGCAAGAATAAACATTGACATCCTAGGCATCAGTGAACTAAAATGGACAGGAATGGGCGAATTCAGTTCGGATGACTATCATATCTACTACTGTGGGCAGGAATCCCGTAAAAGAAATGGAGTGGCCCTCATAGTCAACAAAAGAGTGGCGAAAGCTGTACTGGGATGCAATTTAAAAAATGATAGAATGATCTCGATACGAATCCAAGGCAGACCTTTTAACATCACAGTAATCCAAGTTTATGCACCAACTACCAGTGCTGAAGAAACTGAAATTGACCAATTCTATGAAGACTTACAACACCTTATAGAAATGACAGCAAAGAAGGATGGCTATCTGTGGCTAAATTCCTCTTCCTGGCGCTCAAGTGTCGGAAGTGCAAAATCGAATGTCTCGATGTGGGTTATCTGTATGAGGTTTACTAGTGCTGCCCTATTTTAATTGTGATGTGTTTTTTTTTATTAGTTCTATAATTTTGTATTGAGAAATGTTTCTTTCTTTCTTTCTTTCTGACTATCGGTCGAATAAAGGATATGTATGTATGTACAATGGCATGTATACTCTGATGTCAGAGAACTGTAGAATTGCAGAGTTGGAGGGGACCTCTGAGAGTCATCTAGTCCAACCCCCTTCAATGCAGGGATCTCAAATGAGGAATCTATGGCCCATCTCAACCGGCAGGGAGTTCCAAAGTGTAGCTGCTGCCACGCTAAAACTCACAAATTCAATCCTCGCCGGCCATTGGCCATGTTGGCTGGGGCTGTTGGAAGTTGTAGTTCAGCAAGAACCTGGAGGGTCCAAGGCTCCACCCCCCTACACCTGTGCTACACCCTTAAAGGTGGGAACATGGGGACCTGCAAAATGGGGGGGGGGGGAGCAAATATATGTGGCAGCTTTCTGCTCACATCCGTGCTTTTCAGTAAGGGTGTGCTGCTGCTACCGATTATGAGCATGGCCCAGCCAGTGGTTAGTCTGCTGTCTGTTTGCTCTCCAGGAAGCCTGTGATGTCGCCCGGGCCGCTGTTCTTGGCAGCCGTGCCAAGCAAGACAATGGTTTTCTTCCCACAACGGATGGAGGCCCTCTGTAATTTCCCTTCTCCTGCGGAAGCTAGGATTCTTCCCACCCTGTCCCACTTCCTTTCATGGGATTTATTTTCCATGTCCCCCACTCCTCCTCCCTCTTCTGGGAAGCCCATCCTGCCTGTGGGGGTTTCACGGGAGCAGTGCTCCTTATTTGTTTTCGTTGGTTTTTATTCCTGACATTTTGGACCCCACCAGTTTTCTCCAAGGAGCCCAAGACATGGTTCTTTCACCTCCTTGTTTAATTCCCACAAAAACCCTGTGTGATAGGTTTAGGCAGAGAGGCACTCCGGGTGGCTCCCAACAGAATATTAAAGCTAAAGGGACCCCTGACAGTTAAGTCCAGTCGCGGATGGTTCTGGGGTTGCGGCGCTCATCTTGCTTTACTGGCCAAGGGAGCCAGCATTTGTCCATAGACAGTTTTTCTGGGTCATGTGGCCAGCACGACTAAGCCGCTTCTGGTGAACCAGAGCAGCGCACGGAAACGCCGTTTACCTTCCCGCTGGAGCGGTACCTATTTATCTACTTGCACTCTGACGTGCTTTCAAACTGCTAGGTGGGCAGGAGCAGGGACCCAGCAACGGGAGCTCACCCCATTGCTGGGATTCGAACCGCTGGCCTTCTGATTGGCAGGCCCTATGCTCTGTGGTTTAGAACACAGCGCCACCCGCGTCTCACCATCAACAGAATATTAAAAACATGATAAAACATCAAGCATTAAAAACTTCCCTAAACAGGGCTGCTTTCAGATGTCTTCTAAAAGTCAGATAGTTATTTATTTCCTTGACATCTGATGGGAGGGCATTCCACTGGGCGGGTGCCACTACTGAGAAGGCCCTCTGCTTGGTTTCCTGTAACCTCACTTCTTGCAGTGAGGGAACCACCAGAAGACCCTCGGAGCTGGACCTCAGTGTCCGGGTTAGACAATGGGGGTGGAGACGCTCCTTCAGGTCTACAGGGCCATTTAGGGCTTTAAAGGTCAGCACCAACAGTTTGAATTGTGCTCAGAATTGTGTGTAGAGAGTCACTCTAACCACTATGCCACTCTGGTTCGGAGAAGCAAAACAGTTTCAGAATTGGTGCAAGAGGTGAGCTGGTCCCTGGAGATATAAGCTTCCATAGGAAGTGGCCTACTTGTGCCGGAAACATGAACTTGGTTGCAAAAGGGCAATGATTAATATATCTGTCTGCTTAAGTTCCTGAAGTTAGCACCCCATGATCTCCTGTAGCTGGCCACCCAATCTGGCAATCTTCATCCTCCCCGCCCCCCTCCACACACATGCACACTGCCAGAATGTGGCTCCTGGAGCAGTAGCAATGTTGCCCCCAGACTAAAAAAAATGGTAACAACCGCTGCTCTAATGTATCCAGATGTGGTTCTGTGTTGACCGCACTCTGCACTGTTTCTTTTCTGCTGCAGTTTCGCTTCTGCTGAAACGTACATTGTTGGTGTTGCTATCTGCCATGGCCGAAACTAATGTTTCGATGGAAGGGGAACCATCAAAAGCGATACAGAAAAATATGTAATTATTTGCTTAATATTTGAGGACCTAACGAAGAAAAGATAGGGGATACCGCTGCTCACATTCATAGAATCACATGATCGCAGAGTCGGAAGGCACCCAGTCAAGTTCAGCCCCCCTGCAATGCAGGAAACATAGCTAAAGAATCCCTGACAGGTGGCCAGCCGTTTTCGTGATTTCCATTACCGACCTTGGATGAATTGAGCCAGCAGTAAATCACACTGTGCAAGTTGGGGTTAATGCTTTATTAGCAAAAACAGGATCTGCACAGGAGTGCCAGACTTAAATGAGCAGAGCAACTCATCTCTGGCAGGACTTGCCCCCATAAAGCAGTCCATGCCTCCCCACAACGGCCTAAGTCTCCTCCCCTCCAGTGTTTCTCCCAAACAATCTGAGACTGTGCCTTTGTGAAGCCAACCTCTCCTGCACCCTTTTAATGCCTCTCCTGGTTCTGGTAGATGATGGTGGGCAGCTTGTTGGAGATACCCCTGCGACTCTTCACCAGCCTGACTCATCTCAGCCTCTTCGCCTCCCTCCTCTCCTGCTTCTGCCTCTGGACTGCTCTCTGCCACAGACTCCCCCTGCTCACTAAACCCTGTTACCCCTTCATAATAATAATAATAATAATTTATTATTTATACCCCGCCCATCTGGCCGGGTCTCCCCAGCCACTCTGGGCGGCCTCCAACAAATATCAAAATACAATACAGAGTCACAAATTAAAAACTTCCCTAAACAGGGCTGCCTTTAGGTGTTTTCTGAATGTCAGGTAGTTGTTTATTCCCTTGACTTCTGATGGGAGGGCGTTCCACAGGGCGGGCGCCACTACCGAGAAGGCCCTCTGCCTGGTTCCCTGTAGTTTTGCTTCTCGCAGTGAGGGAACCGCCAGAAGGCCCTCGGCGCTGGATCTCAGTGTCCGGGCTGAATGATGGGGGTGGAGACGCTCCTTCAGGTATACAGGACCGAGGCCGTTTAGGGCTTTAAAGGTCAACACCAACACTTTGAATTGTGCTCGGAAATGTACTGACAGCTTCCGACATCCCCTCTTCCCAGTCTGCTCCCTCTGCCCACTCATCGTCGTCCCACCACCAACCCCCAGGCTCTGAATCTTCTTCCCTTGGCATCCCAGCTGGTGCCTCCCACCACTCCTCTGCGTCCAGCCAATCTTCAAACCAAGGTAGTTTCCATTCCAGACAGAACTCTGAGAGCCAGTGTGGTGTAGTGGTTAAGAGTGGCAGTCTCATAATCTGGGGAACTGGGTTCGCGTCCCCGCTCCTCCACATGCAGCTGCTGGGTGACCTTGGGCTAGTCACACTTCTTTGAAGTCTCTCAGCCCCACTCACCTCACAGAGTGTTTGTTGTGGGGGAGGAAGGGAAAGGAGAATGTTAGCCGCTTTAAGACTCCTTCGGGTAGTGATAAAGCGGGATATCAAATCCAAACTCTTCTTCTTCTTCTTCTTCTGAAAGTCTGCAGCCCCTGTCCCCAACCAATGGACACAATATGCCCCGGGGCTTCAACCCAAAGGGCTACTCCCCCCCCCCACACCTCCTAGGCCTATCTGCCATCATAAGTGATGCCAGGTATGGGTCAGGTATCGATTTGACTTGGCGAACTCCCAATTCTTTTGCTGGAGCAAAGCGTGCCCCCACCGCCGATCAGCTGATTCCGACTAAAGGCAGAAACAGCCCATTATATCGTTATGGGTTTGGGCCAGCACCTTGGATGATACCCCAAGTCACTTCCAAGCCTGTGATCCGTATCCAGTGATGGTCGGTGAAAATTTGCTGCTTTGTGTGGGGCTCTCTGGTCGACGTGGGATCTGGACCCGGCTTGTGTTTTCATTGGCCCAGGAGTTATCTAGAAAGTAACCCGCTTTTGACCTGATAAGGTGGGACTGCCTTTCGGCTGGCTTCTCCCCACCCATTTCTCTCGGCTCACAGCGCCAGGAACAAATATTTTCCCACCCGCACTCTTTTTTTTGGTGGGGGGAGAGGTCCTGCTGCATCTGGGCTTAATGCTTGCAGCTCCGTCAGACAATGAGATCACTTCCTGGCCCCGATCCAGTCGCAGAATCCTACCCCTGCGACTTCCTGTCGTTCCCAGGGAGCTCTGCCACTTTGAATGCTTCCCTGGGTCTCGCATGTTTCTAAAACCATTTTTGAATTCTGCGCCGGCAAC
Organism: Lacerta agilis; assembly: GCF_009819535.1. Taxonomy (NCBI): domain Eukaryota; kingdom Metazoa; phylum Chordata; class Lepidosauria; order Squamata; family Lacertidae; genus Lacerta; species Lacerta agilis. The sequence continues at coordinate 3,371,995 of NC_046329.1, read as the reverse complement.
CCGGCTCAACGCTGTTGTTTTTACGATGGGGAGAATTCCGAAACCAGTTCAGTGCCAAGTGAGCCGTTTTGCCCAATTTGGGGCATGCTGGTGTTGTTGGCCACAGAGGCTAATGATGCCTAAAATTGGGGGAGGGGTCAGGAGTTTAGAACCATTGAATTGTTGGAAGGGGTTCCATCTAGTCCAACCCCCTGCAATGCTGGAATCTCAGCAGAAGCATCCCTGACAGATGACCACCCAGCCTCTGCTTAAAAACCTCCAAGCAAGGAGAGCCCACCACCATCCGAGGGAGACCGTTCCACTGTTGAAAAGCTCTTAAGCTCTTCCTAATGAGAGTGCAAAATATGGTCTGAAGCTCAACATCAAAAAAAACTAAGATCATGGCCACTGGTCCCATCACCTCCTGGCAAATAGAAGGGGAAGAAATGGAGGCAGTGAGAGATTTTACTTTCTTGGGTTCCATGATCACTGCAGATGGTGACAGCAGTCATGAAATTAAAAGACGTCTGCTTCTTGGGAGGAAAGCAATGACAAACCTAGACAGCATCTTAAAAAGCAGAGACATCACCTTGCCGACAAAGGTCCGTATAGATAAAGCTATGGTTTTCCCAGTAGTGATGTACGGAAGTGAGAGCTGGACCATAAAGAAGGCTATCGCCGAAGAATTTATGCTTTTGAATTCTGGTGCTGGAGGAGGCTCTTGAGAGTCCCATGGACTGCAAGAAGATCAAACTTATCCATCCTTAAAGAAATCAGCCCTGAGTGCTCACTAGAAGGACAGATCCTGAAGTTGAGGCTCCAGTACTTTGGCCACCTCATGAGAAGAGAAGACTCCCTAGAAAAGACCCTGATGTTGGGAAAGATGGAGGGCACAAGGAGAAGGGGACGACAGAGGATGAGATGGTTGGACTGTGTTCTCGAAGCGACTAACATGAGTTTGGCCAAACTGCGAGAGGCAGTGAAGGATAGGCGTGCCTGGCGTGCTCTGGTCCATGGGGTCACGAAGAGTCGGACACGACTGAACGACTGAACAACAACAACAATGTCGTGTTGGAAACTCCTGTCTTGTAACTTGGACCCACCGGTTTAGGTCCTGCCCTCTGGAGAACCAGAATACAGTCTTGACCCACCATGGAGGCAGAACATAGTTGTGGCTGGTGGCTCTCAACAGCCCCCATGAATTTGTCTAATTCTCTTTCAAAGTCCTCTAGGCTGGTGGCTGTCACTGCCTCCTGTTCCACCCGCATAGGAATTTAATTGACAGGTTAGTTAATTAATTAAAGCACCCGGCCCTCAAAATGCCTCCGAACCCAGAGGCTAGGGGTACCGGAAAGCAGATAATGCTCCATTTCCCCGTAAATAAGGTCAGCAGGAAGGCATGATGTCTCAACAAAGTTGCAAAGCTATACAGATGAAAATGGGTGTGTCACAATAGCTGCCAGTGGTTTTCGTCACATAAATGGGGAGGGGGCCGTGTGACTTTCCCTCTCCGGACAGTGCCATTCCTTTTTGCCTTGCAATGGAACTTGGGCACCCTCCGACATTTCTCTGATGATGAAAATAGGGACATCCTTGTCCACATCAGAAAGCTTCTCCCGCGCACAGATGCCACGAACACATCAACGTCGGTCACCTTGAGCAAATTGCAACCTTTCCGCCTTGGGCGACAAACTTCCGCGGATAAATGGAATGGAATGAAATAAAACTAACTGCAAGCTGTCTTGAGCCCCTGTCATGGGAAAAAAGGTGGGGCGTTAACTCGTAATCTGGGGAACGGGGTTCGCTTCCCCGCTCCTCCACATGCAGGTGCTGGATGACCTTGGGCTAGTCACACTTCTTTGAAGTCTCTCAGCCCCACTCACCTCACAGAGTGTTTGTTGTGGGGGAGGAAGGGAAAGGAGAATGTGAGCCGCTTTGAGACTCCTTCAGGTAGTGAAAAGCGGGATATCAAATCCAAACTCTTCTTCCTCTTCTTCTTCTCTGGGGTTGCGGCGCTCATCTCGCGTTACTGGCCGAGGGAGCCAGCGTACAGCTTCCGGGTCATGTGGCCAGCATGACAAAGCCGCTTCTGGCGAAGCAGAGCAGCGCACGGAAACGCCATTTACCTTTCCGCTGGAGCAGGACCTATTTATCTACTTGCACTTTGACGTTTTTTCGAACTGCTAGGTGGGCAGGAGCAGGGACCGAGCAACAGGAGTTCACCCCCGTCGTGGGGATTTGAACCACCGACCTTCTGATCAGCAAGCCCTAGGCTCTGTGGTTTAACCCACAGCATACCAGAGAGTAAATTCTATTGAAATCAGTATGACTTAGTTCTGAGTAAAAAAAATGCACATGATTGCAGTGTGAGGCTGCCCAGTCCTGACCCAATCACCTGGGAGTCAGCTCCATTGAATACAGTGGGGCTTACTTCTGAGTAGACGGTGTCAGGCTCCATTTACAATAAAGGAATAAACACTCCATGCATTTCCTAAGAAACGGAAGCATTGCAATGAAATAATTTAAGGTGGATGGGTGACTTTTCCCTTCAAAATTATAGGAAAGGCTTCATACGCCAGCTTCACCATTCCCTTCATTTGGTGCAGAGATTTTATTTTCATGATAAACAGGGCTCTGTTTTTGCCCCTACACAGACAAGCACCGCTTTTTAAAATTGCTCTCCGAGGCGTGGAGGAAAAGGTAAATTCAGGGACATTCAGGGATCAAATCGGAACCTGTGATGGCTCTTGTAATTCTGGGTCTGTCACTGGAAAATCGGGACACTTGGAGCATATCAGCTTGGCAGAAAGGTATCTGCCCCAAGGATGTTCCCCAGCTGAGAGATGGCTCTCTGTCCTGTCCCTCTTATTATTTTCCTTTTGCTGTTTCCACTGGTCCAGGGATTTTGAAAAGGCCTCATTCCTGGCATTTCGAGGGGAAGAGGCAGGGAGTGCTGTTTTCTAAGGGCCCTTCATCTCCGCAAGGGAAGCTAATTTTAGAATGTGTGATTGATTGATGCTGCCCAGCCGAGAAGCAGCGTCTGAAAGCGCTCCAAAGCGGCAGGAAATGGTCCCAGAGACCGCTTTGGAGAATGCCATTTGGTGTCCCAAACACGTCCGCTGTCCTGATTCGTGCAAGCATGCAAGGCGTACTTTAAACACACACACACACACGTGTATTAATTCCTGTCTGGGTTCTCTGTGCACTAAACTAAAAACACTCCACCCTTCGGCCACATTAAAATAGCTGGACGTCTGATTTGCGTCGTTGGGGGGGAAAAAAAGCAACGACAAGCTGAACATCTGCAGCCGTTTGGGATGAGCGGGCAATTCAGCCGAGGCAAAAGCTGCAGAGCTGGACTTGCGGGTGTTACGTGGTGGGGGGTGGGTTTGCTGTCGAGAAAACTCGCACGGTCCCGGGGCAGGAATGAAGCTATGCTCCGAAAGGCAGGCGTCTAGGATGTGAGCCAATGCGGAGATGCTGCCAGAGGACGGAAAGAGGAATGTGCGCTGATCCCAAGCAGGCAAGTCCTAACAAGGAGGGATTTTTTTTTTCCAATTTATCAGCCTGGAGGCCTGGAAGACGCATGCTTCTAAATCCCAGGTGGCTCGCTTGTCGCTTCTCTCCCGGGGTGGAGGTAGTCTGCACGTGCTCAGAGGCTTGTTGTCGCTCGGGGATAGCTGCAATGGGGAAAGTCCTCCACCCCCCTGTGACTTTGCCAATTTGTTGAGAGCAAAACAAGGGGTCGGGGGTTCAGAACCAGCTGGAAGTGGGAAGGTCCAGGGCCCCAGGAGGTGGGTTTATAAACCAGGTGGTGCATCTTCTGTGATTCTGCACACTGTGTGTGCGTTGGGTGGGTCGGGAGGGAGGGAGGGCATGAGAATGTTTCATTGGGCTCTGGATTCAGTTTCTTGACAATTTCAGCTGTCACTTTTTTTTTTTTTTAAAGTAAGTTCCTAGTCCTCCTTGTTCCAGAGATTTGGCTTGGGATCTCAGAAGTCAACAGGGTCTGCCAAGGGCTCATTACCTGTTTTTAGACATATTGTGGTGGGGCAAGCCTCAGAATGTTTATTCAGAAGTAAACCCCGCCAATTCAATTGGGGCTCACTTGCAGGTAAAGGTGCACGACATTGCCAGACATGCCATGGCTGTCAACTTTTCCCTTTTTTAAAAGGGAAATACCCTTATTCCGATAGGATTCCTTGCAAGAAAAGGGAAAAGTTGACAGCTCTGACCATGCAGGGGAGCCCAATGCTTGCTTACTCCAGTATCTCCCACAGCTTTTAGTGGTACAGAAAAAATATATATATAAATCTTAACTCCCAAGTGTTACTCTTCCCCACCTCTTCTAGGTTCGCATTGCCTTGTCAGAAACTTCGGGAGCATCCAGCAGAAGAAAATGGCCCAGCCCGCACACCTGAATCAAAATCTCCCAGGTAATGAGAAATCTGCAGTTTATTTCACTCTGCTTGCAATAAGGACCTTGGGTCGCATGCCATGATAGGCGTTCCCAGACCAGATCCTCTGAAACAAACAGTTCTAAGTTCATAGTGGCATTTAACTACAATGGGTCTACTCTTGAGTAGGATTTAGTGGGACATATGCCAAAGGGACTCGGTTGGCGCTGTGGTCTAAACCACAGAGCCTAGGGCTTGCCGATCAGAAGGTCGGCGGTTCGAATCCCCGCAATGACGGAATGAGCTCCCGTTGCTCGGTCCCTGCTCCTGCCCACCTAGCAGTTTGAAAGCACATCAAAGTGCAAGTAGATAAATAGGTACCGCTCCGGCGGGAAGGTAAACGGCGTTTCCGTGCGCTGCTCTGGTTCACCAGAAGTGGCTTAGTCATGGTGGCCACATGACCCGGAAGCTGTCTGCGGACAAACGCCGGCTCCCTCAGCCAGTAAAGCGAGATGAGCACACAACCCCAGAGGTTTTTTTATACTGCAAGCTGCCCAGTACCCTGTGAATAATAATAATAATAATAATAATAATAATAATAATAATAACAATTTATTTATACCCCGCCCATCTGGCCGGGTCTCCCCAGCCACTCTGAAGGGAAGTATAGAAATTTAACAGCAACAACATCCACACAACAAACTCTGATCCATTAATTTCAGTAGGTTTACTTGGATGCAAGAGCTTGAGTGGTTCATTTTTTTAAAAAAGGAACTGGTTCTAGTTCAACATAACGAGCAACAAACCGATTTGCGACTGGCCAAGCCCCTCCCCCCCCATGGTAGCCATCTTGTGCTGGTGCCCACAATATGTTTAGGAAATTCCAAATGGCCGCACGGACCCGGAAAGGTTGGGGAACTCTTGTTCTAGGCTGCGCTGAAGAGTTCATACTGCCTTGACGGCTCCTCGTTTGAAACATGTTTGTGTCCATGCTTGCTTTCAGATCTTGGGGGACCTTTCTTGTACCGCGACCAGGAGGAGGAGGAGGAGGAGGATGGAGACAAGGCGTCCTACTCGCTGGAGACCCCCTACGGCTTCCTGCTGGATCTCGACTTCCTCAAGTACGTCGACGATATTGAGAAAGGCCAAAGCTTCCGGAAGCTTCTGCCACAGCGCAAGTCCAAGGGGGCCAAGCAGGCCGGGCCGAACTCTTCCCGGGGCCAAACCAGCGGCTGGACCTCCACGGAGTCCCTTTCGTCGGCCACCAGCGCGGATCGGAAACCAGCCTTCTCCCCACGCCACAGGCTGTGGGGTAGTTCATCCGACATCAAGGAGCCCGTGAGCAAACAGGCCTCGCTCCCCGCGTCTCCGTCTCCCATCATCCACCTCCTTCCTCCACCTCCTCCCAAATCGCTGATGAGGAACAAACGCGTGGAGGAAACCTTGCAGGAGACGAGCAAACGGTTGGAAGAAGAGCAACTGGATCTGCTGGCAGTGGGACCCTCTGGCACCAACAGGGTGCCAGGTAGCCCTCCCAGGGTTGTGTCTTCTCCAGATCACTCTCTGACGGGGGAAAGCCTTGCAGCTTCCATAAAGTTAAGCCCCTCCAATTCAGGAAGGAGCACTCCAGCCACGGCCGCCGGTCCTGCCCACCTCCAGCACGTCCGTGAGCAGATGGCAACAGCCCTCAAGCAGCTGAAGGAGCTGGAGGAGCAGGTGAAGACCATCCCCGTTCTAGAAAAGGAGGTCTGCAGGTTGAAGGAGGAGAAGGAGCAGCTGCTGGCCGGGCTGTGGGAGAAGCTGGAGATGGACGGAGGCGAGACTTGTGTCTTCAACTTCCCTCCCAAGTCTCCGAATGAAGGGGCTCCGGACGCAGGCAAGGAAGGCCCTCGGGTCAGTGCTGAGGTCCAAAACGACGGCGAACCTTCAAAAGCGAGGACAAGTAAAATCACCGAGTTGAAGAGACTGACGGAGAAACTGTCCGGTTCAGAAAGAGCCAGGAAGACGAGCAGAGGAGCAGTTCTCCCTTCCAAAACTGGAGAGCCTACGTGCCGATCTGTTGGCGTTGGAGAGGAGGTGGACATGAACGAGGCGGTCTTCTACTACCGGTGCCATAAGCCGAGTCGAGAGGTGGCCGCCGGCCGAGAAGCTGACACCAAGGACGCAGAGGTGTGGGTCATGGAGTCCTTACTCGGGGTTTCGTCGGAGGCCGAGAAGGAAATCCAGCTTCTTCAGCAGACTGTCCAGCATCAACGAGAGGTCATCTCCTTGTTGGAGGGACACCTGCAGGAGGCCAGTGATGAACTCGAGGAGCTGAGGGTGGAAGTCTGCTCAAGGTTGCCAAAGAGTTTGACCAGCAAGGAGACCATGGCCCAGCCGCTGACAGTGGAGGTGGGCACAGAAGCTGCTCCAGCCATGCGGTGCCAAGCTGTGGGCAGCCACATCGAAATGGCAGACAAGGCCGTCCACTGCTGTCTTCAAGTGACCAGTGTCGGAGTTGGCTCTCCAGATCTTGCCCCTGTGCAATGTGGGGGTAAAGCTGCCCAGATTGTCCCGGAGGCGGAAAGCAAAGCTCCGAGGGAGGGTGGCAGATCCGCCCCGGCAGAACTGGACCGAGGCACAGCTGCAGAAGCATCCGTGCCGGAAGACTCAGAACGCGAAAAGCTGCCGGGCCGTGAAGAACTTTCGGAAGCATCCCTGCAAACGGAGAGTTTGGGTGTGGATCTGGACTTGCTCCCTCAGTCCATGACGAGGGACCGGGAGTATGTGTGTGTGGAACAGGATTCCGGGGAAAATCCCACAGGCGCTGGTGAGCCTCCTTCGGTTAAACATGGCTCAAAGCCCAAGTCTGTTTGCAACCTGCCCGAAATCCGAATGTTCCCATTTCTACTGCTTTTGCATCCTGGAGCTTAGGCTGGGTTTTATTTATTGATTTCGGACCTCTGAGTACGTGCAAAGTGCGCTTCCCTCCAGACTGGGAGACAGCAGCTGGAGATCTGGCGGGTGGAGGGGGGGCCTTCCCTTTTTTCCCCAGTAAAGCATCCATTCTGCACCACTCATGCATTTCAATGCGCTTCAGCGCGGTTCAGTTAGTTCTAGTGCATTTCGTCCCTGCCTGGGAAGAACAGCTAGAGGGAAGAGGGGTGTGGTTGTTGAGGGAGCCTTGAGTATAGCCTCATGGGCAGATCTTTTACCAGGAAGACTTGAGCCATACAATAACTGCGGCTGCCCCTAGGAAGAACCCTTAAGGTTCTCCCACTGGTCCCATGGCTAGATTTCACCTTGCATCTTAAAAACCACCATTGGGTCTGGATAGGTACAGCCCCCCCCCACCAGCTGCTCAAAACTTCTGGAGATTTTGCCCAGGGGCGTAGCAAGGTAAATTGGTACCCGGGGGCAAAAAAAAAATTCTCACACCCCCCCCCCCGAGGCATGGGAAGGTCAGGTGGTACCCGGTGCGGAAAAGTTCTTGTCAAACCCCCCATTGATCCCCCCCCCGCAAAAATGGTTTTACGTTATTTCATATTTTCTTACAAAGGAATAATAACAAGTAATAAAAAACAACAACTTTTATTTATATCCCGCCCTCCCCGGCCGAAGTCGGGCTCAGGGTGGCTAACATCAGGTACATAACATTGGTATAAAATCAAACAATAATTAAATTACCTCCTAAAAACATCTCAAAATCAAATTAAAGTCTAATTAAATGGCTTTCCACAGGGTTAGGGTTGGGAACAGTAAGTGCTCCACTGAACTGAAATTTCAGCCTTCACGACGTAGGAAAACAGCCAAGTGAACAGCTATTTTGGTGGAGGAGGGTCAAGATATTAACCGATATGCATGAAATTTCATATATAGCTATATAATCCCTAGTATAGTAAGATAAGACCTTCGGAGCAGGCATTTTATTAAAAAAAAACAATTCTATTTTTTTTTTCAAATCCCCCCCCAAAAAAATGTTCTTTGATAATTTGTCACCCCCTCCATTATGGAAAACGGGGCAGCCCGCCCCTCTGCCCCCCTTGCTACCCCCCTGCTTCTGCCAGTGCCTAAAGAACGTTCCTTGTTCTGCTTCCTCCCCACCAGGAGTCCTCAAATCCATCATGAAGAAGCGAGGCAGCCCTGCCAAGACGGAGGCAGGTAGTGGGAAGAAGAGCCTCCAGTTTGTGGGCTTTCTGAATGGCGAGTACGAGTCTTTTTTTTTTTGCTTCCTCTCTTTTGGGGAAGGGGGGGGCTCGGGATGGCAGAGGAGACCCAGGTGTCTTTGATGCTGAAGTTTCAGCTCTTTGGAGCCCGGACCCTCAGCCTGAACCTGTAGGGCTGAGCTTATGTTCGTTCCTAGATACCTTTTGAACAGATTTCCTGCCAAAGACCAGGAGTACCTGGCTGTGTGCTTGCCTACAAGTTGCATCCCTCAAAGACCCCCATTTTGACCCCCCCGCAATCTGTCCTGGCAGGTACGAGAGCACCTCGAGTGAGGAAGAGGAGGAAGAGGAGGAGGAGGAGCGGTCCCCTAGGAAGGGCTCCCCGCTTGTATTTGGCAGTGACACTCCCAGCACCACCGACGACGAGGACTTGCCTTCCCGTGTGGACAGCAGCGGCAGCGATTCAGAGACTCCCGTTTCGGGGGCAGCCCAGGAGGAGGCAGCGCTGAGCCACGATCTGGAGGAAGCCGAAGATGCAAACAGCTCAGGAGAAGCTCCACCGGAAGTGAAGGAGAAGTAAGTCCTAGAATCCAGGACACAGCAGCTCCACTTGCTACCCATCTGTTTCGGGGACTCAATTAAAAGTGCCGGTTATGCCCCATGCAGGGGCGTAGCAAGATAAATTGGTACCCGGGGGCAAAAAAAAAAATGTCACCGCCCACCCCCCCAGGCATAGGAAGGTCAGGTGGTACCTAGTGCGAAAAATTTCGTGTTAACCCCCCCCCCATTGATTTCCCCCCCCCCGCCGCTGCAAAAATTGTTTTACGTTATTTCATATTTTCTTGCAAAGGAATAATAACAAGTAATAAAAAACAACAACTTTTATTTATATCCCGCCCTCCCCGGCCGAAGTCGGGCTCAGGGTGGCTAACATCAGATACGTAACATTGGTATAAAACCAAGCAATAATTAAATTACCTCCTAAAAACATCTCAAAATCAAATTAAAGTCTAATTAGATGGCTTTCCACAGGGTCAGGGTTGGGAACAGTAAGTGTTCTCTGAACTGAAATTTCAGCCTTCATGACATGGGAAAACAGCCAAGTGAACAGCTATTTTGGTGGAGGAGGGTCAAGATATTAACCGATATGCATGAAATTTCATATGTAGCTATATAATCCCTAGTATAGTAAGCTAAGACCTTCGGAGCAGGCATTTAAAAAAAAAATTCAAAAAGAAATTTCAAAAATTCCTATAGGAGAGCTACTTTGATCGCGTAGGGGATTATAAAACATGGCCGTTGCGAGAAGACTCCCTCAGGAGGTGGTGGACTCTCCTTCCTTGGAGGTTTTCAAGTAGATGATGGATGGCCGTCTGTCATGGATGCTTCAGCTGAGATTCCTGTATCGCAGGGGATTGGACCGGATGACCCCTGGGGGTCCCTTCCAACTCGATGAAAGCTCAAAAGCTGTTTCCTTTGACAGGTTTGAGCTGAGTCCCCAGCTGAGGGACGCTTGTCTCCTGGTGAGGAGCCAGCTGGCCAGAGATGGCGCCGCCCCGAAGAGCAAAGAGGTGGTGAGTTGGGGCAAATTGACCACTCAGAGAGAGCATCGACATTAACTTCTTCTTCTTCTTCTTTGCATTAAATAACACAGTCACCCTCCGAATTTGCTGCCAAGGAGTGTGGTGGAGTCTCCTTCTTTGGAGGTCTTTAAGCGGAGGCTTGACAGCCATCTGTCAGGAATGCTTTGATGGTGTTTCCTGCTTGGCAGGGGGTTGGACTGGATGGCCCTTGGGGTCTCTTCCAACTCTAGGATTCTACGATTCTAGATGGTGTACGGAGCTTCATAAGGCTTCCATAAGCTAGCGTGGCGTGGTGGTCAGAGTGCGGGGGCTAGGAGCCGAGTTCGAATCCTCACTCAGCCATTAAGCTCACTGGGTAAACCCCTTGGGTGGCATTTGCCGCATCTTCCCACCTACCTCACAGGGTCGTTGCGAGGATAAAATGGCAGCCGACAAGCTAGGTATGTCACCTTTCGCCCCTTGGAGGAAAGGAGGAATGATTTGTTTATTGTCGTCTCAATTAGTTTTATACAACAACAGTTAAATCCTGGGTTATATCCATTAGTGCCTGTCAGATGACTGTGGAATGAGAACCGGGTCTCTCTTTCCTCTGCATCAAAGCGCCCCACCTTCCCCAAAAAATGCACCCCTAAAACCTGCTCCAAAGGGTTATGTGGTTGGGGAAACCCAGCCAGATGGACGGGGGAATAATAATAATAATAATAATAATAATAATAATAATAATAATAATAATATTGGAAGAGAGGGCCTTTTCCACTTGTATTTTTCAAAGGATCAGGGCCACTTAAGAGCAGTGCGCACTCCCAGAAACCCACACAAGTGTCCAGCCAAGATGGGGGGGTCCAGATCCCTGCTCGACTGCAAGTCTTGCTGGGCCTAGTCTACCTCGCAGGGTTGCAGCGAGGATTTTTGGGGGGGAAAGGAATCGAAACCGCCCCTCTGTCTCCAGCTTTCCAGCACCAGCCTCATCCTCCAGGAATGGTTCCGCCTGTCCAGCCAAAAGGCCTCTCTGGCCGGAGAGGTGGCCGAGCACCTGATGGCGTTTGCCGAAATCTCGCCCGCACTGCTGACGCACGTCGTCAACCTCTCCGACGGCAATGGCAACACCGCTCTCCACTACAGCGTTTCTCATTCCAACTTTGACATTGTCCAGCTTTTGCTGGACACAGGTGAGTGGCCCTAAGGGTCAGGGGTCGCCAACGTAGCCTCTGTTAGCACCTCCTGCGGCCAGGAATGGAGGAGAAATCCTGTTCTGTTTGCGTTTAAAGGAGAATTAGTCTAATTCACACCTCTTTTTTGTAATCCGTATGAATATAAATGTTACCACTGCGTGCGCAGGTGTAGTTTTTTTTTTGAAATTTAATTATCCTATGTTATTCCCTGATGGTCATGGAATGCTGTGTCCTAATTTGATGCTGTTTGGTCCAGCGGTTACGGACCCGCGCACGCAATGGGAACATTTATATATATATATAGATATGCGCATACATTCACAAAAATGTTATACAAAAATGGATTATAGGAGGGAAAATGTGTATATTATGCAAAGATTCTCCTATGATTACACTAAGTTTCTGGAGCTTGATGATCCATTTAGACCAGGGGTCAGCAAACTTTTTCAGCAGTTTTTTTTTGGGGGGGGGTGAACGATTTCCTATGCCCCACAAATACCCCAGAGATGCATTTTAAATAAAAGCACACATTCCACTCATGTAAAAACACACAGATTCCCAGACCGTCCGCGGGCTGGACTTAGAAGGCGATTGGGCCGGATCCGGCCCCCGCGCCTTCGTTTGCCTACCTATGTCTTAGACAGTCTTGAGTAGAGTACTTGCGCCAGTTTATTGCATTTCCCCCCCTCGTCTCCCCAGGGATCTGTAATGTTAACTACCAGAACAAAGCTGGCTACACAGCTCTGATGTTAACTGCACTGGCAACCGTAGAGCTGGAAGAGGAAATGGCTGTTGTCCGGAGACTTTTCGGCATGGGGAATGTCAACGCCAAAGCTAGCCAGGTATGTATGGGGTTTCTCGGAGAGGGGAGTGGGGAGCGGCAACCAGCCCCCCTGCTGTTGGGCAGCAGGGAACTGAGAAGCCTAGGCGGTCGGCGCATGGTCAGTGGCGCACTGGAATACTGCACATGATCAGTGATCATCATGATTGCATTGTATCATCATGGTCATCATCATCTCAAGGCAGTGGTACCCTGAAAATAGCATGGTTAAATAGCAACAACCAAAGGCAGTAGCATTTAATTGATGCATTTCTCAGGCACCATAAGGCGGCTTCAGATGGAAATGGTGTTTTGAAATACCGCATCATCGCTAGCAAGCAGGCCCAGCAGTCAGGATTCAGCCATCCGTCCAGAAAAAGCCTGCCGGAACAGAAAATTTATTCAACAGACCTCCCGTCCAATTGTCAAAGAGTTCAGTAATTAGATGTCCTTTAGTATACATATGAAGGCAGCCCTGTTTTATTTGTGTAAATATTGTATTTTTCATTTTAAAACAATATTCTTATACCTTGAATCATTATCAGTTTTTACACTTCCGGGATTACTTAGATCCTCGGACTCCTCCCACCCCGGTTTCCACCCCCCCCCCCAGTTCTATTGCATCTAACTACATTTTTCTATTCCATTTTATCTCCTTTTTTACTTTAAATCAGGCCTAGGCAAACTCTGCCCTCCAGCTGTTTTGGGACTACAACTCCCATCGTCCCTGACCACTGGTCCCGTTAGCTAGGGATGATGGGAGTTGTAGTCCCAAAACATCTGGAGGGCAGAGTTTATGCCTATGCCTGCCTTAAATCACATTACATTATAAGTGTTATAACAACCCTGCTAACGTTTTTAAGTATTTGTAGTGGTCTTTAAGGTGCTACTGGAAGGATTTTTTTTTTTAAATTTTCTATTTTCTTTTAACATTTTTTTTGTCTGTGTGGTTCCAGGCCGGCCAGACGGCCCTGATGCTTGCCGTCAGTCACGGGAGGCAGGAGATGGTGGAGGCCCTGCTGTCTTGCGGGGCGGACATCAACCTTCAAGATGAAGAGGGGTCCACGGCACTCATGTGCGCCTGCGAACATGGGCGGGCAGGCACCGTGGGGCTGCTGCTGACTCGGCCGGATTGCGACGCTTCCATCGTGGATAACGTAAGCAGTTGGGTTGCTCTGGGTTCAGGCTCCTAGTCCTCATTGTCCCTTTCGATATATATATTTTAAAAATAATTTTTATTAGTTTTCCATTTAATAATATACAATCACATCATTGGTATTCACTTTACCTCTTTGGAGGAGGAGTTTGGATTTGATATCCCACTTTACCACTACCCGAAGGAGTCTCAAAGCGGCTCACATTCTCCTTTTCCCTTCCTCCCCCACAACGAACACTCTGTGAGGTGAGTGGGGCTGAGAGACTTCAGAGAAGCGTGACTAGCCCAAGGTCACCCAGCAGCTGCATGTGGAGGAGTGGAGACACGAACCCGGTTCCCCAGATTATGAGTCTACCGCTCTTAACCACTACACCACACTGGCTCTCACCACACTTTGGCTCTTTAGAGCAGGGGTCAGCAACCTTTTTTAGCCATGGGCCGGTCTACCATCCCTCAGACCTTGTGGTGGGCCGGACTATATTTTTTGGGGGAGGGGGGGAATGAAGGAATTCCTATGCCCCACAAATAACTCAGAGATGCATTTTAAATAAAATCACACATTCTACTCATGTAAAACCACCAGGCAGACTCCACAAATAACCCAGAGATGCATTTTAAATAAAAGCACATATTCTACATACTCTAGAGAGCCAGTGTGGTGTAGTGGTTAAGAGCGGTGGACTCGTAATCTGGGGAACCGGGTTCGTGTCTCCCCTCCTCCACATGCAGCTGCTGGGTGACCTTGGGCTAGTCACACTTCTCTGAAGTCTCTCAGCCCCACTCACCTCACAGAGGAAGGGAAAGGAGAATGTTAGCCGCTTTGAGACTCCTTTGGGTAGTGATAAAGCGAGATATCAAATCCAAACTCTTCTTTTTCTTCTTCTTCTTCTACTCATGTAAAAACACCAGGCAGACTCCACAAATAACCCAGAGATGCATTTTAAATAAAAGGACACATTCTACTCATGTAAAAACACCAGGCAGGCCCCACAAATAACCCAGAGATGCATTTTAAATAAAAGGACACATTCTACTCATGTAAAAACACCAGGCAGGCCCCACAAATAACCCAGAGATGCATTTCAAATAAAAGGACACATTCTACTCATGTAAAAACACGCTGATTCCTGGACCGCCCATGGACCAGATTGAGAAGGCGATTGAGCCGGATCTGGCCCCCGGGCCTTAGTTTGCTTACCCCTGCTTTAGAGCCTGTCACCTTCCTTCCTTCCCTCCTGCCTCATGGCTTTCAAAATTAACCTTTATATCATTGCATTTTATACTTTTTCCAGTTCTGATTACACTCATTACAAGATACTTCCAAGATTTAAATAAATATAGAAAGGGAAGAAAATTCCTCATTATGAGTCTTCAGGCAACCCTACTAAGTGATGTTAATTGCTTATAATGATCTTTCAAATCAATCTATATATAAATGTTCCCATTGCGTGTTTGTCCGAAACACCCTTGCTGTGTAACCGCTAGACCACATCGCATCAAATTAGGACACGGCGTTCCATTACGATGGCAAAAGGATCTGGCATCATAAAAATAAAAAAACCACATCTGTCATACCTAAAATAAAGAATAAACGCAAAAAAAAAATTGGCACGCCTATTAGATGTCACCAGCAACAGCACTGACATCACAACCAGCAACCAATAGAAAGGCGCCACCTAACTCCCGAGGCGTTTCCGTGCGCTGCTCTGGTTGGCCAGAAGCGGCTTTGTCATGCTGGTCACATGACTCGGAAGCTGTACGCTGGCTCCCTCGGCCAGTAAAGCGAGATGAGCGCCGCAACCCCAGAGTCGTCCGCGACTGGACCTAATGGTCAGGGGTCCCTTTACCTCTAAACAGGGCATCTCCCACCCCTTGTTTTATGTGTGTTTTGCCTCCCCTCCCGTCCGTAGGAAGGCAACGACGCAGTTTCCATCGCTCTGGAGGCTGGTCATCGTGACATAGCGGCGTTGATATCTACCCATCTCGCCCAGTCAGCGTCCAGCTCACCTGGTGAGTCAGCCCTGTCCCCCACCCCCCGACTTCATAATTTTATTAAATTTTCTGTTTTACAATTTGAAGTTTGTGGTTTTGACTGCAACCCAGTCAGATGGGCAGCATGTAAGTAAGTAAATAAGTTGTTGTTGTTGTTCAGTTGTTCAGTCGTGTCCGACTCTTCGTGACCCCATGGACCAGAGCACGCCAGGCACCCCTATCCTCCACTGCCTCCCGCAGTTTGGCCAAACTCATGCCAGTCGCTTCGAGAACACTGTCCAACCATCTCGTCCTCTGTCGCCCCCTTCTCCTTGTGCCCTCCATCTTTCCCAACATCAGGGTCTTTTCTAGGGAGTCTTCTCTTCTCATGAGGTGGCCAAAGTACTGGAGCCTCAACTTCAGGATCTGTCCTTCTAGTGAGCACTCAGGGCTGATTTCTTTGAGAATGGATAGGTTTGATCTTCTTGCAGTCCATGGGACTCTCAAGGGTCTCCTCCAGCACCATAATTCAAAAGCATCCATTCTTCGGTGATCAGCCTTCTTGATGGTCCAGCTCTCACGTCCGTACATTACTACTGGGAAAACCATAGCTTTAACTATACGGACCTTTGTCGGCAAGGTGATGTCTTTGCTTTTTAAGATGCTGTCTAGGTTTGTCATTGCTTTTCTCCCAAGAAGCAGGCGTCTTCTAATTTCGTGACTGCTGTCACCATCTGCAGTGATCATGGAACCCAAGAAAGCGAAATCTCTCACTGCCTCCATTTCTTCCCCTTCTATTTGCCAGGAGGTGATGGGACCAGTGGCCATGATCTTAGTTTTTTTGATGTTGAGCTTCAGACCATATTAATAAGTTAGTATTAATAATTAATGTTTCAGTAACTGCTGTGCGTTCCCCCCTCCTTTTCTTTTTTCTGCATACAGATTGATTTTATTTTATTTTATTTCTACAGGACAGCGACAGGAAGATTCCCAGCAGTGACATGCTACCTCTGGCGTAATTCACTGACCAAAAACATCAAACCAACACTGCCCTTCCCGTCACTTTAACAGCCTTGCTTTGGGGCTGTCCAGCCTTTGTTGTCCACATGGAAGGGGCCGCAGGAGTTAAGAACCCACAGCTGTACAACGCTATGGCTGCCAGGAGGAATCTGCCAGTCCTTCTCCTGGGTGGGGCCCTAGTCCTCAGTGAGGTGGTCAGCATTACTTTATACTTCGTGGTGGGGGCAGTTCGACCCATACTTCTTCTTGTTGCCCGTTTTCTGTGAGGAGGGGGATTTATATGTTGCTTCCTGCAAAATAATTGATATATACGGGACCCGGCATTGCCCGGGAATGTGAAGAAACCCCAAAATATTGTGTTTTTTGTGTAATTTGTGAGTTTGAACCTGTTATGGCAACCTGTTTTGGTCCGCCACCTTGGTTTAACATGGCACCCGGCATCCAAATGTCGACAAAGACTGCCGTCCCCAGCTTATGAGCTTGTGCAAAAAACAAAAAAAACAGTTGAAGCGACACCGAAGTCAGATTTCAGTCTGCCACCTTGAATCAAAATGGCACCCGGCATTCAAACATTTGTCAACGGCCGCTGTTCAAACCTCAGGATCCGTCATGCAAAGGCTGGTGACAGTATCTCAAGAGGCAGGGGACCCTAAAGAGGACAGACAACCTATTTTCCAAAATATATAGAAGAAGAAGAAGAGGAGGAGGAGGAGGAGGAGGAGGAGGAGTTTGGATTTGATATCCCGCTTTTCACTACCCGAAGGAGTCTCAAAGCGGCTGACATTCTCCTTTCCCTTCCTCCCCCCACAACAAACACTCTGTGAGGTGAGTGGGGCTGAGAGACTTCAGAGAAGTGTGACTAGCCCAAGGTCACCCAGCAGCTGCATGTGGAGGAGCGGAGACGCGAACCCGGTTCCCCAGATTACGAGTCTACCGCTCTTAACCACTACACCACACTGGCTCTGAATTCAACTTCAGTTCCCTAACCTGGTGTCCTGACTGTTCAACTCCATCAGCCCAGCCCACGATTAGGGATGATGGGAATTGCAGAGCAAAATATTGGAAGAGCACCCAGTTTTCGAAGGCCAAGCTTGCCATTCTTGCCATTGTGCCGGTTTCTCAAAAGCAACGGATTTTTAGAGCGGTCGAAATATCCAATGCCCGAAGGCACTTTTCTTACCCAGCGTACCTTCCTGCTTTTAGCAACCGACTGTTTCCTCTGTGAAGGATGGAGGTTCTCTGAATCAGAAGTGATGGATCTAATCTTCTTATGCTCCGGACTGCTGGTTTTTCCTTTTTAAAGAGCCACTCCAAAGATCCAGGACATTGTTTCATATGCAAAGCTCCTTTTTTAATGTCTTCAAATGTTATTCACCAGAATAAAGAGCCACTAACCCACAGCAATTGTCCTTTGAAATTCCAGCAGGCAGGGTTAAAAAAAAGAAGAGGGGAAAGTTGTAGAATTTTGACGGCATAGTGCGGGAATAGTTAAGCCCCTTTACTGTTAATGAAGTCTTTATTGAAGCTTTTCACCCTGGGAATTGCACCAAATAGCCTCCCCAGTTGTTTCCCCATCAACATGATCAAGGGTCTGGAAACCAAGCCTTATGAGGAACAGTTGAGGGAACTGGGTGTGTTTAGGTTGGATTCATGTGTAATGTATGATCTAGTTGAGATTCCTTCATTGCAGGGGGTTGGACTGGATGACCCTCAGGGGCACTTTCCAACTCTCTTGAGATGCCAGGAATTGACCCTGAAGCCTTCTGTATGCAGAACAGATGCTCTTACCTCTGAGCTACAGCCATTCAACCAAGAAACACCATTGCCCACCTTACATGCCGCAATGCTGGTTTCAAATATTCAGCCTGACCTTATATGAAAAATGCACCAGCTTCTCTCCACAAACTTCCTAGCTAAGCAGCTGAGATGCATCCCCTCTCCACCCCATTGGGGAAGTAAAATGAATCAGTAACAGAACTTTACAGCATTTGAGTAACAGAGCAGTTTGGGGAAAATCTTCCCAGGCCCCAATGCCTTGACACCAGACATAATTTAGGTATCTGAAGAAGTGTGCATGCACAAGAAAGCTCATACAGTGGTGCCCCGCTAGACGAATGCCTCGCTAGACGAACGGCATTCGTCTAGCGGAAGCTGCCCCGCAAGACGAAAAAGTCTATGGGGCTGCTTCGCAAGACGAAAAATTTTCGTCTTTTTTTTTTCGTTTAGTGGAGCGCGGCTGTCATTGCCGCTTCGCTAGACGAAAAAACCGCTAGACAAAAAAATTTGCAGAACGAATTATTTTCGTCTAGCGGGGCACCACTGTACCAAGAACAAACTTTGTTGGTCTCTAAGGTGCTACTGGAAGGAATTTTTTATTTTGTTTTGACACAAAAAAACTGTCATACACAGAATCTGTGCACACACCCCATCTATTTAATGTAGATGACTTCTACCAAAGACTCCTGTGAACTGTAGTGCAAGAGTTCTGGGAATTATAGGGACAAACTACAGTTATTATTATTGGGTGGGTGGGTGGAAATACATGGGCTTCAGATGTGTGGTGTCTGCACAAAGTCAGGCCACTGTCCAATCCATATCCATGTCATCTACACGAGGCAGAGAAACTTTTTTCATCCAGAGGACCACATTTCCTCATGGGCAACCTTCCAGAGGCCACATGTCCCTCAGTGGGCAGAGGCTTCCAATGGCACATTCTAGACAGGCAAAAGTGGTTAAGAATGGAGCATGACCTTGGAAAGATAAGAGGGGCCTGGAGAGCTGCAGCCATGCCTCCGTGTGTATACACCAATTGGGAATAGCTGGACAGTGGCTTCAGACACAGGTCTGCCCCAGTCCTTTTTTTTTTTTTTACGAATCATATTTATTAAGGTTTCCAATAAAATAACATGATCTGAAACATTCCAAATTACATTCCAAATTATTCCTCCAATTATAAAACAAAAAAAAAGGTTCCAGATTGTCCAAATTATTACTTTCAATTTTACTTAAGGCTTCCCATGCTTCAAAATTCCAGAGGCTCTATTATCATAACTATTGCTTTGCTTTCACTTCCAATATTTTCGCAGCCGCTGACATATCCAACAAGCAAGATAAGTCCAAACAGTATCGCTGTGTGATTTTAAGTCTGTACTCCACAGTCTGCCCCAGTCCTGAAACTGGGACCTTCGAATAATGCATAAGGAGCAAAGAGGATTCAAGCTGCTGCAGTAACCAGCAGAGGCTATAGGCACACCCACCACTACCACACTCAGTGTCCCATCCCACAAAAAGCTTTGGGAACTGTGGTGTGTTAAGGGTGCTGGGAATCGTAGCTCTGCAAAGAGCTAGTTCTCAGGGTTCTTTGTGGGAAGCCGCATGCTTGAAATGTATGGTGTGGAGGTGGCCTAAGAGCTGGGGGGGGTGTGCAAAGAAAATGGGGAGGGCTGAAGAAAGCTTGCAGGCTCCTACGCCACCTTGAGTTAATGGAGTGTGCCTCCAGGGGTGAAGTCAAACCACTGTATGAGCAGCACCGGTGTGACCTCCCCCAGGGCACAATCCCAAGCAGTGTGTCTGGAGGTCCCAAGACAAAGACCCCCCCCCCCACCCGTGGCCTTGCTGATACAGTCCAGAGGAAAGCAGAGCAAGAAGAAGAAGAGGAGGAGTTTGGATTTGATATCCCGCTTTATCACTACCTGAAGGAGTCTCAAAGCGGCTAACATTCTCCTTTCCCTTCCTCTGTGAGGTGAGTGGGGCTGAGAGACTTCAGAGAAGTGCGATTAGCCCAAGGTCACCCAGCAGCTGCATGTGGAGGAGCGGAGACGCGAACCCGGTTCCCCAGATTACGAGTCTACCACTCTTAACCACTACACCACACTGGCTCTCACGTTTGGCGCTGGCTTTGATGCAGGAGTTGCCGGAAGGAACCATACAAGGCGCCATCCAACCATCTAAGGGACTCACTCCTCTCCAGTGTAGGGTGCACTGCCTTTTCTTCTCCCGAAAAAATATCCCGCGAGGCAGCAGGTTTAGAATGGGTGTTTTCCTTCTCCTAGATGGGCTACCTTCCCAGTGGACGAGCCCCACCTTCCCCTCAAGATATAATTGCAATAAGGAACAGGGATTGGGCTTAAATGGGACAGGCATGGAGAAAGGGCTGCGTACGTACCAGAACGCCATACAACTATTTCGTATATTAGGGAACATTTTGCTATTGGTAATTTAAAAACACTGCACACAAGTGTAAGTGGTGGAGGGCAAAGGAAGTTTATTGGAAGGACTGAGGGTAGCTCATCACTCTTCGACCAGGCTTGTACAAACACATCACACCGGATAGTTTTGACCCAACCTAGAAAACAAAACAAACCGGGATTTAGTTGCATGTTAAATAAATATCGGGGGACGCGGGTGGCGCTGTGGGTAAAACCACAGAACCTAGGGCTTCCCGATCAGAAGGTCGGCGGTTCGAATCCCCGTGACGAGGTGAGCTCCTGTTGCTCGGTCCCAGCTCCTGCCCACCTAGCAGTTCGAAAGCACGTCAAAGTGCAAGTAGATAAATAGGTACCACTCTGGCGGGAAGGTAAACGGCGTTTCCGTGCGCTGCTCTGGTTTGCCAGAAGCGGCTTAGTCATGCTGGCCACATGACCTGGAAGCTGTACGCCGGCTCCCTTGGCCAGTAACGCAAGATGAGCGCCGCAACCCCAGAGTCGGACACGACTGGACCTAACAGGCCTTACAAGCCTATTGATCAAACTACCAGAGCGCCAGAAAGTTTAGGGGAATGATCAACACTGCACAATCTGGACCTGCAAGTGGGGCTGGACTCCCCCAACTGGTGGCTGCGGTGAACAGGAATTGGAATTCAGAGCACATTTAAAGTCAAGTCAGTCATTTCCCCCCCTCCTTCTTCTGAAATATGGTTATATGTTCATTAATTGTTTCGTATTTGTTTTTGTACTTTCTGTTTAAACTTTTCTTTTTTTAGTGTTGTGTGTTGCAAAATAATTTATGGACAATAAAATATAAATAAAGTCAAACAAACAATGTAAAAAAAATAATGAATTACAAAAGCAGTGCAGTATATCCAATAGAATAGGAACCTTCTATGGCCTTTTAAATGTGCGGGGGGGGGGGAGTGTTATTGGTTTGTTTTGGTTTTTGTTTTATTATGTATTCTGTGTTCCTATTTTGTATTTTTATGTTTTGAACCACCCCATGATCTTCCAGCGATGGGCAGTATCTTATTATGTTGCTGAATTCCTTCAAAACCATTAGGAAAACCGATTTTCACTCTGTATTGTGGAGAGGGAGTCCTGTGTGTCTGTACGGGTTGCAGTTAAGATAAAATTCCACCAAACAGCATTGGGTCCTCTAAGCCTTTGACAAGACAAAATTTACGAGATTATTTTTACTCAAAAGCAAAAGTTGCGTATCCTGCAAGGTTTTCCATTTAGGGGGCAACTGAGGTTCTGAGCATGTTTGAACGCAAAGGTGTGTATTTTCTAGCGAACTGCAATAATTCAAAGCCAGCTGCTAGGTCGTTTAAACTCATCCTAAGTGAAGAGAACCAACATCCCAGCTTCAATCTTTCAGCATGCCTATGGACTACCAAATATTGATCAGATGACTGCAGGCATGAGGATGCCCCAGGAGGATTCCTAAAAAGGCTTTAAGGCTAGCTGGATAGAAAGGGGAGAACTGCCAAAATCCTGGCCAGGAAAGCAGACTGAAACTAGAATGTTAGCACATGTAATTGGTGATGGGTTCAATGGACCGAAGTATGCGAGTTGGGATTTAAAAAAACATCCTTCTCCTGCAAGTTCCAAAGATCTGGTGCCCACTCCATGTTAACTCGGAGCAAGGCTTTTAATTTGGCGGCCCGTTCTATGAAATAGCATTCCTGTTGAGATATGGCAGGTGTCTACTCTCTGGAGAACAACTGAAGACATTTTAGTTCCCAAGGGCTTTTCCCAGCTGGGTTAATAGGTCTCTGCCAAGAGTGTTGTAGTGGATTCTATCCAATGTTACTCCTATTCAGAGACTCCTTAATTTCATTGGGTCTAATTCCAGTGCAACTCAAGATGGATGCAATTATTGTGTTGTAGTCAAAGAAGCACCAACACAAACACAGGTCCAGCTCTGAGGGCCTTCTGGTGGTTCCCTCCCTGCGAGAAGTGAGGTTACAGGGAACCAGGCAGAGGGCCTTCTCGGTGGTGGCGCCCGCCCTGTGGAATGCCCTCCCATCAGATGTCAAGGGAATAAACAACTACCTGACGTTTAGAAGACATCTGAAGGCAGTCCTGTTTAGGGAAGTTTTTAATGTTTGAAGTTTTATTCTGTTTTTAATGTACTGTTGAGAGCCGCTCAAGAGTGGCTGGGGAAACCCAGCCAGATAAGTGGGGTAGAAATAATAAATTATTATTATTAGATTATATATTTCTCTTTGCACAACAGAACATTCTCCTTGTGTCCTCCGAATGGATTTTACATGTATCTGCTGCTTTCACTCCCACCAGTATTGTCTTCAGCTGCTTTTATTTTGTTTCGTGCACTGCTTTTTCAAACACGTGGGGGAAAAGATTAAACGATAATATGAAAGACGTCAGGGTTGAGCAAGGCTGAACTGCGCACTGCTCAAGAGGGGATGGGTAATTAGAAGAGCACTCACTTGGCTACAGCTCAGCGCAACCGCCGGGCCTCGCGTTCAGACTCCAACAGCGTGAGCACATCCCCTTCCCGGACTGGGCCTTTCACGTTGCGGATAATCGAACGGCTGGTGTCATCCATGAATTCCACACGGACCTACGAAGGAGACAGTGAGGCATTAGCAGGATGAATGAATGAATGAATGTACTTTATTCGGTCACAGACCAGCATAAAACAAGATATTTACATTTATAAAAACAATGTAAAAAATATATTAGCAGGATGAAATGGAACCAAGGCAGAGGAGCTGGGCTGCAACAACAGACAACCCCAAACTGAACCTGTTTTGAAAGCAGGGCTTCAAATATTTACGACAGGGTTGCCCTGAGCATGCACAGAATACATTTTCCTTTCTACTGCTGGACATTGTCCTCATTAAAGAGCTACCCAACCCTGCTGCGAATGTCACCTGCAAAAGATCCTAGTGTTGCTAAGTTTATTGGATTTTTATACCACTTAATTGTCATTATTTATTTTAATTTATACACTGCCCTTCATCCAAGGATCAAGGTGTTAGGAGCTGTTTAGTATGTGCGGGCACTACACTAACCATTCTGCAAGTGAGGGAAACCTATTTTCATAACAATGAATCGCATTTGAAAAGGGGGGGGGTGTTATTGGTTTGCTTTTGTTCATTTTAAAATGATTTTTTAAAAAAAAAAATTATGTTGTGAACTGCCCCGAGATCTACAGATGAGGAGCAGTATACACACATTTAATAAACAATAATAAGTCGTCACAGGGAGGTTTACAAATCTACCCAGATGCTTCGAGCAAAGTCAATGTGGCATTAATCAGTTTAGGGAAGCTTTTAAAGTTTGATGTCTTACCGTGTTTTTAATACTTTGTTGGAAGCCGCGGAGAGTGTCTGGGGAAACCCAGCCAGATGGGCGGGGTAGAAATAATAAATTATTATTATTATTATTAGCATTTGGAGTAGGGCTGCAAACTTTTCTCTCGATGGCACTTTACAGGGGAGCGCTCTGAGGTTTGCGCTCCCCCTGCGCAACCGTGTATAAACTTTTGCGGAACGAGTAAGGCTCTTCCAAGGGTTTCCTCCCTGTAAACTTTTTACGAAATACTTCTATCCCAAGAGTTGTAGAGTGGGAAGGGACCCCCCGAGGATCATCTAGTCCAACCCCCTGAGTGAGCTCGAACCACCAACCTCTTCTGGTTAACAGCCAGATGCGCAGACCCACGAAATTTGATGGCGAGGTAGTGTGTGTGTGTGTGTGGCGTCGCCGAGGCCCCTCCTTAGCCTTGAAGAGACCCAGACTAAGGCACCGAGACCAGGCTGAAGGGGGTGGTTAGCCTCTGAGGGCGTGCAGAGTGCAAATCCCCCCCCCCGCGGAAATGGAGGAGCAGGATCGGGGGAGGCCTTGTCCACCCGCACCCGGCACCTCTCCCCCGGGCTTACCTGGGTGCACTGCCCCTGCGAGCCTGTCCGGCCCAGCACTTTGGTGACTCTAGCCAGCTTGATGGGTTGCACGCGGCTCGTGTCCATGGCGGAGGCGAAGGCAGGCGGCAGAAAGGGTCACGTGGCCCGGGTCGGGCCTTTATATACCCTCGGAGGGCAAAGAGGCCACGCCTACCAGCTCCTAGAGTAGTGTGTGACGTAAAAACTTCAACTCCCGTCAGCCTCCGCCGGCGCGGTCAGCGCTCCTGGATGGCGGGAGTTGTAGTCCAAAGGGGGGGGGTTGCTTCCCAGCATGCACAGCGAGCACCGTCAGGTCAACAGTCGATTCCCAGCATGCCCCGCGCTGAGGGATTTCGGATTAATTTGAAATTCACTCGTTTTTTAATGTATAACTAATTAAATAAATCACAAGTTGTCTTTGGTTAGGTTTCACTTCTTAACTTTATTAATAAATTATCCTCTATTAGGTTTCATTTATTTCCACAAACATCCCCCCGTGTCTCACGTCCTTCTTCCCAGCATGCTTTGCTATCCCTTCTTGCAAACAAGTACAGTGTCCTGTTTCCTATAATTTTATTTTTCTCTAGACGTACTGTATTATTTGGATTCTTCCTTTTAGACTTAATGGAGAGTGGGAGGGAGAGAGACAGCAGGCCTTTTCTCACAGCGTTTCCCTCACCACTCCCAGGGTGCACTGCGCGACCTGCTTCCTGCCGCACGGGACTCCCTTCCTCCCGGCGTGCCACGCGACACTAATGAAACCCACATAACTACGGAAGCCCCGAAGAGACTTTCCGAAACGTTCTTTCCCCCGTTTTCCCGAGGTGCCCCGCGGCTGCCGTGCCCTTGACAACACAGGCCAAAATGGCGACGGCCACCCGCCTCATCCAGAAGATCCGCAACTTCGCGGCCGGGGTAAGAACCGATCCAGGCTGGGAACCGGCGGGCAGACTCGGATCCCCGTGGCAACGGTGGCGGGAAATTCTGCCTGTTGGATTTAGGTTTCCCCCCCCCCCCTGCACGTATAGCCTAGCCCAGTCCCCTTTCTGCGCAAGGGATCATGGGGGTTGTAGTCCTGCTCCTGGATTAAAATAGGGAGACCCTCTAATTTATTTATTTTTTAAAAAAGGCAGTTAAATGGCAATCTAATCAATTAATCAAACTTAGTTCCATTTAAAGCATATGACTTCTTCCCCAAAACAATAGGATCTCCAAAAAACTAGAATTCCCAACACCCTCAAAACTACAGTTCCCAGGAGTGGGAGGGGGAGAATCATGTGCATTTTTCAATGGGTCTAAGTTTAGTTGTTTTAACTGCAATTTAAAGCCACATACTCTAAATATGCTTTAAACGCATGTTGTGTTTGCAATAAAACCTAAAGCAGACCCATTGAAATGCATTCATTCATTCCTTTCAAGTTTATACATTTCACTAATTTTACAACCATTTTGACATTTCAAAACTTGACTTCCTTCCCCCTCTTTCTGTGGTTCCTTAAATTTCTTTTTAATATCTCCTGCATATCCAAATTAACTTAATTTGCTCATTTATTCATATTCTTTAAATATATACTCTTATAAAACTGCAGGTTATTACAATAACCCTGACAATTTTTATTTGTTTATAATTTATCTGTAAATATTAAATAAACCATTTCCATTGTTTTATTTTAAAAAATTGTTATCTTGATTCCTTATACTTCTGGTAAGTTTCGCCATTTCTGCATATTCGGTAAATTTTTGTATCCATTCATCCTTTGCTGGGACTTCTGCTTTGTTCCATTTTTTGGGCAAATAATATGATTTCTGCTCATTGAAATGCTATTGCATTGGTTTTTGAGCATCTCAGAAACTGAACTTTTCCGTTTTCGAATGCCAAATAACCAGAAGTAATTGCTTCCGGTTTTGAATGCTTTTCGGAAGTCCAACGGTCTTCCAGAACAGATTACGTTTGAAAACTGAGGTACTACTGTATTAACTTGGTTTCAGATTGATACTAACCGACATTCTTCTTGCCGGTTCTTGTTGCAGTTTAGCTTTTAAGAAAACACAGGCTTCCTGCGCTCCAGGTGGCACACTTGACTTGAGCCTTCCCCTCTTTTGTCTTTCTTTTTTTTAACAGCGAGATCTCCAAGGGAAACTTCAGCTTCGTTACACAGAGATTGCCAAGAGGTAATTGAGGGTGTGTGGGGATCCTTCGCTGCCTTTCCCGTTGAAGGGAACCAAAGCCCTGGGTTCAGATCTCAGCTGCAGTTTTGAACTGCACACGATTGACATTCAGGAGAAAGTCGTAGCTGGGACAGCTCAGCAGAGCGCGAGACTTTCCATCTCAAAGTCATGGGTTCGAGCCCTACGTAGGGCAAAAAGATTCTTCCATTGAAGGCGGTTGGACGGCGAGATGACCTTTGAGGTCCCCTCCAACCCTACGATTCTATGAAATCCTAAAACGTTTCTGTTTGCCTATAATAATAATAATAATAATAATAATTTATTATTTATACCCCGCCCATCTGGCTGGGTCTCCCCGGCCACTCTGGGTGGCCTCCAACAAATATTAAAATACAATACTAGACATACTGAGGCTGAAAGACACTGTTCCCAATAACCCTGAGATAATGGTGTTTGTGTGTGTGTGTTTGTTTGTTAATTAAACTAACATATTACTGCTGTCTGGGGCTTCTTCATGTGGAAGGGTGGGATATAAATCAAATAATGGAGAAGAAATTTAAAGTATTGAGTAAATTTAGTGATAAAAAATATTTATTTAGTACATTATATCCCACCTTTCCTCCAAGGAGCTCAAGGTCATGTTAGTAGTTTTCCTCCTCATTCTATCCTCACAGCAACCCTGTGAAGTAGGCCTGGCTGAGAGTGAGTGACCGTCCCGAGGGACACGCAGTGAGCTTCCAGGCTGGGTGGGAGGATTTGCACCCTCCACCTGTGAGTTCCATTATTACTGTGAATAAAGGCTCTAGATCATCTCAAAACAAGCCAGACATTTGCATACGCCGATGGTATTTGTTTGCTAATGACTTGTCAGATAACTGAACTAAACCTGTTAGATTTCCCCCTTCCATCGTTTGACCTTTTTAAATGTCTTGTTCTTTAGGACTCAGCCACCTCCACGCCTCCCTGTTGGCCCCAGCCATAAACTGGCAGACAATTACTACTGTACCCGCGACGGACGCCGGGAGACTTTCCCTCCCATTGTCCTTGTATCAGCTCAGAAAAGGTTGGCTCCAGGACAGCACGATGCCAGGTAGGTTTTGTGTTCCTCGCCCACCTTTTCTCAGGCTGTGGGGCGCCGTCGCGGGGAAGCCAGCGGGTGAGCCTCCCGTTGGCGCAGCAGCAGCCAGGGCTCCCTGGACTGCAGCGCCGTGCAGCCGTTCGGCTGAGAAGGCAGAGGCGGAGCACAGCTGGCAGCATCCCTGCCCGCCGCGCACTACCCTTCGGCTGCCCGCCGCGCCTGGCCAGCGTCGCCGCCAGCATTGCCCTCACCTGCCTCTTCTCAGGCTGTGGCCGTCACGCCATCACAGGGAAGCCTTGGCGTGGCAGTGTGGGCTGCGGTGGACGAAGAGCCGCTCCTCGACTGTGAGGCGGCAGCCGAGAACGGGCCTCCGCCGCCGCCTCCTCTCCCTTGGCTGCAGGGAATCCCCTAATCCGCCGCCTGTGGGGCCTCATCCTCCGTGTCACCGGAGCCCACTGCCCTCAGTGGTGCAGCTAGCCACTTGGGCTTCCTGCGTGCGGCGCCCTCGGGGCAGGACGGGCCAGGGTGCACCAGAATCCCGGTGCTTGAGCCGTGTTCTGCTTTGGCGCCCTGCGGCAGCTTGAGGAAGAGGCAGTGAGCAGACACAAGTGCCATGGTGCCCTCTCAGCCGCTGGGCAGGGAAAGGGAGGAGGGCGCCGGAGGGATCTTGCACCAGGGCGCCGTTTATGCTTAAGACGGCTCTGATCTTTTTCTTCAAATCTTCATAGGGATTTTCACACCATGCAGTATCTGCTCTCTGAGTGAGCTTGGCTTAAAAGCCTCAGTACTGTATTCCTTTGATCGAGCAGTGCTAATATTTGCTCTGCCAATCTTTCCAACAAATCTGGCAGCCTTATTGATTAAACTAAACATTCTGTATTCAAAACTGATTATGAAATCAATTTTAAAAATTCAGTCTTATTTTTCTGTTGTTTTTCAGGGGTCCCCCCCTACATTCTTGTACCCTTTGGGGATGTGGAAATGTAACCATCTCCTGTTTCTCTTCCCCTCCAGCTCAGAATCTTCTATTGCACCAGCGGAGAGAAAGCCAGTAAGACCTGGCCCTGCCCCACGGAAATGGGAACTGTCGAAAGATGAGCCCTATTTGTGAGCTGCCAGGCAGGTGGGGAGGAGAGTAGGCAATGGTGAAAAACTCCGTGGAAGTATTTTCGTGTTTGGACGTTATTTCTGACCGTTCACATTGTTCTGTATGGTACCTTATTGATTAAACTCAATTCCTAACGTCATCTGAATCTCTTGCTATTGGTTTGTAGTTGTTGTTCAGTCGTTCAGTCGTGTCCGACTCTTCGTGGCCCCATGGACCAGAGCACGCCAGGCACGCCTATCCTCACTGCCTCTCGCAGTTTGGCCAAACTCATGTTAGTAGCTTCAAGAACACTGTCCAACCATCTCATCCTCTGTCGTCCCCTTCTCCTTGTGCCCTCCATCTTTCCCAACATCAGGGTCTCTTCTAGGGAGTCTTCTCTTCTCATGAGGTGGCCAAAGTACTGGAGCCTCAACTTCAGGATCTGTCCTTCTAGTGAGCACTCAGGGCCGATTTCCTTGAGAATGGATAGGTTTGATCTTCTTGCAGTCCATGGGACTCTCAAGAGTCTCCTCCAGCACCATAATTCAAAAGCATCAATTCTTCGGCGATCAGCCTTCTTGATGGTCCAGCTCTCACTTCCGTACATTACTACTGGGAAAACCATAGCTTTAACTATACGGAGCTTTGTCGGCAAGGTGATGTCTCTGCTTTTTAAGATGCTGTCTAGGTTTGTCATTGCTTTTCTCCCAAGAAACAGGCGTCTTCTAATTTCGTGACTGCTGTCACCATCTGCAGTGATCGTGGAGCCCCAGAAAGTAAAATCTCTCACTGCCTCCATTTCTTCCCCTTCTATTTGCCAGGAGGTGATGGGACCAGTGGCCATAATCTTAATTTTTTTGATGTTGAGCTTCAGACCATATTTTGTGCTTTCCTCTTTCACCCTCATTAAAAGGTTCTTCAATTCCTCCTCACTTTCTGCCATCAAGGTTGTATCATCAGCATATCTGAGGTTGTTTATATTTTTTCCGGCAATCTTAATTCCGGTTTGGGATTCATCCAGCCCAGCCTTTCGCATGATGAATTCTGCATTGGTGTATATATATATATTGGTGTATATATATATTGGTGTATATATATATGCGTGGCTCATTTGGTACTGGAAGGAGACCCCATTTTCACCTGCCTCCCCACAGCTTCTCCCGTTGAACTCCCGCCTACCTCCTCTCCATCTTTCCCCCCGTTTTTGGCTGCCTCCCCACAGGTTCTCCTGTTAAATTCCCGCCTGCCTCCTCTCGCAGTGGAGAGGCTCCATGGTCTTCCTCCCTCATAAATGGCTCTACCGTCAAAACTGCTGGCTCCACACACCACGCCCATGACCAATGAAATTACAGTGTGCTGCTTTTGCGTCCAGTAGATGGTGCTGTTTTTGCCAAAAATCAAGTTTTTACCTGTCATAGGTGTGACAATTATGTAATATTTTTACATAAAGACACTTCTGGATTGGAACGCAACGTTGTGTCAAAATTTCAAAGCAATCGGCCGAGGACTTTCTGAGATTTGAGGCATTGAACAAACGAACATTTACATTTACATTTTTATTTATATAGATATAAATTTAAAACATCATTGTAAAGTTAAAATAACATTCCAGTAAGAAATATAAAATGACCAAAAAGAAAAAAAATGCACCAAGTCTAAAGTCAAAGTCTAGTTTAAGGGGTTCCTCACATAAAATACATTCTCAAGAGACTACAAAATGAATTAGATGTTCCAACAGAACTGACATGACACAAAGAGAATACAAAACAAAGGTTGTGAATACCACCCAATGATACCATGTTTCACCGGGACCTGCCACCCCTATGAATGATTTGACATATGAACATAATCTGAATCTCTTTTTGTTGTAATCATTCACAGGGATTCACAGACTCTGCCCCTCCATCAAGTCTAAATGCAAGAATTCAAATACGTCTAGAGAAAAATAAAATGATAGGAAACAGGATCCTTGTTTGTGAGAAGAATGGGCAGCAATGCATGCTGGGAAGAAGGGTGTGATGGAAATGAAATGAAACCTAATAAAGGATAATTTATCAAGAAAGCTAATAAGTGAAACCTAACAAAAGACACCTTGGGGTATATTTATTCAGTAATACACTGGAAAAACGAGTAAATTTCAATTATAGGAAACAGGATCCTTGTTTGTGAGAAGAAGGGGCAGCAAAGCATGCTGGGAAGAAGGGTGTGATGGAAATGAAATGTAACCTAATAAAGGATAATTTATCAAGAAAGCTAATAAGTGAAACCTAACAAAAGACACCTTGGGGTATATTTATTCAGTAATACACTGGAAAAACGAGTAAATTTCAATTATAGTAAACAGGATCCTTGTTTGTGAGAAGAAGGGGCAGCAAAGCATGCTGGGAAGAACGTGTGGAAAATGAAACCTAATAAAGGATAATTTATCAATAAAACTAATAAGTGAAACCAAACAACTTGGGGTTTATTTATTTAGTTATACATTGAAAAACGGGTAGATTTCAATTATAGGAAACAGGATCCCTGTTTGTGAGAAGAAGGGGCAGCAAAGCGTGCTGAGAAGAAGGACGTGAGGGAAATCAAATGAAGCCTAATAACGGATAATTTATTAATAAAGCTAATAAGTGAAACCTAAAAGACACCTTGGGTTTTATTTATTTAGTTATAAACTGGAAAAACGGTTAAATTTCAAATTAATCTGAAACCTGTGCGTGGGGCATGCTGGGAATCGACCGTAGGCCTGACAGAGCTGGCAGTGCATGCTGGGAACTAGACTGCAACTGCCACCGCTCACCAGCAGACACCGATGGGGGGTCGCAGGGCCTTTTGAAGGTGGCCTCTTCCCTTCCGAGGGCATAGAAAGGCCCAACCACGTGGCCCTCCTCGTCCGCCACAGTGACACCAGCCACCTGCACTCTGCATGCCCTCAGAGGCAGGAGAGGCTGGCAGGGGCAGGGCCGCCAGGTGAGCCCTGGAGAGAGAAGGGCCTTCCAGGGTTGATCCTGCACTCTGCACGCCCTCAGAGGCTTCTAAGCTCAGGGGCCTGTCTGAGCCGGCATCTCTCTGGGGGGTGAGGGGTTTCTTCCCATTATTTTTTAATATACATTTTTTTAAAAAATTCTTTTACACAATATTTATACATAAACAATTATTCCATTCAATTAAAAAAAAAGATAACAGGTTACCCAAACCTTCGGACCTCCCTCCCTCCCTCCCTGGGTTCTGTCCCCGCCCCCCTTTTTATATTTCATTCCTGCATCTTTTGCTGTAATCTATGCAGTATATATCTAGAATTTCCAAAGTTCACATTACTTTGCAAGTGTTGGTTATATTCCTGCTACTGTTTTCAACTGCTTACTGTGGTCTCCCAAATATGCTACAAAATCATTCCAGTCTCTTGTAAAAATATCATCTTCCTGATTGCTTTGCCATTTCAGCTTTGCCATTTCCGCGTACTCCATCAACTTGGTCTGCCCTTCTTCTCTGGTCGCTCCTTTGTCTTCTTTCCACCTCTGGGCTAGGAGCATCCGTTCTGCTGTCGCTACATACATAAACATAAACATAAACATGATACATAAACAGTCTCTTGTTATCTCTTGATAGTTCGGCACTTGTCATTCCTAATAATAAAGCTTCTGGTTTTTTAACAAAAGTTATGTTAAACATTTTTTTCCATTTCATTATATATCATTTCTCATAATTCTTTTACCACCCCACATGTCCACCACATGTGATAAAATGTACCTTCCTTCTTCTTACATTTCAAACACGTGTTTCAACCTGTTTTTGCTAGTTTACTGGGTGTCAGGTCCCGATGATACACCATTTTCATGTAATTTTCCTTCAGCGTACAGCAAGCTGTAAATTTTAAATTTTCCTTCCTTAACTTTTCCCATTGTAAAAACTGTATATTATAACCAAAATCTATTGCCCAGTGTATCATGACAGATTTAACTTCTTCATCTTTAGTATACCATTCTAAAATCAATTTATACATTTTAGATAGTAATTTCACATTATTTTCCAACAGATCTTTTTTGAATTTCGATACCTCCATACAAAAGCCATATTTTTAATCGTTTCAAAACATCATTTACCGGTAATTGATCATACTAAAACCAATCTGTTAGTAAATCTGTGATATCTTCAAACTTCTTCAACTTTAACTGATCTTCTGCTTCTGTTAACAGCTCTTTACAGGTTGTCTCCTCTGTCTGCCACGCACGTCCTTGAGGTCTGCAGAGTCCCAGAAGGTGTCGCTCTCTTCGGCTTCAAGGTCTAAGCTCAGGGAGCTGTCTGAGCCGATATCCATTTCACGGAACTGCAGAGGAAGAGGGAGAAGCCCTGTCAGCAGCGCTGGGAAGAGGGGACAGACTTCCCAGAATCCTCTGCAACCTAGTCTGACGCTACAAGGATCTCTTTGGCGACTCTGGCTTCCCTGCCTGGGCTTCCCTCCTCCTCTGTCTGCGACGTACCACATCTGTTTGGTCTCCGGAGTCCCCCCAGGAGTCAAAGCCGGCGACTCTCTGGGGGTCGAGGGGTTCCTGCTGCTTCGGGTCCTCATGAAAATAACCTGATTGTCCTCGATATCGCTTTCGAGCAACTTCAGAGGGAGAGGGAGAAGACCTGTCAGCAGCGCCAGGAAGAGGGGAGAGGCTTCCCAGAATCCTCTACAACCTAGCCTGATGCTACAAGGATCTCTGGCCACTCGGGCTTCCCAGCCTGGGCTTCCCTCCTCTGTCACTTTTTTGTGTGGGTCTTTGTCCTCAGAGGTTGACTGTTGGCACGGACAGGATAGAGGAACCAGCCTAGAGGTGGTGGCAGTGGTGGTGGGGAGAGAGGAGAAAGACAGAAGCCCAAAATGAGACAGGGAGGAACCCAGAAGCCAAACTCTCCTGCCTGCCTTGAGTCGCTGGCCAGGGAAGTCCTAAAGGCTAAAGCCCTGGCGCCATGGGGGGCTGGTCCATCAGGACAAGTGGGGCAGCAAGCACAGCCTGCCCTTAGCAGCCCCCTGCCTGTCTGCCCCCATGCTCACAACCGGCCGGCCGGCCAGCTTCCTCCTCCTCCTCCTCTTCCTCCCCAGCCTCAGGGTTGCCCTTGTGCGACTCAGCAGGGCTTCCCTCCAGTTCTGTCTGCTACGTACCTCATTGATGGAATCGAAAAATGAATCCAACGAGGACAAAGAGTCCGTTGAGCTCAGTGAGCTTAGTGATGTAATAGAGCTGAAAGGTGACATTTTAGGAACCTGCAATGAAAAGATGCAGAAGACAAGCAATTAACACAACCAAACATTAAATCTCAAGGCACCCATTAATATAACCCGGGGGGGGGGAGGTCGCCCTCAAAAGGCCCTCCTCCCCTTCTGCCAATCGTTGCTTAGGCCGCTGCCACTTACCCAATCCGGACTGAGGAGATCCATTTGTCTGGGGATCTCCTCCCTGCCACTGTCTTCCATCTGCAGGGGGCTGCATGGTTCAGATTCCAGACTCTCCGATGCTGACTGCTGGCAGTGACAGGACCCCAGAGGTGGTGGCCGTGGTGGTGGGGAGAGTGGAGAAAGACAGAAGCCCAAAATGAGACAGGGAGGAACCCAGAAGCCAAA
This sequence comes from Lacerta agilis, assembly GCF_009819535.1. Taxonomy (NCBI): domain Eukaryota; kingdom Metazoa; phylum Chordata; class Lepidosauria; order Squamata; family Lacertidae; genus Lacerta; species Lacerta agilis. Next base: position 3,337,697 of record NC_046329.1, on the reverse strand, counting down.
CTCTCCTGCCTGCATTGTGTCGTTTGCGAGGGAAGCCCTGACACCATGGGGGGGGGGGCTGGTCCATGAGGACGAGTGTGCCAGCAAGCACAGCCTGCCCCCAGCAGCCCCCTGCCTGTGTGCTGGGGGCAGGCTGTGCTTGCTGGCACACTCGTCCTCATGGACCAGCCCCCCCCCCATGGTGTGAGGAACCCTTTAAATTAGACTTGGACTTAGATTTGGTACATTTCTTTTTACTTTTCGTCACTTTCCCCCCTTACTGGACTGTTACAATTTAGCCCATTAACATTCCACGAAATAATTTTAAGATCCATGCAGATTAAATTGTCAACTTCTTTATTTCAAACAGAAATCAAAAACGATATAAAACTTTCTATCTTCCCTTTATGCTTCAGGGTGCACACAGCTCCGGTGCTGGTGGATCCACTGCCTAAGCCTTGTTCTAAGTGGCCTCCTTTCCGCTGGTGCCTGGTGTTGCTGGCGGTGGTTGTTTTTTAAACACATTCTGGACTCAGGAGAAGATGCAGATGAAATTCTCAACTTCTTTATTTCAAACCCAAATCCAAAATGTTATAAAACTTTCTAAGTCCCCTTTATAAATTCCCTCCCACCCCAGTGTGCACACAGCTTTGGTGCTGGCGCATCCAGCGTCTGAGCCGCGTGCAGAGCCTCCTCCTCCTCTCCACCTGTCCTGGTGTTGTTGGTGTTGATCGTATTCGGAAAACCCTCCGGAGCCAAGAGAAGAGGGACCGGAGGGGGAGGCAGCTGGGGGTCTTTGGAGGCCTCTCTTTTTCGCAGACCTGTGAGAAAAGTAAACAATTCACCTCCAGATTCTGGGAAACTGCCATTATCATTGATCAGTCAATCAGATTAATTAAGTCTGTATGCCGTCCTTCATCTGAAGCTCTCAGGGCTGCTTACAGCATAAAATGCAAAATTTAAAAAAGCACATGTATTAAAAACAACAACGAACTCATAAGCCAACCTCCCAATCCACAAGCATGTTTAAAAGGCCATGCATTGTTCAATGAGCCAAAGGCCTGGTTCTAGAGCAGGACTTTCCAAGCTTTTCATGTTGGGGACACACTATGGAGACAGTCCTCATTTGGCAACACAGCGATTCAATTAAACGAACCCTTTCCAGCCCTGGGAGGAGCACTAACGTGCGGCGACACACAGTTTGGAAAGCTCTGTTCTAGAGAAACGTCTTTGCTTGGCATCTAAAGATAAGTAATGAAGGTGCCAGATGAGCCTCCCTGGAGAGAGCATTCTCCTGTCTTTCAAGGCCACTACCATTGTGCTATGAGCCCCGCTAGGCACCCCCCAGAATCCACACTCACACCACACCCTACCTGCTTTCCTTCTCCCGCAGCCACAATGAGGTCCCCCGCTTCCTCCTCTGGGCCGGGGGGCAGAGAGCACTGGTGGTCCTCCTCTGACTGCCCTACATGCCCTCTTCTTTCAGGAGAGCAGTCATGGGGTTCCTCCACCTGCAAACACATGCAAACAGATAACTTACAAAACAACTACTGAATCCGCACTCACACCACACCCTACCTGCTTTCCCTCTCCCGCTGCCACAATGAGATCTCCCGCTTCCTCCTCTGGGCCAGGGGGCAGAGGGCACTGGTGGTCCTCCTCTGATTGCCCTACATTTTTGCCCCACTCGCTTTGTCCTGGGGGAAATCCATGCACATTGGCTCCCAGTACGTTTCCGAGCACAATTCACAGTGTTGGTGCTGGCCTGTAAAGCCCTAAACGGCCTTGCCCCAGTATATCTGAAGGAGCGTCTCCACCCCCATCGTTCAGCCCAGACACTGAGGACCAGCGCCGAGGGCCTTCTGGCGGTTCCCCCACTGTGATAAGCGAAGTTACAGGGAACCAGGCAGAGGGCCTTCTCAGTGGTGGCACCCTCCCATCAGATGTCAAAGAAATAAACAACTATCTGACTTTTAGAAGACATCTGAAGGCACCCCTGCTTAGGGAAGGTTTTTTTTAATGTATTATCATGTTTTTAATATTCTGTTGGGAGCTGCCCTGGGAGGAACCCAGAAGTGAAACTCTCCTGCCCACACTGAGACGAGTGGGGCAGCAAGCACAGCCTGCCCTTAGCAGCCCCCCTGCCTGTCTGCCCCCTTGCTCACAACCAGTCCAGAAGGTGGCTTGGCCGGCCGGCTGGCTTCCTCCTCCTCTTCCTCCCCTGCCTCAGGGTTGCCCTTGTGCAGCTCAGCAGGACTTCCCTCCTGCTTCGTCTGCTACGTACCTCACTCTGCAAATCAAAGAAAGAGTCCAGCGAGGACAAGGAACTTAGGGTGCTGAGGGAGGACAGGGAGCTGGATGGTGATAGTTTCGGCACCTGCGTGGAAAAGATGCAAAAACGAGTATTTAAAAAACACAGCCAAACATTAAAACTCAAGGCACCCATAACCCTGCAGAGCACCCCTGGCCAAATAATTGTGGGGTGGCCCTTGGCTGCCATTATCTTCCAGGATGATGCCAGGCTGCTCTTGTAGAGACCCCTCTCGCTCTGTCCACCACCTGGCTCCTTGGGGGAGTCCCAAAAACTATCACTTTCTCCAGCTTCATGGGAAGTCAGCGAGCTCTCCGATCCAATTTTGGGAAACTGCGGAGGAAGAGGGAGAAGCTCTGTCAGTTGCGCTGGGAGGAGGGGCGAGAATGTGTGGCATAAGCCCTGCAGGCAGGTCTCTGCCCCAAGGAAGCTACAGGCAGAGTCGCTCTTTTTTTGCATATGTTTGAGGTTGTTTATTCTCACTTCACCCTTGCCCCCCCCCCCAGGCGGAGTTGCTTTTGTAGGCTCCGTAGTTGAAGCTCAGGGGGCTGTCCAATCCGGCGTCTGGGGAGCAAGGATTTTCTTCCAGCTTGGGGTCCTCCAGTACACAACGTCAGAGTCCCCGATAGCCAACTGGCTCGTTGAAACGGTGATACGGCTTCCGGAAAGCACTGTTGGGTTAATTTGTACAAGTATTGTTAATGTAATGATACAAATGATTTAAAGAGGGAAGGTAATTAGATGTATGACTATAAAGTTAAGATAAAGAATGTAAGCAGCAGTATTGTATTTACCAAAAACCAGAAAGGGGAAGTTGGGGGAAGTTGGTGGGGTGGCGGCAGAATGGGGTATTTGGTTGTTTAATTCTTTATGATTTATGTTGAATACAAAATTTATAAACTGTAAAATTCAATAAAAATATTTTTTTTAAAAAAGGAACACAGAGCTAAATCACTTTCATTCGTTCTCAGATGTTTCAGCTTTATAGTTTGCTTCCTTTCTAAGGTGGTACTTTCTTTCCGTTCCCCTCCCCTTGAACAAATCCAGCTCCCGAGGCATTTGAAGTAAAAGTCTTAAGGGCTCACCACACCCCCTTTCCTTCACTGGTTTTGGGAGTCTCTTCTTTCCTCAGAAGAGCCTCTCCCCTCCAGACTAGATGGAGACCCAAGTAGGATGTTCTTTTGCAGCTCCCACTTCTCCTGGCTCAACCTCCGCCTCCCAGCAAAATTCTGACCTGTTACTCCTGCAGGACACCCACATTCTGTCCTTTACAAGACACTTGGAGTGGAAGTTTTCTCCCGAACCAACTCTCCCTCCTCACTCTCTCTTTATGTCTCAGTCTGACTCCTAGCCTATCTCCCTATCTATCTCCCAACCTCTCCAACCTCAATTCCAACCCCACCTCAACAACAACAACAACAACCCTCTATCTCTCTCCAAATCCTCTCCTTTTAAACTCTCCCTCCTGGAACCACGGCCAATCAGAGGCTGGCATAAGTTAACCATTTGTTGGCAGGGAAAAAGGAAAAGAAAAAAAAACACACTGGTTGAACCAATGGTCCAGGGGTTGGCAAGGTTTACCTCACCTGGGCTGGTTCACTCTGCATATACTGCTTAACTGCAATAGTCTCAAGAGTGGCTTCAGAGGGTTGCACCTCATAATTACGCTACGTTGCAGGAGGTTGAGACCCAGGAGATGCTTAGACAACATTCAGAGGTGAAAAAGCAACTGCCCCTCAAAGAGAGAGAGAGATCCTCCTTTTGCTGCAAAGTAACTGTTTATAAATACAGCTCCAAGTCCCAGAAAGTGCCTGCAAAAGCAAATAGCTTTTCCTTTGGAAATCCAAAACAAAAACTACACAATATTTTAAGAAAGGAAGTGGATTCACTCCAGGTTCCCAGGCTCCACTGAGAGGCCCTATTTCATGCATGCTTTTGTTGAGATTCCTGCTTTGCAGCAGGGTTGGACTAGTTGACCCTTCCAGAATTGATATGGTTAATAGGTAGTCATGATTACTCTAAGTGGAATAAGTTTCATCACAATAACTTTCTGGAGTCTTGAATGGCTCAAGCAGCAGGTGCAGAGCTGGAGAAAAACATGTTGCATGTAAGTCGAGGGGTGTGTTTGGGAGTTGGAAGTTTGGCCCAAACTTTGCTCACAAGTACCAAAGAAGAGCCCTGCAGCTGGATCCAACCATGGAATCTCCTTTCTTTGAGGGTTTTTTTTAGCAGAGGTTGGATGGCCATCTGTTAGGGATGCTTCAGCTGAGATTCCTGCATTGCAGAGGATTGGACTAGAGGACCTTTGGGGTCCCTTCCAACTCTCCCGTTCTATGATTCATTGGAGGTTTTTAAGCAGAGGTCGGTCAGGGATGGACAGCAGCCAGATGAAGGAGTCCCAACCTTGTATCCCAGGCATCCTAAGCCCTTTTAAAATGTGGGGTTTTTTTGGGGGGGGGGTATTATTGGGTTGTTGTTTTTATTTTGGTTCTATATATATTGTTGTTTTATATTTTGATTTTGTTCTGTGAACCACCCTGAGACCTCCAGGGATAGGGCAGTATATGGATTCAGCAAACAAACAAACAAACAAATAAACAAACAAATAAGAAAGAATGAAAGAAAGAATAAATAAAAATGAATAAATGAAGAATGTTGAGAAATACCATCCTCATTACTGGTGTTTCCTGCTTGGCAGGGTGTTGGACTGGATGGCCCTTGTGGTCTCTTCCAACTCTATGATTCTATGATTCTACTGTGAATGGGATACATGGTGGTGGGATCCTGTTTCCTGGAGGCTGCTAGAGACAGAGACTGATGGAGCCTCCAAGGCGGAGGGTTTTCTCAAGCCCACCCTCTGGCCACTTTGGGTGGGTTTGGGCTGCGTGATCCCTGCTGATCCCTTCTGGTTCTCCCCCCGAAGGGAAGTAGCGCCTTGGTGGCTTCGAAGCCACTTCAAGTGAATTTCCACCCCCTCTTTGAAAGGCTTCTCCAACAGAGGGAAGCTCTCCGGCTGTCAGGGTTTGCGATGCTCCTCTCACACCCAGACACGGCAAGCTGGCAGGTTTATTACACTTAGATTTATTATTATTTACACAACACAGTAGTTTCAGTCTGAGCTTGCAGCTCAATCCTCTTCCGATGAGGCAGTTGGACCCACTGGAGGGCGTGTTTGGCACCAGCAGGATATCCTCCACATGGTTCCCCCACCTCCTGCTGGGTCGATGTTGGGCCTGAACTCTATTCCTTCACCTTGTCCGTGGAGACTCGGGGGCAGTCTGCCCCTCTTCCTCTTGAGCTATATTTATTTATTTAATCCATCTATTTCATAAAATCCATGCACTGCTTGATCAGGGAAGTAACTGAGTTACTCCTGAGCAAGGTCTTGGAGCGCGTGGTCACAGACCAGATCCAGGCGCTTTTTGAAGAAACTGATTTTCTGGATCCTTAAAAAAAAAAAAAAGATAATTTTTTGTTCGAAGATTTTTTAATGATACATACAAAACCTCACATTAACTCATTCATACACACATAATTACAATAAAAACACACATGTAACAATAATTATACAAATTATACATACCCCCTCCTTAATCTACCCCACCACCACCCTACACCACCCAATGTGACAGACTTCCAATCACGTAAGCTGTAATATTTTTAGGTCTCCGCTATTTTCCTTTGCATGTTGTAAACTTTATACATTTCTTATCATTCTGTACTTCATTACTATATAAAGACTAAATGGTATTAAACACATCATCTTCCATTTTCTCCTTATGTTAATCACGGAACTTGCCTTAATCTGATAAAAGTTCTGACTTTTCAATATAATTTTTAAGATATTCTTTAAATGTTTTCCACCCTTTCTCCATTTCTTCTTTTGAAACCCTTCCAATATTTCCCAATAGTTTAACCGAGTTATAACATTCTATTGGTTTGGCTAGCCATTCCGTTTTGGCTGGTATCCAGGCACTCTTCCAATTTTTCGCTATCAGAAGCCTCGCAACCACAGTTGTGTATAGATACAATACTTCATCGGCTTCTTTTAAGCTTTCTGTGGTATTATCTAAATACATAAAAATGTAAAAGGTGGGTGTTTGTGACCGACCACCTTTCTCCGTAACCGCTTGACCGATTCCATTGCAATTTGGACACAACGTTCCATGGCCATTTGGGAGTGTTTGTGCATACTTACATTGAACAGATAGCACACCTCTCGCCGGTAAAAACGTGATTTTATGCAAAACAATATAGCGCCCTCCAGTGGACGTCAAAACCACAGACGTCATCTCATTTCACCACCACACCCCACCCGCCACCCTCCCCCTACTCCTCCTCCTACCGACCACCGTAGTCGATGCCCCCACCGCCTCCGGCCTCCACCGCCTCCTCCAGAGCCAGGCCAGGTGTAGAAGCCGACTCCGCTGCCACCTTGAGAGCCAGGACGGCCCCAAAAGCCACCTCCACCGACTCCGCCACTGCCTCGAGACCCAGGCTGGGCCCAAAAGCAGCCTCCGACACCGAGACAGGCCGCGTCCAAAATATAGTCTACCCTCAAGTATTATGATGTTCTACAACTTCAAAACGTCACCTTCTCTTCCCATTCTTTTCAATTTCACACAGTAAGCCACAGCAACGCGTGGCCGGGGACAGCTAGTTCCCAATAAAAATCCCTTCCGTTTCTTCCTGAATGAATATTTAAACATTTAAAAAAAATTAATTATACATGAATTCCCAAAATTGCTTAATGTTGGGACAGTCCCACCAGATATGGATCAGAGAGCCTATTGCGGAGTTGCATCACCAACATACATTACTGCAGCCTTTATTCATTTTGGCAATCCTCTCTGGTGTTAGATACCATCTGTGTTGTATCTTGAGGAAGTTTTATTTTAGATCCATTTCAGTTTGGGTTTAGGCCCAGTTTTGGCACAGAAACTGCTTCGGTCGCCCTGCATGGTGACATCTGTTGAGAGAGAGAAACATGTCCCTGTTAATTCTTCTCGACTTCTCAACAGCTTTCAATACCATCGACCATGGTATCCTTCTGGAGCGACTCTCCGAACTAGGGGTGGGTGGCACCGCTTTGTGGTGGTTCCAGCCCTACTTGGATGGTCGTGTCAGAGACGTTCCCGTTCTGACAGACAGAGAGGAATCCGAAGAGGAGGGAGGAGAGCCAGAGGGGAACGTGAGATAAGCCCCTCTTGCTCTGGAATGCTGCCTGAGAGTTCTCAAAGCAGCACGGAGCTGAAAGAGCAGGGTGCAGGAGAAAGGAGAGGGTTAGACTCCACTCCAGATGAGGAGGGGCTAGCTGTGCCAGAGTCTCCGAAAAGCAGGAGGAAGATGTGGCTATCAGAACAGCGTGAGACCGGAAGGAGGTGGGGGAGAAAGTGGTGGTGGTGGGGGAATCCTGCCTTGGCAGGAAACGGAATCTAGTCGTGTCAACTGACTCCGACAGTGACGGATGAGCTGAGGTGGCTCGGACTGCTGAAACCCTGCAATTGCTGAATAAATCTGAAAGTAATAAAGCTGCCAGCGTGCTGAATCTTGTGTGGGAGAGATGAACTACACCTGACAGGTCGCTCCCAGGCGGTCTTACTTGGGGAATGCTTTTCAGCACTGGGAACCTTCAGTGTGGGGCTCCATAGGACTCAATCCTATCCCCCACGTTGTTTAACATCTACAGGAAACTGCTGGGTGGGTTTATCCGGAGGTTTGGAGTACGTTGTCAGCTATATGCTGATGAGACTGTGCTCTATTTCTCCTTTACATCTTCAGGTGAGGCAATGGAAGTGCTGGACCAGTGTCTCAGTAATGGACTGGATGATGTAATGGTTTGGGTCTCTCTCACACAAGCGAGACGGCTTCGGCATTTAATTATTTCAGATTTATAAGTCAAATAACAAGCCTTGGGTCAGAGCTCAGCTAGGCTTCGTCATCTTCCAATAGCACAGTTGCCGGATCTGAGCTCCGCCCCCTTTTCTCCCAACAGGAAAACCCCCACCTTCTCTTCCTTTCCTTTTCGCGCGTCTCGTAATGTCTCGTGACCGACCACCGTCTGTGTTTCTGTGTCCGAGCCAGAGTCTGAGCTGACAAGCTGCATTCACTCTGGCTCTCCCCTCCAGGGGCGGAGCAACGTGGGGGCGTTGGGGGCGGGGTTCCCAGGGTTCCAGCCTGGAGGGGGGTGACACTTGGCAGCTCCCCCGTGACTCCCAAGCTGAGCCTCGCCGCCTGGTAAAAATGCCTCGCTCGGCGGCTCGTAAGGTTGCTGCGGGAGCAGCAGCATGCAAGGACTGCACATGTGCACCATCCCGCACATGCGCAGTCCGTCCGTGCTGGCGCTGCTGCTTCTGCTGCAACCTTATGAGCCACAGAGCGAGCGGAAACTCGTAAGGCTGCCACATGCAAACAGCAGTACAGACGGGGTGCCGCAACCCATCCATGCTGCTGTTGCGCATGGCAGCCTTATGAGTTGCCACTCGTAAGGTTGCCGCGGGAGCAGCAGTGTCAACAGGGCCTTCTCTGCAGTCGCTCCCCATCTGTGGAATGCTCTCCCGAGGGAAGTTCACCTAGCACCTTCATTATACACCTTTGGACACCAAGCAAAAACGTTCCTTTTTGGTTGATTTAATTGACATCCTTTGCCCTTTGAAAATGTGGGGGAGTTATTGGGTTGTTGTTTTAATTTTGATTATATATCTTCTGGTTTTATATCTTAATTTTGTTCTGTGACCTGCCCTGAGACCTCTGGGTATAGGGCAGTATACAGATTCAAGAAAGGAAGGAAGGAAGGAAGAAGTGAGCTTTCTCGCGACCTTTATTTATTAAATTTACATAGCACCTTTCCTTGGAATGCTACAGGTTGAATTACTATAAGAATGAGAGTTTAGTAAGCTGTCCACTAGTGAACCAGCTGTGTACAACTACATTCTGAAAATCTATGGGGGAGATCATGAGACGATTATGAGTAACAGGGAAAGAGGGGCAAAAATAATTTGTTCATTACTTTTTAAGATATTTATGTGGTGTGCAAGTTTTCTCTCACTTTTGTTCACCAGAGCAACCTTGTGATTTAGGGCATAGTTGAGGGGCTCTATGCTGTCGTCTTTATTGTATGATTGCTGCTGAATGCTGACATTTGTTTCTTATCATTTTATCATTTATTTCTTTCAATGACATACCAACTTCCTCCACTGAGCTTCAACTGATGGCTATGCTTCTCTCTTTGTGTCAATCAAAAATGTAAGACAAAGGGAAATACCTGCCATCTCTGACCCTCCAGACCATGTCAAGTACCCCCCATTTGTCTTTCCCAGCATTCCAATACACTGAGACCGGGAGGACATTGTTTCCTGGATTGGTTTGTGTCGGACCCTCCAAAGTCAGGATGGAGGGGCTTAACCCTTATGCAATAGGGCAGGTGGGGACGTGACCATACGCTTGAGAGCCAGTGTGGTGTAGTGGTTAAGAGCGGTAGACTTGTAATCTGGGGAACCGGGTTCGCATCTCCGCTCCTCCACATGCAGCTGCTGGGTGACCTTGGGCTAGTGACACTTCTCTGAAGTCTCTCAGCCCCACTCACCTCACTGAGTGTTTGACATGGGGGAGGAATGGAAAGGAGAATGTTAGCCGCTTGGAGACTCCTTTGTTGTTGTTGTTCACTCGTTCAGTCGTGTCCGACTCTTCGTGACCCCATGGACCAGAGCACGCCAGGCACGCCTATCCTTCACTGCCTCTCGCAGTTTGGCCAAACTCATGTTAGTAGCTTCGAGAACACTGTCCAACCATCTCATCCTCTGTCGTCCCCTTCTCCTTGTGCCCTCCATCTTTCCCAACATCAGGGTCTTTTCTAGGGAGTCTTCTCTTCTCATGAGGTGGCCAAAGTACTGGAGCCTCAACTTCAGGATCTGTCCTTCTAGTGAGCACTCAGGGCTGATTTCTTTGAGAATGGATGGGTTTGATCTTCTTGCAGTCCATGGGACTCTCAAGAGTCTCCTCCAGCACCATAATTCAAAAGCATCAATTCTTCGGTGATCAGCCTTCTTTATGGTCCAGCTCTCACTTCCGTATATTACTACTGGGAAAACCATAGCTTTAACTATAAGGGGAGTGAAAGGCGGGAGTGAAAGGCGGGATATCAAGTCCAAACTCCTCCTCCTCCTCCTCTTCTTCTTCTTCAGAGATTATGGCAATGCCTGGCTCAGCCCCAAGCCCCTCCTCGGATGACCATGTTTTCCCTGAATAAGGCAACCTTGCAAGTATAAAAAACCCGTCACTGGAATGATTTATTATGAATTTCTAAAGATTCCTATTAAATCTAGGATCGATCAAATGCAGCCCGTTAGTGTCCATGGCTTCTTCGCACTTCCGCTCTTGGTTCCCTGCAAACCTGAGCTGAGCTGCTTTGCAGAGGCAAGCTTTGGCAGCTGCAGTACCAGCGCAGTCGCCGCTAGAGGGCGCTGTTTTGCAACCTCTCCTGATCCCGCGCTTCTGGTTGCCAAAGGAAATAGGGCGCTGTCAGGAACGGCGCTTGTTGATTGGTCAAGCACTTTATGAATTGGGAAAAGGAGGAAACGGAGGGGATCGCTGTACGCTATGTTGCACGGCCTTGATGTACAGACAAGTCATTAATTCCTTTATAACAATAAAGATACTTGTGCATGCACATGAAAGCTCATACCAAGAACAAACTTTGTTGGTCTCTAAGGTGCTACTGGAAAGAATTTTTTTTATTTTGTTTTGACTGGCAGACCAACACGGCTACCCACCTGTAACTGATACTTTTACCTGTTTGTTTTTAAACGGGGGGGGGGGGTCCAACTCAGTTACTCCTCCCCCCATTTCCCCCTTGGTTGAGGACTCAGCCCCTCCCCTCAGGTGCGCTCGCTCGCGCTCGTTTCTCCAGCTGCTTCTGACGCTGTCGCCACGCCTCTCTCCGGGCTAGCCCCCCCCCATTCCCCGGGCCACGCCCATTACGCCCACGTACTGACCAATAAGCGTGGGGCAAGGGCGTGGGCCGGAGCGGGCGAGGCAAGCGGCAAGAGAGGGGAGGGGGAGCTCCTGTGCTCGCGAGAGTGGCAAGCTGCCTAAGCCAATCAGGGCGAGCCATTGTGAAAGGAGGCGGGAAGAATGGAGCTGGGGAAGGCAATAGGTTGCGAAAGGTGGCGTTGGAAAACGGGGAGAGGCGGGGCGGGGTTTAGTGATGAGTGGTCACGCCCACTGGGCGGGGCAAGGCAAAGCTGGGAGGAGCCTCTGGCTTGACTTATTTCATTATTATTACTAATATTAATGAGCAATGAAGTATTAATTTGGGGAGAGTTGAAGACATTACATTTACATTACAGTCCAATCACTACTTTTCAATCAATCAATTTTTTATTACGGTAGGAGACCAGCATCTGTAAAGGGGTACAGTCATTTACAATGTGTAAAACGTTTTGGAAAGCTAAAAAGTATTAAACACAAAGTATATATAAAACTCTAAAAGAAGCGAAAAGAATCTAAAAAAAGGTTTAGGAACATTAAACGGATGTGGAAGAGCATAAAAAGTTAGTATGTAAAGACTATGGCTATCAATTTACAGAGCACTCTGAGATGAGTGTTCACCAAATCTATTTTAATAATAATAATAATAATAATAATGAAAAAGTGTTACAACGGAGGAGTGCAGGGAAAAGAAAACTGCCTCTCATTCTTTCTTGCTACAGAATTAAAAGATTTCTGCGCTTTTATTCTTCTTTTTCTCTTGGGGTGTGTGTTAAGCGGTCACCCTAAGGGGAAACAGGCCCCCCCTCCACATAGAGGAAATGGACTGATCGGAACCTTTGACATCGGCTCAGAACCCCCACCTCACTTTGCAGTTGAAGCCAACCGGAGCATAGGCCCAACCGCCTTTGGGTGGCTTCCCTGCAAAGAAACTTAGTGAGAAAGCCAGAGTGACAACGAGAAATATGTCTGGGGAAATGGTAAGAGAACCCACAGGAAATTGCTAAGGGGTTTGGGGGCCCTTTTATTCTGTTGCAATTTCAGAGAAAGGAGGGTGGGGTGTTGTGGGGCCGCCCCAGGTGTCATCACGGAGGGGGGTGGCAAAATGATAAAAAGCCCCACTTAAAAAATAAGTAAATTGGGTTTACCAAACTTTTCAGTTGAGTCAAAAAACGCGGCTGGCACTGGGCGCCACACCAGGGGGGTCGGTACTTTCCGGGGGGCCTGCAGCATCCCCGAGCCACGTGTCTCTGCTGGGAGTGACATGGTGGCTTGGGAGCCTGCAGGCTTGGCCCTGCCTGAAAGGGCAGCGTGTGGTTTGAGTCTGCCCACTGCCTCTCCCTCAGCCGCCCTACAGCTGAGGGGGCGGTGGCAGAGGGGGGCTCCAGGCCGCCTCCCCCGCCCGCAGGACCCCCGTGTTGAAGCGGGCACCCCTATGCCGCTGTTCTGCTGTTTCAATTATGGGTGCCTTGAGAGTTAATGTGCTGTGCTTGCTGCCCCACTTGTCCTGATGGACCAGCCCCCCATGGCGCCAGGGCTTTAGGGCTTCCCTGGCTAGTGATTCAAGGCGGGCAGGAGAGTTTGGCTTCTGGGTTCCTCCCTGTCTCATTTTGGGCTGTTGTCTTTCTCCTCTCTCCCCATCACCACTGCCACCACCTTTGGGGTCCTGTCACTGCCACCAGTCTGAGGGTGAAGAAGCAAGTCTGAGGGTGGCTAGCAAGGACGAACCAGGCATCCCTCCGGAGGAAGATGGTGACGACAAGGAGGAGACCAAGAGGCCCCATATGGACCTGCTCAGTCCGGATTGGGTAGGTGGCAGCGGCCGAAGTGGAGGATTGGCGGAAGGGGTGGGGGGCATATCAACTGCAGAATGGAAGGCAGCTGGAGGCCTTATGAGGGCGACCTCCCCCCGGCTTTATATTAATTTATTTATTCAGTGAAAAGGCTCCCAGAGCAGCTTGCAGCTCAGTAAAATGCAAGGCACTTCCCCTGCCCTCAGCCTGTCAAACGGAAAGATGCAACACAAAAGGAAAGAGGGATGAGGAGGGAAGAGGTTACATAATGTGTTGCTGGTCTGTTGTCTCAGTTATGGGTGCCTTGAGTTTTAATGTTTGGTTGTGTTTTTTAATTACTCGTCTTTTGCATCTATTCCTCGCAGGTGCCGAAAATCACACCATCGAGCTCCCTGTCCTCGCTCAGTTCCCTCTCCTCCCTGGAATCATTCTTTGAACCAGGGAGCCCCCCGCAGGAGGAGGATGGTGGCAAGGAGGAGACCAAGAGGCCACCTATGGACCTGCTGAGTCTGGATTGGGTAGGTGGCAGCGGCCTAAGTGGACGATTGGCAGAAGGGGTGGGGGGCATATCAACCGCAGAATGGAAGGCAGCTGGAGGCCTTTCGAGGACGACCACCCCCCGCCCTGGGTTATATTACTTCTCCCTCTTCCTTAAATTACTTCTCCCTCTTCCTTGCAGGTGCCATCACTAACCCCGGAGAGCTCCCTCAGCTCCCTGGAGAGTTTACTGGACTCCCTGAATGAGGTACGTAGCAGACAGAGCAGGAGGGAAGCCCTGCTGAGCTGCACAAGGGCAACCCTGAGGCTGGGGAGGAAGAGGAGGAGGAGGAGGAACCTGGCCGGCCGGCCGGTTGTGAGCAATGGGGCAGACAGGCAGGGGGCTGCTGGGGGCAGGCTGTGCTTGCTGCCCCACTCGTCCTGATGGACCAGCCCCCCATGGCGCCAGGGCTTTAGCCTTTAGGACTTGCCTGGTCAGCAACTCATTGTGGGCAGGAGAGTTTCACTTCTGGGTTCCTCCCTAGGCAGCTCCCAACAGAATATTAAAAACACAATAAAACATCAAACATTAAAAACTTCCCTAAACAGGGCTGCCTTCAGATGTCTTCTAAAAGTCAGCTAGTTGTTTATTTCTTTGACATCTGATGGGAGGGCGCCACCACTGACAAGGCCCTCTGCCTGGTTCCCTGTAACTAGCTGTGGAGCTGAAGTTGCAACTGCAGGACCAGCGCTCTCTGCCCCCCAGCCCAGAGGAGGAGGCGGGAGCCCTCAATGTGTGTTGAATGAGTGGTTTATCCAGTCATAAAAAAATAAGAATAGATATTTATCTTGGGTTGCTTTTGGTTCAGTAGTTGTTTTGTAAGTTATTTGTTTGCATGTGTTTGCAGGTGGAGGAACCCCATGACTCCTGCCCAGAAGGAAGAGGGCATGTGGGGCAGAGTGAGGAGGACCAGCAGTGCCCTCTGCCCCCCGGCCCACAGGAGGAAGCGGGGGACCTCATTGTGGCCGCGGGCGAAGGAAACCAGGTAGGGTGTGGTGTGAGTGCGGATTCTGGGAGGTGCCCTGGTAGTGGCCCTGAAAGGCAGGAGAATGCTCTCTCCAGGGAGGCTCCAGGGATTGATTGATTGATTGATTGATTGATTGATAATCATGGTGAATTGTTCACTTTTCTCACAGGTCTGCGACAAAGAGAGGTCTGCAAAGACCCCCAGCTGCCTCCCCCTCCGGTCCCTCTTCTCTTGGCTCCGGAGGGTTTTCCGCATGTCATCAGCGGAAGCAGCACCAGGGAAGAGGCGGATTTGCACGCGGCTGCGAAGATGGATGCTGTGATGGCCTGGGAGTCAGACTCAGATGCTGAACCTGAGGGATCCCAGCCTGCACAGGATTCCCCGCTTCCAGAACCAGCTGAGCCGGGGCCAGGGCTTGAGCCTGAAGGATCCCCACCTGTGCTGGATCCCCAGATGCAGGCATCAGCGGAGTCTGCTCTGGCTCCTGATGGGAGGGAGGACCCATTGCCTGCAGGTGCTCCACTCCCAGCCTCTTCAGAGGAAGCTGAGGCGGCCCCTGGGTCCAGTAACCCACCAGCCTCTCCTGGACCTCACTTCACGGACAGACCCTTGGGGCCAGCACAGTTTGCTCACGCCACACCCGCACTCCCCCTTCGCTGGGGTGCATTCGGGAAGAACCAGTGGCCATGGCTGACCAGGCGGCTGCACTGGTGGCATTGGCCCAGGAGAATCAGGCCTTGACCCACACCGTGCAGCAGCTACGCAATGCGGTTACTGCGCTTCAGCAGCGTTTGGATGCCTTACCTGCTCCTGGGGCCGCCACCCCAGCTCCTGGCAAGTACCCAGTGGCCCTGCCAGAGAAATTTGATGGGTCCCCAGCCGGCTTTCCCATGTTTCTCGCCCAGGCCAAGCTGTATATTCAGGGGCGAGCTCGGGATTTCCCCGACGACCGCACCAAGGTGCACTTCCTGATCAGCTTGCTGAAGGACCAGGCGGCCAAGCGGGCGTTGCCGCTGCTCCGGCAAGACTCCCCCTTGCTGACAGACTATACGGGGTTTTGTAATCATCTGGAAACCGCGTTCGCCAACCCTCAGAAGGGGAGTCAAGCCAATCGGGCGATTCGGCGGTTGAAACAGGGCAAGTCCACAGTGGCCACCTACGCCAGGGAATTTTGGCTGCTGGCGCAGGACTTGACCTGGAATGACTCCGCACTTCGGGACCAGTATCTCGAGGGACTTTCAGACGAGATACTGGATCAGCTGGCCACGTTGGATCGCCCTGCCACACTGGATGCTCTCATCCAACGGAGTCTGCAGATAGACGATCGGTTGGAGGACCGTCGCCAGGCCCGTGGTCGCCGGCACTCCGGGCTCCCGGCGCCTGTGCTTCCCTGCAGTTCCGTGGCCAGAGCTGAGTCATCGGAGGAGCCGATGCAGCTTGGGGCAGCCCGGCCTCGTCTCTCCCCCTCGGAAAAGACTCGGCGTCGGGAGGGGAACCTGTGTCTCTACTGCGGTGGGTGTGGACACTACGCCCAAACCTGCCCTGAGAAACGCCAGCCGCAGGGAAAACGGCCAACCCCAGTAGCCGATGGCCCAGGCTACCTGGGGTCCCAAGCATCGCATGATGGGCCCTCACCAGTGGAATTGCAACACCTCATGATACCGGTGCGTCTATACCCCCCCGGTGGGCCCTGGATTCTCACCCACGCGCTGGTGGATTCGGGGGCAACCCGCTCCTATATGGACTCTGCCTTCGCCACTCAGCATCAGGTGCCGCTTCAGAACAAGCCGGAACCGGTACAGGTGGAGGCAATTGATGGACGGCTCCTGCGCTCGGGTGCTGTTCCTCGGGAGACCCAGCCCTTGGTCCTGTGCTACCAGCAGCACCGGGAGGTGCGAACCTTGGACATTGCCACCATGCCCCGGTTTCCCCTGGTGCTTGGGATGGACTGGCTGGAGTCGCACAATGTTCAGATCGACTGGGTCAATCGGACTGTACGCTTCCCAGACCCGGGTTCCCATGCTTGGGTCCTGAATAGAATAGAATAGAATTTTAATATAATAAAATCTTTATTACGGTCCAGAGACCCAACAATTCATTATAGAGTTTTTTGGGCACCTTCATATCCCAGGCTGTGGAGTTGGGGGGGTGCCAGACCAATGGAGGTGGATTTTCTAACCATTGTTTTCTGCCAGTTGCCAACATACTCCTCCTTGTTCAGATGTTTGTACAGACCCTCCCCTAGCTCAAACAGAATTTTATTTACGGCCATAGGCCCATACAAGTAAAAAACACATAGATAACAACTTATGCAAGTGGGAACAACAGCTGCTAAAACACCACAGTCAACCAAAGTGATATTAAAACAATAAAAAAACTAGATAACAGTAGATGCGTGTTTACAATAAAATAGAATGGCATACTAAGCCTTAGCTAGCTTGTAGTGCTCCTTGGCGTCGCTTTTGGGTAAGGACAGCGACCAGGAACCTTGCCACTTTCAGGGTCGTATGAGTATCGTTATCCTGCAAGATTTGGGCGAGGTGGAATTCTGGTGGGGTGCCCTCTAGTTTCTGTACGATTGATCCCAGCAAATTTGCCCGTGGCACGTTGAACAAGGGGCAAGCGAACATAATGTGCTGGAGAGACTCCAGTGTCTCCTTATTACATTCGCACATGGCGGAGGCTTGGCCCTTTGAGAATCTATGTCTCGGGACGTTGGAGGGAAAAACATTGAACCTCGCTTTGGTGAAGGCCAGTCTATGGACAACAGTCGAGAGGGAGGAGAGGTATGATGGAACGCAGTAAGTTAAGGTGATACCCATGTTCTGGGGCGAACAAACACCTCCCCCCAGCATATAATTTCGCTGTAGATCGATGTCATCCAGTCTTTGGCGGATCAGTCTTTGAGCAGTAATTTGATCTAATTTTAGGGAATCTGAAGGAGAGATTCCATAACTCAGGAGTTTGGCATGAATTCTACTAGTCCAAAGGCTAGAGAATTCATCTCACCATAAGCATTGGACAAGGTAGTGGCTTGGTAATCTATGCCACAATGTTAACCAATAATTGAAGACTTGCTTCCACAGGCAAGTTTCTAAGGATGCAATCTTCAATTCTAGGCGAATGGCTGCATTGTTTACACACAGGGGGAGCATTAGGAGCCGACGTAGGAATTGATTTTGCAGCGTCTCAAGAGGGGCAAGATCTGTCATCGCAGCCCAAAGCGGGGCAGCATAAGCAAGCACGGCAACCACTTTTGCCTTGAACACCTTTAGGGCCGAGGGAACATGCAAAGCTCCATCCGAAAAAAAGAATCGGAGGAGCGCGTATGACAGGGTTTTGGCCTTGTTAAGTAGGTGTTGAATTTGAGCTTTCCACCCCAAATTGTATTGAAAAATAACTCCTAGGTACTGGAATTTTAGAACTTGCTCTATTTTTGCTCCGCCAAGCTTCCATTTGTATAATCTCCGACTTCTGGAGAAAATCAGAATCTTGGATTTAACATGGTTAATAGTTAATTGGTTGAGTTGACAATACGTGGCAAAGATCTTCAAGGCCCTGGTTAGTCCAACACGTGAGTAAGATAGAATTACTGCATCGTCCGCATATAAAAGGAGTGGGCAGCGGTAGTTCGCTAGTCTAGGCGTGTGTGTACTTAGAGATGAGTTAACTAGGGGTGTTCGCATGTCGCTGATGAATAGGTTAAATAGACAGGGAGCCAATATACATCCTTGGCGAACTCCCTTGTTTATTGGTATCGAATTTGAGAGGTCACCCACAGGAGTAAGTCTCACTCTGGCAAGGGTACCTTCGTGGAGCTGACTTATAAGCCATAAGAGTCTTCTATCAATACCCTGTTTCGCAAGTTTCTCCCATAGGATATTTCTAGGAACGCTGTCAAAGGCTGCCTTTAAGTCTAAGAAGGCGGCACAGAGGTAGCCCCGGGGAGGGGAGGAGTACTTCCGTGCAAGATGGTAAAGAACTATCGCATGGTCGGTTGTAGAGCGTTTAGTTCTAAACCCTGCTTGTTCATGGCCAATCTGGTTAGTCTCATCTACCCATCGCAATAGTTTAGTCAGGAAAAAACGGGCCTAAATTTTCCCTATGATTGAAAGGAGGCTGATGTTACGGTAGTTTTCCGGCTCTGTTGGAGATCCTTTTTTTGTGAATTGGTACTATAATGGCCTCCTTCCATATTTTGGGGATGAGGCCGGAAGCGTTGATTGCATCAAAGGTTTTGGCCAAGATGCCAGCCCACCATTTTGGGTGTAGTTTAATGGCCTCAGCAGGGATCAGATCGGACCCTGGGGCTTTACCCGGTTTCAGCTGAGTTATTAGCTTGGCTATTTCATCAGAATCGGTGGGAGGCCAAATAGGTAAGTGGGTAAACAGATGCATCAGGTGGGCAGAGGGAGCATCTGCCTGTGAGAAGCATTTCTTGAGGAACAATTCCCATGTCGGTGCAGGGATAACTGCCCTTGGGTATTTCCTCGCCCTTCTGTTGATCAAAGACCAGAATTCCCTGGATCTGTGCGGTTTTGAAGCAGTGATCAAAGCCTGCCAGCGATTGTGGTGCCACTCACGTTTGGCCATTTTCTGTGTGCGTTTGTAAGCTAGCTTGGCTTGTGCATAACTAGCTGGCAGAGTAGATGCACCAGAGGTCTTATATACATTATATATGGCACGAAGGCGCTGTCTTGCTTGTTTGCACTGAGAATTATACCAGGGGGCACCGTAAGTATATTCATTTCGGTTTATTATTTGGGGTGGTAACCTGAAGAAGGCCGTGAGATCAGTCGTAAGATGATGGAAACATCTCAACACTATGCTATGCTCGTCTGAGGCAGAGCCTGTGTTGAGATGGAGCCCAAGAATTTCTTTTTGAAAGAATTCCTGATACCTTTGAGCCTGGGCCTCCGACCATTTGATTCCTCTTACTTGGAGAGTTGCGTTGGTTACCATCTGGGTCGCATGACTATGAGCCTCCGACTGCCAGTTCAGGGAAAGCTTGGCTACAAGGGGAAGATGATCACTAGATTGTACATTCTCGATCTTAAAGGCGGAAATGCACTTAAGTAGATCCCTGGAAACCAGAAGGTAATCGAGGACGCTGTTTGATTTAACACCCAGGTGGGTAAAATCCCCAGGAATATCAGGGAGGCATGTGCCATTTAAGGGGACTAGATTTAAACGGATGGCCATTTGATAGAGGAGTACTCCGGCCTCATTTACTCTATGGTCTTTAGAAGTTCTCCTCATGATATGCTCCTGATCATAATTATCAAGGTTTGGAGTAACCCACCATTTGGCTTTGGTCAGCGAGTCCCAGTTTGCTGCTGTGCGGGCGTTAAAGTCGCCACCTATTATGGCCGGGGTATTAGGAAACTTAACATAGCATGAGAGCAAATGCTCTTCTAGCGAGTCCCATTTAGAGCCAAGTTCGGGGGAAGAGCCCCCAGGTGGAAGGTAGACATTTGTGACTAGTAGTATCGCCACAGACTTCCATATGAAGCAGTAGCATTTCAGGAAATTCTTATAACAATAGGAAACGGGATCCTTGTTTGTGAGAAGAATGGGCAGCAAAGCATGCTGGGAAGAAGGACGTGAGGGAAATGAAATGAAACCTAATAAAGGACAATATATCAATAAAGCTAATAAGTGAAACCTAACAAAAGTCAACTTGGGATTTATTTATTCAGTTATACATTGGAAAACGGGTAGATTTCAATTATAGTAAACAGGATCCTTGTTTGTGAGAAGAAGGGGCAGCAAAGCATGCTGGGAAGAACGTGTGGAAAATGAAACCTAATAAAGGATAATTTATCAATAAAACTAATAGGTGAAACCAAACAACTTGTGGTTTATTTATTCAGTTATACATTGAAAAACGGGTAGATTTCAATTATAGGAAACAGGATCCCTGTTTGTGAGAAGAAGGGGCAGCAAAGCGTGCTGGGAAGAAGGACGTGAGGGAAATCAAATGAAGCCTAATAACGGATAATTTATTAATAAAGCCAATAAGTGAAACCTAAAAGACACCTTGGGTTTTATTTATTTAGTTATAAACTGGAAAAACGGTAAAATTTCAAATTAATCTGAAACCCGTGCGTGGGGCATGCTGGGAATCGACCGTAGGCCTGACAGAGCTGGCATTGCATGCTGGGAACTAGACTGCAACTGCTACCGCTCACCAGCAGACACCGATGGGGGTGGCAGGGCCTTTTGAAGGTGGCCTCTTCCCTTCCGAGGGCATAGAAAGGCCCAACCACGTGACCCTCCTCGTCCGCCACAGTGACACCAGCCACCTGCAGCCCATCCGGCTGCACTCTGCACACCCTCAGAGGCCGGAGAGGCTGGCAGGGGCAGGGCCCCTAGGTGAGCCCGGGAGAGAGAAGGGCCTTCCAGGGTGGATCCTGCACTCTGCACGCCCTCAGAGGCTTCTAAGCTCAGGGGCCTGTCTGAGCCGGCATCTCTGGGGGGTGAGGGGTTTCTTCCCATTATTTTTTAATATACATTTTTTTTTTAATTCTTTTACACAATATTTATACATAAACAATTATTCCATTCAATTAAAAACAAGATAACAGGTTACCCAAACCTTCGGACCTCCCTCCCTCCCTCCCTGGGTTCTGTTCCCCCCCCTTTTTATATTTTATTCCTGCATCTTTTGCTGTAATCTATGCAGTGTATATCTAGAATTTCCAAAGTTCACATTACTTTGCAAGTGTTGGTTATATTCCTGCTACTGTTTTCAACTCCTTACTGTGGTCTCCCAAATATGTTACAAAATCATTCCAGTCTCTTGTAAAAATATGATCTTCCTGATTGCTTTGCCATTTCAGCTTTGCCATTTCCGCGTACTCCATCCATTTGGTCTGCCCTTCTTCTCTGGTCGCTCCTTTGTCTTCTTTCCACCTCTGGGCTAGGAGCATCCGTGCTGCTGTCGCTAGATACATAAACAGTCTCTTGTTATCTCTTGATAGTTCGGCACTTGTCATTCCTAATAATAAAGCTTCTGGTTTTTTAACAAAAGTTATGTTAAACATTTTTTTTCCATTTCATTATATATCATTTCTCATAACTCTTTTACCACCCCACATGTCCACCACATGTGATAAAATGTACCTTCCTTCTTCTTACATTTCAAACACGTGTTTCAACCTGTTTTTGCTAGTTTACTGGGTGTCAGGTCCCGATGACACACCATTTTCATGTAATTTTCCTTCAGCGTACAGCAAGCTGTAAATTTTAAATTTTCCTTCCTTAACTTTTCCCATTGTAAAAACTGTATATTATAACCAAAATCTATTGCCTATTGTATCATCACAGATTTAACTTTTT
This sequence comes from Lacerta agilis, assembly GCF_009819535.1. Classification (NCBI taxonomy): domain Eukaryota; kingdom Metazoa; phylum Chordata; class Lepidosauria; order Squamata; family Lacertidae; genus Lacerta; species Lacerta agilis. Next base: position 3,315,780 of record NC_046329.1, on the reverse strand, counting down.
CATCTTTAGTATACCATTCTAAAATCAATTTATACATTTTAGATAGTAATTTCACATTATTTTCCAACGGATCTTTTTTGAATTTTGATATCTCCGTACTAAAGCCATATTTTAATCAAGTTTGAAAAATCATTTAATTGATAATACTAAAACCAATCTGTTAGTAAATCTCTGATATCTTCAAACTCCTTCAACTTTAACTGAGCTTCTACTTCTGTTAACAGCTCTTTACAGGTTCCCTCCTCTGTCTGCCACGCACGTTCTTGAGGTCTACGGAGTCCCAGAAGGTGTCGCTCTCTTCGGCTTCATGGTCTAAGCTCAGGGAGCTGTCTGAGCCGATATCCATTTCGCGGAACTGCAGAGGAAGAGGGAGAAGCCCTGTCAGCAGCGCTGGGAAGAGGGGACAGACTTCCCAGAATCCTCTGCAACCTGTTCTGATGCTACAAGGATCTCTTTGGCGACTCTGGCTTCCCTGCCTGGGCTTCCCTCCTCCTCTGTCTGCGACGTACCACATCTGTTTGGTCTCCGGAGTCCCCCCAGGAGTCAAAGCCGGCAACTCTCTGGGGGTCGAGGGGTTCCTGCTGCTTTGGGTCCTCATGAAAAGAACCTGATTGTCCTCGATATCGCTTTCGAGCAACTTCGGAGGGAGAGGGAGAAGACCTGTCAGCAGCGCCAGGAAGAGGGGAGAGGCTTCCCAGAATCCTCTACAACCTAGCCTGATGCTACAAGGATCTCTGGCCACTAGGGCTTCCCAGCCTGGGCTTCCGTCATCTGTCACTTTTTTGTGTGGGTCTTTGTCCTCAGAGGTTGACTGTTGGCACAGACAGGATAGAGGAACCAGCCTAGAGGTGGTGGCAGTGGTGGTGGGGAGAGAGGAGAAAGACAGAAGCCCAAAATGAGACAGGGAGGAACCCAGAAGCCAAACTCTCCTGCCTGCATTGTGTCGTTTGCGAGGGAAGCCCTGACACCATGGGGGGGGGCTGGTCCATGAGGACGAGTGTGCCAGCAAGCACAGCCTGCCCCCAGCAGCCCCCTGCCTGTGTGCTGGGGGCAGGCTGTGCTTGCTGGCACACTCGTCCTCATGGACCAGCCCCCCCCCATGGTGTGAGGAACCCTTTAAATTAGACTTGGACTTAGATTTGGTACATTTCTTTTTACTTTTTGTCACTTTCCCCCCTTACTGGACTGTTACAATTTAGCCCATTAACATTCCACGAAATAATTTTAAGATCCATGCAGATTAAATTGTCAACTTCTTTATTTCAAACAGAAATCAAAAACGATATAAAACTTTCTATCTTCCCTTTATGCTTCAGGGTGCACACAGCTCCGGTGCTGGTGGATCCACTGCCTAAGCCTTGTTCTAAGTGGCCTCCTTTCCGCTGGTGCCTGGTGTTGCTGGCGGTGGTTGTTTTTTAAACACATTCTGGACTCAGGAGAAGATGCAGATGAAATTCTCAACTTCTTTATTTCAAACCCAAATCCAAAATGTTATAAAACTTTCTAAGTCCCCTTTATAAATTCCCTCCCACCCCAGTGTGCACACAGCTTTGGTGCTGGCGCATCCAGCGTCTGAGCCGCGTGCAGAGCCTCCTCCTCCTCTCCACCTGTCCTGGTGTTGTTGGTGTTGATCGTATTCGGAAAACCCTCCGGAGCCAAGAGAAGAGGGACCGGAGGGGGAGGCAGCTGGGGGTCTTTGGAGGCCTCTCTTTTTCGCAGACCTGTGAGAAAAGTAAACAATTCACCTCCAGATTCTGGGAAACTGCCATTATCATTGATCAATCAATCAGATTAATTAAGTCTGTATGCCGTCCTTCATCTGAAGCTCTCAGGGCTGCTTACAGCATAAAATGCAAAATTTAAAAAAGCACATGTATTAAAAACAACAACGAACTCATAAGCCAACCTCCCAATTCACAAGCATGTTTAAAAGGCCATGCATTGTTCAATGAGCCAAAGGCCTGGTTCTAGAGCAGGACTTTCCAAGCTTTTCATGTTGGGGACACACTATGGAGACAGTCCTCATTTGGCAACACAGCGATTCAATTAAACGAACCCTTTTCCAGCCCTGGGAGGAGCACTAACGTGCGGCGACACACAGTTTGGAAAGCTCTGTTCTAGAGAAACGTCTTTGCTTGGCATCTAAAGATAAGTAATGAAGGTGCCAGATGAGCCTCCCTGGAGAGAGCATTCTCCTGTCTTTCAAGGCCACTACCATTGTGCTATGAGCCCCGCTAGGCACCCCCCAGAATCCACACTCACACCACACCCTACCTGCTTTCCTTCTCCCGCAGCCACAATGAGGTCCCCCGCTTCCTCCTCTGGGCCGGGGGGCAGAGAGCACTGGTGGTCCTCCTCTGACTGCCCTACATGCCCTCTTCTTTCAGGAGAGCAGTCATGGGGTTCCTCCACCTGCAAACACATGCAAACAGATAACTTACAAAACAACTACTGAATCCGCACTCACACCACACCCTACCTGCTTTCCCTCTCCCGCTGCCACAATGAGATCTCCCGCTTCCTCCTCTGGGCCAGGGGGCAGAGGGCACTGGTGGTCCTCCTCTGATTGCCCTACATTTTTGCCCCACTCGCTTTGTCCTGGGGGAAATCCATGCACATTGGCTCCCAGTACGTTTCCGAGCACAATTCACAGTGTTGGTGCTGGCCTGTAAAGCCCTAAACGGCCTTGCCCCAGTATATCTGAAGGAGCGTCTCCATCCCCATCGTTCAGCCCAGACACTGAGGACCAGCGCCGAGGGCCTTCTGGCGGTTCCCCCACTGTGATAAGCGAAGTTACAGGGAACCAGGCAGAGGGCCTTCTCGGTGGTGGCACCCTCCCATCAGATGTCAAAGAAATAAACAACTATCTGACTTTTAGAAGACATCTGAAGGCACCCCTGTTTAGGGAAGGTTTTTTTTAATGTATTATCATGTTTTTAATATTCTGTTGGGAGCTGCCCTGGGAGGAACCCAGAAGTGAAACTCTCCTGCCCACACTGAGACGAGTGGGGCAGCAAGCACAGCCTGCCCTTAGCAGCCCCCCTGCCTGTCTGCCCCCTTGCTCACAACCGGTCCAGAAGGTGGCTTGGCCGGCCGGCTGGCTTCCTCCTCCTCTTCCTCCCCTGCCTCAGGGTTGCACTTGTGCAGCTCAGCAGGACTTCCCTCCTGCTTCGTCTGCTACGTACCTCATTCTGCAAATCAAAGAAAGAGTCCAGGGAGGACAAGGAACTTAGGGTGCTGAGGGAGGACAGGGAGCTGGATGGTGATAGTTTCGGCACCTGCGTGGAAAAGATGCAAAAACGAGTATTTAAAAAACACAGCCAAACATTAAAACTCAAGGCACCCATAACTCTGCAGAGCACTCCTGGCCAAATAATTGTGGGGTGGCCCTTGGCTGCCATTATCTTCCAGGATGATGCCAGGCTGCTCTTGTAGAGACCCCTCTCGCTCTGTCCACCACCTGGCTCCTTGGGGGAGTCCCAAAAACTATCACTTTCTCCAGCTTCGTGGGAAGTCAGCGAGCTCTCCGATCCAATTTTGGGAAACTGCGGAGGAAGAGGGAGAAGCTCTGTCAGTTGCGCTGGGAGGAGGGGCGAGAATGTGTGGCATAAGCCCTGCAGGCAGGTCTCTGCCCCAAGGAAGCTACAGGCAGAGTCGCTCTTTTTTTGCATATGTTTGAGGTTGTTTATTCTCACTTCACCCTTGCCCCCCCCCCCAGGCGGGGTTGCTCTTGTAGGCTCCGTAGTTGAAGCTCAGGGGGCTGTCCAAGCCGGCGTCTGGGGAGCAAGGATTTTCTTCCAGCTTGGGGTCCTCCAGTACACAACGCCAGAGTCCCCGATATCCAACTGGCTCGTTGAAACGGTGATACGGCTACCAGAAAGCATTGTTGGGTTAATTTGTACAAGTATTGTTAATGTAATGATACAAATGATTTAAAGAGGGAAGGTAATTAGATGTATGACTATAAAGTTAAGATAAAGAATGTAAGCAGCAGTATTGTATTTACCAAAAAGCAGAGAGGGGAAGTTGGGGGAAGTTGGTGGGGTGGCGGCAGAATGGGGTATTTGGTTGTTTAATTCTTTATGATTTATGTTGAATACAAAATTTATAAACTGTAAAATTCAATTAAAATATTTTTAAAAAGGAACACAGAGCTAAATCACTTTCATTCGTTCTCAGATGTTTCAGCTTTATAGTTTGCTTCCTTTCTAAGGTGGTACTTTCTTTCCGTTCCCCTCCCCTTGAACAAATCCAGCTCCCGAGGCATTTGAAGTAAAAGTCTTAAGGGCTCACCACACCCCCTTTCCTTCACTGGTTTTGGGAGTCTCTTCTTTCCTCAGAAGAGCCTCTCCCCTCCAGACTAGATGGAGACCCAAGTAGGATGTTCTTTTTCAGCTCCCACTTCTCCTGGCTCAACCTCCGCCTCCCAGCAAAATTCTGACCTGTTACTCCTGCAGGACACCCACATTCTGTCCTTTACAAGACACTTGGAGTGGAAGTTTTCTCCCGAACCAACTCTCCCTCCTCACTCTCTCTTTATGTCTCAGTCTGACTCCTAGCCTATCTCCCTATCTATCTCCCAACCTCTCCAACCTCAATTCCAACCCCACCTCAACAACAAAAACCCTCTATCTCTCTCCAAATCCTCTCCTTTTAAACTCTCCCTCCTGGAACCACGGCCAATCAGAGGCTGGCATAAGTTAACCATTTGTTGGCAGGGAAAAAGGAAAAGAAAAAAAACACTGGTTGAACCAATGGTCCAGGGGTTGGCAAGGTTTACCTCACCTGGGCTGGTTCACTCTGCATATACTGCTTAACTGCAATAGTCTCAAGAGTGGTTTCAGAGGGTTGCACCTCATAATAATGGTAAGTTGCAGGAGGTTGAGACCCAGGAGATGCTTAGACAACATTCAGAGGTGAAAAAGCAACTGCCCCTCAAAGAGAGAGAGAGATCCTCCTTTTGCTGCAAAGTAACTGTTTATAAATACAGCTCCAAGTCCCAGAAAGTGCCTGCAAAAGCAAATAGCTTTTCCTTTGGAAATCCAAAACAAAAACTACACAATATTTTAAGAAAGGAAGTGGATTCACTCCAGGTTCCCAGGCTCCACTGAGAGGCCCTATTTCATGGGTGCTTTTGTTGAGATTCCTGCTTTGCAGCAGGGTTGGACTAGTTGACCCTTCCAGAATTGATATGGTTAATAGGTAGTCATGATTACTCTAAGTGGAATAAGTTTCATCACAATAACTTTCCGGAGTCCTGAATGGCTGAAGCAGCAGGTGCAGAGCTGGAGAACAACATGCTTGATTTTAGACGATCCCTGTTGTTGCTTTCCAAGGCTCACGCAATCCCCAGAAATATCTCCTGAGATGACTATAATTTTGATTATTCTATGTGGAATAAGTTTCAGCACAATAACTTTCTGGAGTCTTGAACGGCTCAAGCAGCAGGTGCAGAGCTGGAGAAAAACATGTTGCATATAAGTCGAGGGGTGTGTTTGGGAGTTGGAAGTTTGGCCCAAACTTTGCTCACAAGTACCAAAGAAGAGCCCTGCAGCTGGATCCAACCATGGAATCTCCTTTCTTGGAGGTTTTTTTTTTTAGCAGAGGTTGGATGGCCATCTGTTAGGGATGCTTTAGCTGAGATTCCTGCATTGCAGAGGATTGGACTAGAGGACCTTTGGGGTCCCTTCCAACTCTCCCGTTCTATGATTCATTGGAGGTTTTTAAGCAGAGGTCGGTCAGGGATGGACAGCAGCCAGATGAAGGAGTCCCAACCTTGTATCCCAGGCATCCTAAGCCCTTTTAAAATGTGGGGTTTTTTTTTGGGGGGGTATTATTGGGTTGTTGTTTTTATTTTGGTTCTATATATATTGTGGTTTTATATTTTGATTTTGTTCTGTGAACCACCCCGAGACCTCCAGGGATAGGGCAGTATATGGATTCAGCAAACAAACAAACAAACAAATAAACAAACAAACAAATAAGAAAGAATGAAAGAAAGAATAAATAAAAATGAATAAATGAAGAATGTTGAGAAATACCATCCTCATTACTGGTGTTTCCTGCTTGGCAGGGGGTTGGACTGGATGGCCCTTGTGGTCTCTTCCAACTCTTTGATTCTACTGTGAATGGGATACATGGTGGTGGGATCCTGTTTCCTGGAGGCTGCTAGAGACAGAGACTGATGGAACCTCCAAGGTAGAGGGTTTTCTCAAGCCCACCCTCTGGCCACTTTGGGCTGCGTGATCCCTGCTGATCCCTTCTGGTTCTCCCCCTGAAGGGAAGTAGCACCTTGGTGGCTTTGAAGCCACTTCAAGTGAATTTCCACCCCCTCTTTGAATGGCTTCTCCAACAGAGGGAAGCTCTCCGGCTGTCAGAGTTTACGATGCTCCTCTCACACCCAGACACGGCAAGCTGGCAGGTTTATTACACTTAGATTTATTTTTATTTGCACAGTAGTTTTAGTCTGAGCTTGCAGCTCAATCCTCTTCCGATGAGGCAGTTGGACCAACTGGAGGGCGTGTTCGGCACCAACAGGATATCCTCCACCGGTTCCCCCACCTCCTGCTGGGTCGATGTTGGGCCTGAACTCTATTCCTTCACCTTGTCCATGGAGACTCGGGGGCAGTCTGCCCCTCTTCCTCTTGAGCTATATTTATTTATTTAATCCATCTATTTCATAAAATCCATGCACTGCTTGATCAGGGAAGTAAATGAGTTACTCCTGAGCAAGGTCTTGGAGCACGTGGTCACAGACCAGATCCAGGCGCTTTTTGAAGAAACTGATTTTCTGTCTGGATCCTTAAAAAAAAAAAAAAGATAATTTTTTAAATGATACATACAAAACCTCACATTAACTCATTCATACACACATAATTACAATAAATACACACATATAACAATAATTATACAAATTATACATACCCCCTCCTTAATCTACCCCACCACCGCCCTACACCACCCAATGTGACAGACTTCCAATCACATAAGCTGTAATATTTTTAGGTCTCCGTTATTTTCCTTTGCATGTTGTAAACTTTATACATTTCTTATCATTCTGTACATTACTATAAAGACTAAATGGTATTACATACATCATCTTCCATTTTCTCCTTATGTTAATCACGGAACCTGCCTTAATCTGATAAAAGTTCTGACTTTTCAATATAATTTTTTAGATATTCTTTAAATGTTTTCCACCCTTTCTCCATTTCTTCTTTTGAAACCCTTCCAATATTTCCCATTAGTTTAACCGAGTTATAACATTCTATTAGTTTGGCTAGCCATTCCGTTTTGGCTGGTATCCAGGCACGCTTCCAATTTTTCGCTATCAGAAGCCTCGCAACCACAGTTGTGTATAGATACAATACTTCATCGGCTTCTTTTAAGCTTTCTGTGGAGTTATCTAAATATATAAAAATGTAAAAGGTGGGTGTTTGTGACCTTTCTTCGTAACCGCTTGACCGATTCCATTGCAATTTGGACACAATGTTCCATGGCCATTTAGGAGTGTTTGTGCATACTTACATTGAACAGATAGCACACCTCTCGCCGGTAAAAACATGATTTTATGCAAAACAATATAGCGCCCTCCAGTGGAAGTCAAAACCACAGACGTCATCTCATTTCACCACCACACCACACCCGCCACGCTCCCCCTCTTCCTCCTCCTACAAACCACTGTAGTCGATGCCCCCACCGCCTCCGGCCTCCACCGCCTCCTCCAGAGCCAGGCCAGGTGTAGAAGCCGACTCCGTTGCCACCTTGAGAGCCAGGGCGGCCCCAAAAGCCACCTCCGCCGACTCCGCCACCGCCTTGAGACCCAGGCTGGGCCCAAAAGCAGCCTCCGACACCGAGACAGGCCGCGTCCAAAATATAGTCTACCCTCAAATATTATGATGTTCTACAACTTCAAAACGTCACCTTCTCTTCCCTTTCTTTTGAATTTCACACAGTAAGCCACAGCAACGCGTGGCCGGGGACAGCTAGTTCCCAATAAAAATCCCTTCCGTTTCTTCCTGAATGAATATTTAAACATTTAAAAAAAATTAATTATACATGAATTCCCAAAATTGCTTAATGTTGGGACAGTCCCACCAGATATGGATCAGAGAGCCTATTGCGGAGTTGCATCACCAACATATATTACTGCAGCCTTTATTCATTTTATTCATTACTGCAGCCTTTATTCATTTTGGCAATCCTCTCTGGTGTTAGATACCATCTGTGTTGTATCTTGAGGAAGTTTTCTTTTAGATCCATTTCAGTTGGGGTTTAGGCCCAGTTTTGGCACAGAAACTGCTTCGGTCGCCCTGCATGGTGACCTCTTTTGAGAGAGAGAAACATGTCCCTGTTAATTCTTCGCGACTTCTCACCAGCTTTCGATACCATCGACCATGGTATCCTTCTGGAGCGACTCTCCGAACTAGGGGTGGGTGGCACCGCTTTGTGGTGGTTCCAGCCCTACTTGGATGGTCGTGTCAGAGACGTTCCCGTTCTGACAGACAGAGAGGAATCCGAAGAGGAGGGAGGAGAGCCAGAGGGGAACGTGAGATAAGCCCCTCTTGCTCTGGAATGCTGCCTGAGAGTTCTCAAAGCAGCACGGAGCTGAAAGAGCAGGGTGCAGGAGAAAGGAGAGGGTTAGACTCCACTCCAGATGAGGAGGGGCTAGCTGTGCCAGAGTCTCCGAAAAGCAGGAGGAAGATGTGGCTATCAGAACAGCGTGAGACCGTAAGGAGGTGGGGGAGAAAGTGGGGGGGGGGAGAAATCCTGCCTTGGCAGGAAACGGAATCTAGTCGTGTCAACTGACTCCGAAAGTGACGGATGAGCTGAGGTGGCTCGGACTGCTGAAACCCTGCAATTGCTGAATAAATCTGAAAGTAATAAAATCTGCCAGCGTGCTGAATCTTGTGTGGGAGAGATGAACTACACCTGACAGGTCGCTCCCAGGCGGTCTTACTTGGGGAATGCTTTTCAGCACTGGGAACCTTCAGTGTGGGGTTCCATAGGACTCAGTCCTACCCCCCACGTTGTCTAACACAGTGTTTTTCAACCACTGTTCCGCGGCACACTAGTGTGCCGCGAGATGTTGCCTGGTGTGCCGTGGGAAAATTTGAAAAATTCGAAAGATTTTTAAAAAACAGCCAAACAGACCCAGGTTGCGCACTGAATAAAGTATTTTATAATTTTTCATATTTCTGTTTACTTACTATTTCATAATAAAGTAATTATAAAATACTTTCTTTGTTTTTATTTGATTCCTATTCAAGAGAATTACTTTATATATAGTCAATATAGGCACAGAGTTAATTTTTTTAACATTTTCTAATGGTGGTGTGCCTCGTGATTTTTTTCATGAAACAAGTGCGCCTTTGCCCAAAAAAGGTTGAAAAACACTGGTCTAACATCTACAGGAAACCGCTGGGTGGGTTTATCCGGAGGTTTGGAGTACGTTGTCAGCTATATGCTGATGAGACTGTGCTCTATTTCTCCTTTACATCTTCAGGTGAGGCAATGGAAGTGCTGGACCAGTGTCTCGGTAATGGAATGGATGATGTAATGGTTTGGGTCTCTCTCACACAAGCGAGATGATTCCAGCAGTTCATTATTTCAGACTTATTAGTCAAATAACAAGCCTCGGGTCAGAACTCAGCTAGGCTTCGTCATCTTCCAATAGCAAAGTTGCCGGATCTGAGCTCCGCCCCCTTTTCTCCCACCAGGAAAACCCCCACCTTCTCTTCCTTTCCTTTCTGTGTCCGAGCCAGAGTCTGAGCTGACAAGCTGCATTCACTCTGGCTCTCCCCTCCAGGGGCGGAGCAAGGTGGGGGCGTTGGGGGCGGAATGCCCCGAGTTCCAGCCCCCCCCCCCCCCCGCAACTCCCAAGCCGCCTGGTAAAAATGCCTCGCCGCCTGGTAAAAATGCCTCGCTCAGCGGCTTTTAAGGTTGCTGTGGGAGCAGCAGCACAGACGGATTGCACATGTGCATCCAATGACTTGGATGATGGGCTTGAGGGCATCCTGATCAAGTTTGCAGATGACACCAAATTGGGAGGGGTGGCTAATACCCCAGAGGACAGGATCACACTTCAAAATGACCTTAACAGATTAGAGAACTGGGCCAGAACAAACAAGATGAATTTTAACAGGGAGAAATGCAGAGTACTACACTTGGGCAAAAAAAATGGAAGGCACAAATACAGGATGGGTGACACCTGGCTTGAGAGCAGTACATGTGAAAAGGATCTAGGAGTCTTGGTAGACCACAAACTTGACATGAGTCAACAGTGTGATGCAGCAGCTAAAAAAGCCAATGCAATTCTGGGCTGCATCAATAGGAGTATAGCATCTAGATCAAGGGAAGTAATAGTACCACTGTATTCTGCTCTGGTCAGACCTCACCTGGAATACTGTGTCCAGTTCTGGGCACCACAGTTCAAGAAGGATACTGACAAGCTGGAACGTGTCCAGAAGAGGGCAACCAAAATGGTCAAAGGCTTGGAAACGATGCCTTATGAGGAACGGCTTAGGGAGCTGGGTATGTTTAGCCTGGAGAAGAGAAGGTTAAGGGTGATATGATAGCCATGTTCAATATATAAAAGGATGTCATATAGAAGAGGGTGAAAGGTTTGTTTTCTGCTGCTCCAGAGAAGCGGACACGGAGCAATGGATTCAAACTACAAGAAAGAAGATTCCACCTCAACATTAGGAAGAACTTCCTGACAGTAAGAGCTGTCCGACAGTGGGATTGCTGCCAAGGAGTGTGTGTGGAGTCTCCTTCTTTGGAGGTCTTTAAGCGGAGGCTTGAGAGCCATCTGTCAGGAATGCTTTGATGGTGTTTCCTGCTTGGCAGGGGGTTGGACTGGATGGCCCTTGTGGTCTCTTCCAACTCTATCATTCTATGATTCTAACCTTACGAGCCACAGAGCAAGCGGAAACTCGAAAGGCTGCCACGCGCGAACAGCAGTACAGACGTGGAACAGCAGCGCCAACAGGGCCTTCTCTGCAGTCTCTCCCCATCTGTGGAATGCTTTCCCCAGGGAAGTTCACCTGGCACCTTCATTATACACCTTTGGACATCAAGCAAAAACATTCCTTTTTGGTTGATTTGATTGACATCCTTTGCCCTTTGAAAATGTGGTTGTTTTTTTTAAATATAATATTTATTAAATATTTTATTAACACAAAAATGTGGTTCTTTGGGAGGGGGAGTTATTGGGTTGTTGTTTTAATTTTGATTATATATCTTCTGGTTTATATATTAATTTTGTTCTGTGACCTGCCCTGAGACCTCTGGGTATAGGGCAGTATACAGATTCAAGAAAGAAAGAAAAAAGAAGTTAGCTTTCTCGGGACCTTTATTTATTAAATTTATATAGCACCTTCCTTGGAATGCTACAGGTTGATTTACTATAAGAATGAGCGTTTAGTAAGCTGTCCACTAGTGAACCAGCTGTGTACAACTACATTCTGAAAATCTATGCTGATGTGGGGAGATCATAGACGATAATGAGTAACAGGAAAGAGGGGCAAAAATAATTTGATCATTACTTTTTAAGATATTTATGTGGTGTGCATGTTTTCTCTCACTTTTGTTCACCAGAGCAACCTTGTGATTTAGGGCATAGTTGAGGAGCTCTATGCTGTCGTCTTTATTGTATGATTGCTGCTGAATGCTGACATTTGTTTCTTATCATTTTATCATTTATTTATTTCAATGACATGCCAACTTCCTCCACTGAGCTTCGACTGATGGCTATGCTTCTCTCTTTGTGTCAATCAAAAATGTAAGACAAGGGGAAATACCTGCCATCTCTGACCCTCCAGACCATGTCAAGTACCCCCCCATTTGTCTTTCCCAGCATTCCAATACACTGAGACCGGGAGGACATTGTTTCCTGGATGGGTTTGTGTCGGACCCTCCAAAGTCAGGATGGAGGGGCTTAACCCTTATGCAATAGGGCAGGTGGGGACGTGACCATATGCTTGAGAGCCAGTGTGGTGTAGTGGTTAAGAGCGGGTAGACTTGTAATCTGGGGAACCGGGTTCGCGTCCCGCTCCTCCACATGCAGCTGCTGGGTGACCTTGGGCTAGTCACACTTCTCTGAAGTCTCTCAGCCCCACTCACCTCACAGGGAGGAAGGGAAAGGAGAATGTTAGCCGCTTTGAGACTCCTTAAGGGGAATGAAAGGCGGGATATCAAGTC